>NC_140066.1:22260986-22860986 GCF_963513975.1 Fringilla coelebs | reverse complement strand
CCACACCCTGTGCAAGCAAGTTCCCCAGGCTGGCAGTGCCCGCATACCCCTTGCAAAGATGCGCAGTGTGGTCAGGGGCAGCCTCAGCCATGTCCAGGGAGACAGGTTGCTCCAACCAGTGCAACTGCAGAAAGGAGTTGTCTTTTGGAGTCACAGAAGACTCTTGTGAAGGCTGAGCCAGCAATACAGCTGTAGCAGTAGAGGAGGGATAGCAGGGAGGAATCTGGTTTGTTACTAGTCTCACGGGAATCGAGGGATCTGTCTTGGTTTAATTACTTTGCAGAGCCATCAAGCAGTACTGGAGAAGAGGAGCACCTGAAGGCAGTGCCTTCCTGTGCCTCAGGAGGTCTCCTGTCTGGGACTCCTGATTTGTGGGCAGGAGGGGAGCTGATGTGCAGAGCTCAGGGAGCCTCACCTTCTGAGCCCCATGGGGCCAGTGAAGACATAGAAGCTTTCCACTAGAGAGGGAAAGCCCAGAGGGTTCTACTTGATCTCTTGGCACAGTTTACTTCATTGCAGAAGTTTTAGAGACCTCATTTTTTGGAAACAAGGTTGATTAGGCAGGCTCTGAGGCAGAGCTGTTAGCCAGACCCTCCTGTCTGCAGAGCCATCGGGAGAAGGGCAGGAGTTATCTTTCCACTCTCTCCTAGAAACAGCAAAGCAGCTCTGCTGCCCACCTGAATTTGTTCAGCTCTGTGCTCTCCCCATGTGAGATGTTTCCATAACCAGAAAACCAAAGTAAAAGAGCCATAGCCCTTCATCTCCTGGGAACTGTAACCAGCAAGGCAGCTGAATTTCAAACGAGTAGACTGTGAGTCCATGGTGCACAACCTCCTCTGGCTGGGGCTGCCAGGGCATGGCTTTATGTTCCCAATTCACCAGCAGCATCAGCTGGATGCTGCTCACCCTATTCCACATTTATTGCTTCTTCCTGCTTCTGAAGCTGCCCAAATTCTTCCCCTGTGCCTTATGCACGCTTGAGTTTCAACAGCCTGTTACAGAGAGCTCCAGTCTGCACCTTCATCTTCATTTTTCCACAGTCCAAGCAACCTGTGTGGAGATAAGGGCTGGCTGGTCTGAACATCACAGGACAGAGGGCTTTGGTCTTTTATCCCTTTGTTGAGCCTGATGGCTTGTTTTTGACAAAAGCATCCTACAGAAAAGTTGTGATTGTGATTGTGGTTGTGAAGACTTGGAAGGATGGAGAAGCTGCCACTTCCCAGGGAGCCTGTTCCAGCAGTTACATATCCACACTATTAACAGTCCCACTCCTTATTTTTGTCTTGAATTTGTCTGGCTTCAGCTTCCAACCAGTGGTTCTTGTTCTTGCTTTTTCCACTAGATTAAAGAGATTCTCAGCATCCAAAACTTTCTCCCCATGGAGGTCCTTACATCCTGTTCAAGCCATAGCTGCTTGTTCCTCCAGCAAAGCTGGATAATGCTGCTTTTAACATTATCCCTGGGTTTTATGTGCTTCTTAAGTGGGAGTTCAAGGTTTTCTCAGCCAAACCCTTTTCAAGGTCCTGTGACAAGCAGAGTGGGGCAGGGCCTCATCCCAAAGGGAATAACATTTTCTGAAGTCAGAATCATCAGCTTCAGACACTATTGCTGCCTTCATGAGCTCTCATGCCCCCACCCTCAGGGACATGATCTGTTTGCTGTTTTGTGTGCGCCCCCTCCTTGTGTGGAGGTTGTGGAGAACTGAGCAGTCTCCTATAACATTGGCTGCTGTACTGGGGAGTCTGTGAGTGAGCACCACAGGGGACACTCCAGAGATGGTCTGTGAATGGGGAACAAGGCTCCTTCTAGCCCCAAACAAGGGGACTTCAAGGGGACTGGTCTGCCAGAAGCACCAGCAGGGGAGGAGGGGGCAGCACACAGACACGCTTCAGCGAAGGGGCCCCTTGTCTCTTCCCTCTGCTCTGCCCCTCCTGGGCAGGACAGACCTTTGCTTTGATCCAGACACCACCACCCATGAAAGGTCAGCTGATGCTGGCCAATCCCTCTGTTGCTGAGGCCACATCCCAGCAGGTGCCCCACCACCAGTCCTCTGAAGCTGCCTGGGCATCTGTTGCTTTCACTGTGCTGATCCTCTTCCTTCCTGCTCTAACGGCTGCAAACACTTCATCTCACACCACTCTTTCCTGCATTGCCTTATGCCTTTACGTCTTCCTGCAGCTTTCTCTTCAAGCAAGCGGTCTGCAGCAAAATTCCTACAGTGGGAGTGGCAGCCACAGGAATTGCTGCCAGGCATCAGTGGCACTGAGGGGACAGCCTGCCCAGGAAACAGGAAAGTGCTGAGTGGGACGTGACCCCTGCCTACTGCCCAGCACAGCCTGCCTCCAGCCAGTGGCCTCCCCACCTTCTTGGGATCTGAGCAGATGGAGGAACAGCCAAATCTCTCTTTTGTCATCACCTCTCCCTAACAGGGTCCAGGCGATGCAGGCTACAGGAAGGGAGCGGAGTTGCCAGATCAGAGGGCTTGGAAACCAAATGCAATTCTTCTGTTTCCTGTTCTTCCAGAGCACCAATCCACTCTGGGAATGGTCTTTCTGTCCCACCTCATTCACAGCCCTGGGTTGGCTCTGTGACCAAGCTGGGCAGGTTTAGCACTAGCATGGTGCCTCTGGAGATGCCAGCCGTGGCTGTGTCCATCCTTCCAAGACCAAGCTGCTGCTGCCAGTCCCAGATGGATTTTGTTTCTGCCCCAGACTCCAGTGCAGGAGGAACAGTCCAGCTCCAGCTCTGCACATGTCTTGCAGCTCCAGTGGGTGAGTGCCAGAGCTGCTAGCATGGCTTTGATCCATTTGAGAGTCCATGCATATGCACTTCAGAGACCTTTTTTCTGGTGCACCAAGAGGGAAAGGCCCCTTAACCCACTGTGACAGCAAGCAGAGTTTAGCTGCTTTAAATCTGTCCCCTCATTCATGGATACAACGATCCTCAGAACTAACCTGGAATTCCTGGAAGGAGAGAGGGTGCAGAAAGCAGACAATGCCTCAGTCCTTGAGATATGATGGAAAGGACAGGGCAGTGGAGTGAATGCTCTGCTCAAACCCGCTCCAGGCAGTTGTGCCAAGGCTTGCTGGAAGACTTCCACAGGGCACCATTTCCACTCTGCCCTTCAGCAGACTGTGCTTTAGCTTGACATCTCATGGGAGAGCTTTTCCCTCATGCACACCTGAACTGCCCGGGACTTCATCCCTCCATCTGTGGCCAGAGCAAACATCCTCTAACAACAGTTCCTGCCAATCCTTGCCTCTCCCACCCCTTCCCTGTCTGCAGGCATCACTCCCACCAGTCAGTGCTCTAGCGTGCAGGGCAGATGGGGGTGCCAGACGCCCGCGCAGCAGATTTACAGCCATCAGGAACAGCTTCCATGTGTATATGCAAGCTCCATTGAACCTGCTCCCTCTCCCCACCCTTTGTCACTCCCAGACTTGGGACCGTGCCTCTGCCTGCATGGCGCACGGCACGCTGCAGCCCGACCTGGGCACGCTCCCCCAGACAGCGACCCGGAGCCGAGGGTCCCCCGGGGAACAGCAGCCGCGCTCCTGCCCCGGTGCTCGGCTCCCGCTCCGGTGCGCGCTGCGCGGAGGCAGCGGCGGATGCGCCGACGGGCGAGTGCAGCAGCAGGGCTGAATCCCGCTGGCCCCCGGGATGGGCATGGGCACGGGTGGGCGAGGACCCGACCCCCTGGCCAGGGAAGGACCCCCTCGGGGGGAGAGCAGGGGCGGGAGAGGGACCGACCGGGGGGACGGCTGGGACCTTGAGCCGCAATTAGCAGCGCCTCCTGCCAAGGCAGCTCAGCTAATGAGCGCACCGGGGAGCGTGTACGTGCAGCAGGCGGGAGCACGGCCGGGGGACCCGCTCCCGCTCCTGGCACCTCACCGGAGGGCCCCTTGCCTCCTTGGGCCCGGAAACTGCGGGGGCCCAACCCATTCCCTAATGCGGAGGTGCTCGGGACAGGTCAGACAGACCTAATATGAGCCCAGGGTCCTCCCTCCTCCAGGACAGACAGTCATGTTCTTTCCCGTTGAGTTCTCCTCGGTGCCTTTGGGCAAAGCCAAGGAGGTGAAAAATCACCCGCAGCATCCAAGCATCTGATCACAGCACCATTGGGCACAGACCTTCGCACTGCTGTGATGCTTTCTCAAGGACACCATCAATTCACAGGCAATATCATATTGTCTTCTACCACCACAGCTGAGCAGGCAGCCCCTGCTGTCAATTCATCCTTGATCCCTCCGGGACCTTCTCATCCTGCATATGAATCTTATATGCAGAAAAGAACATTAAGTGTCTACTGAACTCAGTATCTCACTGCCCATGGTCATTAGAGGAAGGTCCACGAGGAGCCACAGGAAATGGAAGTCTGGTTTCCAGCTTTGGCTTTTCCATGGGGCTTCTGTTCCTCAAGTCCTGCCTAGAAATATGCCCAAGTTTTTTCTCTGCATAGATATAACCTTACAGCATTGTACATTAAAGGAGCAGAAATCAATACCAAGGATGGATAAAAAAGAGGTGAGTACCACGTGGAAGAACACTGAAAAACGTCTTTAACATTCTGTAAGAATCTGAAGAGAAATCTCATGTCTGCCTGGGGTGAAATAAATGTATTGCTTCCCTCTGGACTGTTTCAGAGAGATATTAAGGAAAGAGAGATAGAGTATGTACGTTGCATGCCTGAAATGATCCTAGAGGTACTATATGCCGGATCAGCATTTCAAAGGCACTGCCCTGTGACGAGCAAATATTAGTGCTGCTCCTGCCCTCCTTCCCTGCACTCCTTACTCCCACACATGTATAGGTTTAAGTGCAGGCAGGTAGACTGATGTACCTGCATAAGGCTTTATTTGAAGGGCTTCTCTGACTATTATACAGCTGACTGCTCCAATCACTCAGGAAGAAAAAGCACTCCAACCATACATGAAAATGTTATCTCAAAAATAACAAGGCAGTAAAACACTTGAGCTCAGAGGGAGAGTGGACAGGCAATTCTGGCAACCAGAATGGGCACTCAAGCTGCCCTTCCATGGGTGAAGGACCTGGAGGGGTACACGAGGACCACGTCTCTTGCAAGATGTCCCAAAAGGCACAAGATGCCGCCTAGCTCATGAGTCAGCTGAGTATGGGAAGCCCAGCAGAGATGTGAGCATCTTCCTAATTTCACTGCGAAGCTTCGGTGCCTGTTGCCACCTGAGACCATCCTCTTATTGGACAAGCAGGCATCAGCAGGGGCAGGGAGGAGAAGGAGGTGCAAAGACTGCTATGGGGAGACCGGGCCTGGCTCCCAGCTCCCTGAGGAGCTGCCAGCTGGAGCTGTGATTGATGCCGTGGCGGTGCAGCCCTTCTCTCAGCAGGCAGCTGAGAGCTGCCTCACGCCCAGCCGGCGTGCGGAAACCTCTTTGTCATGGCAGCTAATGAGCAGATTGTATTTCACAGCGCCGCGGCCCCGCACAGGTACAGCCAGCGGCTTTTATCTTCTGACAGCTCCCACGGGAAAAGAGCAGCCGCCGTCCCGCGGAGCGGGTCACCGCCCGGTCTTGCTGGGCTTTACGGTGTTTGCAGCTTTTTTAAACCCTTTGTCGGTTTTCACCTGTCTGTGGCTCTTTTATAGCCCAGGAGTGGGGGGAAAGGGCTTATGGAAGCACCTGCCAGAGTTCGTGCAGGAGCACAGTGGTGGGATGTGGGATCGGCGCTGAAGAGCACGGGAGAGTGAGGAAACAATCATGACAGCAATTGGCACCTCACTTATTGGGCGACTTATCTTTAAAACAACAGCAAAATCCAAGTTAAAGACTTCCATTGTTTTTAACAGCCTGGGGTTTATTCCTCTAACTCCTTCCCTGGCTTTAATCCCGTTCTGAACTGCTTTCCTTCTCCAGCTGCTCTGGGGCTGCTGCCCTGCTGTGCCAGGAGAGCTGGCCATGGGCACCCTCTGCCCCGCTGTGCCAGGAGAGCTGGCCATGGGCACCCTCTGCCCTGCTGTGCCAGGAGAGCTGGCCATGGGCACCCTCTGCCCTGCTGTGCCAGGAGAGCTGGCCATGGGCACCCTCTGCCCTGCTGTGCCTGGAGAGCTGGCCATGGGCACCCTCTGCCCTGCTGTGCCAGGAGAGCTGGCCACAGCCATCTACTACCCTCATGCACCGAGCAGGAAGGAGCTGGCCTGCACCCATCCAGCCAGGAGAAATCTGGGGACCTGAAGTCCTGAGAAAGGGGGTGATGTGGCTTGGTCAGGGAAATTGGCTCTTCAGGAGAAACCCATCAAGCTGCGAGCTCAGGTTCATCTCAAACAAAGCTCAAAGCCCCCCATGCTGGGCCCCTAGAGCTGGCAGGCGTGCTTGCTGGAAGGCTGCATGTGGGAACAGACCAAGGCGCCCCAGGAGATACCCAGAGCAGCACCATGCTCTCCTGCTCACTGGTTTGCTCTCTGGAGCCAGTGATGCTCAGGGATGCTGTTTTCATTGCCTGAGTAGGCAGAGCTGACTGAGATGCAGCTCCCTCAGACTTTGCTCGCCTGCAGCCACCCCTGAGATGCCAGCACAGCATCAAGGGCAGGCTCACATTGTCAGGGTTGTGCACATCTCCAACAGGGATCTCCAGCTCGCTGGCAGTGTCTGCTGGGTCATGGACCAATAAATCCCTTCTAGGAGAGATGTAGAGTGCACAGCTGCTCTGCCAGGCTCTCTGCTTGCAAGGCAGTATATTTACTAACCCCCAGAGGAAAAGGAAACCTGCTGCTTTTAACAGGATTTTTCATATGGTTTCCTTATCAGCACCATGTGTTCTGGGAGTTCCCCTCTGCCCAGGTGTTTCTGAGGATTGAGGGAGGTTGTGGGGCACTGATGAGATCACTGCTCACTGTGAAGCTTTCACCTTGGTTTCTAGAAATCTGAAATCAGGTGCTGAAGCTCCAGCCTGGCTTCCCTTGTGCCAGTTCACTATGAGTAGTCCAGATGCCCGCCCCACCCATCCCTCCAACTCACCAGCCTGCCCTGGTGCCCCTTAGTGGTATCAGCCTCCCTCCTGTGCTACAGCCCTGGGGCATCAGATGAAATTTCAGCTACAGGCGTATCACTCTCTCATCTGCCTCCAGCATGTCGCACTTGACATGAACCAACAACTCCTATTAACATTGTCAGGAACAGATCTGGAAAATTCATTTTCCAGCAGAGTTCAGAGAGGCCAAGAGGAGAGAACCCCCCCCAGGAAGAAGCCAGGACCAGCACGACATCCCTGGGCAGACTTACCGGCAAGGGGTTGAAGTTCTGGTCCACCAGGTGGTTGTGGCCGTGGTCGAGGAAGGAATGGCGCACCACCACGTCGATGCCCTGGCTGGCCAGCAAGCCCAGCGTGTTCAGCCACCTGGGGACAGAGGGAACAGAGCCAGGGCACATGGAGGGGCAGGGGGGCACCACGGGGGGAACACTGTGGGGGGACTGCCTGGTCCCAGTGGCACAGCTGCTCGCATGCATACGACTGATCCCTGCTCCAGCACCTGAGCTGAAGCCTCCTGATGGTTTCATGAACTGGAGCCCCCTATCCCTGTCCCAGTAAGTCTGCACGTCTCTTCCCCTGCTCCAGCTGTGCACAGCTTGCACATCCCAAGCCTGTGCCTGAGCCTCTGTGTGCATCCCAATATCTCAGCCCTCTGCCCAGAGGTGCTCCCCCAGCCTGCCAGCACTCTGCACCCTCTGTCTGAGCAGGGCAGACCAGACCTTTGCACTGGCCTGTCTTCTCACACTCCCTGGGCAAGATCTTCAGTGCTCACAGCCTGTCACAGCCCTGATAGCCCAGGAATGTCCCTGTGCTTCCCTGCAAAGCTTAGATAATCTTCCTCCATCTTTCATGATCACAGCCACCTCTGAAGATCTGGACTGGGGCTTTGCAGCAGGATGTCCAGGCCACAGGGCTGTGCCAGTGGAAAGCCCCAGGAGCCAGGAATGGTTGCAGCTTCAAAGGAAAGGAAATGGAAAGCAGAGCTGAGGAGGGGTACTAGGTATGAAATGGAGAAATTAACAATACTCAGGCTGCCAGGGACTACTGAGGGGGGTCTCTGGGCCTGGAGCTTGCCCTCTTCCAGCTGCAGTGCCTGTGCAGCACCTCAGCCTGCAGAGCCCACAGGAGTGGCAGTGCCCTGGGGGTGGCAAGCCGGTGTCACTCACAGGAACCCGGCTGCGTATGAGTCGGAGAGGTTGTTCATGCCTCCAGCTGAGGTCATGCCAACACCTTCCAGCCAGATCTTCTTCCCTGGCGTGTACGTGTTCACTACCTGTGTGAGAGACAAAAGCAACCAAAATTACTCTGGTGCACCTGTGATTTAAAGCCAAGGCATACATCTCCTGTCTCATGGGAAGACTTGTGCAGACCCTTGGTGATGGTGCTGCTGGACAGTCAGTGCCTGCCTGGCCATGGCATGTCACTCTGTGTCTTCACCTTGGCTGGGTGGGGGGACACTATTCCTCACTCTTTCCTTTCACTGCTAACACATCCACTTGCATCTTCTGGAGCTGCTCCCAAATGTACTCTCATGCTCCTAGATCCTGCTCTGTGGTCTCCCCATGCACTCTGTTTCACACACTGCCCTCTCAAGTCACCTTAGCTCACCCCTGTCAAGTTGGCTGCCAGCCAGGGTAGTCCCTGAGCCCCAATGGGACAGTCAGTGCCACAGCTGAGCAGGGGCTGCTTTGCCAGCTGAGGGGTCCATGGCACAGGTGGGACATGCAGGTCTGAGCATGCTGGCCCACCCCTTAGCAAGCTTCAGCCAGCAGTGCAGACACCTGTGAGATGCTCAGCTGGCCAGAGCTGCCCTCTCCCGGCCCGAGCAACCTTCGGCACCACACCCTGTCCCCTCTCCTGCAGTCCCACTTCTCCAGGCTGGGTGACAAGCTCCCAAGACCAGATGTCTGCAAACCCCGCGGCCCCGGGAATGCTCTGAGCAGCCTGACGGATCCTGCCCCATTAGTGAGGAGCGCTGGAATGTGCTGGATGGACTGGGATCCCTCAAAGATGTTAAATAGGCCAGCTCTGGGCTGCCTCCCACTCACAGCCTGCGAGAGTCGACAGCCCTGCCTGAAACCCCAGAGGTGTTGGCATCCTGCCTGTAATTATCTAAGCCCGCCACCTTCCCCGGCCGGAGAGGAAGCAATAAAACAGGCAAGTGGACAAGTCCAGCTGCTCTAATCAGCCCCGGCAGGATGCACGGACTCAGAGCCAAGCTGGAGGCCATTAGCACCCAGTGCTGTGCTTTTGCTCAGCCACACTGGCATTCCCAGGAGAGCCTTCCCCAGCCCTACCCTGCGCACACCAAATTCTGGCCCATGGGTGTGAGGGCTCCCCTAAACTGCACCAAGGGCAGCTCCTGGCTGATTCTGCTCTGGGCGTGGATGGAGTCCCACTCCATTCCCAGCAGGCTCCAGCCCGCAGCTGAGGTGGGATACATGTCTCCACTTTTGGCAGGGCACTATACCTGTGGGGGCTGGGTCAGCTGGGGCCTCTTGCTTGCCCCACAGTGATTCCACTGGCCACTGTGCCATGCCTCCCCCACAGCAGGAGTATCATCCACACACATGGATGACTCCCAGCTTGTGCCAGAGGGCTCAGCAAGGAGCTTCTCTCCTCCGGCTTTGCTGCACTGACCCTCTCATCCCCTTTCCCAGGGCCTCTTTGAGTTGTTTACTCATTCTATGGTTTCTCCCTGCAGGAATTACAAGTGAGACATTGTAGTGAGTGGTAAGATTTGAAAACCTAGACAAGACAGATGGATGGACATCCCCTCTGGTCCCTAAGGCCTTTTTCACTCACTAGGAGTTCCTTATTTCTTCCAAGACTGACAGCTGAGTGTGTCAGTCTCAGCCCTGGCCCCCCTCTCAGTCAAAGCAGGGGGACCCTGCAAAGCCCCTGCCATGTATCCCATTGTTAGAGACGTGAGCTGGGTCCCCTGGACAGTGAGGAAAGGAGCACTCATGAGCCAGGGACTCTGACACCACAGGCCAGCAACAGCTGGGCTTTTTGACACAGTCAAAGCATGATTATCAGGGGAAAAGGACACTAGTTCATAATGGTCACAATCCTCCACCAGGGAGAATCACTCTGGGAATGCAACTGTCACTACTTTGCAAGCAACATTTCCAGGCACGCTGTGAGCAAGTGGGGTGAGATGTGGTGGTAGGAGCCCCTCCTGAGCACACAAGGCACTGGCTCTGGTCAGGAAGGTTTGGTACCACCCGGCTGCTCTCTCCTCTCCTTGTTCTGGAGGGCAGGCTCAGTTTCACCCTCAATACATGCTGCTGCCTTCAAGAACAGATGGATGGGAGCCTCAAGCCAGTCAGCTGCCTTAGCAGGGCCTTGCATGGCGTTTTCTCCTGCCCTGTGTCCCAGCACACCTGCACAGCCCATGGTGTGCTGCAGCCTGCGGCCACTTCCCTCAAAACCCAGGGCACACCCTGCCCTGGGGCCGGGCTTTGTGCTGCCCGGTGTTTCACCCCTGGCTGCACTTTCCCTGGGAGCACAGCAGCCACTCTCCCTCCCTGCCCCACACCAGCTGCCCTGGGAGCTGGGATGCTGAGCCCTGGCCATGAGCTGTGCCCCAGCCAGGCGCTGCAGCCACGGTGTCTCCTCAGCCCTGCAGACCCTTTGCACTTGCTCACCTTCTGGATTTTCCTGATCTGGTCTGACAGTGTGTCCAACAGGCGTGTTTTCAGGAAGTCTGTCACCTTGGCCACTCGACCATCAATGTAGTAACTGGAAGGGAAAGAAGAAGACAAGGTCAGACAGCTGGAAGTGTCTCTGTCCCCAAACCACGTCCTCCTGTTCTGCTGCTGCCCCATACCAAGATGCTTCCTTTGCTCTGAGGGAGTCCCTGCTCGCACCCTGTCCTATCCTGGCCCTCTGGCCATGCCTGTCTGGCAGATGCTCAGTCTGGCAGATATCAGTCTCCAAAACAGGATGTAAGGTGGACACACCCTAAGCACTGAGCATCCTGCACTTCAGGAACCATGGGAAGTTTTGCAATTTCTTAACTTTTGCTGGTGGAACTCTGGGAGCAGTATTATAAAGGCTGGGAGCAAAATGCCACCTGCAAAGGCTTTGCAGCCCTCTTGCACAACCTACACCTTCCTTGCTTGCTCTTCCAGAAAAACTCACAGCTGAATCCCCCTGTCAAGAGAGTTGTGGCTGTTACCAGCAGAGGAAGTCCTGCTCTCACAGAAATACCTTCTGGCCTAGGAATGCCAGGGAGTGTTTCCCATACAGGGGGCTGATTCCTGCTCTCCATGTGCTTGATTTTATGAAGTACAGCTACAGTGCTGCCCACAACAATTGAATCATCTGTCTCTAAGTGTGAGAGGAAGGCTCTGAAATGTCTCACTGCTGTCTTCTGGCTCTGGGACAAAAGGTGAAGCATTCTGTCCTGACTGCACATACCCTGTTTCAAGAGGGAATCCCAACCTGCTCCTTCCGAGGAAGAGTCTTGGGCTGCCACCTCTCCTCCATGCAAAGAAAAATGGTAGCCCTTGTACATCTCCCAGAGGCTCCTGCCAGTCTTGCAGGGAATAGGATGCCTGCTGCAGCATGCACTGCCATACCCCTGGGCCAGCCCTTGTTCTGATAAATAGGTTTTGCAAGAGAAACTTTATGAACCTTCTCCTCCCAAATCTGCATTGTGTATCAGCCACTCACCCCAGCAAGCCCCAGAGAATGTCAGAGCCACGTTGGGGGGATGGAGGCTCCCAGGAACAGCAGCAGCTCTGGCTGGGGCTGGTGGGGCTTAGTTTGCCTCCCATCCCTCACTGGACCTACATGCACTCGGATTTCACCAGAGTGGCACAGAGCCTTCTCCCTCCCTGCAGACCTCGGTGCAGATGTGGGTGCTGGGATGCACAACAAGCTAAAGACCTGGGCTCTGAGGAAAGGTGGATTCACCTTTCCAGGGCTGCTTTCTCCATGACACGCATCTCATCTGCACCAGTGAGCACCTGCAGCAGTTGTAGTGGCTGATTCACTTGGGTGCTGGAATGCAGGAGCATCCCCAAAGGATGCCGTGGGCTAACTCAGCCTCAGACAGAGCACCTGGCACATGTGCAACACCCACGAGTGCTTGGAGAGGATTTTTGTGTCTCACTGCTCCAAGTCCCTAACTGTCCCAGAGCAGAATTCTATTACAGGCTCAACTTGCAAATGCATTCAACGAGAAGAACCTCCTGTGCCAGCCCTCCCCCAGGCGTGCAGTCCCAGCTGTGTCCCCAGCCAAGCACGGGAACATGCCAGGCACCCCAGCATTGTGTGACTGGCTAAGGAGGCACGAGGCATTTCTGCACACCCACGGTGACTGGAAGGTGCTAAGGGCAGAGATAATCTCCAGGGGGAGTTTAGGAACTGTTCAAAATCACTCAGATCACTTACACGCCATCGAACCACTGGCTGCTGGGAGGAGAGCAGATCTGTGAGCAGCAGGCAGTGGTGGGGTTTACACAGATTACTTTTTAAGACAAAATTACAAAGCAGAGTTCCCTGGGGATGGCAGATGTTTGGAGTTTAGCACCGCACTTAAAAACTGAACAGAAATGACTTTTTCAGACTGCTGTGGACTAAAAACCCCCTCACCTGGGCCGAAAACTGGCTGAAAGACATAAAAAAAAGGTTATATTCACAGGGAAAAGATGGAGTTAGCTAGATCTCAGTCCGTATATGACCCCTCCAATGCATCAGATTTTCTGCAGGGTTTAGCTCCTTGGCCAATATGGTCCCAGAGCCTGGGATAAACCCCTCAGAGAGCAAAGACAAGCTTGCACCTCCTCATCACCTCATTCAAGCACGAGGTGTGCTGTGACATGCAGCTCCACTGCCAAGGGGAGAGGAGCAGCAGCAGACCCAGAGGAGGCTCTGGCCCCCAGAAATCACCTGGGGAGGTGCTGTTGCACTCGGCACAGCCCAGACCCTACAGGGAAGAGAAATATTCTGGAAAATGTGCCATGATAACATTTATTTTTTGACACCTTCATTAACAACCCAAAGAAATAGAGACTGGTAGAGGCACAAAGGGCAAAAATAAAGTATCAGTATTCCTGCTACAGTATCGAGAAATCTTGGTAGCATATTTAACTGGCAGCATGAGGAAGGGAACACTTCAGCTTCGCGTGTGTAAACAGAGCATGAAGACAATTACAGGCTTCAGTAAAATGAGCAGGGATCTCTTGCAAATCTGCCTGGGAAGTTCTCAGTTGCCAACAGGTAGTTTCATCCTCCTCAGACTAGGAAAAAGGGAAAATGGCTCCAGTTGCACAAGACTTGTGAGGAAGAGAGAGGAACTGAGGTCTGTGATGGTACCTGGCTACTCAGGACTGGTTTGCCTGCTGTAGGCTTCATCCCATTGAGTTAAGGCAGTTCCTTTTGGTAACTTTAACTGCCAGTGTAGGCAGTATAGAAATCCACAAAATGCAAACAACTGTCAGGCCTTAAAAGCAAGAGAAGAGCTCATTAGGCGTGGATTATTCCTTGGAGTAAAGGCTGCAGCTTTGCTGATATTTACAATGACTCAGTGCACTTGACTTTAAAAAAAACAGAAAAAAGCAACAACCTAAAACAGTCACAACTCTTCAACCTCCAAAAAAGCCAGCAGCAGCTGCAGAGAGATCCAGCCCTGACAAACACCTCCCCAGGCCAGCCCTGGGGTCCATGGCACTCTCATCCTGCTCTCCTAAGTGCAGCAAGGAGATGAATGGACAGACCCTCCCCAGCATGGGCAGGGGTCTCTGTCAGCCACGACTCTGCAGAGGCAGAGCACACAAAGCTCTTGGACAAGCTGTCTCCAGCACAGGCTGACAGTTCTTTCAGTGGGCTCTGGGTACAGCACAGCAACAGCAGTGGCCCTGAAGCCTAGGAGACATCAGCATGCACACCATGAGCACTGACCATGCTGCTTCTCATAATTCAGGACAGAATAGATATGGCCAAGTACATACAGAGATGGGCCATGGTGTTCCCCTGTTTGATGCCACTACCTCTATGAACAGGCAGTCTGCAAGAAGATGAAAAGAGTCAGCCAAGAAAAAAATGGATCTAGCTACTAAATCCCAGATGAGACATACATCTTGAAGGAAAGGCCATGTACCTCTGCTTTTGTCCTATTGTACTTTGGATGCCTGTTATACAAAACTGAGACAAATTCTTCCCCTCTGCTTACATTGCCCCATTTCTAAAACCATCATTTGATGGTGCTGTAGAAAGCCAGGATGAGTTCAGCACACTTTGCAAAAGGAAGTGTGACTGGGCCACTCTGGAGATGGCCAAACCAGAGCGTGGTGCAGGGGAAGGACTCAGCCAAGGGCTGGGCAAGAATATATGCCAGTGCTAGGAAATGAACCACCCCAATTCCTGGCCTCCATCCTTTCATGGATCTGTAGCATGGGACAAAGATGAGCTGAGAACAGTAGTGAGGCAGGGCTGAACAGAGCTGCCAGTCAGAAATGCTCTTGTTCTTGGGCAGGCTGCAAGGCCAGGCTGCACACAGCTCCCCACTGCCTCCCAGAGAGGGACAGTGCTAGGCACCAGAGTACCTGGGCAACTCGGGGGCTGGCTACATGTCTCTGTCCTCTCAGCTCCACCTCTTGTGTTGCATTTAAAACTGTTTTCTGGCAAGATCCATGATTTGCTGCACGGGACCTTAAGCGTTGTACCATATTTAATGAAGGCAGTGCACTGACTCCTGGGCAGCTGGTTTCATTTACATCCTCCTTCATTTTAAAGAGAAACCTTTGCCCCTATTATCTGACCCCTTCTTCTGTTGCAGTTAATTACATTAAAGCCCACTTCCCAAAGCTCAGGAATTTCCGGATCTACTTTGTTGCCTGCCGCTGCAGGGAGAGTCTGCTTGGAATTAGGGACCTGCCTGCCAGGGACACCGAGCAGGGCAGATCCTCACGGCCAGCGTGACACCCTGCTGCCTGTGCAGCTGTGAAAGTGACACACCTCTGCTGACAGGTGGCCCTGAGCACCTTCCCAAGGAGAGGGTGTCTGCAGCTCAGGACGTGGGGCACCCACCCTGCTTCTCAAGGAGAAGAGGGGCAGGATGAGACCTGCTCCTTCCAAAGCCCTGCAGGCACACATGAGAGGTGCTGCCCACCCCCCCCAGTTCAGCTAATAAAGGCTTGGATGAAGAGTGCCTGGGGGCTGTTCTCTGGCCCCAAAGGCACAGCTCACACCCATGCCTGTCTCTACCCCCACACAAGATGCATGTGCCCGGCTCACCACCCGGAGCCATCCCTGGCCTCTGCCATGGCCCCAGCCTTGCCCTGGCACTGCCTGGAAATGTGCTGGTGGCCAGGGCCATGGTGCTGCCAGGAACTGTTCCCCCCATCAGATAGTGAAGAGGATTGCAAGCCAGTGGGCAAAGCTGTGCCCTGACCAGGTTTATTTACAGGTTGTAGGGGGTTTGACTTTAAAACCACCACACAGGTGCAAATGGGTCAGAGACTCCTTTCTGCAGCCCCTTCCTCCAGGCATAGCGTGGGAAGACAGAGCACTCCGAGCACTCTGAGGCCGATGTGAGCCCAAATGCACACCCTGGGTACATCCCCTGGTGGGTGTGCCCATGCTGGGCAACTCTCTCCTGGCACCTTTGGCAAATCTGCCCTGTGCTACTGCCCGTGAGCATTCCCCCCTGCACACTCAACATGACTGGGCCAGAAGAGATGTCACCCAAACCAAGCAGGGCAAAAGCATTTTAAGCAACATCTCACACATGCCTGTGTGTCTGCCACCTCTGATTTGCCACATAGGACAAGCGACTTTGTATCTTGGAAGAGAAGCTGGCATTCTCCAAGAAGCCACAGGGATAGATGTTCGCTGGTTTTGAAGATGTAAATGTTTACTTTCCCCATAAGTAATAGGGATTTTTCAGAGGTAGCATTGCATGAGGATTTGCACATTAAACATGACAAACTTGGAGCTGTGTGAAGGACTTCGAATGGAAAAGCAGTTGTGCAGACTGAGAGTGGGCTGAGGGATGGAACTGGGCACAGCTGCAGGTTTAAGCAGACAATGAATCTTCCCAATGAATCTTCCCCTTGTGTGAGGACACCAGCACAGAGCAAAGACATGGCTGTGGGGAGGATTCCGAGCAGTGGGAACCCACATCCAAAGGCTGATGGGGTCTGCGTTCACTCATAACCAAACATAACAATCCAGATCACCAGGGAAAAGCCAAATCTCTTGGAGCCACTGTCACACCCTCCTTTAGAGGAAACTCCCTGAGCACTTTGAAGCCATTCACACATCCCTCTCCAGCAAAACTTTACTTCTGAAGAGGGAGGCACACATGATGAGTGATGTGATGTATGTAAGTGAAACCATACTCAGTTGAGTGAGTGAGGCTCATTGGTGAGCTGCTCATTTCTACCCAGCGTCACTTTTTTATCAATTATATTTCAGATATATTCTGTTTTCACACAGAGAACTGGGCTCCTTGCAGTATATTCCCTTCTCAATTCCCCTACTGGATTGAGCACAGACTTTTCAAAGGAATAACAGATTTGACAAATTTATAACCAATATCCCAGGAGAACTTCAGGGTTTGGAACCAAAATACTCATACTTGAAATTAGACAGCAGTTTAGTTTCCTGCTAATAATTTTCTTCTTGGATACAAAGGAACTTGTTTTGTTTTGTTTTGCTGTTTGGAGCAGAGGGATGAGACACTGTTTTGACATTTATTCATAAACAGTACAGAAGCCCAACTCAGAGCTGTGGCCATTGCCAGTCCTCACAGTCACATACGAGTGCTATCTCCAGAGCTGCAAACCCCGGTTGGGGGAGAAGCAGGAGCATTCCACTGCAGTGGAAATGGGTCAGCAGGCAGCAGCTCAGCTCTGCTGACCCTTGTGGGGAGCTGCACCAGCCCTCCCAACCACCAGCTGCAGCCTCAGCACCAGACCTGACAAGCACTTCAGACTGACCCTATAAGAAACAGTTTCCAAGCAGCCATGCAGGCAGATTCCCTGCACACCAGATGAAACTCCACATCTGAAGCCTGGAAGATTGTTCCTTCAACTCATCCAAGGGCTTGGCCCAGCCATCAAGCCCTGCTGCAGAAAGCAAATTCCTGGACTAAGTAAATGCGATCAGCACATCGTGTAATCATGAAAAGCAAATTCCCAGATGAGACATAGATCATCATTGCACAGCATGAGCCTGTAAGTAACACAAATCCTGCTCCAATTGCTCTGCTACCCCACTGTCCCCCTTGCAGCAAGCTGCTGCTGCCTGGCAGGGAAACGCAAGGAGCTAAACACCCAGGCAGGCACACTGGGACCAGCCAAGCTCCAGCCAAGTGGGACTTACAGGTTGCTGGTCATGCCTGGTGCTGTAAACCCCTCCAAGACGCCAGCAGTTGCTTCTGCAGAAGCCTCCAAGGTTAACACTGACACGGAGACCAGGCTGTGCTTGCAGGAAAGCCTCGTGTGTTAAACCCCACTGAGCTCTGCCTCAGAGCAGGGCTCCAGAGGGCTTTACAGTGATGGATTTACAGGCCCCACTACTGCACGTCAGCAAAGCAGCCTGAGCACCTCATCAAGGGTCATGGTGAAGAATCAGCTTGGGGACAAGACCTGTGGGCACCACACCCAAGCACACCTTGGACCTGAGACCCTGGCTCCATGCTCAGGCCAGTGTCCTGCATGGGAGGTATAACCCAGCATGACAGCAAATCCACTTTTTCTGAGAACAGAATGGTCTCACCATAGGTTTTATTTTCCTCCAGTGAATATTTGTCTCTGAAATGTGTCCTTTCTGTGGCAGAAGACAGTCCTGCCTGCCCCACAAACCCTCTTGCTATCAATGTTGGTGGTCACTGCTGTGCTTGTACGGTGCCTCACCTTTGCACTGGTGTTTGCAACCCCACTGCAGAGAGCCACAGCCTTTGGCCACAGCATGCAAACTGGGGCAGATGGAAAAATGAGGAAGGAAAAGATGTTTTCCCATTTTCCCTCAAATAAGAAAACCTCTCCCTCCATAGGGTGTTTGTAACGCTCAGTGCTACAGCTCAGAACTTCCTTTACTCTTCTGAAATGCAGCATTTGTAGGACCAGGGAAAAAACCAGGTAACAGCATCTCTCTCAGCCTCAGCTGGGCCAGGATCTTGGATGTTCATCCCCATTTAACTGATATCTGCTCCTGGGGCTCCACCTGCATGTAGGACACAGCGGTGTGTCTGTGGACACCTTAGAAAGCAGAGTTGGGGCTGGGGCATTTTGTGTTTACCCTTGGACTAAGATACCTCTGCCTTGTCTGGATGAACGAGTTTAGATTCAGGCCAGTGGCCATGAGGAGACAGTGACTGGGGTGAAAGGAAAAGGGCTTTCAGATAGTCCCATACATCTGTCACACGTGGCTTTTGCCTCCTTATTGTCCCTACCCAGGGCACCCCCAGAGCTGTCTGTCCTCCCAGCTGCCTCTGGAGACTCAGCAGTGCAGTTCAGGGCTCTGTTTCCAGCAGTCTGTCAGGCCAGGCACGCAGGCAGTGGTATTTTTGTCCTGTGTCTCAGCTGCAGAGGTACAGGTTATTACATCCACTCCTGTAATTGTTTGAGAGGCTCGAGAAAGAAGGGCAGAGCCTCCTTCACCTGTTTAAATTTGGCAGGACAGAGGAGGTGGCTGTAGCACATCTGCCCCTTGACACCCAGAGAGCACATCAGCTCTGCTCCCAGCACCTGTGCTCACTGCACTGAGTGTTGGAAAGTAGCAGGAATGGTGAATACCTACTGTTGCCAGGTAACAGCATCCACCGTGCCACCAGCCACTTTCATGAACCTGTGGGAAACAGAGGAAGAAAGCAGATAAGGGCAGTGTGGTCACAGGGGAAATCCTAAACAACCAATGCTCAGCCTACATCACCAGATAACAAAGGTGGCCCCTGTACCCACAAATACTTTCTAAATGAAGCCTCTGTGTCCTTAAATAGAAGGAATAAATTCTGCTTAATCCAAATGCTTGTAGCAAGCACAGCTCAGAACAATGAAGTGAGACCCAAGTGGCAGCAGAGCTCTGGGCATCATTTTAGAGCAGGTGGGGAGAGCTTTTGAAATGCAACAGCATTTCAGGAACAAGATCTTGAGGGATGTATTAAGTTCTGTGATTTTAACAACTTTCAATAGCAATTAGAGAACGTGTTTCAAATGTCCATCTTAAAAGGAGATACTAAGCCCCCACTATGTATTTAACCTGAGGAACTCTGCCTGTATTCAAGCAAGGACTGGGAAATGGAAGAAAATGGAAATAAAACCCAGCAAAGCTATTAGGTGCAAAAATGCCACCTCCTGCTCAGGAAGCTCCTGAGGAAGGGAGGAAAAGCTGGACTAACACTGCTAAGTGCTTTCCTTTTTTTGACTCTTTCTTTGGCATTGGCTATTAGCAAACTGTGGGATTCTGACCTGGGTGCACTTCTGGTTTATTCCATTCCCACACCTAACCACAGCACTTCCATGCACAAGGTTAAAGTCAGTGATATATGGGTATTATTCTCCTGATGGCTTCTGCCCTGACTAAGAATATACCCCTTCCAGACAGCTCCTGTTTGAGCCAGACTTGAGGCTACACAGGTCCACCTGCTCACACTGCCAGCCCCAAAACCAAAGCAATTCCTAATCCTGGGCACCATGTGCAACCACCACAGGAGGAGCTGGTAACTGCAGGGGTCTCTCCCTGGTTCCCCAGCCCAGCAATCCAAACAGCACCTTGGAAAACTGCAGCTCCCCCGAGGAAGTTCTTATATTCTTGTGTTTAGGGACATGGATATGGAAACACAGAGAGGCACACTCTGCCTGCACAGGCACGTTGTCAGTGCAGGAGTGCAACGTGCACTGCGTGGCTGATGCATTTGGGAAGCGATAATGCACACACATGACAGGAGACATTTGCCTGAGCTCATGAATATGCTGAGAAAGGAAACGATGCTGTATTTTCTTGGGCTGCTTTAGATGCACAAGGGTTCCAGGAACACAGCAGCAATGTCACAGCTGTCCCAGCTCCACACAGGGGTGAGTGGGGCTGGGTCCAGCGACCCCAAGGAGAGCCCCATGACCCAGGGCAGGGAAGGAGAAGGTTTGGGAGGAGAGACCATCAGACTGTTTGTCATGGCAGGGACGAGCAGCAGCTTTCTGGCACTCGAGCCTCTAATCAGGTCTGAAACAAGAGCAGCGAGCTTCAGGCTAAATATAGCTCGGAAATGATCATTCTGACTTTAAATTAATGACCATGGTCAATTATAGACTGGGACAAAAGGGCAGCTGGACCCTGTGGAGCATAAGAGGATGCTGGCAAAGGCAGCAATAATAAATCCCTGCAGACAGAGAGGGAAGAGATACAATTAGAAATGGAAAAACAATAACATGCTGTAAACTCCTGTAGCACTGATGCATCCCCAATTCTGCTGCCCAGCAGTGCTGAGAGCTCAGCTCTCAGGCTCTGCAAAAGATGCAAAAGCCTTTCTGAAATGCTTTCACATCTCTCTTGAGGGTCAGGCCTGGAAGACTGGTGGCAATGCAATGGCTGGGGACAGCTCCTCCCCAGCTGAGGAGGGAGAGAATATCAGCTGGGCCAGCCCTAGTGCAGTCAGTGAGAGGTGTGAGCTCCCCACAACCCACGCTGGTCAGCAGGAAAAAAGAAAATTATGCAAACATTGCTGTTATATAAATCTAAGTGTGCAGAAATGTGCCAAAAGAGTCAAAATCCCCAGCTGCCAGGTTTTAAATTTTCTGTACAGGAGCTGCTGCATAAAATGTAATGCACAAAGTCTATAAGAGTAAACTAATGAACTCTAAACTGAAATTATGAACACAATCTGTATTGGATTCGAAGATCAATATCTTGCAATTGGATTTGAAGATTAGCCCAACTTGTTTTCTAGCCTCAAATGCTTTACATTCTGGCTGAAAGTAAACCATCCTGGACTTTACTGAATCACCTCTTCAGGCTCAGCTTGGCACTCCCCTCACAGACCAAAACCATGAGCAGACCAAGCTTAAAGGACAAAACTCTCTAGTTTTCCTTGGCATTTTCATAGGGCCTATAGCCCTGTTGAAGACACACCTTCTACAGTGGTTTTTGAGCAGGGACTCAGTGAAAAGTGAAGCAAACCCTCATTATAACCTCCTGGAGCAGCAGAAGCAGGACATCCATATGCCCCATCTCCCATATCTCTAGGAAGGTACTTGGCCTCCTGATGAAAAGTTCCTGAGAAACTGTTATAGGGCACAGGCATCACTCAGGCAGCACAAACTCAGGACAGACCAAAAACAGGACAGAAAGGCCCTGGCTTGCTTAGGGCTCCTCTTCTGCCTCTGTAATAGCAAGATAGATCAGTTATTTCTGTTACTATCAAATTCATATGATACAACATACATATCTAGCTCGAATTTTGTTTGCATGTCAGTTTTTCTTTCTTTCTGTTTTCTTCCTTTTTCCTTTTGTTGAGACTTTTTGCAAGATGAAGTTCCTGGTAATTGTTCAAGTCCTGCCTTTAGAGCTGGAGTTGTTCCTGGAACACCCCAGATATCTTGGGCAGCAGTCTCTGCTCTCCAGAGGAAACCTAGAGCAGCCCAGCAGCCAGCAAGGGGTACTGCAGCAACAAGAGATGAAAGCCTAGGGGAGGTGGAGAGGCAGTGATGCACCAAGATCCAAATCTTATTTTAGGAATAGGGATTTAAGGAATCCCTTTATTCCTATAGCACCTGTGCTGCTCCATCCCCAGGTTTTGAGGCCAGGGAAGATCCATCCAGTGAGAATGCCCAGCGGTGACACATTTTCCCTTGGGATTTCCTGGCTGCGGGATTTCCATGAGCGCGGCACAGGCACAGCGAGCCAGACGCTTCCGGCAGAGCTCAGACCCTGCACATGTGCTGCACAGATGGGCTGGGCTGGCACAGTAAATCTGCCATTCTCCTGCACACCAGGGTCTCTCTGGGAGCACCACCTGACCCTGCAGCACATGTGCACGAAATCCCTCCCTAAGAGGGAGTGGGACAAGCCCAGCGCATGCTGTGCTGGCAGTAGGGGCAAATGCTGCAGCACTGCCCCATAGCTCAGAAGGGTGGCAGCCCCAGTGCCTGCCCGTGTAATACCCCTGGCTGGATTTCCACATATCAGAAACCTGGACCCATGTTAAAATCTTCAAGAAAAGTCTTTGAAACCTTCTGGGACAGCATTTCTAGGTGGGAAAGCAAAACACATCAGAGACATGTAGAGGAATAGGAATCTTGGGTAGGGAGTTTCTGATTCTGAGGATGAGACAAAGTCACTGAGCTTGATATGGACATCTACATGTCCATAGATCAGGTTTAGATCAGGTATTAGGTTTAGATCAGGTATTAGCAGGGAATTCTTCACTGTGAGGGTGATAAGGCACAGGAGCAGGTTGACCAAAGAAGCTGTGGGTGCCCCATTCCTGGAAGTGTTCAAGGCTAGGTTTGATGGGGTCCTGGGTAACCTGGTCTACTGAAAGGTGTCCCTGCCCATCGAATCAGGACAGGAGATGTGTTTCAGGTATCTGCCAACACTAAAGTGAAAGCTGTGGTCCCGGGAGATGTGGTTATGGGACAGAGCAGGGGGGTTGGAACTGGATGATCTCTTAAGTTCCTTTTCAGTTCAACCCATCCCATTACTCTGTGATATGTCCATTTTCTTACCCTTGCAGCTGGCTCTGTGCCAGCATCCCATGCCACCATTGCTACCTGTGGGGCCCTGCGTTGAGCTAGAACTGAGGAAAATGTAATTCAGCATTTCTCAGTGGCTCAAACAGCTCACAGCTCTGTCCCACAAATGGTAGTGCTAGCACAAGGTGGGGCTCACCTCACAGGCCATGTGTGAGCTGTGGGGGCAAGGAGCAGGAGGGCTGCAACACCTCAGGATGGTACTGATACCCAAACCCTGTACTGGCACACCATGGGTCAAATCTGAGCTCTTCCAGAGCATCTCCCATAGCCACATCTCCCAGGACCACAACTTTCACTTTAGTGTAGGCAGATACCCGAAACACATCTCCTGTCCTGATTCAATACTTGTCAGTCATGGAGCACCTACTGCAACCCCAAGTAAATTGCTCCCATGGTTAATTAGCCTCCAAGTACGTTATTTCTCATGTGAATGCGTCTGGGTTCAGATGCCAGCCTCTGGAACTTCATAGGCTTATTCCTGATACATTAAAGAGACATCCACTTTTGGACATCTCTTTCCCATGCAGGTAATTGCAGATTTTCATCCTTTAAATTATTAACAAAAGAGAAAAAAAGCAATGCTGTAACAAAGAATGCAGCTGCACAAGGAGAATAGTTGTTATTGCAAAGGCACCCAAGTGGTTTAGCATCTGAATGACCCCTGAGTGCTGGACTTTACAAACATGGGTTATTTAATCTGCTACTCCCTGAAGAACTACAAAACAGAGTCCCTACCCTGCACAAGCCCCAAATGTAGGAGCAAGACCGGCCTGCCTGTGGTTTGGTGGCACCCTGGTGGATCCCGAGAGAAGGGCGACAGATCTCTGCCCTTTGAGCCAACTGTGATGGGTAAAAAAAACTTCATCTTGTGTCTCAGCTGGTTTGGTGAGGGCTTCACTTACCGACCTCTTCAGGTTCCAGCAACACAAATGAGTACCTGCAGCAGCGGGAAAAAATACTAGACCCCACTGATGCTACATGCTGCAAAGCCTTTATCCTGCAGTGGATATTCATGAATTTTATTCTGGGGAGCAGAGGCTGGAGTGAGCTAGGCATAAATCTGCTGATATATTGTATTGTCTGTCAGCTCAGCATCACCTTCCTTCAGCCAACCTGCTCTGTGGTAGGGCTGCACAAGCCTCCCAGCAAAGAGGGCTTTTTGTCCTTGGGGGGTGCTCAAGGAGCTCAAGACAGGAACTCATCTACCTCTAGCCTCCACAGCACCCTGTGACAATTACTTACACAATGCCACTGTGCACCATGTGAAAACCTTCCTCCTTCTTTACAAAGCTTCCTTCCAAACTACTTTCTGCACCATGAACAAGCCACCCCGTTCACAGGCTCCTGGGCCTCAGTAGCAGTCCCTCTGAGCTGCCTCCCTTCTGAGCCGGAGGCAGGGCCTGTTTAATCTCTTCTCATGTGAAGAAATAACACACTATGCACATCCTCAGCTTCTCTCTGTAACCTCCTGGTTCTATTACGTCTTTTCTGAGATGAAATGACTAAGATTGTAGATAGTAATCAGAATGAAGGTACAATGTGTACTTGCACAGTGCTGTAATCTCATCTGTGTATTTTCTTATCCATTTCGCTCTTCCTGTACAGGTGACTGTGATTCTGGCATTCCAGAAATCAAATTAAGTTTCAGAAGCAACAACTATATTAACTCTTTCCTCCTACAAGAGCAGTAGCTAAATCTTTTGCTTATATCTCAGCTCCTTGACCCTGCTATATAACCAACTGCAAAATGAGTCATCACATCCTTCACACCTCATTTCAACGTATTTATGAATTGAGTCACTCATAAGTTCAATGCTACCAGAGCTTGAGTTCATGCTGCAGTGACCTCCCCCTCCCTTTGTACCATTAATTTAAAGTTCTTTGTCTTGTGGCTTTAATTTTTGCACAAAATTCTTGCTCTGGATCCATTGAGTGTCCTGGTACAGTCTGTGCCCCCAGACTTGTGGTAGCTTTTGTAACACAACACAGCAAGGATCTACTTTTTTTTAAAGAAACAGCCAAATCAGCTTCTAAAAATCCAGTGTTTACAAGTCCCTTGTGTCAAATATGGCAGAAGTCCTTCTCAGCAAGAGGACGGGAAAAATGCCTACATTCATTCCTAAAATTCATCCAGAGTCCTTCTCTTTGCCAGATACCACCTACTCCAGTTACTTATTCCTTGCTCTTACTTGGATTTAAACAAACAAGCTCTGTCCATACACTGTCTTTGGCTGCTATTGGGATAAAAACTGATGCCTGAACTGACTGAGGCGTGCTGACCTGCACACACAGGCACAGCCCTCTTCATCCTCATGATGGCAGAAACATAAGGCAAGGGCAGTTATCATCAAAACACTACCAAAGGGTCTCCCATTTTTAGCACTTTGATTTTGCTTTGGTGTGCCCATTGTGCCATTTCACAAACCATAAGCTAACAATTCTCTCAACCAGATCAGTGTTGGAAACCTTGGCTTGGGGTTGATTTGTGGGGGAAAGGAGAAAGGCTGAAGACTGAGTCAGGTATTAATCTGACCCCTGCTTGGCTGCCCACCAATAACTGAGACATGCCCCCTCTCAGTCCTGGCATATCCACAGCTGGCAGGGAGGAAGGGCTCCTTCCTAACCACCACTGACAAAAGTGATTCTTCAGCTTTGTGGGCTCCTGTCAGACCACTGTGGAATGACATTACCAAAAAGAGACACAGGGAACCAGATGGGTGGTTAAATCTCCACAGGCATTACAAACCAGGACCAGGGGGCAGTAAAATCATGAAGGATGAGAAATTTTTGAGATTTACAAGGGGAAGACTGACAATTGGGAGGCTTGTCACCTACTTCTGTCACCTGGCTGGAGGTGCTGTGTCCCTGTGACCAGAGGGTGGATGCACAGTGGTGACTGCAGTAGGAAAAAGGGCCAAGGAGGCTGGAAAGAGGGCAGAGAAAAGCCAAGGAGCCACAAGATCTGGTGACTTTGACATCTGTGAGATGAGGAATAGGGAAAGACTGTAGCTCCAGACAAGAAAGATTTTAACTTCTCTGGTGATTCAGCAGTCTCAGGACCTAAATTGGGCACAGAGCATCAACAGCCATGGGGATGGGCATGCCTAGCATGGGCAAAAGTGCCTGCCAGCCCTTAGCCTGCCAGCATTGCTGCAGATCCTGCCATGGTGGAGGTAACACACTGAAACTTGTGAGTTACCAGTGACAAAAACTGGGCTACACCACCTGAGGAGCAATAGATCATGAGAGCCCAGAGTCAAATCCACCCAGACATGCCAGCCCAAGTTTTGTACCACGTTCTGAGCTTGAACACGTTTTAGCATCTCTCCTTCCTGATCGCTTTTCCTCGTGTTTCTTCTCTTCCAGCACCAAATGGGCTATCCAGCCATGCATTAACCTTTGTGTCTGATTCCTGATCTGCTGTTAAAATCTATGTTAATTCCTCTGAATCCCGTCATTTTTTCCCCAAGCAAATTCTGAGCAGTTCTGGGATTCCTGTACCCGCAGATGCAGACGCAGTAGGTAGCTAACACGCTGTGCTCTGCAACAGCTCAGGCTGCATGAATGGTCTAATTAACACCTCATCAAACTCAACTGTTGGTTGTGCCTGGAGAAATTCCCTCTTGCACCTGTGCATCCACAAGACACCATTTCTAGTCCCCTGCATAGTAGGGCCAGCCACTGCAGAGCCTGTCCTTGCACCATCAGCTCCAGGCTCCAGGACCTGCCAGCCCAGGGTGACACGGATGGCTGTGGCTGCTCTGAGCCATTGCTCCCTGCAGGGTGGTGGAGGAGCTCAGGGGCAATACCTCAGCACTGAAGGGTGTACAAAGCCCAAGCTTCTGTGCTTCAAGCCCTCCTCCCCTCACTATATGCCACCTCCACCATCGGGAAGTGCACAGCTGTCACCCAGCACAGCTTGGTGTCACCTGCCTAAGGACAGCCTCTGCAGTGGACAGCATGTACACCCTCCTGTATGCTGCAAATTTTGGGGTGCCCAAACTGTCAATTATTGTAGCAGACCCCAGAGAAAGGTGGCACCTCAGGAGGGGTTCAGTCCCAACCTGTTCTGGAGGACAGGCATAAGGATTTAGTCAGAAGTGTCCTGGAGGTGTTCAGCAGATGCAAGTGCCCAACTCATGCTGACACTGCCATTATTTCAGGACAAAATTTAAGTGCAAAAATAAGTTTAGTTTGGTTGTTTGAGATAACAGCTAAAAATAGACTAAAACCTTTGGAACACAGAGCATGGAACAGGAAAATGTTCTAGTTAATACTTCACAGTGACACTTTTCTCTGAGTGTTTTGGGACCTCAAGTATCTCCAGAGGCTTTCCCTGGAGAACATCTAATGCCAGCTTCTACTGCTGGAGAACACTCCCTGGGCTTGTCTGAGGTCTCCAGTCCCATTTCAGCTCATTTCCATTACTTCTCCTACCAAAACTCACTTCCTCACTTTGTGTAACACAGCAATGCTTGCCAGGCAGACAAATCCACCCATCCCATATCGGGGGTGTCATCTCACCCCTTCAGCCTTAGTTAACTCTTGATGCATAATCTTCCACTTGACATATCTCCTCCTACAGGAGGAGGTTGACTTCTGTTGTTCACCACAATTTTTTTAAAAGAAGAGAAAAACTACAAATTTCACATCATCAGCAGTCTGAGCTGCACATACTTCACTCAGGAGCCTTCAACCTACTGTGAGCACTACACAGATCCCTCGTGGTGGTCTAGCAAGGCAGGTGGCAGATTTGCCTTTGAGAGAACCTTCCTAAATTCCCTCTCCTGCTTGCTGACTGTGCGTGGCTCGTTCAGGACTCTGAGAGGCACTGGCTGTGACAGCACCAGGCACATGCTGAGCCACATCCTGCAGACCACTTCTGGATGCTGCCACAGAAGACAGAGCTCTCGGTAGCACTCACCCACATATTGAAGAGACCTTGGGGAGCTACTGGGAATAAAGCTCACGCTGTCAAAGAGATTAGGCTCTGGGGTTTTTATGTTTATCCTTTTGCCACTCCATGTCCAAATACCGCAAAAGAGTGTTTAGCCCTTTGTCTTTGTGTAATCAGACTTGTCCCTCCTCTTTACGCCCTGCCTGTTAATAATGGGGTCTTTATGTCCAAAGACCAGCAGCTTTTTTTCCACAGGACCCTGCGGGCTATAAAGCCATGCAGGCGTGTGCTGCTTGCTGTGAGCTGCACACAGCAGGATTTGGAGTGCAGGACACAAGGTTTCTCCATGGGAGAGACAAAGCTCTTTGAGCACCCAGGGAACAGAGTCATCCTGGGAGGCAAGGATGGCAACAGAGAAAAGAGCATATAGCTTGGAGAGCAGGCATGCTCAGCAGAGCATTTCCACACCAGTTGGGGGGGTTTATGAAGAGCCCCACTATCCCATCACCAGGGCTGCAGCTCTTACTTATCTTCCCTTTCATTTGAGATGGGGTATCTGCCATTATCTCTACCAGACTGTGGAGATAAACTATCTCCACTACAGCCTTGCTCCCAGGGCTGCCGTCAGTCAAAGCACAGCCCAGCAACATTCAGCTGCCGGACCACCCTGGCCGTGCGACTTGGCTCTTCCGACCCCTCTTCCCTGGGACCCGGCTGCGGCGCACGAAGGGCAAACACAGCAGTAGGACTTCCCTTTCTCTAATAGCTTCTTGGCTCTCATCCCCATTGTTTTCCTTACTCAGCCTGCTCCTCCTGGCGCTAATAGATTTCCTGCTGATCAAGGCTACTACAGCATTTTGTCGCTCCCCCTGTGCCGCTGCGGCGCGGTACCGGGCGCGGGGCTCCGTGGGTGCCGCTCTCGCCTGGCGCCGGCGGCAGCCGAGTGTGGGCACAGGGGCTGTTCCCCCACTCTCGGCAGTGGGAGGGATGCTGGCATCGCAGCTGGTTCAACCAGCTTTATGGTCTCTTTGTGCTGCTGCAGCAGAGCTGAGAATCTGGCCCCGGCTCCCTCCCCGCCTCGCTGGGGACTGCATCAGTGTGCTGTTTATTGTTTCTGCCAGATCATTCCTGCAGATGTTAATGAATGCTAGACCCAGCTTTGCTCCCAGCAGAGTCCCTTCCACACCTCCCCCTGCCCAGCCTTCTGCACTGGAGTTTCTGTTTACAGTCCTGCAGGGAATTTCCCTTCTGCTGCATGGTCTTCGAGCCACACAGACCCAACTCCTGCTGCCAGCAGGCTCCCACACCTCCCCGATTTCTGTAGCTGTCCAATGTCACCTCCAGGTGTCTGCGTCCCTCTCTGTCACCATTCCTTCTCCACCTCTGGCTTTCCCAAACTAGAGACATGCCAATCCCCCTAGGAGGGATAAGAGAGCTTGGCCAGTGGAGAAAGTTGCAACAGGTTCTTCCTCTGCACAGATGGAGAAAGCACAGGGAAAAGAAATCACCAAATGGGAAGAGTGAAGCAATTTGTCCAGGAGGACTCAGAAATAATAACGTCCACGTTGGTAAGTGGTGCCAAGACCCACATCCTCCTCACCCTGCAGCTCTTGGGCTTGCAGCAGCCTGCATCCACACCACTGCACTATCTTAACATCCCAACAAGGTGGGCACCTCAGTCTGCCTATAACTGGGAAATGCTGGAAATCCTTGGGACAGTGTAAATCAGTCCATCCCAAGATCCCACCAGGCACCCCCGCAGAACTTTAGCTGTACACATGACCATGTTCCAAAGCCTCTGGTACTGCGGTGGCTCAGCCACACAGAGCCTCACTATCCTGTTGGACATTGGGAAGCTAAGGAGCAAGCCTTCCTGCTGCCAAGGACATTGGTCTCAGGAGGAATTTCTGAGCTCTTTTTGACCAACCCAACACCACTTACCCTTCCAGGAAAGCAACAACATTCTTTCTGGGCCTTCCAATGTTGGGCCCATAGAGGTGTGCTCTGGAATAGGTGCGGATAAGCTGCAGCAGGCTTCTCAGCTGGGTGTAGTCCCTGCCCAGCTGGCTGCCATTCACCGAGCGGCCCATCAGCGTCCGATAGTTATTGGGCTCTGAGAAAATAAAAATTGACAAGCAAAACTTGTCAGCTCTGCTTTCCTCCTCTGCGCTTCCAGGGACACACAGCTCACCCTGTCACACAGATTGAGCTCCACAGAGGATGCAGGCAGCTCTGCAGAGCAACAGAAGGAGCCTTTGAGGAGCGGACGACAGCCACTGCCTGCTCTCCTGTGCCTCTTTTGCTGTGCTCTGGGGGAAGGAGCTGTGCCTTGGTGTCATGCTCCTGTCCCCATAGGTTGCCCACTTCCCCTGGCACTGTAGCCACCATACAAATCCCTGCAGTAGATGGCTTGGCCCCCCAGCACCAGCCGGGCCCAGCAGCCTGGGCAGAAACATTTTATGTGCTTAATACCAGCTGAGGGAAATGTCCAGCTAAGAGACTGTCTCACACCAAGTCTTAGAGGTGGTGGTGCCTTACAGCAGGGGCCTTTAAATCCCTCTGAAAATACACTGGTAAAGCATCCTGGGAGCTACAAGTATCCTCTTCCAAAACTGAGTATCTTTCTACTAGAGCAAGCTCCATTCCCGTGGCTCTCCTGTTCCCACACTCACCGTTGCCCAGCTCCCAGGAGATGTTGTACTTCTTGCTGGCACTGTACTTCAGCAGGCTGAGAGCATTGGAGCTGTTCCAGGAGTTGTTGGGATTTCGGCGCAAAGCATTCAGTGCAAAGATCAGGTGAAGGCCAGAGCAGTCAGCAAAGTTATAGAGTTTGTCTAGAGACCTGGCTGGGAAGAAACAAAAAACAGTTTGCAATTCAAAGGAAAGCTAGTTCCAGGAAGGTTCAAATGATCCTGCTGTCCATCATACCTTGCCTTCTATGTAGGATGAGCCAGGGTCAAATGCCATCCCCACGACATCTGTAACCACAGAAAGGCACCTGACCTTTGAAACCCAGATAGGATTCCAGGTGTGGGTTCATCTCCTTCCAGGATGAAACTTGGATGCCCTCCATCTCTGTGTCAGAGCTGGGGCCATGTTACCAGAGACAAGTGACTTTATAACATCGCTTTTCATCTGCCCTTGGCAAGGAAGGTTTGTCCTTTCCTGTGCTTACTCTGCCTTGCATCTCTTTCAGAGCAGATCCCTGCAGCGTCTGGGGAGAGGACGAGGAAGTCACCACCCTAAAGCTGCCACCTCTCCCGCACCCCACAGCATCCTGCTCTTTGCTCTGCAGCCCCAGTGCAGTAACCCAGTCCTAGCAATTCCCCAGTACAGGCTCCATGCATTGTGCACCTGACTGACATCTGTCCTGCACACAAAGAGTGGAGCTCTGTGTCACCCCTGAGCCTGGGCAGAGAGGGGCTCCCTGCCTGGTGACAGCCTGGCCAAACCCTGCTGCCAGCAGGCCCTCCCAGGGCACTGGGGGCTTTGTGGGATCTGTGTCAAATCTGCTGGCCCCAAAACTGCCTGGATGGCTTCTCCCTGTACTGTGGCCTTGATGAACAGTGGGGGCATCAGCCAGCAGCAACAGGACAGACCAAAGAAAGAGCTGACCCACTATGTAGGGAGGTGCAACATTAGTACAGGGCAGAGAGACAAACACTTAATGCCCTTTTTCTTTATGAAAACTTCCCTAAAAACTCAACAGCAATCAAATTGCTGATGAAGCTAATGCCAGTGTTAGTAGGACACAAACTCACGTGACAGCGAGTCTTGGTTAGAGAGCAATTAGATAACTGTGGTGTTTTCAATCATCCCTGCCTGTTGAACTGCATCCCAGGACACTCAGCAAGCTTCCTGAAGCAGCCTTGGAGATGCAACCACTTAACTGTGAAGAGCCACCAGGGATAGGGAGGTTCCAGGGGGCCAGGGAGGGCAGACCATAGGCTCCCCTTTCAGGAGAGGGGAAGGAGGCGCTTGGAAATTACAGAATAGGCAGACTGGCTTCAGGTCCCAGAAAAACACTTGGACAAATAACCAAGTTGCTTGTCAGCACTTACAAAATATAAGGAGATGATCAACAACCACAGGAGAGCGCCAAGAACAAATCACACTGAAGCAATCTACTGACAGGAGAGCAGGACTTGTGGGCAGCAAAGCAGCCATTTGTGCCTTACACCTTGATGGGGTCTGAGGCTTTGTACACAAAGGATTGCACATGGTATTCTCTCCAGAAGCTGAGGTAACCCTTATCTGCTGAACAGCAGTGAGAAATAGTCACACTTCGGTCAGCTTCCAGTAATTTGTTGCTACAGTGAAGGGTTTAGGCAGCCTGCTCTGGGTCTATTTGCACATTTCCAAAAAAAGTGGGGCAGAGGATACATCAGACTTGCCGTGGCACCAGGGTGATAGCATGCACCACCAGCCAAGGGAGATGAAGGGGATCTAGGGAAGGCCACCACACACTCAGGGAATTGCTCTAAGCCCAGCAGTGATGCTCCAAGATTTCCTGTAGCCATGCTGCCCACCTGAGGTGCGAGTGAAAGAGTGACAAGAGGGAGCTGCTTGCTCCAGGTGGGATAAGTTGTTCACTGAATGTCTGTGTTTATTCTGTTGCCTTTCCTGGTCACTGAAAGTCTCAGTGAATACAGACCCAGCTCTGAGGTATGAGAAGAATAAACTTACCTTTTAAAGTAAAGTTTTAAGGAAGGTCCAGGAAATAAGCTACTGAATAGCTAACATTTAATGATTTAATGCAACACAGGAAAGTTATGGAAAGAAGAAGAATGCAAAAATGTGAAAGAGAAATTCTCACTGCCTTCCACAACCTTTTTCAAAACACTACTGGTTGTCTGAGTGAAAAGTAGATGAATTAGATTAATCAAATATATTCATCCCAGTGGTTCAGGCACATTAGCTGTTTTTCTGGATGTTTAGTGAATTAGAGACAGATACAGTTACTTATTACTGATTTACTTCAGACCCCCAGGCAAAAAGCTGCACTTGAAACGAGATTCCTATAAAGAGGAGAAGATAGACCCCCAAATGACAAAACAGGATAGCAAAAAAGGTGTTACCTGCAGTTCCCCTGCTGGAAATGAAACCTTTTCACTGGCACAAAACAACTGTACTACAAAAGCGAATTTGATTCACGTTTAGGAGCCACTGCAGAAGACTGGGAATTGATTTTCCATGCATCCATGAGAGGAAACAAGATGTCTGTTTATCCCAACACGGCGCCTGCCACTGTGAAATTATATTTTCCCCATGATACTTATTTTGTTTCTGTGTGCCTGGACGCAGAGATGCCACGTGTATTTCATGTTCTGCCACGACTTTCCAAGCTGGAAACCTCAGCAATCAGGGGAGTGAGCTAGGAGAAACACACAGATGTCTGGGGTTCGGTGCTGCACGTTTCCAGTGGTCTCCCAGGACAGATGGACCTATAGCCAGCACTGAAGCAACAAAGAGCAGAAAAATACTAAAAAACCTATCTCTGCATCACACCAGATTGTTAAAATGGCCACTCTTGATATCAAGACTAGCATGTACTGAATCCACTTCCCTCCTCCATTCTTGGCAACTGTCTTGAGATAGTGCAAACTTGGAAGCACCAGTGCAGGGACCCTGGCAGAGTCCTGATGATCAGCTTGCACAAGCTAGCTAACCATTAGTGGTTAAAGGGCATGTCTCTCACCTCCGAGATGATTGCCTTAAAAACTGGACATCTTTTGTGGCAGACAGCTGCAGTTGGATGACAAGAATACTGTCATGCAGTGTATGACAGCAGCGTGCTTAAGTGGCCAAGGAGGCCAATGGCATCCTGGCTTGTACCAGCAGCAGTGTGGCCAGCAGGACAAGGGCAGTGATTGTCCCCTGCTGTCTTCAGTTTTGGGCCCCTCACTGTAAGAAAGGTGTTGGGGTGCTGGAGCAGCTCCAGAGAGAGACAAAAAAGCTGGTGAAAGGTCTGGGGCACAAGCCTTGTAAGGAGCATAGGAAGGAGCTGGGGGTATCCAGCCTGGAGAAAAGGAGGCTCAGGGGAGACCTCATCACTCAACCAACTACTTAAGAGGAGCTTGTAGCAGGTGGGAGTTGGCTTCTTCTCCCAAGCAACAAGAGATAGGACAAGAGGAAAGAGCCTCAAGTTGTGCCAGGGGACATTTGGATTTGATACAAGAAAAAATTTCTTCACTGAAAGCATTGTCAAGCATTGGAACAGGCTGTCCAGGGAAGTGGTCGAGTCACTACCCCTGGAGATACTGAAAGATGTGTAGGTATGGCACTTAGGGACACAGTTTAGTGATGGAGTTGGCAGTATTAGGATAATGGTTGGACAGAATGATCTTAGAAGTCTTTTTCAAACCAAATGATCCCATGGATGGCTAAAGCACAAAAAGAAGCCTATTTAGAAGACTTTGAGTGATGTCCAGTCCTCCATATGTACAAATAAGGCCATAAGAAAATGCTATAAATATTTTACTGCCATGACTAGGGACGGCAACATTACTTTTGAGTAATGAGAACACGAGGAATCACAGTATTATTAACAGCTGGCTAAAACTCACTTTGAATTCTGGATAATTGCACTGTTTTTTCTTCATCAAACAAAGAAAATCATACAGGAATTTAACCTTTCCCCAGCTAACAGATCATTAGGCAAGGCTTTCACAAAGCACTTCAATAGAAAAAGCCATTGTCGTACCAGAATGAATCTTAATAGAGCAGAACTAGATTTATAAGATGTTCTCCTTGCTCCTTCTCCCCCTCTGCCCAGTGCAGAGGTGCACATGCTCAGCACTCACGTGCCACTTCAGCTCAGCAAGAAGGAATAACAAAAAAAAACAAAGAAAAAGAAATGTGCAAGGATGGTGAGAGTTTTCTTCCTTTTATAATGCTCATGCAGTTGGAGTGAGGCTGCCTGAGGCAGCAAAGCCCTAAGCTCTCTCCCCTCACACCCAGCAGCAGTGTTGGTGAGGGGGTCTCAGTGGGGTGGGTGCCTTGGTGGGTTTGGGACAAACAGCAGCCACTAGTCAGAGACAGAGGCCACTCAGCCCTGGCACAAAAATTGAATCAGAAGAGATTTGTGATTTCTCAAACTTTTACATCATCGGTTGCAGAGGTTTCAACTCATCTAGGGAGTGAATACAGCCTGACAATGCATGTCTGGGTGGCCACCAGTGAAGATCTGCTCCCAGTCCTGCCCTCAGATGAAGCTCTGCACAGAAATTAAAGCTTTTAACTGCTTGTATTGATCTCATACCCTGCACAGAGAGAGACAAACAATTTCAAAATGCAGAAGGTGTCTGTAAAACCACAAATGATGGGGGGGTTCAAGGGACAAGTACGTCCTTTGGGATTCTTTCCCATTATTCTTCCTTTTATACAAGGCTAAATTTTAATGTTCTCTGAAAGACGGATGGCACTGAACTCTGTAGCATGCCAACACAAAATCTGAGGCACATTAAAATATCTCTGGCAGTTTAAAATAATTGGAAAGACTTTCTAGTTGTAGTTACTGAATTAAACATTATACTAGAGCCTTTATAAAGAGCACAGTATTGACCGCTGTTTGGTAAGAGGGACAGTTCAAGAATCTCTGGGTTTGAAAGCCTTCCACATTTTTTATTCTGCTTCAGGAATTTTGCTTTGGCAGAGTTTAGCCTGAAGAGTGGAAATTCAAGTGCACGCTGAGACGGAAGCTGGGATCAGTCAGTGGGCTGAGGGGTGGCAGGACATGGCACCCATGGTGTGCCAGGGGCTTTTGTAACTCTGGGAAGGCAACCAGAAGGATGGGAAAGGAGAGCCTGGTCCCCCTCTATCCCCACCATTCACCACACCCACCACTTGCACGTACAGAGCATGCAAGCACCCAGGAGGGTGAGACAAGAGCTGAGCATGGGGTGCCCAGCTCACAGCACAATTCCCAAATCCCCAGGTTAGCTGAGAGACCAATCCAGCGAACAACAGATGAACCCTTCTGTGGATAGAGCAAAGAAATGTAGCTCTAGAAATAATGATTTCAATTAGTCACAAATATTGCTCAACTCTGCCTTCTCCATAAATCCTGAGCAAGCCTGGAGCATCCCTGCACACAGCTCTTGGTGCCAGCACTGAAGCCAGCAGCATCCCCTGCCCCTGAGCACCCCAGAGGAGATAGCAGAGTGATGGCACTGGGAAAGACCTGGCAAAGAGAAGCCCAAAGAGAACTTTACAGGGAGGGGACAGAAGGGCAGTACAAGCTGTTCAGAGTAGAGATGAGTAAGATGACTGGTCAGAGCAATGAATGGAAAAATAAAGATATTCCTACTTACAGAAAAACAAGTGGGCACATGGAAAATTTATTTACAAACTAATTTGCACCACGGCCATCTGAATCCTATTTGCTCTGTCTCTCTCGCATCAAAAATCCTCATAAAAGCACTTGTGTGTGGCAAGGACTTGATGTTTTCTTAGCAAATAAATATGCATCAGAAGATATGCAACAGACAATTAGAGTAACTCCAGACCCACGGGACAGGTCTGCAACGCTGGCTTGAAATCTTCCAAAGGATTGCATCCTCAGTCACAACAGGCTGTCAGAACCCCTCCATCCACAATCTGCACAGTTAGAGCACCAAAGACCAGACTTCACCATCACTGCAACTTCAGAGGCAAAGCAACACCCCACACTGTCCATGTGCACTGTAACATCCCACCGGATCATGGGAAGATTTTCCTGTTGTGGCTGCATGCTAAGCCATTCCTTCAAAGCTGTTGCTTAATGAGAATTTTAGAGATTTCAAGGCTACCAAGAAACCCACACAGTTGCTGGAAACTGCATTCTAATGATGACCACCCCAGCTGGGAAGTTGTTTGGTTTTAATTTGGTTTTCTGAAGCATTTTGCCATTTTGCAGTAAAACCACACTGTATAAAGATGCTGAAGAATTCCTGGGCAAAATTGCTGGCTGGAGGGAAAAATTTGCTTGCCTCAGATACACATTTCACCTGAAATGATCTCTCCACCTGGTCAGGTTCCTAATGCCCTCCAAAGAGGACTGAGGTTTTCAGAACTGTCCCTTGCTCTTCTTGACCTGCCAGGCTCTCCTATTGCTCCAAGGCAAGGTGCAACGTTGGAGGTCTGTTCTGAGTGACAAGAAGTGCTTTGGCAGAGCCTAATGGTGCTATAGAAAAGGGATCTAGTTTAATCCCATCTGAAGAATACCTGAAAGTTGGAGGAACTGGCTTTAATCCTGCCAGCCAGCAAAGAAATGCTGCGCACTGTGTTAATGAGAACCTGGATTTTATATCCAGCTGGAGGACAGATGGGGGATCTGGGGCTATTCCCTTTGGAGTATCAAGGGGGCCTTTTTCCAAGGGAATTGTCATCATCCCTGGTCTTTAAGCAGCTGAACATTGACCCTCAATATTCATTCAAGTCTTTAACTAGATTTTTCATTTCACTGCCAGCGCAGAGGTGATTATGCTGACCACGTGAGCAAGGTTTAGTCCTTAACACTGCTGCACAGAAATAGCAGTCTGGGGGCTTGGTGTCAATCTCTCGCCAATAAGGAGCTTGGCCAGCAGCCACGGATTGTGGGCTGAGTTCCCAGCTGGCATATAACTTGGAAGACAACCACGAGGTCTGGGTTCAATATCCAATTGCTAAGGAGTCTGGCTGACAGCCTCATTTTGTGGAATGAATCCCAAATTAATATAATTCTTTTGATACCAGACAAGGGGCATGGCCTGTTTCCAAATGTTCTAAGGGCTCAGATAAAAGCCATAGGCATTGGGTTCAGTGTGTAAATGGTATCGAGGTTGGATAACAGTCAGGATTGGGCTTAATCCTCAGATGGTGAGAAAAAGGAATGAGCCCTGAGCTCTGCCTTCGTGCAAAAAAAGAGAGCTCAAATGAGCAGGATAGCTCTGCTTTCAATCCTCGCGTGGTAAAGAGCTCACAGGACAGTAATGGTTTCTAGGAACAAGTGTAAATTGACATGGAGCTTCAGAAGAGATGTGGGATCTGCGTTCAATCTCCAAGTGCTGTAAAGCTCAGATAATGGCCAGAGGGGCAATTTCCAAACCCTCTGTTCCAGTCTGGTGTCTGGGAAGAAACCAGGATCATGTTACAGCTAAGAAAGCTGTTTTCTCCTGCTGCATAACTTAAGGTATTTTCCCTTTTGGATCAGGATGAATCCAGCATCTTCTAAAGTTTCAGAGGGAAATGGAGGTGAGCAGGGAGAGTGCTACATGTTTGAGTGGAGCAGAAGAACAGAGCAAGGGAAAATAAGACTGTGAGCACCACCTGCTCTTCCACATCTTCTTGGCCACCCCAGATCATTGGATGTGAGCCATGGAAATTGCTCCAGGGAAAACCTGGGTACAGCTCCTCATCATCCTCAGTGCTCAGCAGTGCCTGCATTGGGTGTCTTTGGGGCCTCTGAGGGAGGCTGATTGTCCTGTCAAGAGACAGTGACAGCCTGCTTGACAATTCCATCTCACTGACACCTCTTGCACAAGGAACTGGTGGGAAACAGTGTGTGCAGCAGTGAGTCAGGTCAGCAGCTTGCTTGAATCATTCCATTTTGGATAAAGGAATGCAAATAAAATAAGCAGAAAGTATTCAAATATTATTTTGTCCAGTTATTTAAAGCTGGTGTTTTACATACGAAAAGGAGCAGAGGACGAGGTTTTATCAAAAGCTTTATATTGATCCTGTGAAAAGCTTCAAATTTGGTAGCCCTATCTTCCTGCTCTTGAGGAAATTTTTAAAATCTAATTCCAGTCTCTGTGACTCTCAGCTTTAGCTCCAAAGTCCAAATAGGACGGACCACAGCAGACAGGCTCTGATCTGTGCATGCTGCTTTGGATTGTGAACCTGACCTGCACTTAGCCAGACCCCTGAGCAGCAACAGCAGGCTCGGGCTAAAACCTTCCAAACCCCTTTCTCAGTGCGGGAACTACCCACTGCTAATGACCAGGGCTGCTGGAGACAAGCCCTGTCAGCACCATCCCCTGCACAGGTGGTGGGCACAGCCCAGGGCTCTGCTCTTCACCCCGTGCAAAGCTGTGACTCTGGGGACGGGTTACCCCATTGCCACTGAGGTGCCTCCCTCTGGGCTTTACCCATGCACGTGGAGGAGCAAACCTGCCAGGCTCAGGAACACGGCTGCAGACATAACCCAGCTCCACTGCCAGACCTTTGCTGACAGAATGACTGTTTTATATGGCTATAAGAACAGCTATAAGCGCAGCTGTCTGAAAAGCAACAAAATCTATGATGTGTGTTTCTAAAGCCAATGACAGCTGGCAGTGCTGCGCTGCAGCTCATTCCTTCTTTTACACGGTTTAGTTAAAACACTTCTCTGCAATCACCGTGATTTATCAACAAACTGCAGTTTCTGGAACAATTTAAAAGCATTCCCAAATAGGTAAGAAGTGGTCAGCTCCTCAAGCTCTCAGCAAGCTCCCAAATGGCAGGCAGCTAGAGATGGACAGGAGCAGCTGATGGGAGGACCAAACGCCCTCCCTGTCCACCTGACAGGGAGGACAGGACTGTGAATCCCATTGGGATGGGGAGTGTTGAGGCAGGGGTACCTGGGCAGCTGCAGAGCATTACCCATGGATGGGAGAATGGAGATTTAGTGAGTTTAAAGCTGGCTTCAGGTGCAAAAATGAGCCATTTCTTTGCTGCCAGGAGAGGTGGCTTGGTCCTTGCACAGGGCTGTTCCCTAGCCACATGGAGAGGGACCTCTTGTGACCTCCAGTGACCTCCTGTGCCTGAGTCTGACCTCTCAGGCATGGGAAACCCTGCACAGCCCAAACCACAGAGGTACATAGAAGAGAATGCCTTAGCTCTCTGACTGTGGCCCTCTGGTTCAGGTGGAAGGTGTAACACAAAGCAGAGTGAGAAGGCAAGTACTGTTCCCTGCCTGTCCCCACGCTCACCTCCTCCTGCCAGCTGTAGGGCAGATTACAACGGCCATGAGGAGAACCCACACCACCCTGTCCATCACTTGCTGCTCCGGCAAAATGCATCCGTGTTGTTCTTTCAATCTGTCACAGTTGCAAGGCAGAGATTTTTTTTTAGAAATACTTTTTCTAGAAGCACCTGAAGCACTAACACTGCAGCAAGAGGGTAGATGTTCTCAGCACTTCCCTGCAAAAACCAAGCTGGGCAGCACAGGCTGAGGAATACCCTGTGCAGATGCTGCATGGCTAAACAGGGATGAAAGATGCACAGGTACAAAGCACGCTTTTAACATGTTCCCCTAATCTCAGCAAAATGCTTAGCCCAGGTAGGCTGTGCATCTAGCTCACCAATCCCCTTCAGCAGCTCCCATACTCCATTTTTTTGCTGCCTAAGCTGCTGTCACGTGGCAGACACATAGCTAGATTCAGAGGAGCCTCACGCAAGCCAGACCCACTCCACAGCATCCCCGGAGCCACAGAAGGAGCAGAGCCTTGTACCAGGCCCTTTGCCTCCCACCCCCCAGATCTGGCTGCTTCAGAGCAGGGTGACATTGATCAGTCATGCGAGGAGCCTGAACTACCACATCGGGAACAAATTCAAACTGAGGACTTCAGTGTTGCCAAACCCCAACATTCAAAAATCATGAGTCAAACTCGCAAAAATCATGGGACTGGCTCAAGAAACCCGGTTTTAACATAACTTTCATTGCCTGCTGTTTTCAAAAATTTGGGGTGCCTTTATAAGATGTTTTTGAGCTCTTCTGCTACTAGGAGAGTTAAAATCTGGCTTGTTTTTATTATTCCTTTTAAGCAGTTGATGTGCAGCAGAACAATCAGTTTACTTTACGACTCTGACTGCCTTTCCCATGGGCGGGGACTGCAGCTGGTGGCTGTAGGGGATGGCAGGGGCACGCATGCAGTCCCTCAGTGCCGGGCGCTGCAGCAGGAACGCTCTGCTGCTAAACAGGGATCTGGCCAGCTCCTCTTGCTATTGGGAAGCAAACTCAGAGCCCACGAGAATCAGGTGCTTTGTTTAGCGGGTCTGAGTCAGTGTTTCCTGCGGGGCAAGGGGCCGCAGCACGGTGCGCTGCTGGCACCGCCCGTCCCGGCGCGGAGCATCCTCCGCTGCCCGCTGACCCCGCTCCGCCATCGGCCGCCCCGGGCCGCTCCCGCTCAGCCAGGGAGCAGCTGACTTCCTTTGGAGCGAGAGGGAGTGACTACGGCTCTTCGCACACTTTGTGAGCTGGGCATCTGGTATTTTTCAAAACTCTTGAAACATTTTAACTGAAAACTGTCTTTAAAAAAAAAAAAAAAAAAAGAACACCCAAAACCCCAACCAAAAAAACAACACATAAAACCGGAAATGTTTCAATCTGAAATCCTTAATTAAAACCACACTCTTTCGTACATAAAGAAGGAAGTTAAAACAGAAATGTACTTTTGCACATTACAGACAGCATTATAATAAACACAGAGCTCTGCCAAGAAAGAGGCATTTTCAAGGCCAAAATAGATGCCTCCAGCTGCACTCGGATAATGTCAGAGGGCTCGTCTGCAGTGCGAGTGTGGCTGCATTCGAACGCAGCAGCGACCGGGCGAGCCCGGCGGGTGAGGAGCGCGGCAATTCCCGGGACAGGCTGCGAGCGCGGCAGCACGGACCGCAACCCACCGGGGTCCGAGCTCCCCCGACTCCCACCGAGCCCAGAGCCGGCCCTAATCTGTGAAATATTTGAAGGAACTGGCCCTGGCTCTCTCTGCTCCTCTGGGCTCTCAGATACGGCTCAGCTGGAGGGACCCGGCTTGGCAGGAGCTCTCCCCGGCTAATCTTTGGGGGAATCTTGTACCAAAGCACACAGGGTGGAGTCTGAACCTGATTTTGGAGGCACAGATGAATGGCTGGAAAAGACCAGCGTGGTTAGCATGATGTCCTGCACCAGGCAGCCTGGGACACACGTGTGGAGTGCACAAGTCAAATCCAGTCCCTGAGCAGGTCAGATCAGTTATTTTACAAAGGTACCCACTGAGAGTTTAAAATCTGCTGCAGTTATGGATATCAGCCCACCCCGTGTGAGATTTTGCAGTTATTTAGCATCCATGGTCAAAATAGGCTTTGAGTCCAAAGCTGTTTTGGCTTTCTAGTGACTGGATCTTGCTATACTCTTGCCCTACTAGATTTTGTTTCTTGTGGATAGCTCAAGATTAAGGTCAAGCCTCCTCTATCATTAAGCTGTATTTGTTGCAGGTCTTCAGCATCTTCACAACAATTCAAGATGTTCCAAGCTTCCAATGAATTCTTTGGCTCTTTGCTGTCCTACAAGCCTTACTGAGCCAACAAACCACTGCTATGTGGGGCATTTAGGATCTCATGAACCAATTGATTTGCTCTGAGAACACAGGTCTGCCAGGCTCCTTCTCCTCCTCACCAGCTGCAGAGCCAAAGCAGCCCTGTCTGCACTTAAGTGCCAGGAGAACAAACAAGACACATTTAAACAATTACAGCAATTAGCCTCACACATCCTTCATGGAAAGATTGTTGGAGGGGAATGCTGATGTGGAAGGATGTCACCTGCTTAGGAAATAGAAGAAGGAAATAGGAGAGTTGATTGGGTGTTTTTGTATGAAGAATATTTTGGGGTTCAAAGGGAGGTGAGGAACAGACTCTGTGCATGTCTTCAGGGACCAAGAAAAATAAAAGGAGCACAGAAAATGTCCCAGGGAAATTCATTAATAACAAACAGAACACAGAGGACATCTGAGTGTCTGACTAGAGCAGCTAAAATAACTGGAGTTGGTAGGAACTGGTAATTTTAATTACCATGTTATCTGCTAAAGACAGAGCAGAGCAGGTCCCAGACACTCCAAGCTGTAGGAATGTGTGAGGAAAAGTTGCTCTGGAGAAGGGACAGTAACAGGGGAGGGGATGTTTATTACTTGAATATTATTGATATGGAAAGTTGATTAATAGTCCAAAAATGGAAGTAAATTTGAGGGCAAGTGGTTACAAAACCAAAACCCCCAGCAATTTAAGGCAGTGAAGGAATAAGAAAAACGGATTAAAGATAATGTATTTCAAAAAAAGCAAATTTGAACAAATTCAGGGCACAGGTCAAGAGGATCTCTGGGGAAGGGAGTTTAAGACAGCATTTCCCAACCAGTGAGACATAGAGAGGCAACAGCTGTGCTGTGGGTCAGGGGAGAGAGCAGCAGAAAGAACAGCAGGAAAATACCCTGTAAATATGCACAAATTAGAGGAACAAAGAGGAAAATATCAATTGGTAACTCAGTGCAAAAGAGTAAGCAACATATTGACATAAAAACAGCTCTTTTCTTTAGTTTTGATCGAGACAATTAACTGTGACATGACTATTAGTTACATTAATCTGAGCAATGAAAGAGCAGCAGACCTGAAGAAGGACAGAATAAATGAAAGACCACTTAGGAAACCTAAACCACAGAAGTGCTTAAAAATCGCTATGAAGTCTGTGTCAAATTGTTTTGCCAAATTCAGAAGATTCATGTGTATTCAATAATCACCTTTTCTGCATTTTTCACCCAGAATTTTGCCACTATCAGCACACCCTCTTACAATAATCCTGTATTTTATTGAAGTGGTTTTACTCCTGGTACACTGGAAGTATATTTACTGCTTTAACCCCCTGGTCCCCAGTACTCTCAGTTTGCGCAATGGAGGCATCACCTGGGCAGGTTCATTTTTGAAGGTGAGCAGGGAGGGACAGGCATGACCCATAGTGATGCAAGCATCCAAAGAGCCTTGGGTGAACTCCCTTTAAGCTCCATACCTCTTTATGCTCCTGGGAAATAACCCGAAGCCCGCCCAGTCCTGTGGATCAACACTGCAGGTATATGGACTTGGATGGGATGGATGTCAAATTTCACAGCAGCCACCCTGCAGGCACTGCTGCCACACAACTCCTCTGCGCTGGCTGGCACACCCTTGGTCTCTGTGCCTACACAGCCTGCCAGGACAGCAGCTCCAAATATCACTCATTAATGGTATTGTGCCTAGAGGTGGCTGTCAAAACCAGAGGGAGCCACGTAGGCAGAAGAGGCAGAGGAGAGCACAACTCACTCGTGGCATGTGGGACTCAGCTAAACACACAGCAAGAGGCTGTGCTGTAAGTTACTCCACTCTTGGAATGGATTTACACGTCAGATGTTGGCTCTTTTCATGAGCAGATCCTCTGCATGGCTTTTAATATGTATGTGTACCCAACTGCTGAGTGACCTACAGCACCGCCCTCCCTCCTGCTCCCCTCTCACTACTGAAACACAAATCCTTCAACTGGAAATACATCAAACTCTGGAGCTAAAGAGTCATATTAAAATCGAGTATATGAGGTGCTGGTTTAAGCTAATGGTGTCATTGGCTTGCCTTCTGGGAGAGGGATCTGAGGTTTTTGCAATATACTTGTCAGACTTTTCAACTTGCTCAGTTAAACAAATAACCACTGTTAAATCTCTGAAAGGGATTCTGCCCCAGCCAGAGGAGACAGCCTTCTGAGACAATTCTTGGGGATAAAGGCTGATCTAAAAAAGCATAATTTCTCATGGTTTAACTGACTATCTCACTGGTTAAGTAAATGGTTTTATTTCTGGATATGGCATAATCTCTGCTGAAAAGTAAATTCACAGCAAATATTAAAATCAACTTATTAAAATAAATCCCCCCATACTTCTTGGCAGTCTCTAATTAAATAATTCTACCTGAAAATCCCATGACTTGGATTACTTATGGGATATGCCCACTGGCTCCCACCTTTGGTAAATGGGAACCATGTGGGCAGCATTAGGAGAGGGAAGTGCAGGAAAAGGTGAGCCCAGTGAAAGGCAGATGGACACACCATGGCATTCTGGGGGAGATTAAAGGAGACACCAAAGGAGGGATGAAAGCTTCTAACAGTGGAGAACAGGAAATTTTCTGTGTCTGAGGAAGGTTCTGCTTGCTCTGAGCAGGAAGGAAGGTGTTAGCAGCTGGAAGAAAAGACTAAGTCTTGTCCTGAGAGGAAATGCTTCAAAAGCATTTACTTTCCAGATTAGCAATGACCTTGCTCCATTTACTGCTGAGACTGTGCATGTTGGAAGCCTCATCCTGAAAAATGTGGCTTGGTGTGCATTATTGTACAGCTGACAAATGCCCCATGTTCTGAACTGAGAAATATGCTCACAGCACTCAGAAATGACTCAACAGATTCTCACTCAGATTTCAGGTCATCTCTTCAAACCCTCAGTCTGAAACTTCAGCATGAGGAATTCCTATTTAAAGAGAGGTGATAGGATAAAATTATAAAATCTCAAACCACAGACCAAGGGTTCCACATGATCTTGTGCTATGTCAGCACCAGGGGGACAAATAGGGCAAGCATCTGGACACCAGGAGGACAAGTCAGCCACCAGGATCACCTCCTGGAGAGAAAACAGAGAGACAGAGGGTGCCCAGGATGAAAGCAGCAAACTTGGGCAGCCTCAGCCTCTTCCCAGCAGCGCTGACCAGATCTGGTGGTGATGTGCTGCTGTGCAACACAACAGCTTTGATCACAAAGACTGATGGCAATGAAGAAGCAGATATCTCTAGTGATTAAGGGAGGAATGTGAAATATTTTATGCACATGTGTGTAGAAACAGGCTCTACTCTATCTTTCTAGAGCACTTTTAGCCATCCAATCAAGAAAAGCACAAAGGCATCACTTGTATTAGAAGAGGTGGCAGCATCAGGAAGAAATTTATTGAGCTGGTCTGTCAGGTCCTAGTTGATAGTAATTTCTTTCAAGTGAATTTTATTGGTACTCCAGTGCTGACAAGTCCTGGGAATGCAAGACAACAAGAGCCCACAACTATCAGAGAATCTGGAAAACCTAATTAGCTTTCTGATGGCTCTTCACTCAAATACAATCTAAGCACCACAAAGACAGAGCAGAAGGGCAAGCCAGGCTCCACAGCGCCCTGGAGGAGTTCTGGAATTGGTGTTGGTAACCATGCTCCAGGAAGGCAGTGCCTGGGACATTGCATGGGTGCTGGGTTTTAACCACTGTCTTTCCTGTGTGTTCCATTTCCTGACACAAGAGGTGCTGCAAGTCCTAGCGGTGGTGATTTCCCACTTCTCAAAGGATGGAGATCTGCAAAGTTTCCTTAGCCTCTAATGGCTCCTTCCCAAGGACAGACTCACTAGGAGGTGCAAGCTGTTGGCAGCTCAAGGGCCCAGAGGAGCTGTTGACCGTGTTCAGGCCGCGATCCAGAAGACTTGATTTCATCCAGCATAAGCGGAGCTGTTTTATTTATTCTAGTGGTCTGATGGTGAGGGAGGAGTGCTCCCTGGCTGCCCAGGCCAGCCCTGATCCAGGCAAGAGGTCCAACACACAGCCCTCCTCCAGAAAACACTGCTCACAGGGACAAGGCACCCATCCCCGTGTGCTACCTGGAAGAAAAGTTTCAGCAGACTCGTGCTGCCTCCCTAGAGACATTTAATCTTCTCTCAGACCTGTTGTCTGACATTCTATGTCCTTGCCAGCCAGGTGAGCCTGGGTGATTGCTCCACATCATGCTGGAGGACTGTTTGAGCATCCCTTCTTCAGGAATGGCCAAGAGGAGATACCTGGAGAAGGGCACAGGAAGGACAACCACAGCATGGTTGGCCTCCAAGAATAAGTGGCACAGGGCACCAAGGATACAAGGCATCAGGAGCCTTACTTCCCAAATTAAAGCAATAGTAGGAGCCAAATACAAGGACAGCCCCAGGACATCACATGCCCCATGAATGTGAGCTCAGCTCAGAGTAACCTGCTGTGCCACCCAAAGGTCTGAAATCAAGATGTCCTAGCTCACGTTAAACAGGGAGAGTCGGCTGAACCCTCAGAACAGACTCGCGCCAAATTATAAATAAAGATCCAAGAAGACTTGACACAATACTGAGGCAATGACTAGAGAAATGACTTATGAAGTGCACAGCAAAAGCCTGCAGGGCTGACCAAATGGCAGAGAAGCTTTTAAGAGCTGCAGAAGCTTTCCAAAGGAACAGAATCTGAGGAGTGCCAATTTGTGTCAAAGATTTTCCATCTGCACACAAATAAATAAATAAGAAAGATGGAAGCAGACAGGGAGAAATCTGTGTTGTCCATCACAGAGCCCTATGTGGGTGTAGCTCCTCCAGTGCAGTCTGAGCTGAACTCCAGTGAGACTGAAGTGTTGCAGATGGCCAGCAGTAGTCATCTGCATGGGGCTGAGTTACACTTCATAGGTCCAATTCTGTCTCTGAAATCAATCTGTGTCCTCTACACACCAAAGGTGCTCTCCAGACCTGCACAGCATTGATCTGCCAGAGAGGGAGCATCAATGCCCCTCAGGCAGAGAGTGGTTTGGGAGTCCAGAGAGCAAAGGAGCGAGGAAGGAAGATGTGAGACAATAAGCAGAAGGGGAAAAGAAATAATTTTCCATGGCCAAGCCATGATATCCCAGCTCCCATTAGCTCCCACTCCTGATCTCCACAGCACCTCAGCGTGAGGACACCAGCCTTGCCACCCACCAACAAATCCATGGAGGGAGTAGGGAGGAAGGCAGGCAAAGAGGGGACAAAGACAAGCCAAAGAGTGCGGGAGGAAAAAAATATTTTGGGGTTTATTTTTCACACAGGATTCGCAACATTCCTCAGAAAATTTAATTTTGCTGTCCTGTTCTTGTTTGCTAACCAGAACCAATTTAATTTTAAAACAACACGCAGAGCCAACAGGGGAAAAAACATTTTGCAATGGCTCTTCGCTCCCACTTGGAACGGCGAGCACAGCTTAACTCGTTCGGCTCTCGCAGTTGCAGCACCAGCTCGTGGGGAGCTGGCCCAAGAAACCTCTGCCCAGCAGGAAGAGGGAACTCACTGGTGCCCGTAAATGACAGAATAAAAATGGGTTTTTTGAGCAACTTGACAGGTCCCACTCCACACATCTGTGGGGGCTGGAGGTGGTGGGAGCAGGGAGCAATTTGTCGCATGGAACGTCTTCCTATAGCCCTGTCTCTCCACTCTTCATCTCACTCCAAGGTTTGTAGAAGAAAAATGGATTGTTGCTGCATTTAACTAAGAGCAGAAAGCTCCTATTCCTCTTCCACTACCACGAACTTGCACATTTCTCATATCAGCGTGTGAGTCTTCTGTGGTTTTATGCCTTGTTGTGACAGTTTGGTAAACAAGCAGATAAAAATCAAGAGCTTTTCAAAGGCAAGGTTAACACACTCATGTGCGACCTGGCTTGTCAGAGTACACCAGAAACTCCAAACACATTGCTTCTGCTTACCATCTGCATGAGCTTATTCAGACTAAAATAACAAAGTGTGTTTCCTGATCTCCATCAACGTAAATAGAGCCATTAAACTGCAAGGCTGTTTACATTCTGGGAAATAGTCATTGCATTCATCCTGATTGCTCCTCATCCTGCAGCCCCAGCGTCCCCACACTGTGCTAGCCGTGGCTCTGCTGCAGCCCACAACCCCTCTGACCACCAGCTAACACCAGGCATCGTCTGTGCCACAAAACCAACGGAAACCCCTTTGCAAATATTGTATGCTGGTGTCCAAATTTGGTTTTATAACTAGAAACAAGGACACACTTGAAGGATCCAGCTCTCCCAGTTGCAATATCTGGCAGGCGTAGAAGTGGGAACATTCACATTTTATAAAAGGAGATCTTTTGCTAGGTAAAATCATAAACAGAAAAAACCCTGGAGCTTGCCAGTGGTGTGCTTACAATAGCTCTGTCTTCTGCGTCATGCAAGGACCAACACTCCAACACAAGCACGTAGGGATAGCCCGGCCTCCATCCCAGAGGATTCGTGTCCTGGAGGAGGAGGGGACAGTGCCATCTGTAAGCTGCTGCATCCCAGAGCATGAGAGCCAGGCATTGCACTCTTTTGGCCCAGGCACCCCATATGCTCCTAGAGGAGCAAACACTCCCCAGCCCTGTGGGGTCTGACCATGCCAGTCAGCACCTCTGCACCCATATGGGCACAGGGCTCCTGGGTGCTGACAGGGACATTTGCACAGCTCCTGGGAACACAGGCCATTCTGCATACTGGCCTGCACTGCTTACAGCCCTAATAGGTGCTCCCTGTAATTGTGGGAGACCGTTGTGTTTTGTTGGCCAAGCTTCACCTGCAGCATTGTCAGGAATGAGAATTCCACATTTGGAAATAATAACAAAAGGATAAAACTGGGCAAATAATGATGCAGGCCAGGTCACACATTCCCATTTTATTAGACTCAAACCCTCCTGAAAGAATTTCCTTGTATCTGCGTGTAATAGCTAAGTGCAAATATTTTCTAGAGGACATTCTGTTTCACAAAATGGAGGGGCTCTGTTTCTGTGTGGGTTACATCATAAATTATCCATTATAAGTGTGGCAGATTTTGCCTTTATGCTCTCTGCATAACAGCTCTGGACCTGCCCTTGTGGCTCTGCTAGGCAAGCCAGCTCGGCAGTTCCACAGATCCATCACAAGCATTCTCCTCTGCAGGGCCAGAGTCTCTGTGCCTCCACTCTTCACAGCTCCTGTCCTTGTCTCGGTCCCAGATGAAAATAACCCTCTCCTCTTTTGCACATGGCTCTTCCCTACCCTCTCCCTCTGCTAGCAATTAACTCACTGCAGCATTTGTGAACCAGAATGAAAGACAACATGGAAGAGAAAAGGTTAGTCCCATTCCCCACTGTCCTGGGGAATGGACAGTGGACAATGCTACTCTGCCCAGCCTCTGGCAACTGGCAGTGTGCAGCAGGAAGGCCACAGAGTATGGAGAAGGCTAAGGAAGAAGGGAGTGTGGCACATTTGCTTTGGCTGCTGATGTTCTGCCAGTTGTGTCACGTGAAACCATTTATCAACAGGGCTCTGAAACCCAGCCCATCAGCATCTGCTTTTACCTTGGCTTTCAAGGCATCCGTGCCATGCAGGCACTGCTTTTACAAGAGTGAAGGAAGAATGGATTTGCACTTGCATTTGAGCACCAGTGAGGTGGGATACACTGTGGGAATGGCATTGCCCCAGGCAGAGCCAGTACGTCCAAGGGAGCAATCCTGCCTTGGTTCAGAGCTGTTAATCACATCCCAGGAAGCACTGCAGGTTCTAGAGTTACACACCCACTGGGAGACAGGCTTTCATCACAGACCTGTAATTAAAGGGAGATGTCCGTGTAGCATGTTAATATCTTGGAACATCAGTTGTCCTTGGAACATCAGTTATCCTTGGAACATCAGTCATCCTGGGAGTTCAGTGAATTTAAAATATAAGTATTTAGATAGAGCTCATCAGTTAACATACCAACTTTAACTCCAAATAAATCAAGAAGGTTTGATGATTTTATGCCAAGGTATTTCTACAGAAATAGAAAGTACTTCAGTGTAAGCAGAGAAAGTCTCAGCCACAAACCAGGCAGGCACAGCATGTCAGCACGGAGCACCTTACATCTGCCTCTCTGCATCTAAAAGAGTTAAAGAATTACTCAGTACTTTCCACAATAAACTCTAAATATCATTACAACCCCTCAGGTTTGCTTCGTGGGGAAGACAGAGTGTAAAAAAGATGCCTGTGGCAGGACAGTGTGTGTTAATCATGTCCAGCCCTTTCCATCTGAGGTGTACGTATCAAGTGTCTGTCCAAACAGGAAGGACGCACACACGGGATAGTCAGAACAGCTCAAACTCACGCACTTAAGAAGGAAAACATCTCCCAGTTTTGCGTGGGCTGGCTCTGAGGATCAGGAAATGCACAGAAGACAGTGCCCAGGGACGTGCTCTGGCACGCAGCAGGGGCGCCACTGACCAGCAGGCCACTTTGGGTCAGGGATGGGGGGAACACCATCCCATGCACGGGCTCAGACCTGCCCAGAGGACACCTAGCCCAGATGGGAGAGGTGAAAGCAGCAGCCATGAGTTGTTCTCAAGAGTGTGGCAATGTTTCATTGTCAAAAAGGCTGTGCTGGCCAGAAATGTTACTACATTATTCAGCATTAAAAAACATTTTCCACTTAAGAACAGACACAAGTTTGAAGCCAGTGTAAAAGCACCCTCTCAATCAGTAGTAACAATGGCATCATTCAGTTCTGATGATGCTTCAGGAGAGATCAGTACTTCTGCCTGCATGGTTTTAATAAAAGCAGACAAACAATCTCAGTATGGGCTCTCTAGAAAGCCCTGTGGAGGGTTTGTGCACTTGAAAAGGGAGTGTGGGATCCATGGCAGTTGAGGTGGTACTTGTGTGAATGCAGCTGCCCTGGGATAAAGATGTTCCCTGCATAAGCTGAAGCAGTACAGAGCTGTAGACAGACAAGCCCCTGGAGAGACAGAAGAGAATTATGGAGTGTTGAGCTAATTAGGTTCACAGCCTTAATTATTGGAGCACTACAGCTGATAATGCAAAACCAGCCTTGTAAACAAGCTTCTATTTTCAGCCACTCATGCCAACAACTTTCTTCTGAAAGCATCTGCTGCACAACTCAGACTTGTCACATCCCAAGGGCACATTCTGGAGAGTGCAAAGAGGTCCTCTGAAGCCCTATAATATCAGGTAATTAGAGCAAAAGAGATCTTGACAATTGCCATTTTTAAACAAATAATGAAAACATGATGGAACTTTTCAAACTCATATGTGGGCTGGAACATGCATGGCTTAAGTGCTGGCTGAAAAAAAAACCAAACCCATGGGAATTCAGTTTTATAGATGGCTTGCAAACCTTCAGCTTCTCTTCAGAGCATCTTCCCCAGGATCAGAGGAACAGGGTCACACACAGATGTCTGCTAATCCCAGGACAGTATGGATGGAGTCACAGCCTCACACCTTAACTGGTCCCATCCTTCTGCCCACACTAAAACTTTGTAAAGGCTCTGAAGGAGGAGGAGCCATCAGATCACCTTGTCTGACCTCCTGTGCATCACACACTATAGTATTTCACCCACTTATACATCTGCTGAGCCAAATAACTCAAATTTGGCTGAACCATAGTTTCTATAAAGGCAGCCAGACTTAATAAAAAGCATTACAAGATGAAGAGAAAACACCTCTTTTTTTCTTAGGTAGTTTATGTAGCTGGCTAAATATTTGTGTCCCAGCTCTAATTGGAATTCTTTGGGTTTGGCTTCCAGACCCTGACTCTTGTTCTACCTCTAGTCATTAGATCAAGAAACCTTGCAGTAGATTATGTGGGTTTTTTCCATGAGACCACACAAATGAATCCACATTTTAGTTGTTTTTTTTGATACACTGAACTGCCCAAGTTTGTGAAGGCTCCTTCACAAAAAGGACCCAATACCCCGTTGGTACCCAGTGGAGCTCCCTCCGCTCCACCACCAACACTCATCCAGGTGAAACAGCAAGGTGAATCAGTTCAATATCAGTCTCAAAGGTGCATGGAGAGCCGAGGGAAGGAGAAGCAAAGAGTAAAGACAACTCTCAGTGATGAGGGAAAAGTAGGGGAGCTTGGAGATTGCATCAAACTCTGTCCTTTAGAGGGTCTAAACTTCCAGTTAGAGCAACACCCAAAGAGCCATTCCTGATCACAGGAGAGTCACACATCAGTGCAGAGAAAATGGTCCTTGAAAAAAACCTCAATCCACATAAAGCTCAGAAAAGGTCATCACGTCATCGAGGCTGTTGTCCCACACAGCCAAATGTACCTCCAAGAGCCACCTTCACCAAACTCAGTAATTTGAATTTACTCAGTAACAAAAAGCATTAGATTTTAAATGTTTTTTCTTAAATGGAAAACAAATGATCCACTTTTATATTGCTGCCCACTCAGTGAAGCATTAAATGTTTCCTGGGATAGGGTGAAAGCAATGATGTAAGGTTTTGGGAGCCTCAGACATGGGGCAGCTGGAATAACTGGACTATCACGAGCTGTCAACATGTGAACAAAGATATCAACTCTGAGATGAGATTCTTGGGCATTTAAATACACACTTCACAATTCCCAGAGCAGACAGTGATTTATGACTCACCCAATTATCCCTGTCTCATGATGGTGTATAGCAAAAACATTAATGAGGGAACCAGAGCTAAGGGGAGACAAAAATGGACAGATTTCCACATGGACACCATGATATGATATGGCACTCATGATATTCCAGTGCCCACCCAGGGAACGTGGGTAAATGGGGCACAGAAGGTAGAAGAGGGCCAGGTCACATATTTCTGCTGTGAGTAGCAGTTTGAAGAACAGGAGAAGCCAAGATGCTGCACTTCAGTCTTGGAGAGTGTCAGTGACTGCCAAATCAAGCTCATATTCCCAAGATACTGCAAACTTCAGGGCAAATCTGATTTTTAAATGTTGATGCATTTTGTTATTCCATATTGTCACCCTACCACTGTTAACACATAGGGTTAGGCAGGTTAATGAAATAACTTGTCACTTAAGCCCTGCTTAGTGCTAAACCTGAGCTCAAGGCTCTTCACCACTAAGCTCACTCACCCTACATCCCAGAGAAGCCATGTCAGATGAGCTGCAAGCACACTGCTCTGTCCCCCCTGCACAGAAACTGGGGGTCCTGTCCCTGCCAAGGGACCCCAGTTAATGATAACTGTGTCATTATAATTTCTGTGCATCTTTTATCTGACAGCACTTTCCAACTTAAGTCTGGCCAGCCCCCCTACTTAATTGCAAGGACTTAGTCATTAAGAAAGTAACATGAATTGGCAGATTAAGAGAAACATCTTTCCTGGAAAAGATTAGCCTGAGTTGCTTAATAAATAACATGATAGCAGAGAGGGTGTTTAAGATTCAGGGGTCACCAAGCACTCATTACCATCACAAAAGGTTTTATAGATTCTTTTGGACCTCCTAAAGAAGCCACTTAAGAAACAGGTATGAACTCAGTAAGCCACAAAATAGCAGAGCTGCGTCTTCCTCATTTCGAAACAGAGGGGCAAGCACCATGAAATAAAAAGAGATTCAGGGCTGGTTTTATGTGCATTTCTTATGCAGAGTGGATCTGAGGATGATGGATGGAGCAGACCCTGGGATCCCTGGCACAGTTCTTCCTCAGCAGCACGGGGAGGCACTTGGGACACAAAAAAAGTGATTTCAAAATCATCAGTGTCAGCAGGGAAAGAACAGCAATTTTAATTTCAATCATGACCTTTAATTAAAGGAACACTAATACTACAATGAAAACACAGCCAAAGCACGGAAGGTGTCTGCCTCCACACTGCATGAACAGAAACTTCCTTCAGACACCAGGAGGCACCAGCATCCTGATAGGGATGAACTTCAGTGGGAGATGCTCGAAGTGCACAAACAGATACCTAGGAATGAGCTTTCTCCAGCTGAGCAAGCACAGCTTTTTCCTAAGCATGAGGTTTCTATTTGCATCTAGTCTCCCATATCCCTTCATTTTCTCCCAGGCTTTCTGGTGTATGAATAGCCCCACTAGCTGTCATCTTTTTGCCCTCTATAATGCTGCCAAAGACTTGTACCTGTCTGTCACTCATTAAGTGACTTGAAGTAAAACCTTGCCTTGTCTCCTCAGAATATGATACCCACCCGCCACCCCCCTCAATCCCACACCATGTGTGTATCATAATCCAGGGGAGCTGGAGCAGCTCCCAGGTGCCCAAGCAGCCTCCAGCCATCACTGCAACCACCAGCCCCCGGACTCCTTTTCCTATCATTATTATCCCAAATTCCTGAACTGCCCCAGGAGGAATGCTATTTTGCATACGATGCCCAGCTCATTTCTGAGCATATGAAGCTCCATGTCTGTCTCTAGTTAGCTTCACTCTGAGACACTTGGATGCTGAGCCAGCTGAAGCCTGCACATCTGCTGGGATGAGAGATGCACTGTGGCAGCTAAATCCCTGGGATGCACACAGTCCATTTGTCTTTTCTTGCAGCAAGCTGAAGTGAGGACATGCCATAACACCTAGTGCTATTCTCCTCCTCATTTCTTCCACCACCCTGTTCATGCAGTGAGAGAAACCCCTCCCAAGGACAGAAGCCTGTGGGAGCTCAAGTCCCAGCTCTAACACAGGCTGAGTTTAACATTTTGTTCATAGATTGTGTCAGTGGGAGTAGGATGCCCTCGGGGCCCGAGGAGGGGCTACCAGAGAATTGTGCTCCCATGTCAAGAGTCGATAATCAAAACAGCATGAAAACAAATGGTACTGGAGTGGCTGGCACTGAATTATGGTGTTGGAAGCTCTCTTCACTCAGAAGTCACTTCAGGGAACACATTCCATGGAGAGGTCCCCATCCCCAGGCACCTCCAAGCTCCACAGCCATGCAGACAGGCAGGAGGCAGCACTAATGCCACTGTGGGCCAAAGCACATGGCACTGCTCCAAGCCTACAAAAGCCACCAGCATGGATCTGCTCTCCAAGGTCTCAGTAAGCATTTCTGCAAAGCATAAACTCCTTAAACCTCATGTTTCTGGAACTTAAATCTGCCATTTTAAAGCAGCTTAAATCTGATGCAAACACTAATAAAAAGACCATCCACCAGCCCTGCTGCTGCAAAACAGCTGGCTTTGAAGCTGGCTAATTCACTTAGCAGAAGCTCAGCCTGGCCGTGCTCTTGAACAAGGACAGAGGGACTGCAGGAGCACCACTAACAGCAAAACCTATCTGGGTTGTTTCTATAAACTGCTCAGGGCACTAACAAATTCAACAAGGAGAAAAGCACGTGTACTTTCCTGTTACAAAGGCAACGTGAGCAGCCCAAGTGCATGAGGTAACTCACACATGAGCTTTTCAAAGCAGAGGCTGGGACCATTTCTGGGGTTTGGGACGTGACTGCCCCAAGGGAACGCATGGCTGCATGACACACAGCCCTTCGCTGGGATTCAGAGTCTCTAGAATTCACTGGAGCTGCAGCTTTCATTGTATTTTCACCGTGTTTCAGGGCTGGGTAACTTTATGGACACTAATAACACTTAGAGTTAAGTAAGATATGCCTATGAAAAGGTAATCAAATGTCATGCATGAATCAAGAAACCACCAGTGGTTCATTCAGAGAAGGCTGAGGAAATGGCAGAATAATTATCTTTGGAAGAAAAGAGGAGATGAACTTAAATATTAGCAATTAGCAATATGTACTTACACATCAAGACACCTTACATCAGTAAATTAAACAAGGGCTGGTGCCTGGGGAGATGGGCACAGCTAGCTCAGAGGTGGGCTTCTGCTGGGGCTAAGATAAACTGTGTACAGATTAGAGGCCAGAAATGCAAGAGGGGATGGATATGACCTAAATTAGGTGTCACCATCTTGGTGATGGAGGCATTCTTGTGTTGATACAGCACAGGATTAAATTCTGCAGCTACCCAGTCCTGGGCTGAGGAGAGAAAATCACATCAAGGAGGAGATTGGAGGCCAGGAGTGGGGAGGAGACACAGCTGACAGTGCTGAAGGCTGGCTGTGCTGTGCTCACAGAAGTTCCTGCTGATCTTCTGCCACAGCCCCCTGTGACTGTGGTGGGTGTGGGGGTGACAGCAGCACTGTCTCAGCCAGGGGCTCTCTGCCCCTGCCCTGCTGCAGGGTCAGCAGCATGCTGTGGGACAAGGCATCTGCAGACACAGCCACCAAACACCTGCTGGCTGCATGGGATTGGTGTGCACGATGCCCATCACGAGGGTTTTACCCAAGAGTTCTCCTGAAAGGTTAGTGAGCCTCCAGCACCACCAGAAGAACACCCCACTGCTCTGCCCAGCAGCACCAGAAATAATGACTGAGGGCTTGTTTGTGGAGTAACCCCCACATCCTGGCCCTGCACTGCATCACCCTCCTGGTGGGTTCTCAGTGTGGAGAAAGCAGGCTAAGGATGTGGCTGTGGCAGGGTGTGTTACTGCAGGCAGGACGCATTTCTGCACCCCACGTGGTGACACCGGGGGCCTCTTGTAATTGCACATTTTTCTGCACTGCACTGGCCCCTTGAGATCCTGGGCTGGGAGTGGAAGAGATGCTACAGCATTTGTCAGAAAAGATTTCTGGATACAGACTTTGATCTTAGGGAAGAAAGGGCAGGTTGGGACATTTATGCAGGAAACAAATCCCCAAGAGCCACTTCAATGCAGGGTAAGGAACAGTCTTTTTTCCCGCTGAACTCCACACAGATTGCCAGGGAAAAAGACTCAAAAAGCAACCCCCAGAAAAAGCATAAACTCTGGCAAATTAAATGTAAGAGCATAATAAAGCAAATCAAAAAGATTTTAAGAAACAACTTACTAAAGCCTTTAAAACTAATAAAAGCTTTTTCAAACACATCAAAAGGAGGAAGGCTGCCAGAGAGTCTGTAGAGCCAGAAGATGGCTGAGGCAAAAAGATAAGACGACAGCAGAAAAGTTAAATTAATTCTTGGCATGTGTAGGAAGCAGCTTGAGAAGGTTCCCACAGCAGAGCCTTGCTTTATGTGGGATGAGCCAGAGGAATGTCTCCAGCAGCAGCACCAGCCACAGAGGTGCAGAGACAGGGGCTTGTGGAGCTGAGCAGGACAGGGGAGCTTTGGTCACTGCTCCTCTCAGCAAAGGGAACACCGGGGCCAGGAAATCACAAGGTGGAAATATCAACTCAGCAGCCAGGGCAGCTTCCCTCCCACCATCTGTAATAAGGCAGAGGAGCTCATTACCAGGAGGGCTCTGAGGGTGGTACAAGGCTGGATGGACTCCCTGGAGTCTGAGATGAATGAGGAGGAAGAAATGCACCGTCAGCTTTAGGTGATGCTCTGGCAGTTCCACAATTCTGCCCAGGCTCTCTGTTTAAGGCAAGAGATGTAGGACATCCATCTGAGGGACAGACATGCAGTCCCAGGAAGGAGAGAAGGCTGAAAGTGGACACCCAGATGAGACTCGCCATCGCCCTTATTACTGCTTTAAGGCTGTTTTTTGGGAAAATGTCCCAGTAATTAGGATTTAGAGTGCAACTTATAAATAAAGGATGGCAGTGGAGGGAGAGAGTGGTGCTGCAGAATAGGCCAGTCTTTTGGGGATTCATAAAAATTTTGCTTGTGGCTGCTAGAGAGGTCAAGGTCTGTGCCTACAACCACACTGGAAATGCTTGGTCATAATCCAACCTGAACCAGCACGAGCTGGGCAATGCATTGGTTTGAGCTCCTGGCTGCTCCCAGCACAAATTCACGTGATTTGGTACCAAGCACACTCTGTCATCCTCACTCACATGGCTGTGAAGGCAAACCACAGTACCCCAGATGATGAAATTAGGACCAGGGTGCTTATCCTGAGCAACAACACTTTCTTGGCCTCCCAGGAGAGCCTGCTGCAATGCTGTCTGTGACAGGGCTGGATTATTGAGGTTAATATTGTTTTCATGGAGAGGAAAAGAACACAAATACAGGAGTGGTGGGAAAACTGGGGGTTGGAGGTGGAAATGTATAGGCTAAGGAAAGGTGTAATTTTGTAAGTGGACTTTTTTTTTTTTTAATACCTAGGCTGCTCTGAGCACTGCACAAGCCCCTTCCTCTCAGCACCTGCTTGCCCTGCTGCATTTTCCAGCTTCAGTTTTTTCACCCCTGAACCTTCCCGATGGGTCAGAGGCGAGTCCTGATCCATTTCTCAAACTTACAAAAATGGATTTAGCCTACCAGGGCATGTGGAGACTCCTGGATGAGAGGGTTGTGCACAGCCACCATGGTCCCCTGACACCTGCAAGACACCTGGCACAGAGTTCTAAGAGAACTCTGTAGACAAAAACCCAGGAAGCCAAACACCTGGAGGTCAATATCTTCTATATTTGAGCCTAATTGCCACACACAATGCACTGGAAAATTTCACCAAAATAAAGACTTAACAGATTATATGTTCACCTATTTAGTTTGAAAAAAAATAATTAAGTCTCACTTTCTTATTCACTTTGATTTCCTTGGGACAGGAAATGCAGGCTTTCAATCTGGCTATAGCAAGGGGAAATTTGCAGATGAATGGAAGATGGCTTTGCTCCTAGAAATGCTGGCATAATGACTCTGCAGAAAGATACCAAAGAACTTCAATTTATTCAATTTATTCTAGTGACAGATAGCATGCCAATCAACTCTTAAGCACCGGAATACATTAAAAAGACTTTTTTTTTTAATTATACATTGCATTTTAATTTATCAAAGCCAGGGCAGTTTTTAGAGACAGAATGAAGCAAGACAAATGTATGCACTAGAAATAAGCCTCCCTTTTATACATACATACAGTGAAGGCAGTTAATCATTGGAACAATTTATCTGCATTGTGGATGATTCTCCATCACATGTTATCTTTTTAAGGCAAGAATAGAAAATTTTATTAAAATCTGCTCTGGTTCAACCAGAAGCTGTGAGTTTAAATAAGATTTTTTGTCCAATGTTATTATGCAAAACAGACAAGATTATTGTATTAGTGCGTACTGACCTTAACAGTCAAGATTGATTGTAATGAGAGAGGTTTCCCATTAAAATAAATTATATTAAGGGCATTAAATTGTATTTCTTTGAACCACTCTGAAAATTTTTGCTTTGATATAGATATTCTTATTCAGTCAGTGTTTATTTAGATATCAAAAGGTACTAAAACTAATCATGGAACTTTCCGCTAACATATATTTAATATAGCACAATAGAATTACTGAAGCACGTAAAATATCTGAAGTATATTAGAAGTTTAAAACCTTGTAAAGCTATGGATTACTAACCCAGCGCTATGAATGCATTTGGGGATTTAATGGGATGTTGCAGGATATTAATTTCCCCCCCTCCATCCCAGCAGCAGGGTGAAGGGAAAGCTCCTCCAGTCCCTCTAGCAGCAGAGACGACATACTGGAGCACAATAATGAATTTCTGCTGGACTTGCTGAGGTCTGGATGCATGAAGGTCCTTCTTCTCTGCTTCACACACGTCCTCCACTAACACAAACAACCACTGACAAGAAGGAACACTGAACTTTGAGTCAGAACTAAAATAGGTAGAATAGTCAAATATTAAATTAAACAGAGCTCCGGATCAAACTTTTCCACATTAGATTGAGCTCCAGCCTGTGCACACCACTCACCCTCTTTTAGACAACACAGACACAATCAGATCTGATTCATATTCCAGCTAGGATCAGCTCTTAATTCCTTTAAACGAAATCCAGACACAAGGTGCCACATGTTCTTAGGCTTTGTGGATTCTTAAATATTTTCCTTCTCCATGTAGGCGCTCGGGACACCTGAGCACGCACCACCCCGGAGCATGCACATCCAGAGGGGGCTTTTGGCCAGGTGTGCTCCTCTCCAGCAAAACACTGCAAGACTCTGCCTAGCTCTTGCTCAGCTGATGGGTACTGCTATTTGAACTGGCCATGACCAGCCCAAAAGGACAGTGGAAAATCAGGCATTTCCCACAGAAGCCAAACTCGTAGTGGACTCTCATGCTCCCAGGTGTGCTTCTACCCCAGCCCTGCTGTAACACCTTACATCTATGCATGGCCACTCTTTTGGTAACATAAAACTGCCCAGCACCCAAGGGAAATACATCTTTTTTTTTCAACCAATCAATCTACAGCTAAATTTTCCAGTGCTTCAGTCCAGCTGTGTTATATTCAGAGCTTTTTATCTTTGAATACGTAAAGCAGTAGAGCTGGCTGGTGAAGAGCTATCAGCTTATGCTGTTTTCTTAATTTCCAAGCCCTTTCAGTAGTTTGTGTCTGTGTTGGGCAAGGAAGGAGGAGTAAAACCTGGACTAGTCCAGATCAGTAACTTCAGTTTTTCACATCACCCTCACCCTAATGGTGGGGAGGGCAGCACAGCCTCACCCCCTGATTTCTCTTCTTCTCAGCTGTCTTCATTAACAAACACTTACACGACACAGGGAATCAACAATGGATATGTGCTTGTTTACAAACCCTCTAAATTAAATCAGAATGAAAGGAATGAAATAAGTTAATGAAACTATTGAACAACACTGGACCCGGCCCTTGAGGCTTTCTGCATGATTTCTCTTCCCAGTTTGACAGAGAACTAGATGCACTTATTTCTTTGAATATAATTTTTTCACCTATTTTGTAATTATTTCATCCAAACCAATGTCCTTGGTTTTCTTTAGAGACAAGTACTACCTCACAGTCAAAATATATCAGAGCTACTATTACCTTCCCAAATCAATGGCTGTCAAAAAAGGAAAACAAATTTGTCCTTGACCAGCCTAGGTTAAACCAATGTTTCTTGTCATCTTATCATCCTGGAAGTGTTTTTAAATTGGTTCATAATTTGTTCTAGTATGTTCCTCATTACCAAAGTGAAAATGACTGGTTTATAGTCACCCATGTCTCCCATCTTAGAGAAGAAGGATTATGCTTGTTGTGCTCGTTGTGCCAGGGCACAACCTGTCCTCTGTGGACTGCTAAAGGTGGCTTAATTATCTACATGCTCTTCAAAACTGACCCTTTGATATCAAGGGCACAGGAGACCTGTGGAAGCAGTTTCTGGATAAGCAGTTTCACTGTCACCATCGGGTGCCACCATGAGCAGAGCCAGATCCGTGCCAGCAATGACAGTGTGGCTTCAGGCTAAGGGTCTGCAAGTGTGGGCTCAGCAGCAGTTGTTTACATGTGTTTGTCTGAAGTTAGGGGGAAAAAAAATAAAAGAAGGAAAAAGGAAAGAACAAGAGAAAATGAGCATTTTAATTTCCCAATAAAATCTATGCCACAGTATGAGTCATTGTTTGCTTTTTTACACTAGTTGGGAAAGTCCTTCTGGTTTTAATAACTAATACTGCTGAGTTCAATAAAAAACACTTAATTTAATTTAATCCAAATCCTGATTAATGCCAGCTTCCCCTGGAATTTTATCTTTGTTTTAATTTGAGTCACTATGTTAAGGGGAAAAAAAGACAGAAGGGGTAGAAGTCAATTAGTTTCTGTGCCTGTTTCTGGGCAAAACACTGGAAAATAGAAGATTGACAGGTATGGTCTGAAAGTCTATTTTCCCCTATTCCTTGGGCTGATTTTCCCCTAAGAATGTAGTGTTTGCTTAGTCTTAAAAAAGGAAGCTTAACAGCTCACAGTTCAGTTTGGAAAATAAAATATTCCAGGGCCAATTAGGATCAGATTTCTTTGCTGGAAGTATATTGCTTTTAATGTGTTAATATTCAAGAGATATGCTACTGTTTAATTGGACACAGAAAGCCCTTAAAGCTTGAGAGCTCTAACATGAAAACAGCCAGCCTCAGTCATGGGCTCTGGAGTGGCTGCAGAAGGAAATAATCTGGGATAAACCGTCTGATAAGAGGTTTTCATCCTCTCCCTACAATTGTCTGCACATATGTTTATTCAGATTCATATCTTATACAAATAACCAGTGCTAACAGATTTTTTTAGGCTGGAAAGTTGAACATTCAAAAATCTAGGGTAGACGAGCTGCTGATACTGGAGTTCAACACCCTCTGTGGCTGCAGGGGGATTGGCTCTGCCCAGCATCACACAGGAATCCTGTGACAGCGCCAGGGTTAGGATCCAGTTCTCCCACATCCCTCACCAGCGCCTTAACTACAAGTAAACATTCCCTCCCCTTTGCAGTTCTCTATCTTATTCTGCACAAGGAGTAAGCCAAGGTCCTGCCAAGCCAATAGTTTTTAATTACATGATCACATACTCTTGTAATGCATATATGCAAGGGAGCTGAATGAAGGGTGCATGGGCCTGGGTATTTTCTAACTTTTGTATGACTAATTTCTGCAGCTTTACAGGGAAGGTTTGGGATATGTTGTCTGTGATTACCTTTCATTACAGTAACAAGAGAAACAGAAATGAAATCATGCAAACATACAGGACTACTTGCAAAAGTCTGCAGCAGAACTGTAACTCAGAATCTCAGAGGAGCAACATCAGCCTCCGTCTCTTCAGCAAACAGAGCAAATTCTGGGAGCAGACGGCTGGAGCATTAATTACATAACAGACACTTCACTACATATGGGCTTTAGGTGCTTTTTTCCCTTCCAGTAGCCAGGGATGCTGGAAATTAGCAAGTCTGAGCTGTTTGTTGTGCTGTAAGCATTGGGCAGTGCACTGGCAGGCACTGCATGCTCATTCTCACATGCTGCTTGAACAAGAACTAATTCTTTGTGTGTGACAGACCAGCAAAAGTATGAGCAAATGTTGCACAGAGAGAAGGGGAAACACTTTTCTGGATTTACTTGCTCCCATCTCATCCCATCTTCCCAAGTTGCCAAGACAAAGGAAGGGGCACAGACATCATCCCCTTCTCCCTTCGGAGTCCCAGTTCCAGCCCTCGTTCTCCTCCTGCTAAGGTGAACACTAAGGAAAACAGACAAGATACACCAGAAAGAAAAGGGTCAAGAAATGGATGAAGGAATTAAAGTGCTAATAATTATCTTTTCAAGAAAAAAAAAATTCAAAGGAAAAATGAAAACCATGTCAGTGGAGAAGTACATACAGGGCTTGGAGCCCTCAGCTGTGCACTGAGTAATTAACCAAGCTTATTTCCCAAAGGGGGACTCATGGGGATGGGGGCTACCACCACCATCAGCCTGGCTACACAAAACCCAGAGTGAGCCATCTGCACCCTGCATGTCCCCAGAGTGACTTGGGCTTTCCTGCTCACACCAGCAATAAAGGGAAAGGGATTCCAGGCACTGCCCCCATACCTTCTAGGAAATTCCTTGCCTGTGGTTGTTGGGTAACTCTTCTCTAATAAAAATTAAACAAACAAATGTAATAAAGAGTTTGATTCAGAATAGGGGCCAATTTACTAGTAATGGCAGCAGTAAGGTCCTAAAAGGGTATTGAATTACAGAGCAGTAAAGCCACAGAAAACAGCCTCTAGTTCTAAAACAGCTACAGGTGCCAAAATCAAGGAGGACGAAATTACCAGCCTGTTTCCAGTGTTGGCCTGCAAATACTCAACGCAACATGAAAAATGAATAGCAAATGATTGGCTTTATATTAAGAAAAAGTTGTTTGAATATATCAAATGTGTTTCATTGTGCAATTTCTATATTTGCTCTGTTCCCCAAACCAGAATTATTCACCTAATGGATAGATTAATGAGATGACACTAAGCAGAGGGAGAAGGTCGTCTATAACCAGAACACTTGCAGACAGTGTTTACAGAAGCTATTTAACAACACCAAGGATGAGTACACTGCACTTACAGCTAAAATGCTTCTAGGAGGGGCTGAAAACCTGCACTGCTCAGCACACACAAGGGCTTTAAACCAAACCAAATCTGCCTTCGTGTGAAAGATGGCAATTCTGGATGACAGAGAATGAGATTTCCTGTCAACTGACCTCCCACCTCCCAGGCGAAGGGAAGTCAAGCCAGCCATTGGTAGCATCACTGTTCAATTTGAAAGAGCACATGTTCCCTGCCTGGAAATGTGAAGTTTGGATTCAATGTGCTAGCTGCCTGTGCAGCCATGTGAGGCAGTATAATGGCACATGAAAGAAAAGGTCAAATTTACTAAGTGTTGAGGAGGTGTCATCAAGAGTCACATATTACTTCAAGATGTGTTTTCAGCAGCAGAGCCTGCATGAGCCCCTCTAACACAGAAATCTCTTCTGCCCACTGGGAGTTGGAGAATTCCTCCCAGCTTGGGTGGAAGTTGCTGATCTCCACAGGCTTGCAGAAGATCTGTCTTTTTCCTGCTCCATTTTTCCTTAAAGTGCTACAAAATGCAACCAAAGTGATGGGAACGGGCCCCTGGCAAACCCCTGTGCTTCTTTCTTTCCCATCTGCAGAACTCTGCAAGTTACCTACAGCAATTAAGCTTTTGCAGAGCAGTGATTGTATCCCATATCATCCAAGGAGCTGCTTTCACCTCCCACAGCTTTCATTTTCTGCAACTTGAGTTATCAGTTTCCTTTCACCAGTGGTAGCAGCCAGGCATGGGGGAGGCAGATTTTTACCTCTCTCCAGCCCCTGCAGAAATGCTCCAAACATTTCCAACCTGTTTGGTTCCTGACCCATCAACACACTTCTCTGTCTCTGCATTTCCCATTGAGGAGCACAGTGCCGGTGGGAATTCCCTGCCCAGCTCAGGAAGCCCGGCCGGCTCCACACAGCACCACAGCTCTTTCTCAGGGCTGTCTTCATCACTGCCATCCCCCCTCCTTTCCAGATAAAACCTCCACCAGCACAACTGTCAGCAGCAAGAGCAATGTGCTAAGGCAAGCAGCAAGGCAAACAGAGAAGCCATAAGGCTCTCTGCAGGGTAAACATGAGCTAAAATCCAGAGTCACATAAATCACGTGGATACATGCACTTCTGAGGGGAAAGGAGGAAAAGGAGGGACCAATTTTTCTTGCACCAGTCCTGGAGGCCCCTTCCTGAGATCAGAGAAACTCAGCCAGAGGCACCAGTGAGGCACTGCCTGGTTTGACCAAGGGCAAGGAGGTGGTTAGGAGGATGGCTGAGACAAATTTGTGCAGGTATCTGCACCTGGGCTCCTTCCCCACAGTTCTCATCCTCATGACCAGTTAACTCTGCTCCTTTGCAGTGGGACAGCTGAAGCCAAAATGCAAAGCTCCTCTGTTAGACACACCTCTTACAGAAGGTGGCTTTTGCTTCTCATTCAGACTGCACATCACAGGCCACTTCTCAGACCACAGTGCTGAGATTCAGGAGAGATGAGGGGGTCACCTGAAGAGGTCAGGCTGACTCTTCACAGGACATGGGTGCCCTAAAGATTGCATGGCAGGGCAGTTGGAGCTAGATGATCTTTAAGATCCCTTCCCACCCAAACCACTCAATGATTCTATCATACATGGGCTAAATACCCCAACATACAAAGTAACTTGCATGGTAGCAGCTCTTGTCATAAATTGAAGGACAGGGAAACAGGAGCAAGACACAGGGCAGTACATCAGTACAGTTGTGACAGTGACACAAGGCAACTCGTGGAGTCCCACATGAGCATGGCAAGGATGTGAAAAACCTGGGGTAAAGTACTGGTATTGAATTCTAAAAGCACAAGCATTTTCATGCATTGAAGTGAAACCAGCATTTTCAGAAGACTAAATTCATTAGTCATATCAGATGAAGCATCCAACTCAGAATATTCTGTGATTCTGTGAAATGTTCACTGAGAGCTGTGGAAACGGGTTGGCTGGGCCAAAGAACAGCTCCCGTGCCCAAGTTTCCAGTAAGTTAATGTGCTTTGCATCATGTATTCTCAAGTTCAGCTTGAGAATTTTGCATTATTTGGGTGTTGAAGGAACTTGGAGCTTTGCACAAACAGTTACACAGATATTTTAGTATTAAACCCTCCTTCAATTTTCTGATAATCTCTGCCTGGCAAAAAACAGCAGACAAAATAAAAATATAATTGCAGCAAGATGCAGAAACAGTGAACAGCAGTTATTTCTTAATTCAGTAGCCTCACATTTTATGTGCATATCTGAACTTAACATCCATGAGTACTGTGTGTTAGTTTAACCTATTTTGCAAAGCTCAGGAGGAAAGATTAATTTGGCTCTTTTACAAGTCTCTCCAGTGGTTGAATATGCTTCGCTTCAACAAAGACATAGCAGGAAATCCAGGAAATTGCAAGAAAAAAAAGACATTAAGGCAGTGCCATGTGTGATGTTTCTGATACCTACAGAGATAAGGTGATTTACCTCTGATGAATAAACTTTCCCGTCATGAAACAAATATAGAAAAAAAGGATTTTTTTTTTGTTATCTAGGAAGCAGACATCTGAAAGTACTGTTCCTAAATGCTCTGAAACAGTAAAGGTGGAATATTTATTTTTAATTGGCAATATACTTGCACTTACTTTTTTTACTTCTTCATTTACATTGTTAGTACAAGACCAGAGAAGTTTTGAAAATCTTCTTAAATAGCATTTGAGAGTGGGTTTGTTCAAACCCAGTAAGGTATTTGAATCCCAATATAAAAACCTGTGTTACCTCCCTGCAAGGACTTATTGGACCACCAGTCAAACCAGCCCTGGTATTCAGCTGTGCTGAAGGTATAGGACATTTGCTTCCAGAGACTTTTCAGAGTTCTCCTGACTCTTCTGAGTTTTCTTATCTCTACCTTTAAGCTTGGAAAATTATTTTTCCCCTCTATTTATTTGAAACCAAACTGTGCATATTTACATCCACGATCACTTTGCTCAGACATTGTGCAAGTGGAAGCGCCACCCATCTCATTTCAAGCACTTGGGGCTTAAGGATGGGGTTATCCAGATGCCTGAGGACAGACACAAGGCTCCCAGTCCAGCCTCCCCTTGCTTCTCCCCAAACTGCACCAGGGCACCACAGGCTGGGCAGCAGCACAACTGCCAGTGGCAAGTGCAGGAAGAACAAGAGTCACCCTCCCATCAAAACTGGGAATGTTGATGCACCCGGTGCACTTTGAGGAGTACTGTCTGTCTGCACACACAGGATGGCATAAACCCCCCAGACTGCTGCAGACAGGTGACCAGGTGCACAAGAAACCATATCAGCCCACCATGTCATCCTGTACAGCCAGACACAGTTGAAAAGGGAGTATCCCACATCCCTCATTTCTTCCCAAGAAGTCAAGAGACTGAATTAGAGGACAGGCACAGAAGATGCTCAAAGTGCATATGGATAGCACCTTTTGAAGAATTTGGTGCTGGTACATAACATATTTTTTTCTCTTGCTTTATGTAGATACACATTGATAGAGTAGTGAAACTTCAAACCTGCCTTCAAGGGACTGCCACATTCCAGGGAATAACTCTGGAGACTTTACAAGGGCAAAGCCTGGAGGGCTGCTGTGCCAAGTGCTGTATCATGCCTGGAAAAATGATACAACAGACCAGCTCTTGGCATAGACATGAAAGGCCCTCTAGGCTGCCCAGCAAAACACACTGACAAATGTTTCTCAGAGACACCACTGGATACCTGAGCATTGGACATCACATGGAACAACAACCACTTACTGAGGCTTGGAATGCTCACAGCGAGTCCTGACACAGCTCATCCTTCCATGCTGCACCCCTGCTGCTCACACTGAGGGACCTGGGAAGCCTTGCCACGGAGGCAAAGAAGGGAAGGTGTTTCCCAAATGTTATTTTATGTAAATATGATAAAAGTTTCCCCAGAGAGTACAGGAGGGGTAGAAAGTGGCACATGGCACACCCAATACAGTGATGCTGCCAACATACAGCAACTGTGATGCACCAGATGTGCTCTGTGCATATCCAGATGGGCTCCTGTTAATTCTTTAGTATTCCCCAGCTGCACTTGTGACCCATCAGCTCACATGCCAGAGTAGCTCCCAAGCTGTGAGATCCCCATGGCACACTTGGGTGACACATGCTGAGGGATTTCTCAGGCACCTATGGAGTGATTCCATCCTCCCAGGGAGCAGAGCACCCTTCCTGCTGGTGCACAAAGGCACCACATTTCTCATGGGGCAGCATCTGAGGGCAAGAGTAGCTCTGCTTTACCCCATCAAGGTTAAAGCTAAAAGCAGTGTATTGCAGTATGGAGAGTTACATGGAAGTAGCATGAGGGATGCACAGTTAACAACTGCCTGAAACTGAGATCCATGATTTGCTGTTAGCTGATTTCTTCCCCATGGTATCACCCAGTCATTCAGGTTGAAAATGGGTTGTGGCCAAAAATCCTTTGCCAGAACATGCTCTAAAGAAATAACCTCAGTTTGGAATACAGCCTGTGAATATCTGCTTGCTCAGTTCCGGCAAAACACTGAAGGGAAGTGAATCTTCAAATAATTTCTGGTCTCTCCTACTCTTTTTCCAGTTGCTCAGTTTGGAGATGGTAACACACAATTTTCACTATTTCTCTCCTCCTCTGTCATCTGCTCAGGAGCCTACTCTCTGCCTGCTCACAGTAACACTGATGTTCACACTTCTGTCCAGAAACCCTGGTGTTCACATCTCCATGTGCAAGAGGAAAGATTGCTTGTTTCAGCCCAAAAGTTTTTGCTGTGTGTTTCTGTTTTTCCTGATTTACCTTTCCAGATCAGACAACTCCACTAACGTATTAAGCTTCCCATAAATTTCCATAGGACTCAAGAAATAGTTACCCTCTAGCAACCAATACATCTTCAACTGTGTGCTGAGGTCAGGCACCAGGCCAGCAGAATAAACACATTAGGGAGGGGGAGCAGAACAATGCCCACATCCAGAAGGTACCGCAGCAGGGTTTTGGGATGGGTTTTGGGCTTCCATTCTATGCTTGGGCCAGCCATGGAAGGTCAGCTGGGAGGTGATGCCCCCCAACAAGCCAGGGAGTGAAGAAAAAAAGCCAGGTGCCCACTGTCATCCAGCAAGCAGGGTTACATGAGGCACCTATGCCTTCCTTTCATGATGCCAGCACTCAGCTCCTGGCAGGAGCTTGGAGGGATTTTACCATTTGGCCAAGCACAAAGCCAGAAGGACAGGAGCAAGCAGGAGGATGTGTGAATGAGGAACAGCCCTGCCTGTCCCACAGCCTGCAGCGAGTCATCAGTCATGACTTGTACCAGATTTCCTGGTGACAATTCTGCTGGTGAAATGCTCCTGGCTCTGGAAGCCCTAGCACAGGTCTCATGGCACGTTAATCCCACCACATAGATCTGAGTAGCATATAAACACCATCACCTTCACCACTGCTTGGCACATCATAAATACAACTGCTTGAAGCTGGCTGTTGGACACTCATCCAAGCAATGGTGCTGTAAATTCAGAGGGCAGGAGAGTCTGCACAGGAACAGCTCAGGAGAGAGCAGGAGACAGCTGTTTCATTTCTACTTCTTACAGAAAAATATTTCCATGAAGTGTAATGTTTGGAAAATGTCTAACAACCCAGTTCATGCTTTCTACAGATTATGTGGACTTAGCATTTCTGTTGTCTATACTGGGATAGATGAATAGAGAGATAAAAGGAGGCATGAAAATATAAGACAGTTGGAATGCAGGAGAATCCACAGAATGTGCGAAAAATGTAGGAAAAACTAAATAAAAGAGGAAAAGACAAATGAGATATTGTCAAGGCAGCCAGTGAAGCAGCAGGGTCCCAGTTCAGAGGTGGAATCATTAAACGACAAGTGAGGCAGCTCTTACGAAAAGCCTATGTGATTTTTTAACCCTGGAATTCACTAGGGGGAGTGTGTGGTCAAGGGTGAATGCCAGAATAAATCTGTTTTCCAGAAGAAAAAGGGAATGTATTGGGAGTTCAGTCACCCCAGAATAGGGGCTCAGGGAATGCGGTGGCTTCTGCACCAGCCACACCCAGGACATGTCCCCCGGCAGCTGGGAAGGAAAGGTGGGAGGATCCACGTTGCCTCGCACCCAGCAGCAGCTCTGGGAGAGCTCACTCGCTTCCAGAGTCAGGACCAAATACCATGGCCCGGTAAGTGAGAAGCAGTAAAAATGCCACAGACTAAAATCTCGTGAATTTGCTTGTGTTTTACCTGGGGAAAACTATTAAACCTTCCTCCCTTCCCTTCTCCAGCTTGCCACAAAATTCTGGGGTCCTGATCCAGAAAAGCCACCGCGCCAACACAGCAGCTTCCACGCCAGTTCAGTCCTTCCAGTCCCAAGGGCAAGGGAGCAGCAAACAGACAAATGTCAGAGCAACCCTGTCCCCCCCTCTGCTCCTCTCTGCTCCAAAGAGGGATGGGAAGATACAGATCCCCATGGAGACCTGAGCTGAAAGGGGACTGAGGAGCCCAGCAAGTAAGCACAAAGACCAAGCAGAAAAATGAACTGCCTCAGAGCAAGACCACAACACAAAGGGCCTTCCTACTGATCCTGATGGAAAACAGTCCCATGTAGGAAGGGAATGTAAAGGACTAGGACAGTCTGACAGGGATTTCCAAAGTATGCATGGTTGTACAGAGCAGCCTGTGCATGTGCAACAAATGTAATCCTAAACCTCTGTAGGCAGACCAGGACACACACACTAACTCCTCCTTGAGATCCTGCATTTCCTTCAAGTGCACTAAAAGCAATTGCAGCAGTATGTGCAGTTGTCCATCCAAAATTCCCTGAGTGTCCAATCCCTTGCTCATAAAGTATCAGTGATTTCCAGGCAAGGAGCAACTCAAGGCTCCTATGCATGGGGGGATATCCTACATTTCCAGACATTTGGCAGCCCCTCAGGATTCCTGCATCTGTGGACACATCTGGGCTTCCCAGACATGGGGCAGTAGAGAGTTTCTGTGCACGCACAGCAGCATGCAAGGCCAGGAGACACATGAATTCCCCCAAGTCTGGCTAGACAGTGACAGACAAGAGAACACATGTGGGGAAACCTGGACAGTTGGTCATGTGAAGAGCAGACTGGCCCAGAGAAGCCAGCAGAAGAAGCTGGTGGCATCAGAGGTGAAAGACAGGCACGGCAGCTTGGGTTCCTTTCCTCACACCTTCTACCTGAGGGCAAGCTGGCACTTGTATCTCTTGGGGACAGGAATGCAAAACTTGTGCTGCTCCTGGACTGTCCTGTCCTCAGAAAGAGAAACACAAGGCATGGAGCTACTCCCAGTCCCCGTGGGGCTGCCAGAAATAACACAAACCTAACGTCTCGCACCAGCTGGCGAAGAGGACTAATCTGGCTTCAGGAACTGCTTGAAAGAGAGCCAAGCCTCCCATCCAGTTCTCATGGCCCCCTCCACCTCCCTCCAGACCCAGTTCCTTTTCTGGCAGGATGGTATCCTCAGTGCTCAGCTGACAGCAAGCTGCTCCCCGCTAGCCGCTCTGCCGGCCCGCCCTGCCGCGCATCCCTTGGTGGGGCTCCTCCGCCTCTCCCGCGCCGCACACGGAACAGCCGGCCCTGCCTCTCTGCTGGCCACACCGGAGGGTGCTGGGGAGTGCACATGGCAGGAAACCCCCTCTGTGCCTTCATCCTGGTCCCTGCCATTGCTGCTGCACCTCTGGAAGGTCTGCACTCCTCTGTGGAACAGGAGCTCGGGCATATTTTTGAGTATTTTTAAAAATTTCTTTTAAAAATGCAATATAATGACCAGAGCAGTTGCATCAACAACATAATAACTAGATCTGTCTGCATTTAAAATGAGGGTGCTGAGACACTGGCGCCGTTTGCCCAGAGAAATTGTGGATGCCCCATCCCTAAAAGCAATCATGGCTGGGTTGGATGGGGCTCTGAACAACCTGGTTTAGTGGAAGGTATCCCTGTCCATAACAGGTGGATTGGACAAGATGACCTTTAAAAGGTCCCTTCCAACCTAAAGCATTCCATGATTCTTGATTCATTTCAACCAGCAGCTTGCAAGATAATGAAAAAGAGTGGTTTTGACAGTCACATAACTAATTACAACTAATCCAACTCTTTTTCAGTGACACTGCATAGCCCAAACCAACAGCTGAGAAGCACAGTTTAAATTACATGCTGGTGCAAACATAAGGTTTACTTTCATTACTGCCATCATATACACCTTGACTCTGTTCCTGCCACCACATCCCTCCCTGCAGCACTGCCTCACTGTGGCTTCTGCATTAGAAAAGCTGTGTTAAAAGGATGTGAGAAAGCAATTTTTTTCTTGAGACAACACAAAAAAAGGAGGCTGGCACACTCAAGAGGCTGCATGTAAATGAGTCCAAAGGCTATGTGTTTCAGAAAGAAAAGAGAAGTCCAAAAACTTAATTTTAGAAGGGCAAGGCACTGATGGAAAGATACCCTGCATTACAAGTGGACAGAGCTGGGCAGAGCTAAACTCAAAACATTCCAAGCCTGATTTGGTCTGCAAGGTTCCTATCTCCTTCTGTCACACATTATTAAACATAGATCAAAAACAGGATCTAGGATTACAGAACACACTGGACTCGGGACATCAGAAGACACCTGTCCTATAAATAGGAATCATTTACCAATTCAGAGCAACACACACATGTTTTGGCAACCTCTCAGCCAATAAACGCAGAAGCCACAACTTCAGAATTATCCAAGTGCTATTATTTTAAATGAGAAACAATGGTTTACATCATCATGACTTAACTCCTTATTTCCCAAATTCTCATCATGCATGTCTATGCTGAATCACACCAAAAATTAACCCCTTCCAAAATTAGTCCTCTATCAATCTGGAAAATTGTCCCTTTTTTATTTTTTAGAATACAGCAGAAACAACAACAAAAAGCAGAACTTTAGGTTTGGAGCTGTTGATTTGGTGCTTTTGATTTCTTTAGTAGATTTTTGCCTGTATCACAACAGCCCAGGATTTCAACTTCAAATCTTCAAAGTCGATTGAGTCACTTAGATCACACCAACTTTGCATGGCAAAATGCTCAGAAACACCAATTTGGGATTTTGAACAGAGTTGCAATGCTGGCCTCCAATTTGTTGACACTTGGGTTTCTAGGAAAAATTACCAGGAACACGTGCAAGGGTGTGTGTAAGGGAACAACGTGAAGTGCTGCTTCCAAACAGGTGCAGCCGATTATCTCAGGCAACGCTGGGCAGGAAAAGAAACGCTGTTTTCTTCGCGAGTTTTAAGAGCACTAAAAACTTCCAGATAATGGGAAGTCCCTGAAGCTTTTAGAAAGTGTTTTCTCATACTCCATACCTGGTATGACAGCTGCTTCTTTGCAGCTATGGGGAGTTGTGGTTTTCCATTTGTGAAAATTCAAGTGAAATCTATCATTTTTTGGAAAGAGCCTAAGTCCTGGTGTTCTCAAATATCTTTACAGGTTGAACATTTGGAAAGGATCCAAGACTCCAATCAGAGCCTGAATATGTGGAAATATTTAACTCTCTAAGAAACAGTATATAAAATAAGCTGTTTCTCTGCTTGATGACTATTTCAGGATTGACTAATTACTTGTCATGATGCCAAACACCACAGAGATGGCTCAAGAGGATAATTTCTGAAACTTGAATTTGTTACATTCTATCAAAGGAAGACTATTTCTGTGTCAAAACCCTATATCTGGAAATTTATATACAGCAAGATCATAAATGAACTTTTGGACACCCAAGGTCAAGTTATTAAATGAAATACCAGCTAAATCTTTTTTGGGAGGTGGAATGAACAAGATTTAAAATAAAGAAGGAAAACAAAGACTACTGTATCAAACCCAGGTTCCTCCTGGGGAAGCACTCACATTTCAGATAATTGGTCTCTGGATCTTGTTTCAGGGAAGGATTTGGTGGCAGGGAGCAAAGACTCCCTGCTGTCCTGGTCAGCACATCAGCTCCGCCCGGGGGGTGGTTGTAGCAAGAAGATGTAGCTGAGGTTTCCCAAACTCAGTCACCTCTGTCCAAAAAACCCTGACCTAAACTTGATCTTTCTTCTTATACCACAGCACATCACATCAAGGCCAGGCAGGTTCTGGCACAGGCAGGGGCTAAATTCACTCCCTATTTTAATGGGAAGAGAACCAGAGCCCATAGTCCAAGCTCAGCTTTGCTTCCAGCTGAGTGACATTTATCAGCAAAGGCTAACAAATTCAGTTTGGTTTCAGGACTATTTAATTCCTGCCATCACCTGTTCTCTAGGAGGCACAACACTCATGTTGCACATTTATACAGTTCTCATTTATACAGGTTATAAGGATAGAAAGGACCATTCTCAGTGCTATAAATCTGCACATTACCTCTCCAAGGTTATCCTGCACTAGATTCTAAATCATAGTTTCCTTTTTTGCTTTTCTTCTCTAATGTTTCAAGATATTTCCCTTGAACTTTTTCTTCCTCTTGTTCATACTTGCACATAATGAATAAGTTTCTTTTTCATTTTTCTTAAGTAGATGAGTATTAGTGAAATCTTATCTATAGCACCTTATTTCCAGGATTTGATTTACTGCTCTTTTATGAATCTTTCCCAACCATATAGCATTTTGGCTAAAATGGGCATGGTGCCCAGCACTGCTTCCCAATACCATTTCCAATGTCAGAGCATCCCTCTGGCCCTCAGAGGGCTCTGGGTGCACCTGTCCTCCCAGCTGCTGCTCTGCCCATGTGGCCTATGCTCACCAAGCTATTTGCAACATCCCCAATTCCTTTTATTTATCTGCTTCCACCTCAAATTTAACATTTTCTCTTTAGTCCTGCAAAGTCCAAAGCTATACTGAATATCAAAGCACATGAACTTCAGTTCACCTGTAAAACAATCAGATGCCAGTCCCAAGCTCAGAGCTGTACAGAGCTCTCTGTCACAGGAGCTTGCCAAAGCCAAGCAGCAGATTTTAGACCAGTGCCCTGACACACCACATGGGATAACCAAAGGCTTTGGCACAGAGAGGACAAAGATACAGCAGCTGCTAGAGAGAGCAGCTTTATCTGTACGATATCTTACTATTGAAAAATAACCTTTTACTCATCTCTAGTGTTACAAGGGATCTGCACCAGGTGGAGGTGGGTGTTGTGTGGGGTTTGGGGAGTTTTCACCAGCGCCCATGGTGGCTGGAGCACAGCTCAGTAACAGCTGCTCAGTGAACTGAGCAGAGGGAAGGGGGCTCAAGGCCCAATTAACACCATGGGAGGGAGAATGAGGAGGGAGCCAAGTAGAAGGGCACAAGGCTGTGATGAGGGTGGATAACCATCAGAACAGGCTGAACTCCAGCGTGGCAGGAGGGGACAGCAGCACAGCAGCCAGTGTGTGGGAGAGGGAGAGAAGGAGCAGCATGAGCGTGTTATGAGGCCACAGGGAAGACACAGCTGTCAACCACAGCCCTGCAGAAAGGCATGAGAGGGATCAGCAGGGGAGACACACATGGAGTTTGGTTTTGGCCGGCCTGAGAAAAGCAGGCAGCCATCCACCGTGGAGCTTATGTGGGATGTGCAAGGCTGGCTGGCAGAGGGAAGAAAGAGGTCCCTTCTGGGGCATTTCTCACCTCAAGTGGGTGAGCTGGGTCCAGACCAACACAGCAATCCATGACCCTGAGGAAAGGAGACTGGAGAGGAGAGTTTCATGTTTAGGCAGCAAAGGGACAGGGGAAGGCACCAAATCCAGCCAGGAAAGAAGGAGACCTGTGCGACAGGGCTTTGAGTAACCTGGTCTAGTGGAGGATGTCCCTGCCCACAGCAAGGGGGTTGGAACTAGGTCATCTTTAAGGCCCCTTCCAACCCAAACCATCCTACAATTGTATGTGGAACGCCATCAATCATTAGTGGCTCTAGAACTTCATTCCTGTATGCCAGCCTTGCAAGGCACAGAAAGCAGCTGTGGCAAATCCTGACACCACCTGCAAACAGCAGCCTCCTCCTCCTTCCATATCCACGTGCTGATGGGCTCAGAGGCTGGCAGTGTGCCTGCCTGGCAGGCAAGGCACACAGCACCACAGACACCTTCTGGAGGTGCAACTCCCTCCCACCCAGCTCACCCAAAGCAGCATCCTCCCTTCTGTGCTCCCAATCGCCTTCCTGACAGACTTGCTCCTGGCTCCTGTCACCTCAGCACAGCTGGCAGAGCATCTTACTCCACAGCTCACGCCAGCAGCATGAACTAAGTGTCCCAAGCCTGCCTGGCTGCTTGTACAGCCTTTCCACCCCACTGCAAGGCCCCATATCCACCCAAATCTCCTGTCACGCCCCGTGGCAGGAACAACAGAGCCCCAGTATCCTGCTCTTGCTCCCCTGTCGCCTTGGGGTGGCAGAGCCAGCTGCCCTCCACATGCACTCACAGATAGCAATGCCCTTGCCCAGCAAGGAGACAGAGACACAGGTTTAGGGCTGTATGTGTGAGGAAAAGCAGACAGCTCAGCAAGGCACCAGCGCTGAGCAGGTTGGAAGAGATGCTGTTCATGCCACCAGTAGGCTCAGACAGCAAGCCCTGGTGACATAATCACATAAATTAGGTGCATAAATTTAGGGGCATAGGCACCTAAATGCAAGGCCTCCAGAGCTACACACTTTTTCTGCTCTGTGTGTACACCCCTACAGTTACAGTCTGCTACTAATCCTGGGAACTGTCACTGTTCCCAGGTTTCTGTTCTGTGTAGTAGATAATACGTAATGGTTTAGAGCCACAGTTTTCCTGTGCAGGTTTGTGTTGGGAAGCACCTAGAAACTGTTATACAACATTGAAATATTTCCAGAAGGACCCTCTGCAGTTGGTATGACTGCTACTTTGTCAGACATCTAAGCAATTTCTTGGCCTGTGCGCCCCCCACTTCCCCAAAAAGCCTCCAAACAAATCCCAGAGCTGAATCAGTTTCCTCTCTTTAGAGGCTCCGCTGTTTTTTCCGAGGATTCCCATTTTCTGTCCTTCTTTTTCTTTAAAAATATATAAATAGTCACATCGTCATATGAGACAAGTAGAGACTGACTCTTATGGGTAAAAAACAGATGTTTCCCAATCTTCCCTAACAAAGTAATATTTTATATATGGCTCTTCAATGGATTTATAGCCAATGAAGGGATGTTACAACATTAGCTCATGGAGGGGGTGGGTGATAAAAACTGGAAAGGAAGAGCCAGACAAGGAAAAAAGAAGCTATCCAGAGCGCTGCAATTGGAGAAGCATGACAAATGGGCAGCACAGTTTTAGAGGGCTTCGACAGCAAGGCAGATTGCCTGGCTGGGAGTGATTGTCCACAGCTGGAGCATCGCAGAGACCATCTGGTATTTCTTAAACATGCTTTCCCCAGGTGATCCAATTCTTGGAGTGCCCCAGCAAAGAGAGGAAAAAAAGGCCTGCGAGTCTCAGTCCCATTTCCAGAGTTCCCCTAATTAGTTAATAGAATTATATTTGAATGGTTTCAGTTTCTCCTACAAAACCTTTGTTTTTGCCACCTTTTCATCAGAGGAAAAAAAGAAAATTTAAACTCATGGATGTTTTCATTTCTTTAAGAAAGTCAATGATTGTGTCTCTTGGCACAGCAATCCAATATAAAACTTAATGAAGTAAAGAGAGATCCAAAATTTCTTTTGAACACCTTGTAACCTCACTTTTCCCCCACCACTTTTAGCTGTACAAAGCATGCATATCCAGAGCTTCTCACGTTACCCTCCAACCCCCGTGTATCCATCCCCAGTATGAGCCTCTGAAAAAGCAGAGCATGGACTGCACGGGGGACTCCAGGACTCAAGGGGCTCTTACTTACAGGATTTTGACCCTTTTCTTAACTTGGAAAAAGTGTTAAAGAGTTTAATTAACTGTGCGTGCCGCACAGTCCCATCCGTGGAACAAGGAGGGCTAGCACAGAAGCAGCGCAACAATATCTGCTGCCGTCTTTGTGTTCCCCAGAAGAGAGCCCTTTCCAGAGCCAGGAGCACTGGGAACCAGCTAACGAAGGAAAGAGCAAGAGAAAGGGGTAAATAATAAATGAAGGGACAGATGGAAAAAGGGTTAGAGCGAGCAACCGGAGAAGCAGCCCTGGGAAGCAAACTGCGTTCCCAGCAGCAGGCAGTGCCCCCTCGGAGCAGCCTGGGGCAGGAGCCAGGGCCCAGCCGCAGAGATTATCCCAGCGCTCCCCGCCAAGCCAGGCTCACCAGCCGCGCCTTCCCCTCTGCTCCTGCTCTCTCCAGCAGTCAGCCCAGCCACACAGCTTCGGTCTGGCGGGTGGATCCTGCCATGGTCCCACATCCCGGATCCCGGGCTGCAAGCTCCTCGGCAGCCTGCAAATACCACCCCTGCAAACACACGGGAATGGTGGCTGGAGGGATGAGACCAATGACACTCCTACAAACGACACTCCTGCAGCAAAATGAGTTGCTATGTCACAATTTGCCAGAGAAGTTCTTAAAAATGCTGAGAACTCACCAAGCACAGAGTTTCCTGCTCTGTCCACACAGGCATCTACCTTCCCCGAGTCTGTATTTGAGCCAAGCTAGTGGGATCGTAATCCCAGTCAAAAATACATCTCCAGGCTGAAAAAAAATCTAATTAAGTTATTGGGAAGAAAATACTGGACAAAAGAAACCAAAGGAATATTTGAAGGGGATTTTGGTTGGGTTTTTTTCGTTTTGCTTTTAGGTGATGGCTAAAGTCAGCATATTCCACCACCATGCTGGAAGGGAGTTTTGGCAGGAAACCCATCCTTATGCAGTGGTATAGATAGCAATAACAGAAGATAATATAACCCATGATTGTAATGCCAAAGAAATAGCAACCAACTCCAAATTACAAAGTATAGAAAATTAATGCAGCATTTAAAAATCACGATGAAAAAATTCATGCCTTAGTGAGTTATGAGTGGAAATTTAAATATAGAGAAAAGAAGGGAAATGAAGAGACATAGCTGTGCTATTTTGTGCACATGGTAAAATTATCAGTGTAACTATGAAAATATACATATAGGCACTCTGTATTTATGAAAAAAATATGATGATGAATTAATCATAAGAGGATTATATACATCACCATTTACTGATGACGAAGACATGAATTAGATAACATCTGCTTTAGATAAACACTATTAAATCACCTACCCGGATAATTTGCACCTCCAAGTGCACTAAGGAGATCTCTGACCCATTGATGCTAATTTTTAATAAATCTTGGAATGCCAAGTAATTCTAGAAGGGTAGGTGAGCCCTAACCCCATGCTGGTGCTTTGGCAGCACTTGCTGACCTAAGGACCAACAGCCAGTCAGGCTGACAGCGGAACTTGACAGAGTAATTAAAAGATAATATGAGAATCTACCAATAATTCATTATATTCATGTCTCAGCTAATTACCAGCCAGCATATGTTGTACAGAATCAAGTCCTGTCTAACTGATGTTACAACTTGATTTAAGAACTTGCATTAATAGATTTAAGAACTTGCATTAATAGAAGTAATTTGCCATAAGTAGATGGACAGAAGTGGCTAATGAGACAAAAACCTATCCGTTATTTGCTTTCCATCCCACAGGACGCAGTGTTTTTACCAATCATTCAGATAAATACAAGATCCTTAGAGGCAGCTTGCAGATAGCACAAATGAAGGTTAGTAAATAACGAACAAAACAGCCTTCATTTATCCTGTGATCCAATTTGTATGGCTAAATGGCCACCATCCAACCAAGCGTGCTTTAATTCAGCCAAGCACAAGATAATACACGTACGGAAAAACAATACAGGGCTTGTATCTCCGGGATGGAAAAGTCTGTCCTGCGTGGCCACAGGACCAAGGAGGAGGTATGACAGGACTTTGGCAAAGTGACACTTGAGGAGCCAAATCTATTCAGCCTTTGAAAGAGAAGTCCACAAGGTTTGACTGCTGCATGTAGGCATTATGTTAGGGCGGGAGGAGAAGGGGTTTCTAACCTGGTGGTCAGAGGCAAAGCAAGCTCCAGGGGTTGAAAGTCAGTTAAGCACGGTGCTGGCAAAGAGAAAAAGTAACATTAGCCCAGCTGAGGATGAGAAACATCACACAAGAAGCTCTGGATGATCTTGAGGCCCAGCATAAAAGCAGGGGGTGAAACTCAGTAGTACAAAAGGCAGGTACAAAGACGGCAGTGTAAGGTAAGACTGGAAGGAGGCCAGACACTGGCACACTGGGGGTCTGCTTTAGGCTACAAAATCAGGGAGATCGGAAGCACAGGCTTATGGGGAGCATCTGAAACACAGAACCTGCTGGTAATTAGGGACCTTTAACTGCCCACATATTTGCTGGGAAAGGAAGACATCAGACACTGCCCTGCTTCAAGTTCCTGGAATGCACCGACAAAAAAAAAAAAAAAAAATTGAGAAAGAAGCGACAGGATCAAAACTAGGAAAGAGTCTCCTTGAGGTTTGATTCTCACCAGCAGAGAAAAAACTGGGGAAAGCCATGAAGGTGAAAAACACCACAGGCAGGGAAGCCCAAACCGAGTATTTGTACTTGTTTGAAAAAGAACGGGAATTAGTGGCAGAATAAAAATAGTGCTTTGTGAGGACAGAGGCTTCAGTAATCTGAGAGGGCTGGCAAGTGAGATTTTGCTCCAAATGAAAAGGGAGTTTGGGAAAGACAGTGTTTTGTAAACACACAGCAAGATAAGGGAACAGATGTAAATTATCTTAACGCAGGGGTACGATTAGGGTAATTCACAGACTCCTCCGTGGCTTCAAGCTTGCAAAGGAGAAATGACAACTCCATCAGGCTGCTGTGGATGAGCACAAAGGAACAGCACCAGGAGAGGGACAGAGCGAAGGAGCCGAGTGCTCCACAGAAACTGCTCCCAGCAGTGACTGCCAGCGGTAACCAGGAGACATTTGATAACTACATCGGTGGGAAGAGACACACCAAAGAGTTCAGCACCTCCTGAGGAGGGAGAAAAGGTTAATAGATTGCTTTATGACACTGAACAAGCCACAAGCCCTTCCAAAGCTATTAGTGCGTGTCAGCCCTCCCCCTCTTCCACCAAAATCTGTTTTCTGTTAGGTTTATGTGTTTTCTTTACTCTCTACACAGCACCCAGAACTGGCTGGTTCTGGTAATGACATTACATATTATAATGCATGTATAACTGCTAATTTTAAGATTCGCAATTTATAAAATATCTTCTCTTGTGCGGCTGGATAAATTGGACAGCAAATTGAATTTAATAAATCCTGAACACGTCACAAGAAGCCATATTTCCCACAGTTACAAAAGCAATAACCAAATCAGATAATGAGAAAGCCAAAGTGTGGCTTAACAAACTAGAGGGTGTCACCTGAAAAAGAGATTCACCTTCATGACCTCTCTCACACACACACATGCTGTCAGCACAAAACGAGTTGTGAAACTACTAATTAGGGTAAGAGAAGGCAGGGGATCCCAGGGGTTTGGCTCACAGCTGTCTCAGGAAGAAAAGAGGTATGAATTGGGGCAGGATTTCACAATAGTCAACAACTCACAGAGTTAAAGCAGGAATGCTTAATGCTTTTTTTGGTTCAGACTTCATGAAAAGAAGGATAACATGAGGACCACAAAGTTAATGCAATTAAAAGAATCAGAGCAGAAGAGTAATGTATAGCAGCACCTTAGCAGAATGAAAATTACAGAAGTCTGATGTTTTAAAATAGGTGGAGGTCCGTCAGCAACTATCTGTAGGAATTCCTGGAAGATGAATGAGGTTCTAAAAGATCAGAAAAGGGCAAATATAGTGGCTATGTTCAACAGGCTGAAAAACCAAGGAAATTGCAGGCCAGCCAACATAACTTCAATTCCTGGAAAAATTTTGAAAGAAATCATCAAACAATCCATCTGCAAGGAAGGCCTGGAAGTAATAGCCCTGCCATGTGAAGGCAACCTGACTTCTCTTTGATGGAGCAACAAGGTCTCGTGAGTGAGATAGAGGCAACAGATGTTCTGTACCTTTACTTTCTCAAGGCTTTACCTCCAGTTCTGTGTAACATTTTAATTAGAAAATTAGCAAAATAGAGTCAAGATTAAATTCCATGTGGGAAATGCACAGCTGGTTGGGAAATGGTACACAAAATTGCAGGCATGAACAAGCAATAGTGTCGAAAAAAGGTCTATGATTATACAGACAGAAGTGTCACGCACCAGGTACATGAAATAACCCTGCTGCTTTTCTCAGTCAAGAAAAGCTTCAGCTACAATATTGGTCTCATTTCAAGGCAATGCACTTAAAAAACATCCCAGACCCAGTGGAGAGAGCCCAAGGGACCCCAACAAAACCCAGAGCCACAAAAAAAATTGTAGAGGGTTGAAAGGGATCTCAAGATGCAGAATCAGCTATGCACATGTCATTCAACTTGAAAATAAAATGGACATGAGAAAACAGCAAATGAAAGGCAGTTGCTCAGCGTAGAGAGCAGAAGTCTTCAGGGAAACATGATAACAAGCCTCAAATATGTAAAAGATTTCTGCAGAGAGAAAAGGAGTGCTGTAAGCTGTTCTCCATGTCCATGGGGAGAGGACATGCCATCATGGGCTTAAACTGAAGCAAGAGATTTTAAAAATACCAACTCCATGATGATATAGCTAATTACGCCCCTGAGCCGACTGCTGAGGGAGGTACATCCCTGCCATCACAGAAGGTTTTAAAACAGGGATAAAGGCACCTCGTTTGAATTGGTCAACAGTGATGTCCCCACAGCCTGGGCAATGCTGGTGCCTGGCAGCTGAGCCCCAACAGCCTGCAGGCTTTACATGGACATGCCCAGGAGCACAATATATTCCAGCTACAGCAAACTCCCTCAGAAGGCAGTGTAGTAAAAACAAACAGCCACTTTGTTTCAGAATGAGCTCATATAAACAACTGATAATGGCACAAAAACACTCAGTTACCCAAGATTGTTTTCCAAGATTTATTTTTCCCAGCACTATTCCATTGGATCTGATCCCAAGATCTCAGAAGACACCTGCAAATTATCCTCAAAAGGTTGGCACTCCTGCTGTCATTAACTGTGGGCTCAGTGCAGACACTGATTTAATGACATTGCAGTTTTCCTGGTCCCTTCCTCCCAGGAAAGCCTCCAGTGTTTCACAGCAGCTCTCTCCCTCTCTTTCCCTCAGGAGCTGATGACATTATTGTGTTCCCTTTGCTGACAGGACTTCTCCACCAGTACCCCAGTTGTGCTATTCAAGGTGACAAGTTCTGGGTAACTATTTTCACTGTGCTTTTTTAGCTTTGAATGCCACTTTTTTTTCTTTGAAGGGTCCAAGCCCCCCCAAGTTTGACTGACTTTCCAAGTGTACCAGCTGGTCACACAAAAGATATTGCCTCTTCCCAGACACCTTTCCCCAAGCAGAGACCAGGTGCAGATTTGCCATGGAAAAGGCTAGCAGATGCCCTCTTGAGGTCCTTTCTAGATCTATTTGTACAATGCTGTGGATAATGGGTGTGATGTAAGGGTCTGTGATGGACAGAAGGGCAGATAGCTTGATCCAAAGGACACTCCCAGGCCTGTTACACAGCCACAGGGCACCCTCTCCTTGAAGGAAAGCTGGAGAGCCAGTGCAGTGCAGACCACCTCTGTGCAGCAGGCAGTAAAACAGCTATGGAACATATCACTGCTGTGCAGACCACAAAACATTGAGGTTTCTGATCCCAAACAAGATGCCAAAAAGGCAAGGAAGCTGTACTTACCTTTGCCACAACCCTGTCAGGTACCATCTCACCCCACCTTCCAGCCCCATGCAGCTAGGTGTAGCTAGGGCATAAAACCCACCTGAGGAAAATTCCAGCAAGAATAACCAGAGTGGCCTTACTGCCTGGCAGCACAGGCACCAAAAGCACACCCAACCCCATGCTCTGCTTCCTACACACACCCTCTCGCAAGGGCAGCCTCTGAGCCATGGTTCTCCCAGACTCAGCACTCCATGGGATGAGCCTCAGGCCCTAAAAACATGTCCTGCTCAAGGACCACTGTCTCCCAGAGCCACAGCATTCAGCAGGAATCACAAAACCACCAGGGGAGGTTCACAAGTGCAGGAAACCCACGTGTCACAGGTGTTCAGCCTGAGCCCTGTGATTCCCTGCCAAAGGACAAGTACAACTGGGTTTCTCACTGCATTTGGGGAGAAGCAAAAAACCTATTTCTGTGGGACAGTATCTCACTAGCAAGCTCTTCACACAGGCACACTGCCCTTGTCTCTGCTGTGTGCCTCCCACACGTGTGTTCTGCAGTAGCCTCACATAAACTCTGCTGCCCTTCCCTGCTTTGTTCCACTCATCCCACAGTACTCATCCTGCTTGTGAAAAGTGGGTGTGCACTCTGTCACCACCACCACATACCCCAAACCACTCACCTTGGGCAAAGAGGGTCTCTGCATGGCTGCTAACATCTCCAAAAGTAGACTTTTTCAAGGAAAAACCTCACAGAGAGGTCCCAACTGCTGTTATGGCAGAGTTTAAACCATCTAATGAGTGATGGGGCAGTGGGATGCCAGTGTAAAACGCCTGATTGCAGTGTTGGACATAGACATGAAATGCACTCCTCAGCAGCTCTCAGCTCTGTTCCTATCAGTTCCATCTGAGTTTAGTCCCTCCAAGCCTCTCTCAGTGCAGTGGGGAGTGACACTGCCCTCAGCAGGGTGTGACACAGAGGGTCACCTGGGAACCTTACAAACTGCGTGAGGAGGGTCTGCCCCCTTAATCACTGCTTTTAGAAGCTGTGCTCTATGATGTTACAGGATGGAGAGCTCCCACCACACACCTTCCTGTCTCCTCACTGGCTTCTCAGAGCAGATGTGGTTTGGCAGGACAGGCCAGAGAGTTCTCATCATCAGTCTTTTGATGCAGTGAAGCAATCTGTGTCACAGTTTCAGGCAGAAGGCACAGCAGAAAGTTGTTTCTCCATGTTTCAGAATGAGCAGTGGGGCACTATTTTGTTTCCTCTGGATGGGGAATCCTAAAGGGAAATTTATAGTCCATGCTTGTTTCTTGGGAAGCCTCAGTTACACCTAACACCTCATGTGAGTACAGGAGGGGCCAGTTTTTCACATGTCTGTGGACCTGAACAGTTCCCTCTTCCACAGGCTTAACAGCTTCACTTGGGAACAGTGCAGAAGCCTGTGGATGTCCAGTCTCTTAAACTACAAATGCAGCACACTGCCCCAGCCCAAACTGGCACCACAGGTGGAAGAACTTGGATTTAGTCTATTGGAGCCTGATGCTGCCCCACTCCCCACAAGCTCACTCTAAGATCTGCATGCACACTGTGTCTCACTGCCTGGGGCAGCTCCTCACACCTCACCTGCTGCCAGCCCAAGGTTGTGCTTTAGGGCCCCCACACCTCTACCCGGTTCTAGGACTCCAAAATAACCTTCCTGTCACCTGAACATTTCTTCTGAGGGCTGCAAAGGATGGGAGCCTGCTGTGACAACTGCAGCTTCTTAGCCCAGCTGATCCAAAGCATAACCAGGATCGCTGCTTGCTCTGTGAACGGCGGAGAAGCAAAGAAGTGTTTCTAGGGAGAGATTCCTTCTCCTGCCTTGTCCCAGGGCGGGCTGAGCTCAGGGAGCTGGCTCCCAGAGCAGAGCAGGCAGTGCTGTGCACTCCCCCCACTGCACCACGGACTGACCCGGGAGCACGAGAGATGCTGATCTGTGAAACGAGATACCCATCCCTGAGCACCGCGGGGGAAACAGCAAAGATTAATAAACCTCAAAATATTTTACAGCATTTAAATAGCACGGTCACAGATCAAAGGCAATTGCTCATGTCAGGGAGGCAGGCTCAGTAAGCCTGGAAAGATCACATACAGAAAGCAGAGGCAAGATGCAAGAGAAAGCCTGCAGACAGGAGCCGAGGAAGGCTCAATGAGAGAAACCAAAGTGGTCTAAGCCAGAGTCTCACATGTGTTCCTGGAGGAGTGAGAGCCAGAAAGACTGCCTGGTTTCACTCAGTCTCGGTTGTGTCTTAGCGCAAAAACACACATTTCATTTTAAGACACCCTCTTACCTTGGAAGTACCTGCTGCTGTGAGCAGCTTAAATCCCAGTATAACGCAGCCCTGCCTGATGCCTGAAATAAGGAACACTCCAGGAATTATGTGCAACTGGTGAATAAATTTGGAAAAGCCCTCAACTTACATTGATGCCACAGAGACTACAGATTCATGCCCTGCACTCTAAGAGCTTTCATTCCTAAACCCAGGAGGGTACTGCTTGAAAGTTTGTTGGCAGAATCCATTGCCCACACTTGCAGGCAGAGTGGGAGGCCTGAAAGTCTTTCAAATTGTTCATATAACTATATTACGTGTGAGGTGGAGGAGGAAGGGAATGGGACTTTTTATCCAGATCACTAGAGTGACAGTGGTAGTGATATGGGAATAAAAATGCCACACAGTAGTATTTCTACTCTCAAGCTCTCCTAGAGGAGCTATCCCATCATAAAGCACCTTTATTCTCATATGACTTTGGGCAAGACAGTACATTTACATGTTTTGGGTACAGCTGAAGAACTAGCAGTAGTAGGAGCCCTCTCACCCAGAGGTGTGGGGTTCAGTATTGCTGCAGTCTGGGTTGGACACTGGAGGCCATCCACAGTACGTGCACTGCATGGGGTCAAGTGACTCCTCAGTACAGACCCCGGGGGAAACCCTGTTCTCAAGGATCCCATGGATACTCCATCCCTGCAAACTCAGTCCTTCCATGGATACTCCATCCCTGCAAACTCAGTGCTTCACTAAGGACTACCTAAACCACATCTGCATTCTTGCTCCTGCACCTTGCCTCATGACCTGGGGACTCCCTATAGCACTGCACCAACCCACTGTGCAGAACAAAAAGAAGTCCTCAAGCAAACTCTGTCTGATTGAATTTTGAAGGTAAGAAATGTCCTTCTGCAACAGATGTACAACCCCCTCTACCCACCCCAAACACTAGATCCATCACAGAGAAGGGAAATATTTACACAAGTTAGTAGAGTTCCAGTTAAATATTATGCTTAGCTGTCTAGAGACCATGTTCTCAGACTATGTCTATGAAATAAAAGATTAAACTTCATAACAATTATGAAGTTGTTCTGCTCACATTCAAAGGGAGTTAAAGAACATTAAAATAGTTCTTTGGGTAATATTCTGGTGAAATTGCTCTCTCCGCCCTGGAGAGTAAGAGCTAAAACCTTCTGAACTATCCTGTAAACACACTTGGAAAGGCTAAGAGCTAAGCTGATAACCAGGTACCACCTTTGCTCTGCAGGTTCTGTAAAAAATGTGAGCAATGCCAGAGAGCTTTTGAAGCAGCAAGGGAAGGAGGATAGCGGAGAGCAGCTTCACTTCTCGAGGGAAGTTTGTTTAGTGGAAAGTAAGCAAGTTGTCAGGGGAAAAGCTGACAATGTTGATTCCAGCAGTTGTACTGGGAATAAACAGCCAAGTGGATTACATTACAGAGAATGAGAAACGGCTCTGAGGATCCCATTTAAATGCTGGGCCTTCAGGAATGATGCGACTCAGCTACACTCAGGGCCCCGATATCCAGTGACCCCCTGGGCTGAGCCTTTCCACAGTGCTGGTGTCACCATCCCACCTCCGTGGGGTCCCCGAGCGCTCCAGCACAGCTGATGTCCCCAGGAGAGGCAGAGCTCACTGCTGAGGATGCAGACCCACGCTGGATCCAAGGCAGGGGCTGGGCACTGAAACAGGGGTGGCAGCAGAGTGGGGGAGGTTGTGCAGGACTGGTTTGCCTCTCCCAGCCCAGCAGCAGGGGAGGGCCACCATGGGTTTTGCCATCTCCTCCCCAGACAGAGCACAGGGCCCTCTCTCCTATAAAAATAAGATGCCTGCCTGCCTTTCACAGGAAAGGGAGCTGTCAAGAGGAGAAGGGGGTCTCATTTGATTTATTAGTCTCTTCCTCCTTCCCATCGTCTGTAGCTCATCCAGCTGTAGTGATAACGAGAAGAGATATGAGAGGACCCTCTTGGCTGCTGGGACCATCCTTCTGCCCACTCACTGCCTGAAGACACCAGTCCTTTACAAGCACCATTAAATGTGTATCCAAAATGTGGCAGTCTCCTCCATCGAGATTCTATTCCCTGGATAATACAAACAGTTGCCAGAAAAAGAGTATCCTCTCATCTCTGTCTAGGCCATTATCCCTTTATATTTGCTCTTTAATATTTACTGGGTTCACACAAAGTGCATGCTCTGGAAAGAAAAAAAATCAGCTGCAGCTTAAAGGACTCCAAATTTAGTAATTGCTGCAGCCCCATCGACGTGAACAGTTAGCAGGGAGATTTCTCCAGCACTTCACATGCCGTGGTATTCTGCTTAGGTCAGACTGTAGAAAATGTTCTGTTCAGGGGCACCAAATCTGGAGTGTTTGCATAGGTGCCAGCTGCAGAGGCCTTATGAGTCCACCTCCAGTTCCTGCTGGTCCTTTCCCTCCCAATACTCAGTAACCCTGGTAGGATCAGAGGCAGCCAGAGAGATGCTGATTCATACAGAAGCGAGGAACCCGAGGGTTTTAACACACCTGTGAGTTAGCAAGAACTAGACCCAGCTCCTGGCTCCAGAGCTGGTCTTGCAGCCTTACCTGTTAGTGTGAGGTTGCTGTATGTGTTTGAAAACTGCTCCTTTAACAAAACCAAGTGCATCTGAGCTGCCTTTTCCCTCTGTAGCTCCAACATTATGTCAGGATGCTGGGCGATCTTACAGCCTTTCTGCTTATCCAGGGCAATGTCGCTGCGAACAATGTCTACAGCAAAAGGGAAAGAAAAGAGGGAGATGGCCAAACCTCAGCTTTCATTTTCGCCAGATGCTTGGATCAGCTCCAGCCCATATGACAGTCACACAATCATCACTCAGCAAGAGCAACCCAACAAAAGGATCCAAACCCCTTGGATTCACCTATCAAATGACCCTCCCCAGCCCAAGTCTCCTTTTCTCCCACACAAAGCTCAAGTTGTACGCTCACAGACCCTTCCATCCTTTACCTGCCTTGCTGTTGCTCTCTTACAATGCTGACCCCTCCCTTGCAGGAGAGTGCAGAAGTCTCCCAACATTTATATTACAACTCTGTTACATGTGTATTTGACACTAAATAATGAGAAAAGACTAAATCCCGTTCCAGTAACCCCTGGCTTCCACTTAACCTTGCCTGTCAAAGAGGTGATGAAGAAGGCTTGTTCTCACCTTGTTTATCCTCACTGCAGCTATCACAGGTCAGCATGGCTTATGGCTCTGAACAAGTGTCTGTATCCCTCTAATGCCTGACATTCAGGAGGCAGAAGGTTTATTCAACAATTGTTTTCTCTTCATATGAGCATTTTCTAAGCCATATTGTGAGACAAGAATATTATATTCCCTGCCCTAGAACTACTCACCTGCTGGGGAAAGGGAATGATGGAGTAGCAAGGCAGAACAAAAATCAACTAAGATCTGGCAGTCTAAGCAGAAGGTGAGTGGTGCAAACTGGTCCTTGCTAGGTCCCTTATGAGTTTAATAAGCTCTGTAACATGTTCAGATCCACAGGCACCAGATGCTGTGTCTAACTCTTACAAAACCTCAGGCGGCCAGCTCTGATAAGCAAGGATTGAAGCTGGAATTCTTCCACCACATTGCATAAGGACACTTTGCCTCACAAGGCTGATCTGTGCTTGGTTCAATTCCCATCTAGCTAGAAGCTGCTAAAGAAGCTTGTTGTCAGAAGAGAGTCACACCTTGCTCCACACACACCGTCCAGCTCCTTTATTGTTACACACATCGAGAAACACCAAAGTTGCTTCCAAAAGTCATGCTCCTGTTTCTCCAGGTGTCCAATCTCAGGTTCAGCAAACCTAGGTTCAAAGCTCTGCTATACCTTGGGCTGGCAGGGAACTGCCTCCAAACATGTGGTGGAGAATTGGAAGCCACATTAACTTCCTGTCTCTGAGCCTCATCCGGGAGTCACAATACTTTCTTGCCCAGGCTGGGTTCTACCCCTTTCCTGTGTAGTTTGGGATGAGTAGAGCTTCTCTGAAGGCTGTTGGAAACAGACTGCTCAGAATGTCAATGTCATTAAAGTAGCCATGGGCTGTAGTTAGCCATGTGAGTTCTCTCCTCCACCCACAGCTAGCATACTCAGGAGTGGATACTGGGCAGCGTCCAGATACCATGAAAATATGGTTCAATATTTCTACACCCAGCACAAGGGCATCAGTGAGATGGAGCAAGAGGAAGGACTAATGTTCCTCTGCAGCTAATGAGCATGGACCCTCAGCTGTGTGCTTTAGTGCACATTCTCTTGGCTAGGCACTGAGTGAGACTTCGACCTACCCAACCTTTGCCCAACTAATGAATGATAAAATCCTGAACCCCTGTTGTGTGAAATATTTGGAAACTGAAGATTGAGAAACACAACCCAACATCTGTCCCACACGAAGAAGACTATTGCTACCATTGCTGGAGTCACCTAGAGCCCATGACCTTCCTGGGTAATGGATTTCCCTTCCTACAGAACTGAAGGCAAGAGTTGTACATCCCCCACCCCCAAGGAAAAATGAAGACAAACACACCAACAAGGCCCTGAAAGAGGAGAAGACTGAGAGGCAGACAGGTTTTAGATGGTCAACAGGCTGTCTGCATTTCTCTTTAAACTGCTGTAATGGTGTCCAGGCTGGGTCAAAACAAGTTTGTTTCCTAAAAGGAATGGATGACTTCTAAAACCCATACCAGGGCAAATGTGGAGCCATGTGGAGGATCCACTGGCCCAGGATCAGGGTCAGGGGCCAGCACCTTAGAGGGTGCAGGGGACCGTGGCAGTGGGTCCTAGGTGAGATCCATCTTTGGGAACCACAGGGATGGCTCTGCATGCACTGCCAGCAGGGCCTGGGGACAGAGGGCAGGCCCAGGAATGAAGAGCAGGAGCAGTGTTTTGTTAAAGCTGCTGTGACACGGATTACCACCAGGATGTCAAGTCACATGCAGACAAATCTCTGGAGAGGGTGGGGAATGCAGGGCACAGAAGTCAGAGAACTCTCTGATAGTTGTCTTCATGGGGTTCTGAGAGCTGCCCCTGCAGACACTCAGGAAGCAGAGGCAAGACATGCAAGGTCCTGTCTTCTCTGGTGAGAGACCCAAAAAACTTGCCCAAGACCTAAAGATGGAGGTAGACCCCACAGTCATCATAAATTCAGCTTAAACTGTGGGCAGATGTCTGGGACACGGAGCTCACCAAGGAACTGAGTGCCTGTACTTCCTACTCCACCGGGCTGTGCTCAGTGCAGGGGAGGAGGCAAAGGCACCTCTGCAGCACTCTGCTGAACCAGCAGCACCGAGGGAAGAGGGGTGGCAGATCACAGATTCCGAAGACCTAGGGGAATTCTCAGCAAAAACAACCCGAGGGACACGGACAGCAAGGAGTTCGCAGCTTTCAAATCTTAAAAGGAAGAGACAGAAAAAAGACAGACGCACGGAAGCCAAGAAAGAGGACGGTACCCCGGAGACTCTGGGCAGGGCAGCTCCGAGCGGGCCGGAGAAGGGCACTCACCGCCTTCGTGAGATTCCAGTAAAAAAAAGAAAAAAAGAAAAAAAAAGAAAAGCGATAAACTGCTCAGCAGAGCACGGGACCGAGCAGCTCCTGCCAGGAGTGCGAAAGAAGAACTCCAGATGTGAGGGCCCCAGAGGATGCCAAATGTTTTCCCAAGCCGGCCGGCCGGAGCCGTGCCCCCGGCGGGCCGGGTCAGTACCCTGGCCAGCTCAGGCTGCCCCGCGGCCGCACGGCCGGACCCCGGCGGGCGCGGCGCTCCGGGCCGGCCGGCGCGGGCCCCGCGGCGGCGGCAGCGCGGTGCCGGGCCCGGCAGCGCCGAGCGGAATGGCGGGAGCACACCCGTGTGGCGGCCAGGTGAGCTGCGGCTGCCGGCCCGCACCGACCGCCATCCCGGCCCCGGAGCGCCCGCCTCGGGCCGGCCCCGGGCCCCGCGCCGCTCACAGCCCGCCGGCAGCGGCCGAAGAGCGGGAGCTCTCCCCTGGCCGGGCTGCGGGGCCGGGCCGCAGGACGCTGCCTGCAGAGGCCGGTCCGTCCCGAGTGCCCGCACACACCCCTGGCCCGCCTCGGGATATCTCCTGCGATTCCGTGCGCACCGCCCGCGGAGGTCACCGACACTAGCAAGGAAATGTTGAAGGACAAGTTAGAAAACCCCCTGCAGGAGTGGCACAATCGCAGCGATGCTCTTTGCCGGGCATCCCAGGACTAGCTGAGCCCTACCGCCCCTTTCTGCGAGTCACCGAGGGGTTTCAGAAAGCATTCCCCACAGGGCAGAGAATTCCAACTGAGAGACCTCGAGGACGGCGCACAGCAGGCAGAGACAGCCCCCAGCCAGAGCCGGGTTTGCCTTGCAGAGTGAGCTTCTCTGGCCGAGAATTTACACACTGTCAGCGTGGCCGGTGTGCAGGTGACACTCCCATGGCTCATGCCACCAGCCGCCCGCAGGCAATCCCATTCCAGGAGCTGCTGGAGTCATGGAGCAGACACAGGGCAGCTGAGCACCTGGAAGATGGGAGAAGGAAGGACAGGGCAGAGGGATGTGGTTATTGCCAGAGGGAGGTGTGACAGAAGGGTAAAGAGGAGAAGTAACTCATCTTTCTGTGTGTGTGTGAAAGTGAGCACTGCCCACAGCGACCACTGCTCCAGCAAAAGCAAGAGTCACCACTGCCATGGCACCAGAACAAGCTGAGTTCAGCCATCCTCCTCATGGGACTGTTTGCTTCAGATTTCCAGTCTCCAAAAGTAAAGGGAAAAAAACCCCTTGATTTCATTCTAACAAAACCTGAACACTTTTTCTAGAAAATGGAATATTAGAAAATTATGTTAGTACCAAAATTAAATAGATGTTTAAAGAGTGACCAGGCAGAAGTCTTATGATTTTCACATTGCTAAACTTGTAAGATACCTACTTTGTAAATTAACAAATTTTAAAAGCTTTTAAAAACAGGTTTGTCTGCTGGAATTATTATAAAATGCCCAGTGATTGCGAAATTGGGAACACAACTTTTTTTAGAAAGACAGAAGATTTCTCAAGCCACAAACTGCATCCTCATCATGTCTGTCTTTCATGGGCAAATTTTTGACACATTAGTATCATTCCTTTATTTTAGCTGGGAAAAATTCCCTAACAATGAGTTCCAGAAGTTATTTCCCACCATATTAAAAAAAAGTCATATTTGTTCATTTTATATGTAATAATTCCACTGGATGCTCCCTATTTCTTGTGTCATGAAAACAAGGAAATAATCATTCCCAAATTGTCTTCTCTGTGTGACACCAAGCTCATAGCATTTGTCACAATCTCTGTCATTTTTTCCAAGATGAAAAATCTCTATGACTCAAAGATATGACTTTGATCATTTCCATCATCCTACTCTTCATATATATATTCTTTACACTGATTAATGTGTCAGCACCTGGTTTAGTTATAGCATAAGAATGCTCCCAGTTATTGTTTCCAATTATTTTCTAATATCCCTATCATTAGATCCACTTTTTACTTACCTAAATGTATTCAGAGACCAATCCATAATAAATTCAGGATATTGTCCCTGAATGCCAACTGCTCATTTAGAATGGATAGTTGTACAAAAAGTCACATCTTTCCCAGTGCATGTAATTTTGCATGAATCACTTTTAATTCATACAAAGTAGATGTAGCATGGAAAGAACTGTGAAACTAACAAAAATATGCAATTTTAAAATAGAATTTAGGATACTTATTACAAACAATTAAACACATAACCACAGAAATCTTTTTATCTCATCAATACACAAGCAAATAGCTAACAAACCAGAAGTTAATTGTTTGATTGCACCATTTCCTGCAGTTATTAAAGCACTTTCCATGCATGATTATAGCAGAACAGTTTTTATTTTAAAAACAAAAAAGGGAAATAAACAGGCAATCTTTGGAAGTACCTTCTGCTCAGGCTCCCTTACCTTGTGTAATGTGACTTCTACAGCCTTGTTGTTTTGTTTTTGTTTTTTTTTACTTTAATTCTAAGGAAACAACTAAACCCTGGGACTCCTTATAGAGGCAGAGCAGGTTGTAGCTCCTTCCCTGCAGCTGTGGTGCCTGGGAACTCGGGAGCAGGAGGCTGCCTCAGAGCTCATGCTGAGGCACAGAGCAGCCCCAGGTCTGGCAAATCCCAGAAGTCCAAAGGACATCAGAGGATCTTCCCATCCTGGGGATTGAGCTCTTGCTATGCCTGAAATGCTACAGCCCTCTCTAAGGGGCTGTGTTTGAAACACTCAGAGGTGAAAAAACAACTATTTCCTCTTCAAGCTCTGAAAGGACAGATGTCTAAACTGTTGAGGGACACAAAGCAGACAGAAAAGGGGCCCTGGGTGACCAGAAACTGAAGATGATTCCTTGAATAAAGGAAAATTCGTTTGTTTGGTTTTACCAGGACACCAGGATGGTTCTCCACTCAGAAACATCTATTGCAGTTTTATGAGATGGCAGAGCCAAAGGGATACTCCCAGACACATGGCAACAACATTCCCTTTCTCTGGCTCAGGTATCCTCATACCCCATGATCATCCTCATAATCCTAAATCACTAAATTCGCAGTAAACTGTTCCTTTTTTTTTTTTTTTCACTTGAAAAAATTTTCTGCTGGCTCAGCAGAGGATCAGAAATGTGCCACAGCCAGCACAAGGGAAGCAGCAGAATAGTGCACAAATCATAAAGAAAGCATGGGGACCAGCCCTTCTGATGGCAAAGAAACACGAGGTGAGATTTCCTGCCTTCAGGACATAGATTTGAAGGATTTAATCTGACCAAGACTGAGACTGCTGCAGTCCCATCTGCCTTCAATGCAGGCTTTCCTTTGCCAGCACTGTCCTCTACGCCTCTGCCTGCTCACATGGCATTGATCAATTTGGCAGCTGAGCAAGCTGAAGTGCAATCACATCTCCACCATCAAGTTTTGGTCAGCTGAGATCCCTGAACTAACTCACCACACAAACTCAGGCTCCAGGCATGGAAGAGGAGAGGAACATGCCAGAAGGGGCAGGAGAGTGGGAACAGCAGCCCTAGCTGGGGTCAGCTCCAGCCCCTGTGTAACCACATAAACAAAATCTCAGGTCATTTAACATATCCTCGGGTCATTATTATCTTCCTTTCCACGCAGGCATATTCTAACAGCATAGCATCCTAAAAGACACTTGTGCAGTATGGACTGAGCAAGGGTGAAAATATGTTCCCACAGCCAGGGGAATTTTGAGGCTTAGATGCAGTGTTGGGTACCTGAGGATGCCTGAAGGAATGGATGCAACCTGAAAGAATACACAGAATGCCAGCCTTACACAGTGTGATGTGAAATTTCCCACACTATACTGCCAAATCCCCTGACTAGTATGGAAGGCTTAAGAAACACGTCTTTGTAATTTTCTTTGTTGTAATTGAACACTTTTGCAAATGTATCCCCTAAAGGTGATAAAATAGGAGGAAGCAACTTACCAGCAATTAAAAGAGTATTTGTGTTGTCCATACACACTTCAACTAAGAAACTTCTTTGATGCACTACCCATAGCATGCAAATGTAGTCCCCTTCCCCTCTCCCTCCCATGGCCCGCACAGGGACACACAAAGTGTCCTTTGGTCTCTTCTCAGCCATGAGAAGGCTACAAAACTCTACAAAACGCTGGGCTGCAGGAGTGAGAAGCTGTGCACTTGGGACAACACATCTTTGAGAACTCCAGCTCTGAGTAACTCCTCTTTTTCAGCTGGACTCTTCCTTGACAGCACATTTGCCCAGGGGGAAGCTACAGCAATGTCTGTGCCACCCAGGTTGTCCAAAGCCGGCTCTGTGGCTGTAGGGTGAGAGGCAGTTGAGGATCACCCTGCAGATGAGGAGGCTCCACATTAACCCACTGAACTCACACCTGAGCACCAGCAAGGAGTTTCCAAAATGGGCTCTGGGTTCAGGCACTGAGACAGCAACAGCAGCACCTCTTGCTGAAACAAGACCAGGACTCCACACACACATAACGCTCCAACACCAGGCTCCAGGACAGCAGGCAAGTCAGGTTTTAACAAACTCAGCTTCAGGAGAGGTTTTGTACCGACAACATCCCATGTCTCTGCTCCAAAGAGGAGCTGCTCAAGCCTGTTTTCCTGGAGACCCGTGTTTCTTGTTGTCCCATTCCTCAGACCCGACTGGTCCCTAGCATATGCGAGGCAGTTGAAAGGACAGGCAGAATAGATTGCTTGTTAGGAAACCCAACAGCAAAAGGAGAAGCAGGCCTACTACACAGACTGAGCATGAAACCTTACATCTTGGTACCTGCCCTGGAATCAGACATGTGCATGTGCAAACACACCTCCAGATAACAAAACACAACGCTGAGCACAGCTGGGGAAGAAAAACTAACTCAGCCGGGCACATACAGAGAAACACCATTTAAGGGAGGGAAAAGTTTCTCAGGCTAAAAATGTTACACCTCTTGATCATAAAATGTCAAAAAGTCTCTGGCACAGCCCCACCTCCTGGTGCCACAGAGCCTGACATACATCAAACTGGGTTTCTGTTTCTAACAAACCTCAGGCTGGCCAATGCATAAGGCAAACAGGGTGGGCTCCAGGACTGACCGTCCAAAGTTGGGGCTGCATGGGATGGAAGCCACCAGGTGTGCAACATAATCGGGGTGTTAATATAGCACGTTAGATGACCTAATATTTAGCAAAGTCCAGGAGGTACCTAGAGCCACGTCACCATAACAGAGACTGCACACCCTGTGGCTCACCAAGAGCATCTACCACAGGCATCCACTTTTAGGAGTTGCCCTGTCAGGTACTGACAAATCTGCCAGCAAGTGATGAAATTGCTATGCCAGTTTTATACACTGTGCTGCAGTAAATTGCCAGATGTCCCCTCTCCATGGGCATCCCAGGCAGCAACCACAGAGCATGCACCGCTTTGTTACCTTTGCTGCCCAAACATGGCCAGTTTAGACTGGGGTGAGACTGTTCACACATAAAAAGGAAAGATATCATACACCCCTGATAACACACAATGCTCCCAGGTCTGCGCTTCCAGGAATAATCTGAACAAGAAACGAGCTATCCTGAAACCTAAAGGAGACACCCTTTCAGGAAAACAAAGTACATTTTACAAGATGAGAGCAACTACTACCACCCTCAGAGAGTACCCACACTCTCTGTGAAAGAAAGAAGTGGGGAAAAAATGAGTTTGTGAACCCAAAGGCAGGCCAAGGTAAAGGCAATTTCCAGAAGGTGGAACTCTGCATAGTCGGGACCATTTGAAAGGGAATCAAATACAATTTTAAGTGCAGGGGAAGAGTAAGGTGAATCCCTGAGGAGGTCTGATAGTCAGGAAGGCAGAGCACCGCAGAGACAGAAAAAAACATGGAAGGGAACAGCGAGGAATACCTGGTCTGAAGAGCACCAGGGTGGCAGAGGGGGTTTACAGGATGAAGATGCCTGTCCAGAGATTCATTCCAACTCTAACAAGCACAGTCACAGGGTCCATGAAGGATGATACAAAGCAGTCCTGTTGCTGCCTCCCATCTGAATGCCTGAGAGGGCCACACCGGTGTGGGCTGGGAGCGCACAGTGGGGTGCAGCTGCCTGGGATGTGAACACCACTCACAGTCACTCACTTGTAACTGCAGTTCTCAGAGCAACCTTGCACACATGCCCTTCACCTCTCAGTCCTGCACTCTGTCAGTTGCTGCAGCCTAGAGGGACATAAGAAGTGCCCTTCCCTCCCTCTCTAAACACAAGGCATGGGAGCACCCGTGGGGGCTGCAAAGAGAGCCCAGACTCTGTGGGCACAGGCCTGCAGTCTGTGTGTACCCAAAGGCAGAAGTGGCAAAAAGACAAACACTCAAAGCAGAAAACAACCAAACAGTCACTTATCACATCCCTAAAAATCCCTAGGGTGCTGCATAAGACTTTAAAATTCACTGATTTCTCTGTTAAATGTTTCCTGACATTTTAACTAATCAAGCCCCCTAACATCTTCCCCACTCCCAAGCCATTATAAGAAATTTGAGAAAATAGGTACTGGACAGATAAAAGCCCATGGACATGGAAAACTACTTCAACCACCCCAGACAGCTTGGGGAGAAGGAAGGGTACCTAGCAGGATGCTTGTTGGCTTCCCCCATGCTCAGGTGCTGATTGCCATCAGTTCTCTGTGCTGTCTGTGTTGAAGCTGTAAGTCCTCAGCAGCAAGAGCAAACTGCATGTCCTGATTCCAAGCAGGTCCTGGGTGAGCCACAGATGAGGGAACAAAAATGGAGCCAGGGCTCCAAATGGAGAAGGTGGCTGCTCATACCCAGGACAGCAGGGCAAAGAGCTGGGGTGGCATCAGGATTTCATTTTGGAGAATTGGATCCCTCTAGTGAAATACTTAGTGCAGCCTCAGCACAAAAGGATGTGAGCTACTAGCAACTCTAGCCCTTATCCAAATAGGGTGAAACTCCCTGACCCTGGAGTTTGCACACAGATCTTAAGAACAAATACGAGAGCTTTGCTTCCAGGCAGGAAATCCCTTTTACCACACCTTTCTGATTTACACCAATGCTTGATACACACCACATGTGTCTTCCCCTTCCTTCACCCACATTCACAATGGTCCTGTTCCATATTTAAGTGATGAAAAGTTAAGACCTGTGGTTACAACTTCTATGAAAAGCTTCATTTTGAAGGCTGCTACATTTCAATTTTATTGCCATGAGGAAAACTGAAAAAAAAAAAAAAGCCAAAATATTTCAGTCCTTTTTTAACATGAAAGCTGTTGTGAAGACATGTAATAAGTAAGTGTAAGTTCTCTCCTGCCAGTTGTTGAAATATGGAATGTGGGAAAATTTATTCTTACAAATGTTTTGTATGAGTCCCATCCACAATTTTATGCATGACACATAATTTCTACTGTACAAGGTGTCTGTGGCAAATTTGGTCAGCATTTTTTCCTGAAGTGCATCTCAGCAGGCAAAGCTTACAACAAACCCTTTGACTGAGATTTGTTACAAGAAGAAAAACAAGGAATAACATCGGGATTGCCCCAGCTAGGAGAGCAAGTGAAAGATGGAGCACAAAAACTTACCCACCTGCCTGCGTGTGGGAATAGAAGGACATTCATCTCAGAGATGTTATGTAGGGAAACAGCAGGAGTGAGAGCCATCAGAAAACTGGCAAATGCATCTGCTTTTTCCATTCAGGACTGCTGCTGACTAGATCTCTGCAAAATTTCCTCTGTTCCACAGACCTGCCCAGTGGGATCTGTCTGGCATTAATTGGCCTTCAAAATTACTTATGGAAAAATCTTAAGCTAATTTTTGTAAGTCGTTGAGTAAGGAAAAAAAATTAAAAAGACTCTTTCTTTAAAAAAATAAACAAACTAAGCAAGAGAGAACAATTAATAAATTCTTGCATGCAGACATCGTATTCTGCTTCTTAATAGAAATGCCCTAGGACAGAGATATGGCCCTAAACTTTCTGCTCAGCTTCTTTGTGTGAATTATGGGCCGCGAAAGGTGAAAGCCTTTTGTGTACTGAGGTCCGACGGGGAGAAGGGCAGACGGGGAAGAGGGGGACAGCGGAAAGGCGGGGGCCAGGCCGAGCGGTTCGGAGGGGGAGCAGCCCCCAGCGGGCACCAGCAGGCGAGGACCGACGGTCACCGAGCCCGGAGGGACAGCGGGGAGCCGCGGGGGCTGCGGCGGGCACAGAAACGCGCACAACGGCGCGGTCGGTGAGGCAAGGCAGGGCTCCCGAGATCCGCGGCAAAGAGAAGCGCGGGACGGGGCATCCCGCGGCTCCGATGCCTGGCCCCGCCCGGAGCCGCGGCAAAGCCTCCCCTGCGGCCGGCGCTGCCTGCCGGGGCTCGGGGGCAAAGGGAGACGGAGGACGCAGCGGGGCGGGGGAATGTGAAAAGTCCCGCTCCCCAGGGCTGGTCTTTTGTTCCCGGGAGCCGACGCCCGCCGAATCCACCGGCAATGGGGGGAGCGAGCTCCGCCGAGCTCCTCGGCTCCCCTCTCTCGGGAAAGAAAGGGTACGGGAATTCTCCCCTGCCCGGTGCCCGGGCGCGACACGGCCCCGCCGGGCGCGGGGAGAGCGGGGCAGGCGGAGCGGCACCGCCCGGCTCCCGCAGCCCCCCGCTGCAGCGCCCGCCCCCCGCCCCGGCCCCGGGGCTCACCGTCCTCGTAGTTCTTGAGGTAGTAGTCGGGGCCGGGCCCGCCGCGGCTCTTGGCCGGGTTCTTCACGTTGTGGAACTGCAAAAAGTCCGTCCTCTTGCCCGCGAAGCGCAGGAAGGCGGGGGCCAGGCCCCGCGCCAGGGTCACCAGGCGCCGGGAGCTGGGGAGAGGAGAGAGAGGGCTGAGGAAGCCGCGGGCCGGGCCCCCGCTTCCCCAATACCGCCAGCGACCGGGGACCACGGGGCTCGAGGACCCGCCGTTGCCCCGCCCGGGGCAGTGCGACGCGGTACCAGCGGCTGCGGGGCTCCGCGCGGGCCGAGCAGCGCGGCCCTGGAGCGGGAGCCGCCCCGCCCGCCGGTGGCTGCCCGGAGGCCGGCGGGCCCGGCTCCCCCGCGTCCTGCCGGCGCCCTCCGGACAAGTGCAGCGGCGTCCAGGAGGCAGAGGCGCCCAGCGCCACGCGGGACCGTGCCGCAGGCCGAGCCGCCGGGGAGGGGAGAGGAGCGGGGAGGGGAGAAGAGCGGGCGCCGTCCCGGCTCCGCTTCTCCCGCGCCTTCTCGCATCCTCGCCCTGCTCCTTTCCCGGCTGCCGAAAGGACCCTCGGAGCGGGCGTGCGGAGGAGACCCGCTCTCCCTCCCCGACTTACCCAGCAGGGAGAAGGCTCTCTGGCCGTCCCAGCGCCTCCAGGCCGCGGCCGCTCCGCACCGCCGGTGGAACCCAGCGCAGCTGCAGCCCGGCTCTGCCCCCCGCGCAGGGCTGGAAGTCCGGGGAGCGGAGGGCTCAGAAGACCTGGCCGACACCCGCTCTCTGCCCGTCGGGACCCGGGGAAGGCTCGGCTCGGCTCGGCAGGCGGCCCCGTTCCTGCTGCTGTTTTTTGTTCCATTTTGATTTTTTTTTCCCCCTGTGCTGCCTCGGCCCCGTGTTGTGCTTTTTGCAGAGGAGCGGTTGCTGGAGCGAGGGGAGCACGACATTTTTGCAGTCATAACTGATAAGTCTCCGAAATGCTTTCTCCATTGCAAACATGTGCATCTTAATGGAAACCATGGCCTCGCTCCCTCCGTCACAACAAGCGCCGCCAGCAGCGCGGAGCCCGGCAGGGCTGGGCGGCGGGGCCGCCGGGGCGCCCCGCGGGCGGCGTGGGGAGGGCGCCGGGGGGCTCCTGCCTTACCTTAAGAAATCGAGCCAGCCATCATGAATGATGGAAGGGTCCAGCTGCAGGGAGAGGAAATTCTCACTGATTATCCTGACAGGGCTCTTGGTGTTGACATCAAGGAGAATGAGAGTTCTTCCCTTCACACCTGGAGGTTTCTCCACCGGCAGTGCTCTCCTGTCCCCAGCCTGGGAAGGCAGCGAGAAAGTGGCCATGAGGGCCAGCCCAGGTGCCATCAGGGCTAAGAGCCCTGGGGGGCAGGAGCTGGGACAGGGCATGCCGGAGAGCAGGAAACCCCTAATTAACTCGCTGTCTGCAGGGGCTCACTGGTGGCTAATTGTCCTTATCTAAAGTGTGGGGCGCTCTGCCTTTTTTTGCAATGTTTTGGTGTTGGTGGAGGGGAACTCACGCCCCTGACCAGCCTTTCTCGCAGCCGGTGCCAAGACTCCTTGCAGCCAGCACCGCCCCTTTAAGAGATGCAGGCTCCAGACATTTTTAACTTTTTGAAGGTAAGGGGAGGCTCCTGGTTTAACCCCCTCGGCTCGGGGCCCGCCGCACTGCCGCAGCCCCGCCAGCCCCGAGCTTTCACTTTGCGCCGGCTCCGGCGGACGTTTTCGGCTCCCCCACCACGCAATACCGGGACGGAGTCGGGACACCGAGACACCGGAGAGCTCGGGGCGGAGACCGGCGCGCGGGGGCCGGCCAGCACGGTCCGAGATGGTCGCCGGCTATAGGAACGACAGAGACGGTAAGGCAGCGAGGACGGCCCTGGTTGGGGAGGGGGGATGGAGGGGGTGGTAATCACCCCGAAAAAAACCCCAAGCACTACCTGAGGGAAGAGTTAGCTCCAAACTGCGCCGGGACCCGCGGCGCTGGGCGAGGCCCTCGGGGCTGAGCGCTGGAGGCTCTGCGGGACCCCGACGGGCGCAACGGGGCTGGGGGCCGCCAGCACCCCGGAGCCCGGGCGCGGCGCGCTCGGTGCGCCCTGCCCGAAGCACCGGGCCGGTCCTCGCACGAAGGCCATCGGGCACTGCGGGGCACGGGGAATCGAGCCGGCGGTCGCCTTTTCCCGCCTGCCTCCGAGCCCATCGGTGTCCGACCAGCGGCAGGGAAAGGAGAGGGGCGGCAGCAGCAGTGCCTGGTGTGGAAACGTCCGCAATCGGGGGCGGGAAGGACATCACGGTTTGATGGCACCGACGAGGACCCCCGTGCTGGGGCCGTCGCTGCCTCCAGGACGGACCGGGGCAGGACGAACCGGGCTCGGCGCACTGCAGAAGTGCAGGCGGCTGCGGTTGCCAGCTCTGGGCGCAAGGTCGTGGCACCGGGGCGGTGATCGGTGGCGGCTGCCGACAATCCCGGGAGCCTCAAGGAATGTCCATCCGAATCGGACACTCTATCCGTCAACAGCCGCTTCCCGGGCAAGCCCCGAACTTCCACAAGCAGTCTGCTGCCTCCGGGACACGTAACGTGCCCGTCCCTGGGCTCTCAGCCGCCGGGACGCAGGGCCCCGGTGCCGCTGCCGGCTCGGCGACGGAGGGCGGACGGCGGGAGGGCTGAGCGGGGCCAGGTGCGGTCCGTCGGGGCCCCGCAGCCCCGGGGATGGGGCGGCCGCAGCACCATCTGCTGGTGAGGGGCCCGGCGCGGCGGGGGAGCCGGCCCACCTGCGGACACCCTCCGCGCCGCGGTCGGGAAGCGCCGGGGCTGCGGGCAGCAGCGCGGCCTCAGCATCGAGCCATAAATCTCGCCGCAAGCGTAGCCGAGTACCGGGGACCCGGCAGCCGCCCTGGGGGAAGCCGGTGGGGCAGGTACGAGCGGCCCGGGCAGCCGGATCGGGGGCACGGGCAGCCCGCTGTCCCGGCAGGGCTGCCCGCCCCTGGGAACCCTCTCCAGCTTCTCCGGGTGTCCGTGCGGAGCTGCTTGCGCCCCCCGACCGCCCCAGTCACGGCCCGAGGGGCGGCGGGAGCGGCCCCGGTGAGCCGGCGGCCAGTCCCGGAGCTCGGTGCTCTCGGCGGAACCCCGCAGAGAGGGGAAGCACTCGGCCTCGGCCCCGCGAAGCCCGCGGACAGCGCTGTCTCCCGTGGAAATCTCCAGTCCCCCTGTCTCTCTGCCCTTGAAACGCCCCAAGACAAGAGGGGCAGCCACCCCCGCCAGTCCCGGCTCACTCGGGCAGGGGCTGCGGCGGTACGGAGCCGCTGTGGTAACGCGTGGGGAAGGATGAAACATACCTCTGGCTCTGCTGGGGATGAGCAGGGAGCACGCGAAATAGGATCTGCCGTGAAACCATCCCGCCAAAGCGGAGACGGGAGCAGGGCTCAAGCCGCGCCTGGGAAGAGGCTGCCGAGCGCAGCGCAGCTCAGGCTGACCCAGAGCAGCAAAAGGGTGCCCGGGGCAGCGGGCTCTGAGCGCCGGAATAAGTAAGAGGATCCGGGGAAAAGAGCTGTGCAATTTCAGCTGTGCAAAGCCCTGGCATCCCGGCACAGGAAGAAGGCAATTTAAGCCTGGAAATTTGTGTTCGGCTGCAAATACTTCTGCCGAGGTTTGCAATAGCATTTAAAACTGACCCCGGACCTACAGCTTATGCTTCAGAAGCTGCGCAGTTTTTTGGGTCATCTCTAAAGGAAGAACATGAGTTTCAAAATTATCTCGTTATTTCAAAATATTTTTTTATACGCTTTCAGAAGATGAGAGCAAGGCTTCAGGGGTATTTGTTGTGATTGCAGGCCGAAATTTTGTATCGTGCCTCCCTCTAAGGATGGTTGTATTTTTAAACGAAATTCCAGAGTGTTCTGTAGTAAAAAGGGAAAAAAAACTACTAAAAAAACCCAAACAAATTATCTACTTTAACCTCCTTTTTATATATTTTTTCCTTCCAAACACATTACTTCGAAAGAGAAATGTGTTTATTCTGAAAAGTTCCCCACAATTAGTCTTTGCTTTGAACGCAAACTCCGGATGCACTGAAGTCACTTATCTGCGGAGATATCACCAACAACATTAAACAGCAGGGAAAGAGGCAAAAAACCTCCCAAATCTCGGAGTCACCTTCCAGATTCTAAAGGAAATATTCATTTACCTGTCTGAGCTTTCCAAACCAACACCGGGAGTTTGTCCTCGGAAATGCAATTGCACCCCACTTTGCATCTTACCCCAGCAGCTGCAGGTAAAATCTAAAAATACAGTGGTTTGGGCTTTTTTGTTTGTTGGCCTGTTTTCCAATAAATTGTAGGCTTGCCGGAGAAAACATTTAAAGGCTAAAAACGCCGTGGTTGTCTGCGAGCGCCGGGGCAGCGGCGGAGGCGCGGGGAGCCCCCAGAGCCGCGAGTCCCGGGAGCCGCCGCCGCCGCCCGGCGCTGCTCGGGGACGGCCCCGGAATCCAAAAAGAGGGGCCAGGGCCACCTCCTCCGCAGGCAGGCACACCAGATAGGAGCTATCTCAATTTACACCAGCTGCGACCCTGGCTCGCCGTCCGCAGGGGCGGCAAAGCGATGATCCTTTCTTATATTATGATAATTACTTTAGAAAGCCTGACTCATATAAAAAGTATCTATAAAGATTTACTCGCGGTTTTGTCAATTTCGAAATAGGTTTCTCCGTTTTCCATCTACTCTAAACTTGCTGGTTTTAATCTCCAAAACAGTCATTGGAAAAGAAAACTGGGGGAGGAGAAGCATTTCTATAAAGAGCTTAACCAAAGCACATTAAATATTTTCCCAACATCACCAAATAAACAACAATTCTCCAGCTCCCTATAAACTATTTAAAGCATGTCATATCATCTCTTCTGCTCTTGCCAATGTACTTTTCTTTTAATTTACAAGCTGATTAGAGCAGGGGCCTGTCTTTTTGTATATATTTGCAAAATATTTGGCACCCTTTCAGTCAGTTGCAGTTCACAAACACTTAAAACTGCATTTAACTTCATTATTATAGGTAGTCACTTCGATTTTTCCTCTCTTTTGTAGAGCTACTGCCTGTGAAAGTGCTTCTTGTAAATGGTCTGAGCAGTTATTGAAGGTTTTCAGCAGAGGAAAGCTCTTCAGATGGAGAAAAAAAAAAAGAGAGAAAAAAGAAAAAAGGAAAAGCACAACGGAAATCTAAACTCAGATCTCAGGCAATACAAATTGGCCCAAAAGAAAATGGGGGAAATCTCCTAAGGAGGAACATTTTTAGTTCACTAAAGAATAAACTTTGCTCATAAATGATGAAAGTTATTATCATCAGAGGATGTCCTGTACCAAACAAACCTCCATTAGGCTGGGAAGGATAAAACAGGCTAGACAGCCCTTAAAAAAAAAAAATCATCATGTCTTTGATTCCCAAGATATCAACCATGTCTGTTTCTTTAGTGCTGTCAAGTAAATCTGAGTTATGGATGCTCTAAAAGAAGCCAGCAAGGAGAAAATTCAGCAAGTGAAAATTAAGAGTGTTATCCATACTTCACAAAAATACTTTCTTTTCAAGCTCTTAAGCTTCTGCCCTGTAGCATGGTATGACAATTTCTTAGAAGAGCAAGACCAGTGAATGTGGTAAAGCTGTGATCATCAGAGCATGCAATTGCATGTCAGATTCTTTTTACTGAGCTTTTTGCTCTTTCTGCAATGCAGTGTCCATCATTTTCACCACAAGAGCTTTAACGTCTGGAATGCAACCTCCTAAACCTGCCAGTGCCTCAAGGTGGGTGTCACAGCCTGAACTCCACTGCTGAAACCATTTTCTAGCCTGTTTATGTATCATGTCTAACCTGATCAAACAGACAGAGGACAGTTGCTTGATTTAATACAGCATCCACATATTGCTCTTAAATGTAGGTGATCTGGGAAGTTGTGTAAAAAGCAAATACCTCTGTCTGAGCTAGGACTGGCTGGTTAGGGAGCTCAGGCACAGCAGGAGGAAAGCAAGCCTACTGAGAGAGCTTCCTCCCTCCAAACATGCCAAAGGCAAGGCATCCATCAAAGCCAAGGCCTGGTCAGGAAAAGCACAGTTGGCAATGTTGTCTTTGCATTTTTGCCAGCGTGAAAGGAGCACAAACTGGTATTTCCAAATCTAGCCACAGGAAAATAGAGCACGTTTCTTTGAGAGTCATTCTGTACTCACTAGCTGCATAACGAAGAAAACTGTAAAAAAAAATGTGGGGGGGACAGGGGCAAAAAGCACTGGTGCCATAAATGTTGTGAGGTTGTGAGTGTGGGCTCTCCCTGGGTGGAACACCACAGAATGAAACTGGGAGGATGAAACAGAGTTTTAGGTAGCTACCAATCAATAATTGTTTTTAGGGTTTTTTTTTTTCAGTTTTGTAAATGAAATTTTTTTCCAGTTCTGTGAGAAGTTAGATACCATGGACTCTGTTGGAATAAACAACATCTATTGTTTCCCTTATCTGCCTTATTGTTTTACTCTATCTGACTTCTGATGCATGGTCTCAAAAATTCTCTTACCAGCCCAAGGTATCCTGGTCCTGCAGATTTGTCCATAGAGAGAACTTGTGAAATTCCAAAGTATTGAAGTCCCAACAGAACTTCTGAAGTCCTTGAAAGACTGAGATGCACAATTTCCATAAAGCTGTAGGAATTGCTCTGGGGTTCAAACCAGGTGCCATCTCAGCACACAGAAATCCCCTTTGCCCAGTGCCTCTTCTGCAAGCAGAAGAAAATCCACATAGTGACTGAGAACATTTCAGAGTACAACAATGTCCTTGGACAGAGAATGCTCTTTGGCTCCATTAACTTCTCTGTACTCATCAATGGCCAGGTCTGATTTCACTTTTGTCTTTCGTATCTTGAGAAGCAGCAAACACAGCAGCAATTTGTCCCAGTCAAAGAGATACAGAGTGAGAACACAACAGTGAGGCTGGAGCTCTGCAGTGCCCCAACAGCCCTGGAAAACTTTTTCTTCAGACTGAGCCCAGCCCTGAGCAACAGAGAAATGTGCAGAATTATTCCTGTTCCACGTCATCACGTGAAAAAGAATGAGAAGTGAATATGCCAATTTTACAAGCCTGAGAATGAATCCAAGCGAGCATTTGTCCCACCATCTGGGGGAGATGATAGAGGTGAAGGAAGAGGGAACATGAGGGGGATGGTAAAAGTTGACAGAGACCTTCTATTTTTCTGGAGGGATGCTTTACATTCCAGCAGCAAAAATGGAGGAAACGGACATGAGAATTAGATCAGAGAGGGGAAGTAAGAAGATGGATGAAGTGCAAGACTGGAGGAGCAAACGAGTCAATTATGAAAAAGAGGAAGGAACTGTGTGCAGAAATCAACGAGGAGATGGAGCTCAGGGGAAGGAACAGCAGCCAAAATGCTCTCAAATCAGAGAAGCTGCTGGGGTGAGAGAGACAGAAAACAATTGGAATATTTCAGGTAATGATAAAATTGTGAACCCCTGTCTGCTGTATTTATTTGCATTGGGCAAAGCAGCTCTCTGTCACCAGCTCTATCCAGACATCTGAGCATGGCCCTGCTACAGACAAAGACAGGACAAATCAGCTATTTCAAAGCTGCAAACTGTTGGCGTGCATTAGAGGAATCAGAAGCAACCCATGAAACTAAAGGCTAGAGAGTAAGAGGAGAAAACTATGGGTCATGCCTGAAAAACAGACAAATGGATGGAGTAGAAATAAAGTTAAATGCCCATAAGGAACCACAAAATTAGGAAGCTCAGAAGAGAGCACCAGTGAATGAGGGGGAAAGGCCAGCAGTACATCAGTGACCTGTACTCATGGAGGGAGGAGTCTCGGGCTGATGCCAGACGGACTTTATAATACTCTGCTTCCATTGCCCAGAAAAAGCAATGTTCTTCCTGCATAAATTCCAGAGCTCTTATAAGAACTCATCCTCACCTCAGCATTGCTTAAGGGCTGGCATGTCAGCAAAAGTGAGGGGTGAGGTGCAGAGTCCCTAACACAGGCACAGAACCTTATTGACCTGTAGAGAAGGTGTATTTATTCATATCACAGACATCTTTGTCCTTTCTACAACGGGCAACTGGGTATTGCCTTCTATCTTCTCCCTCCACAGTTCCCCTTCTGTTGGTCCTTTGGAACAGCAACAGTTGAGAAAGCTAAAAATAAAGCTATATAAGCAATATAATAGGCATGCAATTGCATGTCTATTTTCTTTGAAAAAATGATGCTTTATTTCCTGTTCAATGGAAAATACAGTTTGATGTTACAACTATTAGGTTTTGACTGAATGCAGAAATTTGACTGAAACAATGACATTTCCCCCTGTATTTACTATTACCATATGTCACTGATTATATATTTAAGTTGCAAAGATGAATTAAATTTCATGGCTTCCTCAAGCTAGATTCTCTTGGAATGGACTGTCTTTTGTTACTAACGAAAATGCTTGGAAAACAGTTTAAATCAAAACAGCAGACTTTTGGTATCATTTCAGGGGAAAACTGGTTATCACAAACCAAGTGTTTAACACATCATCATCCAGAAGGCTGGGTGAAGCCTTGCAAAGCTGCAGCCATCATGGCCAGGATAGAGAAAGAGGGTTAATTGAACACCACAGACTTAGAGATGGAAAAAGGAGAGGGGAAAAAAAGACACTGTTTGAAGCTCTCTTGCCTGGGGTCTTATTCCTTCTGCTTCTGAAGTTATCATATATCCCACATCACAGTGCTTATTTCACTTACTTAGACAAAGTATCTTCTCTAAGCTGGCTACAGAGCATTAGTGACAATCAGATTGCAGATATGTTCCAGGAGAAGCCAGCCTTGTCCTTGCTACATCTCCTCCCGCTTTCTGGGGAGAAAAAAAATTCTGGTTTTCTTTTTTTTTTTTTTACTCCTTCTGTTTCCCATCATGATTTGGATTGCTAACATTTCTATCCCCACTAGGAGTCCCTGGTGGCTCCTGGCCCTTTTCTAAAGGACCAGCGGACAGCAGAGCCCCTGGGCTCCCATCAACCAGGAAGGAAGTGAATTGCAACCCACAGACTCCGATTTCAGACCTCAAGGTGATGTAAAACGACTTCAGGAAACTCCCCATGTCCACGCTTCCCACTTCCTCCAGGTCCTGTCTGGACCTGAACAGCCAGAGCTGGAAGAGGACAGCAGTGACTAGAGAAGTCACCACGGGCAGGTTTGTGGATATTGCAGGCTGGGACACAAGAGGGATCCCAGTGGTGGCAGACACAATGTAAAGCAGAACCTGAACAGTGCTCATGAGTGGGAATCAGGTTGTCATTCCTGATTCCTGAAGAGCTTGGGAAGAACAGTAAAAGAAGTAGGATTCAGCATAAGAGAACAGGGACAGCTATGCTGTGCCTGCTGAAGGACTCAGCAGGCAGGATCCAGCCAGGACAGGCCTCAGTGAGAACATTGCAAATTCATGTCATACTTTGCCAAAGACTCAATCAATTGAGCATGTGCTAAAGCTGAGTTTGTTTTGTCTTATTTGGAGCTTTGGAAGATATTTCCTATCTTGACTCATTGAACACACTCCAACCACACACCTGCAACTTCTGGAGTGCATCCTCTCAGCAAGAGGCTGGCTAGCACGTCGTCACTTATACAGGGCAAATCCTACTGAAAGCACATCTGACCACAGCTTTCACACCAGTTTACTTTTACATGTAGCACATGTAAGCTAACACCTGGCAAGAACACAACTATGTCCTGATAGAGATGGAGCTCATAGCAGCAGATGGTGTTTGATACTGCAGGACCAGAGAGGCTCTACCTTAAACTGAGCATTATTTCTCTTTTGAGTTTTTGCACCCTCTGGCCACATCTTTTTCTGTGTGGAGCCACTGCCACTATGGCTTTGCAGTCCCCTCAAGAACAAACACACTCTCAGCCTGCAGGTCACTGCCTAGTCCTAACATCCAGGTGATTTTGCTCCCATTGAGGCATGTCAGTGCAACCATTATGTTGTACATCAGTATAACATGAAGTTAGCAATGCCCTGAACCAGACAGTGCCTCCAGTGCAGGAGGAGACTTTCTCTCGAAGCACACAGTAGCTCTGCCTGCAGGCACACAAGCAGCACTGGTAGTTAGCAATCTAACAAGCAACATCTGCTGCCTATTTGGGGGCAAAGGATGGAAAAGCCAGTAAAGAGTAGCCTACAGATCCAGCTCCTCGAGACTGAGATTTTCACACTAAAGAGAAAAGTGTTCGGAAGAGAAAATCCAGCATCGAAACGAACCTTGCTGTGGCTCTGGAAGATACAGGATGTGACCAACCGCCTCTGCAGCTTTACACAGTTACTGTCCGCGATTTTTTTTTTTTTTTGGCCAGATCTTTATTTTGCCAGTTAAAGTGCGGCGAGAGATTGCCACCTTGTGGTTCCTTCTCCTGCAGTGCCATGTTTTCCTTCCCACATGTTCCAGGCTAGACCAGTGGTTTGAAACCGCTGCACAGGGATTTCTAGTGACAAGGGTAGTGTGGACAAGAATACCTTCCAAACACTTAACTAACTAAAAAAAGCACGTCTGTAATTAAAAGTCTTCAGTTCCTATACTGAGAAACTTATCACTAGAAAACCTTTCAGGAGTCTAACAGGAGCAAGTTAATAAACACAAGTAACTATTGGCAGGGGTACACGGCTCCCAAACAGCAATACAAAACACAATGGCAGCGATGCACAAAACCCTTCACAATATTCCATCTTTACAATATTCTCAGCACCAAGAAGTCTGTGAGAAATTCAGGGCTGATGACAGCCTGCCATTGCTAAAATATGGGATGATCTCAGACAGTAGTTCCCACCAGGTCCTAATAAAGAAGGAGCAGCCATGTGCTCATGCCCCCACCTTGCAGGCAGGATGGCAGAAGCAGGCTGTGCTGGTCCTGAGTCACTCTGGGTATGCTTAGGGCAGCTTGTGAGATCTGTCCCTCAGGCAGCATAACTTGGGACAAGGTCTACACAAGTCGGTTACCAGGCAGCTCCTTCATCACACGGCCAGGTAGAGCACCAGGTAATATTTCCCCAGTGGTACTAAAGGGGAGTTAGACAGTGGACAATCAGCAAGACCTTGTGAAGCAGCACACAGCCCCTGTGAATACCCAGTGAATTCATCACATTTGGAAAAAAAAATTTAAAATAGTTGCCTCCCCCAGAGAGAGAGAGAGAGAGGAGTCTCGTAAGATAGAAAGGAGCACAGATCCCCCTGGTCGCTTTTCATGCCTGTCTGCCTGCTGACATACTGACACAGAAAGTGACCTATTTTCATGGGAGCAATAATGAGTGAATAATCAGAATTTTTCCGGCACTTCCTTTGCTTCCATGACATTTTCTAGCTTATTGCTTTGCCACTACTGAGCCTGTTGCGGTTATAAGTAACTGCTTTCCAGTTCTCCAGCCTCATTTCAAGTCTGTCGTGAATGTTGGTCCAAGGAAGACACAAAAGTTTAAGGAGTCCCTAAGTGCATTCTTGAGCACATACTTCTGAAGCTGATAAACCCTAGCAACATTCCCAATCAGGTCTAGACACGAGAATAAATGTAGCTAGAGTGTGGTACATTTGTTTCCTAGAAAGACTGCAAACCTAACGACTACTCACCCTCCATTAAAAAAAACCCAAACAAAAAAATCAAACCATTCCCACGGGAAGAAAAGAGATTAATTTGAACTGAAAAGCTGAAGAGTAGGGCCTCGACAGATAACCGAGGGAGGCTGAATGCAAATTCCAGCTCCAGAGACTGCTGGCAGAAGCCCCTCAGCAAACGCCGAGCGCACGGCGCAGGGCAGGCGCAGCCCCCAGGCAGTGTACCTGGGATGGCAGCGGGAGCCAGCGCGGCGGCGGCTGGCGGGGGCACAGCTCGCTGCTCGGGCCCGCAGCCCGCTCTGGCTGCCAGGGCTGGGGGCTGCCCCGTCCCACCGCCAGCGCGCTCCGGCGTGGATCCGCCAGCATCTCACCAGGTGCGGAGAGAGCGCGCGGTGCCGCCCGCCGCGGGGATGCTCCCGCTCGGGGCGGGTGGGCGAACTCCTCGGTTTCCTGCGAAGCGTCCCGGTTGGCGGTCCCGGTTGGCGGCCCGGCTCCGCCGGCCCCTCCCGCCGGGGCGCCGCAGGCCGGCTCCCGGTCGCACGTGGCGCGGCGGCCGCCCGCCCCCCGGCCCACGTGTGCCGCCGCGCCGTGCAGTGCCGTGCCGTGCCGTGCCGTGCCGGCTCCCCGCTGCAGTCCCGGGGCGGCGGGCGGGCGCTGCGGTGCCGGCACAGCGGCATGGCGGCGGCGGCGGGCCCGGGCCGCGGCTGCAGCGGCGGCAGCTGGGGCCGGAGCCGGGGCGCCGTGCTGCTGCTCTTCTTCTCGCTGTCGCCGCGGCCGCCGGCCGGGGCCGCCTGGCTGCTGGGGCTGCGGCCCGAGGACACGACGCCGGGCCGGGTGTCTCTGGAGGGCGGCGCGGTGCAGGCGGCGGAGGGCAGCCGCTTCCTCCTGCGCCTCTACTTCCAGCCGCCGCCCGAGGGCAACGGCAGCCGCGGGCCGGCGGGGGAGCGGGAGCCGCGGCTGGTCTTCATCGAAGAGGCGGCGGCGGGGAGCACGGCGACGCGGGGCCCGGCGGAGCGGTGCCGGGAGCGCAGCGCCTGGGCCTCGGACGTGGAGGTGGTGGGGCCGCTGCGCTCGGGCGGCGCGGCGGGCTCGGCGCTGGCCGAGGTGCGGGTGCGGGAGCCGCGAAAGGGCGAGGCGGCGGCGGCGCCGGGCGGGCGGCTCTTCTCGCTGTGCGCCTGGGACGGGCGGGCCTGGGCGCACCACGGTGCGGCCGGCGGCTTCTTGCTGCGGGTGCGGCCGGCCGCCCCGCCGCTGGGCACTTGGCTGCTGCCGCTGCCCGAGGCGGGCTGGCTGCGGGCGCTGGGCGCCCTGCTGCTGCTGGGGCTGTCGGCGCTGTTCAGCGGGCTGCGCCTCTCGCTGCTCTCGCTGGACCCGCTGGAGCTCCGCGTCCTGCGCAACAGCGGCTCGGCCGCCGAGCGGGAGCAGGCGCGGCGGGTGCAGGCGGTGCGCGGCGGCGGCGGCACCTACCTGCTGTGCACGCTTCTGCTGGGGCAGGCGGGGGCCAACGCGGCCCTGGCCGGCTGGCTCTGCGCATCGCTGCCCGGCGGCGGGCCGGCAGCGGCGGCCGGCGGGCCACGGGGAGCGCCCTGGCTGCCGGTGCTGCTGTGCACCGCCGCCGTCTTTCTGGGCGGCGAGGTGCTGCCCTATTCGGTGTGCTCGCGGCACGGGCTGGCCATCGCCTCCCGCACGCTCTGCCTCACCCGGCTGCTGATGCTGGCCGCCTTCCCCCTCTGCTACCCGCTCAGCCGGTTGCTGGACTGGGCGCTGCGGCAGGAGCTCAGCGTCTTCTCAACGCGGGAGCGGCTGCTGGAGACGCTGCGCGCCGCTGGCCCCCACGGCGACCTGGTGCGGGAGGAGCTGGCCATGGTGCAGGGCGCGCTGGAGCTACGCACCAAGGTGGTGGAGGATGTGCTGACACCGCTGGCCGACTGCTTCATGCTCCGGGCCGATGCTGTGCTGGACTTCGCCACCGTCTCTGAGATCCTCCGATCTGGCTACACGCGCATTCCGGTCTATGAGGGTGACCGGCGCGACAACATTGTCGACCTGCTCTTTGTCAAAGACCTGGCCTTTGTCGACCCTGATGACTGCACCCCCCTGCAGACTGTCACCCGCTTCTACCGCCGCCCGCTCCACTGCGTCTTCAATGACACGCGCCTCGACACGCTGCTTGAGGAGTTCAAGAAGGGTGAGGTCGCTGGGCCGCCCTCCGCACCCCCCGGGCTTCCCCTACACCCCTCTGCACCCCAATGATTTCCAGGTCAGCAGCCTCCTCGGGCAGCCCTGCATGGCCTCCTGGCAGGATGTGGCAGGTACCAGGGATGCTGGGGGGATCGGTCCCTGCATGTGCTGGTGTGTCGATGACCCTGGTGTCACCTGGTGGAACATCCCTGGGTGCATTGAGGGCCAGCCCTTGATGTACCTGTGATGTTATGAAGACTGGAAGAGCCTTTGGCCTCGCAGGTTGCTGGCTCAGCAGGTGAGCCTGTCCCCCAGGGGCTGATGGCAGCAGTGGCCTGGCAGCATGGGCATGGCACCTGCCTTGCAGCATTGCCCAGACAGCACTCGCTGCTCTGTTCTGTGTGAAGGAGTTTATGACAGGAAATCGCTTCTCGTGACTTAGCTGAGAAGGAGGTCTATAAAGTGTTTCTGTGCCAGGGGTTTAAAGAAAGAAGAAAAGATTAAGCCCTTAGAAAGAGCTGTACTTTTTTTGCAGCTGTGACAGCATTCATAATGCAGCAGCTGCCAGCAGCCCAAGAGATGCTGAGAGCTGTATTTCATTAAGCATACCTTGAGAATACGCACAGCATGTGTTTTTCTCTCCCCCTGGGAGCTGTGTTTTGCCGCGTGCTACTCACTACGTCATGCTGTGGTGAGTGAGCCCAAGCAATGGCTGCAGCAGTGGCATGCTGCATTATGTAATGCGGGAGGGCAGCGCTCGGCTCCGGGGCTGCCTGGTGCCGCTCTGCCGCAGGCAGAGCCGGTCATATGAGAAAGGCCAACCTGCTCCACTCCAGATACAGAGAAAGCCTCTCTGTGAGTCATCTCCTGCTCGTTTGTGGAGGTGGGAGGAGGAGAGGGTAGGACATTTCTCTGTGTGCCAGGAATGTGCTCGTCAGATACATGCAGGTCAGCATCTTCTCCGGAGATGTTCGGCTGTGTTCCCATACCGCTCAGGATCACAGGCAGAGGAGTTCTGTGTGCCACCACCTGCCCTCTCTGCCCCTCAGCAGGACTGGAGACTCCCAAGGGAGAAAATCAGAAAATTCCTGGGGTTTATACAAGACTGTTAGCAAAAGCATTGAGATTGTTCTCTGGGTTCAGCCTTGGTGAGCTGCAGTTGTCCATGCCCGCCCCCTTCCCCCCATGCCAGCTGTCTCTTGTCTTCCTAAAGCCTTATGTGCTTCACAGTTCCTTCCTAACTGTGTCTTCCTGCAATAGCACTGAAGTTCACCTGAGGTCTCTTCTACCTCTTTCTTGTCTAGAAATGTCAGATGATTTTGGCACCCTCTCCCTTGGTGAGGCTCCCCTGCTGATTCACTTTGACACACTTCCCCTTCCAAATTTCTTCTTCAGCATGGTACCCTATGGATCAATAGACCTATAAAAATGGGCTTGTGGTTGCTTAGTTCCCTGTCCTTTGCTTGCTGTCCTCTGTGCCCTCCTTAAACAGAGCTGTTTGGTGTGTGCTGCTCTGTCAGCTCATGGGTATGGTAACAAACCTTGCTACTTGTCCTGCTCTTTCCTATGCTGGTCTTCATCTCAGATGAAGATTATCCATCCTTCTTTAACATTGCTCCTTTAAACTCTTGGCATATCACTTCAGGTTCTTCCTCCTTATCTGTCTGCCACTGTGGCCTTCTGGGGTGTTTTGCTACAGCCCCTATTTAGAGCTCTCCCTAAACCCTTTATCTGTTCCCACCTCACTTCTCCTTGTCTTTTCTAAACTATATGGCTGTAAAGCCTTGCTTTTGGTCTTCATATCTAACTCTGCACGGGGTTTAGCAATTCCAGCTCTTCCCCCAAATGTTCTTCTTCCCAAGAATTGATGTTTTCTTCTGATTTATCTTTCCTCTATTTGTAGGCATTTGGTCACCCCTGGCACCCTGAATTTGCAAACAGTTACCCCCCAGCCCAGCCCTGAACCCTCCTAACCTGTATTTTTCCAGTTCCAAATACAGGTTCTCGTGCTGGCTCCCATACTGTGACAGATGTTAGCTCCCAGCTGCCTTCAGCCCCATCCACTGCTGCATCAGCCCTGTTCACTTGACTATTTAATTTCTAAAATAAAGATTTCCCGTTTGTAATTAAGAATCTTTATCACTGTCTCCTTTTCTGTGTCCATTTGAATTATGGTGAAGTATCTTCAAGTTTGATGCAATCAAGATTGCTTTCCATGGCCAGGTCTTCTGAGACACCTTCACTAATTAGGAAGTAGGCTGATTGCTTGTTGGCTCAGCGAGTGTTTAATGAAGGCATTCATCACTTCACACATCCAAGGAGCCTGCAGGACAGCAAAGGCTCCCACTGATAAAGCCCAGCCTCTTTCTAGGAAATTAAAGTCTCTGGTAAGGATGGGCATTAATAACCACCTCCAGGTCCTTATGTCCCTCACAAACCTTTAGAAAAGCCAGCTTTTCTTTCCTTTTCTCATTATTAACTCCAACCATTTTTGTATCTTTTATTTCTTTTTGTTATTATAATGTTTATACAAAATTCCTATAACATTTTATATCCTTCTTCCTTGGATAGCAATGTGTGCTTCTGATCTGGTTCACTAGTGATTAATGTTCTGCCACATCCACTATACCCATACTGTCATTTTTTGCATAATGTATAAGTAAAAGAATTTCACTGCCAGAGCTCCTTGCCACAGTACACAAACATTTGTTCTTTCCTACTGAAAATGTCAAGGGATTATTAAATACAGTGCTTTTGGATTCTTCCTCACACCTCTGACAGCACTTTCATTTTCTGTCTCCTACTCACCAGTATCTCACTATTATCCTTGTTTACCTGAGGCATTTCTTCTCTCTTGCTGTTCTGTCCCAGCTATGAAGATAATCAGCCTTTTTTCCTCTTTAGTCTTCTGCAGCAGGGTTTGAGGGGAAGCTTTCCTTGCTCTGTTTCTAGGTATGCTCCCACTAACCTCGTTTGAGTGCAGTTCCATTGGTGTTTACCTTGATTTTAATCCACAGTTAGATGTGTCACAAACTGCCTCTCCCCCAGCAGGACCTTGTGTGGAAGGGATTACCTTCCACACGCCTGTAGCATCAGCTTTCCTTTTAATTTAACATTTAAATTGTCTTAAAGAGTAGCACACACTCAGTAGCGCCCAGGGAGCCACTGGCCCAGTGTGGTTATGGTGCCCAAGAGCTGTGAGCTCCTGGCTAACAAAACCTGCTCCATCACAGCAGAACTGGTCAAACTCTTCACCTCTGCCTTTTCACAATCCTGCTGCTACAGCCATTGTTGGATTTCTCTTTCAGTACTGATTCCTGCAGAGAAGTGTTTAAATTGGTGGTCCCAGTGGGAACTGGGAAAAAGCCAGAGAAGACTCCAAACAGCACCAGAGGGGCAGTCTGGCCTGAAAGAGAATAGTGTAGACTTCAACACACAGCCCAAATGAGGAGGGCAGCTGCAAAAACCATGTAGAAAAACAACATTATAGCAGCACGAGACAGGTTCAGCTGAAGGAAGGAAATACTTGTGCTGCAATATGGTTTTGACTTCATCTTCTCAGCAAAATGAACTCGTAAATAATGAGAGCTGGACACCCAATTTGCCATCTTTTCAGGGAAACTAGACACAGTCTTTTAAAGAAGGCATACATTGTTGTGCAGCATTAACTGAGAAGTGCTAAGTGAAGGACCCTAGACAAAATGCGTCCCCTCTTCAGTAGAAATAAGAAAATACATACCAGAACAGTAATTTTACCACCTGCAGCCCGGTGAAAGAAGATGAAAATACTGAATGAGTGAGTGAAAAAATTGGGAGACAATCTCTTGGTGATTTGTATTGGTACACCTTGGAGTACCTGGCTTTATTCTGGGCTCCCAGGAGAAAATACCTAATACACCAAAAAAATAATTGCACCATATTTAGCAAGCTACAGCTATGTCGGGAGGCAGATGAGCTTTCTGTAGGATAAACTTTACCTAAGGAATGTGGAGCTATGAGGAAGGCTTTATGCATTTATTCAGTGAAATGCTGTGGGTGATACAAGCTGTTTCTCCTCCTTTCTTGAAGATAACCACGCAATGCATGTTGCAGCTCCAGTCCAGTGATGTAAGTCCTCCTGGAAACCTCTTCTGTGAGGTTCACCTCCTTGTTTTGTAGTGCTTCTAGGAGGTCACAGTCTTGTCCCTTCCTCAAGTTGTTTATGGGTTTTATTGACTGAGTTCCTGGAGGGGTCCATATACAGCACTGGCACCTTTCAGCAAGTAACTTTCCTCTGTCAGAGGAACAGGAGAAATTTGCTCTTAATGTTCATTTTCCTGCAGCAGGGCAGAGGCTGAGCTGCAACTCAAATTAGCCTTCTGTGGCTTGGCATCTTTTAAGAGTTACTAAAAATAAGTTCTCCAAACCCAAAATTTCAGGCTTAGCAGGGAAAACAGCCTGTCCTGTGGAGGACAGCTCTGCCCTAGGGTCTATCTTTACATTTCAAAATGCTCCACCGCCTCTATTAGACTTGGGCAAATTGAATGTAGCTGGAGAAGGTGCTTACATTTGCCAGGAATTGGGGTCAGTGCCATTTCAAATGCTTTTTGTACCATCCTTCTGATCCCGCAGGCACTGTAAGCACACAGTGTTGCTTCAAATCTAACTCAGCCTTCAAGAGATTTCTGCAAGTGTTTCAGTCACTCTGCTAGGCTCTGATGAGCTGAAGCAATGCCCTCCCAAGGCAGTTGTATGGGTTAAGGAGCCAGTTTTTCCCAGGAACGATCACCTACATTTCCCCTGGAATGTGATTGCCAGGCTGAGAGCAAGGGAGTTCTGATAGACAAAAAACGATCTCAGTGTCTCATGCTGCAATTCTGCCTGAAACATTACTGTGCTTTTCCCATTAAAGTGTGCTAAATCTTGCTCTGTAAACCCTGGGCTGCTCTACCCCACCCCAATAATCCCAGGATCAGGCCTGCTCTGGGCAAGCATTCAGCAAAGCGAGAAGGGAGTCAAGTCCCTGGGGGAGAGGGCACCCTGCCACCCACTTCCCTCTTCACAGGTGTCAAAGGCACCTTCATGCTGAGCTTTTGGCAGCCCAGGAGGTCAGGATCCTGTTGCACTACAAATGGAAGATGAGGTTCTGTGTCCCCTCTAATCTTCTCCTTACCTTTCTGATCTGCGATGGTAATAGATCAGCTATTCCAAATATTCCATCTTTTTTACAGTTGTTCTTAGGATTAGGAAAAGCACAAGAAGAGACTATGAGAAAGGCTACAAACAGATGTAAGCAGGTGAAGTTTTTGTCTCTGAGAAAGGTCTGGGTTAGGTTAAGATTTACAGTTTTTCCTTTACATAGCTCTTATTCCTGTAGAGCTGTGGGACCCTGCAGCCCTCTGGGTTATTTCCCCCCTGCTTAGATGTGCATTTCCTCTAGACACAATATGTGCTTTCATCCATAGTGCAGAGTGGTGGTAACACAGGATCACACTCACACACATTTCCAGTTCAGGGTGCTCAGATCATGGTCCCCACTTTATTCAGATGCAGGTCAGCAAGAGGGCGTGGAGATGCTGGCAGCCCCTGTGAAGAGCTCTGAAGAAACGCACCCAGAAAATAGATTTCAGTTACATCATGGTTGTTTCACTATTCAACCTTATTTAAAAATTACTCTTTTTTTTTTTTTTTTTTTTTTTTTCCTTCCATTTTGTAGCTGTAAATGGTTCAGGCACAGGTCTGTGCCTGTACGTTTGATCTCCTAATAACAGCTTCATGTCCTACCGTAAAATTTATGAAAATAAATTTCCTGCTCAGGATGTTCATCCTGTGGAACAAGAGACAAGGCTAAAGCATACTCAAGTCATTTCCATGTGTTAAAACCCTGTTCCCTCATTGGGGAAGATGCTTGGAAGTGGATCTATGAGCCCAAGGTCATTTAGGTGCCTATGAAAAACAAGGCTCCTAAAATTTGGCATAAAAGCTTTGGATAGCTGTTCAGATGCTTGTTCCATCTGGAAGCTCTCAGCTGTTTATATTAGCTCTGTAATTTAGCATTTTGAGGCATTAACTTTCCACTGAAGCTGTTGTTTGAAAAGAGCAGATTTCATGTAGCTCATAAAGAATTTAGTGCAGTTGTAGCCCATGCTGAGCAGACACTTAATCACCTATAGACTTCCTGTGCGAGAGCAGTCCTGCGGAGGCCGGCGGAGCTGCTCGCACAAGGAAAGTTAATTGCCCATTTGTTCTAGCATTTGCCAAACCAAGGCTTTGATGCTCAAGTGTTCCACTGTGCTTTCCTGCATCAGTCATAGCCCTGTAAAGTTTACATGTGACAGCTTGCTAGTGGGGAAGCAGCTCACCCTTATAATTCATCTCATTTGAGCTATCAAGCAGTGGTTACAATAGCACAGGTTTTAGAATCAATTTTACAGATCTTAAAGCTGTTTTAGGTCAAGTTTGGGGGTTTGTTTAAATGATTTACCTCCCTTTGTTGTGCTCCCACTGAGGCTGACCTGCTGGATAATGGCTGCAAAGGCAAATGTGACCCCTCGGGTGTCCCCAGGTCTGTCCCTATGCCACTGTCCCTTAGACATTGCTTCCATCTCATTGCCCAAATTCTGCCCTTGTACGTGCTCTGAAGGCCACTGCTTTTCCTCCCCTGCAAGTGTAGCAGCTCCCACAGCTGGGGAGAGGGATCTAGCTGAGCTTGGCAGCATTGCCCAGGAGGGAACGAGCCACAGCCATACAACCAAGGCACCTGCAAACCCCACACTGAAATTTATGGGGTCTGTTAAAAAGCTGATGAGAGGAGATACAGGACCCAGTCAGGTCAGGAGGGTGGGGCACAACTTTGGGAATGATCTCATGTCCCTCAGGTGGGAAATGGGAGCATGTCAGCCCTCTCCCAGAGGGCAGCAGCTGTGAGCAGCACTCACTTAAAGGACCAGGACTAGCTGGCATTCAGGGCTTTTTGTGACGTGGATACCAGCTGGCCAGGCATGGGCTGGGATCAGCTCTCCTGGAATGGGCAGCAGCAACCACGCTGAACTGCAACAATTTTCCATTGTTGGGTACCTGCTCCATTTGTAGTGTCGGTATTGGCCTGGAAACATGAACCTGGGGGTTTGGAGTGTGAATACAAGTGTTTATTTTCTATGAAAATAAAGAACTCTGGAGTGCTCTAACAGCCCTATTGGCTCTGCCCCCAGTGCAGTGAAGCCATGGGTCTCCTTCCAGGCTAATGGTGCTGGGCTATTTCTAAATAATCTCATTTGCAGCTATGTGAACATGGAGCTTGAATCACATTTCTAGTGTAAATTGCAGTGTCGATGTAGGTGTTTGGCCAAAAAAAGAATTGCCTCCATCACTCTCTGACTGCCTTTAAGTAGCACCTAAGCTTTTTGTGAGGGCTTGGTGGTTTTGGGTTGCATGTAAATGTCATTAACAACAAGCTCTCAGCCAAAAGAAATAACTTTTTCCCCTTCCTTGCTCACCCAAGGACTTGTAGGAGACCAGATGGCCCCAGTGTTTGGGAGCAGAGTTTGGCAAAGGAGACTTTTTCAAAAGCTGGACTTTGCTAAGATGAAATGTAGCTGTCGCTGCTGTCTTGCAGCCAACTCCTCTGCTTTTTTCTTCTTAAGTGCCGTGTTGCTTTATGAACAGAAAAGATGCACAAACCTATGTATGAAAGCCTAGTCTAAAGAACATGCTGAATTTTCAGTGCCCCAGGGCTATTGATTTGGGGTTTTTTAAGTAAATCTCAGTGCTACTTGCTGCAATATTATGTTCTCATTTCTAAATCTGTAGGCGTGGGAGGCAGCGAGCTGCTCTCTGAAATCTTGCAATAAAAGCTTGGTATGAGGAGGAGGGAATTTATACTGTGGAAAATGCCCAAGATTTGCTGTGAGAAATGTATAGTGCTGATCTTCAGCTGAGAAATGTCGTCTGCTCGTCTCAGATCCAGGGCAGGGTTATTTGAAGGTCACATGATCCCCAGCAAGACGTGTTTGTGGGGCTGCCAGGCTGCTCTGGGTGTGCTTGTCCCTGCACCTCTGCAGGGACCAGAGCTGGGAGGCACTGCAGGCGAGGAAGGAGCTGTGCACCCGGCAGGAGCCCACCCTGTCACATCTTTATGCATGAATGCTGTTCCCATCCCTTGCTGGGAGCAGCAGGAGAGCTTGTTGGGATGGCTTTGTGGGAGAAGTGGGTGCAGAGGCAGCTGCATAGCAGAGAGGACCTTTCCCCGTTTTGGGTGACCATGGCTCAAGGAGCTCAGCTCTGAGCCCAGGGGAAATAAGGTGTTAGCAGCTTCCCAGAGGTCGCTGCAGCTTGGAATTTAGGTGTTAGCAGCTTCCCAGAGGTCGCTGCAGGACTTCTGGGCTTGTGCAGGCATTGCAACAGGAGACCCCAGGGATGCAGAGCAAACAGAGGGAGCAGGAGTTTTTGGCTGTGGTGCCACTGAGTTTTTAAGTAAAACTGGAGGTTCAGAATCTGTGTGCACTGGTGGGCAGTGTGGGAGCCACACAGGCAGTAAGGAACCCAGCGCTGTTCGTTGGCAGGTCCAAGAACATGTTGGAGCTGGAAACCCAGAAGTTGTTTGCGGCTTGGAAGTTGGGTTCTGGTCAAGATGCTGAGCAGGACCATAAATCAGAGCAGCCAGTAAAGGAAGGGAGAGGTTGAAAAAGTCAAAACAGCTTACAGAGAGCTGGACATGCAAAAACAAATAGAAGTATTTCAAGTATGCCAAAACCAAGAAACTTGAGAATGTGTCAGCAGAGCTGCCAGCTTACAAGGGGCAAGTGAGGAAGCTGAAACTGTGATCCAGGAACACTGGAACTTCCAAGCAGGAGTCCATCATTGCAGCTGAAGGTCCTGGACTCACTCTGTTTGTTTAAGGTAATATGGAGAAGATGCCTGCTAAGGGCAGGACTTGGAGAGGAATTTCAGGTGCAAGCTGATGGGTTGAAAAGTGTTCAGTGTCTGCATCCAGATGGTTCCTCCGAGAGTTCGGCAGGAGCTGGGCTGAAAGCTGCAAACAAACATTCATGTTTCTGCATAAAAACCAGCTGCTGTTTCAAGGAGATGGAGGCTTTGCCCATATTTTATGAAAAACCTCAGTATTGGTCTACACAGTGATGGATAGAAAGATGAGGGGGAGCTGTTCCTGGCAATTTAATAGGAAAGATAATTAGCAACAGAGTAAGAAACACCAGGAGGATATGAGAAATCAGTAGAGCCAAGGACACATTCACATTTCTGTGTTGGAGAACATTGTCTCATTGCTCTGTTAGGAGTTGTTTCATGTCAATGAAGCTGAGGGTAAGGAAGGGATGGTGTAATGTACACTTCATTCCTGCACAGGAGGCTTTCAAAGAGCTGAACAGAGTGACTCGCAGCCTGGGTAAAGAGGGAAGGTGGCCCCCAAAAGAGCGTACATTTACAAACCAGTCTGGACAGTAGCTGTCCTGTTAGGCTGGGCTGCATGTCCAGCCCCTCTCTTTGGGTTAGCACACTTGGGTGGGTTTGGGTGACAGTGTCTGCTGTGACCTGTGCCTCCCACCATGCTGGGGAACCCTGTCACCAGGCCAGGTGTCTCACTGCCACTCTGCTTTTCCCCTGCAGGAAAGTCCCACCTGGCCATCGTGCAGCGGGTGAACAATGAAGGGGAAGGAGACCCGTTCTACGAGGTGATGGGCATTGTCACCCTGGAAGATGTCATTGAGGAGATCATCAAGTCCGAGATCCTGGATGAGACAGATCTGTACAGTTAGTGTCCCAGAGCAGCTACTGCAGTTGCAGGAGCCAGGGTGGGAGCCTGCACAGACAGACAGATGTGGGTAGGAAACAGGCCAGAGCAAATTGTGGTCCTTCCCCAGAGTAATTTGCTGTCGTGATGGGAAAGACCAGAATGATGGAGAGATGCTGGTGAAGTGTCTCTATCTTGGATGCTCAAGATAGAGAAGTACCAGCATCAGCAGTGGTGGCTGGGCAGGGCCTGACCTAGGAACAGCTATGCTGGGCATGAAATGGGTGGTTCCCAAGTTCATTTGCAGCTCTGGGTGCTGCATCCAGGCTGGAGAGCCCAGGACTTGTTCCTGAGGAATGGGTGTGGTGGGCAGTCCTGCTCCCTGCCCCGGGAGCTGCTCCCAAGGCTGCATGCACAGCGGGTTGTGCTCCTGCTGCTCCACAGCAGCCCTGCCACAGTGTGCAGCCAGACACGCCTGTCCCTGTGTGTGCATGTGACATGGGGCCCTGCAGCTGCAGCAGCTTTGTGAGTGACCGCTCTGCTCTGCCTGCAGCTGACAATCGGAAGAAGGAGCGGGTTCCACACCGGGGACGCAAGCCCCAGGATTTCTCCATCTTCAGGCTCTCAGAGAGTGAGATGAAGGTGAAGATCTCCCCGCAGCTCCTCCTGGCCACCCATCGGTTCATGGCAACAGGTACACTCCCCTTGTGCAGGCCCTGCAGCACCGGCCCCACAGGGCATCCCTGAGCCATCCCTGGGTCGGGCTGCCCCCGGCTGAGCAATTTCCACCCGCTGGACCTACAGCCTGGACGTTCCACTGCCCTGCCAGAGCGGGTCTGAGGCTGCAGGAGCAGGGCCGTGCAGCTCAGAGGATGAGGGGCTCCGGGCAGTCCCGGCCCTGCTGAGCACAGCATGTGTGTGTTGCCTCCCCTCTAGAAGTGGAGCCTTTCAAGTCCCCCTACCTCTCCGAGAAGATCCTGCTGCGGCTCCTGAAACACCCCAATGTCATCCAGGAGCTCAAGTACGACCGAAAGAACAAGAAGGCAGCGGAGCATTACCTCTACCAGCGCAACCGCCCTGTCGACTACTTCGTCCTCATCCTGCAGGTGCCGGGGGCAGCAGCGAGCAGAGGGTGGCAGGCGTGACCCTGGTTTCTCCTTGTCACCTTGTTCTAGGCTGCTTCCAATAGCCACCATGCCCATCCTCTGGTGTGGGACAGCAGGGGTCCCTGCAGCCCTGGGTGGGTCAGGAGCACAGGGGGCTTGTCTGAGAGGGTTTTCCTCCTCCTTCCAGGGGAAGGTGCAGGTGGAGGTCGGCAAGGAAGGACTGCGGTTTGAGAATGGCGCGTTCACCTACTATGGTGTCCCTGCCATCATGGCTGTTGTCTCCTCAGGTGAGGCCTCTGTGGGCTCCCTCTGGCCCTGCCTTTGCTTCAGCAGCATCCATGGAGGCTGAACCAGCTGGTGCCAGGAGAAGGGGCTGGCCATGGGGCGGGGTGGCCCTGCTTTGGGGTGTGGGGCAGGAGCCCTTCCTCTGCTATTCCCACACCTCCAACTGTTCTTTCAGAAAACGATGTGCGAAAAATGGGAAGCCTGGCCGGATCCTCCTTCCTACGTAAGTATTTTGGGACAGGGTGAGGCCCTAAAGCCTCTCTGCAGCACTGGCTGGCTGGAGGAGCTATGGCTTTTCTCCCCATGCAAAACAGCTCAGACTGTGCTGAGGTACACAGAGAAACAACATGCTGAGGGGCTGATGCAGCAAAGACCCCACAGAGTGACTTGGAGGTCCCTCTGAGGTCACTTTGATGTCCTTTTGAAGTTCCTACCATATACTGGCTCTCTGCTGGTGGGTCCCAGCACGGCTGGTGCTGCAGGGGGCAGTGCCCACAGGTGCTTGTTATACTCATTCTAGGTCTCAGCATAACACTTCTAGACCTTGCCTTCCTGAGGCTCAGGGCAGAACCTGAACACAGGCCCCACACTGGGCTGCTCAGGAATTGAGGTGCTGCCCAATCCCAGTCCATCACATCCCTCTTCCAAACCCCAGATGTTGCAGTCAGATCTGCAGTGCTGATGGTAAGCTGAGATACTCTACCTGCCTAATCAAAACAGGGACCTAGTAAATGCAATCTTTAGGGAGATGTAAAGAGGAATGTCATCAAGAGAACAGGGGGAGCCTCTTGGGGCAGGTTGCTCATTCTGGTGGGTCCCAGTCTTTCTGCAGCTGTAGAGTTCACCTATTTCCTGCTGCTTGCTCTGCCTCCGTGCAAAACGCTGGCTCTGGACCGATGGATTAACCCCTCAGTGCACGTTCCTGCTTTGCCCTGTGTCCCCTGTGCAGTCAGTTTGGACAGAGGAGACCAGTGAAATGGCCAATTTCTGCCAGAGTGTTGCTGGATGGCCCAGTGTCCTGTATCCTAGGTGAGAGTCCTCCCGGGCTCGGGCAGTGAGTGCTGCTTGGGCAGAAGCTGCGGTGGGAACCGTGTCAGAGCAGCCGTGCACGTCTGCAGTGCCGCCTGCTGGGACGCTGCTGCTCAGGGCTCCCTTGCTCCCAGTGCTCCCCCATGTCACTGCCATGGGGTGTTTTCTGCCATGCAGCCATTCCTGCCTGCAGTGGGACAGACCTGTGTCACACCCCTGGCCAGCAAGGAAGCAGGCTGGGAGGCAGAGGTGACAGGGCATCTCCCTTGGGGTGGAGGCTGGCATCCTCTTTTTCTCCTTGAAGGAAAGCCCAGAAGAAAGGACTGTGAGTAGAGTATGACAGCTGAGAATTCAGACATCAGCCTAGAGCATTTAACAGGTTGTTATTAATTAACTGTTATTATGCAATTGTTTTATCTGCAGCTGATCTTTGGCATTGGTGCCGTGTGGGAGGGTCAGGCAGTGGGAGCACAGAGTAAATGCTAGTGGTTATCCACTCATCCTTTGCTCCCATCAGGACAAGGTCATTCCAGGCAGTGCTTCATGCTGATGTCTTTTTTATTTGCAGAACTTTTTGATTCAGGGGAGGACACGGAACAGAAATTCCTGGGAGAGCAGCAGGGAGATTAGAAAAGGGGACTGCAGGGCAAATTTCATGGGGGTTTTGCATTTGAAGCAATTTTAAAACATTAATCACATAGGCAGCAGATAGTTCCTAGAGTGTTGCAGCTGTGCTGTGGACACAGTGGCTGGAGGTAGGGCAGGAGGGCTGGCAGCTGGGGGAATCATGGCAATGGCTTGAGTAGAGGCTGGTAGCCAGCAGGCTCACATCTCCCGCTGCTTTGGAGGTGGACAATGGCAGTGGTGAAAGCAGAGACTGGCAAGTGTTCAGGGGTGCATCGCTCACCCTGTGTGTTGGTCTCTCCGTGCTCCCCCGTCCCTGTGGCATGGCCCAGGAACACTGTCCAGGGCAGCAATCACTGGCAGGGGGAATGGCCTGCCCTAGAGATTGTCATTGCTGCTGTAACCCATGGCAATAAAACATGGAAAGTGAGTGTCTATGATTTACCTTCTCTGTGGCAATGGGTCAGGCAGCCCCAGATGCAGAGTCCTGGCTTCTTGCAGTTCCTCAAGGATCACCCCCCAGTGGGTAGCTCTTCCTGACATCACCCGAAGGCTGTTGAGAGCCAGGACCTTGCAAGGAACTGCAGGCAGCCTGACATGAATGCCTTTGCTTTGCATCACCATGAAGAGGTTCTGTCAGCCCGTGCCTGCAGCTGTGGGGCTGGGGCAGCGACTTTTGCAGAGCATATTTCTTCTCTGCCATGTGCCTGCACACACAGAAGCATCCCAGATACCGAGTGCAGTGATTTAGCTTCCACCCATTTCCCAGGTGGCATAAGCTGACCACAAAGTCCCCTCTCCTGGCAATGGCTGGTAAAGAGCTAGAGCCAAGTGCCAGCACTTAACTCATGGGGGAAAGATGCTTTCTACCCATGCCAGGGCTCCAGGAAGTTGTGTGGCTCTGCAGACAGGCCTGGCAGGAGCAGATCCCCCCTGCCAGCCTCACCTGCCCTTACTTTGTCACAGAGCAACCTGCTGATAAGCAACTTCCAAGTCTGTATTCCTGCCAGTGGCCCTGTCCAAAAGCAGAAGCAGGAGGGTGTAAAAGGGGTGGGAAGGAATGCTGGAGACAGCAATGGGAGCTCAGCCCAGGACTGCTGGCACATGATTCTTATTCTTCTTCTTCCTCTTGGTCTGTATCCCACCCTCACCTCCATCCCTCACCTTTCCCCTGGGTCCCCTCCTTCCCTCTCCCTCCCTCTCTCTGCAGTGCCTGTCTCAGTGTCCCGTACTTTCGCCTTCAGCAGAGGGGACTCCCTGGCTGGCTCTCCAGGTAACAGGGCATGGCTTTGGCCAGGGGCCTCTGCATGTGACAGGCTCTTTCCAGCACCCTGTCCACAGTGCCCCAGCCCCCCTCTGCTCTGCATGCTGGGCAGTACCCACAGCACCCCTGGGCAGCCCCTCACTGGTTGGAGCATTGGTGGCACACTGGGGCCAGCAGTCCTGCCACAGCCTCCTCGGTATGATACAAATCCCTAGAAGAATGGGATGGGGACAAGGGGAAGCCATGGGCTTGGGCTTTCTTTGGTGGGCACTTGCTGTAATTTCCTGCACTTAGCTCTTGGGGTTTTGGCTTGCTGCTTTTGGTGACAGTGACCTGCAGCCCTGCATGCCTGCTGCCCTGCCCCTCTTGCTTTCTGCTGATCTGGGTAATAAAAGGGCATTCTAGCAGCAGAGCAAAGTCAGCACAACGTTGCCTATGCAAGGAACAAGCTGCCTTTGTTCCCTAATAAATCACCGACTAGACAAAATCCATCATGCTGTGTGTCAGAGGCCACGCTGTGTGTCAGAGGCCATCAGTCAATGTGAGTGACAGACCAGCTTGCCACGACAGCCTCTCCTCCTGATCTGTCATGGCTGGGGTGAACAGGAGCATACCCTTGAGACAGGTTAAGCAAATACTCACAGGCTGTCGGCTGCAACCAGGAGAAGTTGTGCCAAACGTTGTGCAGAAGGCTGGCATTAACAGGAGAGCTGCCAGTGGCAGGCAGGCAGCAGCCCTAACCTCTGCTGCTGCTGGCACCGGGTCAGAGTCCTGCCCAGTCCCTTTGGTTTGTGTGGAGCTGGCAGGGCACAGTCTCCACACCAGCCTGCTGTGAGAAGGACAGGCTGCAGGACCCCTGCCAGCCACGTGTCCTGGGCAACAGCAGCTGGAGGCGGCTGGTCCACCTTGGCCCTGCACTGGCACTGGGAACCCAAGCAGCAGCACGAGCGAGAGTGAGTGCCTGCCTCTCTCTCTGCTGTCCCCTCCCGCAGTGAACAGGTCACCGTCACGCTGCAGCGGCCTCAACCGCTCCGAGTCCCCCAACCGGGAGGACTACGGAGGCAGCAGCACGCAGCTCCACAGCAGCAGCAACAACATCTACACGCCCGACTACTCCGTGCACATCCTCTGCGACGTGCAGTTCGTCAAGGTACGGGCAGGGCTGGCAGGGACTGTGTCCCCCCGGTCACCCCTGTCCAAGAGCCCTCTTGCCCCACTGTGCCCCAAGAGCCCGGCGGGTGCTGAGGAGTCTTGCACTTACTCCTGCTGCCTGGAGGTTTGGAGCCACCGAGTCTCCGAGAGGCGCCGGGGGCCCGGTGCCCGCTGAGCTGGGTGCACGTCTGTGTGCCCAGGTGACCCGGCAGCAGTACCACAACGCGCTGGTGGCCAGCCGCATGGACAGCTCGCCTCAGTCCCCTGACATGGAGGCCTTCGACAGGGATTCAACCAAGGCCTCGACTGCGCGGGGAACCCCACAGACACCCAAGGAGGACCCTGCCACCCTCCTGAATGAGAGGAACAGCACCATGTGTGAGTGACTCAACAGCATTCCTTCCCTGCCACGTGTCCCCTAGTGGGGTCTGTGCTGGGGCCCTCTGGCACGATGCACACCCCACCTCTGGGGTGCAGTTGCACGTGGAGTGTGGCTCATATACAGTGCAGGCATTTGCACGCACACACCTCTGGATGCCTGCACGTCCACATAGCTGCCAGCGTGCAGCATGTAATTCCTCATTGCCTTGTGCTCGCATCCCCGGGGTCCCTGGCAGTTTGACCTGATGCCATGGCTGGCATCCTGCCACGTCCTGCCCCAGGGCACAGCACCTCCCTGCCCGTGTCCCTGCAGGCAGCCGCTCGGAGGGGCTGCGCAGTCCCAGCGAGTCGGTGTTCCTGCGCATGGAGGGCATCCCCTTCATCCAGGAGGAGCTGGCTGACAACGAGGAGAACAGCAAGCGGCAGAGTGAGTCTGGCCAGGGGACACACACACCTGACCCCGGGGCTGGCGAGGCCACGGTGCCCTGAGGTGCTGCAGCCATGCTGGGCTTTTGCAGACAGTGAGTGCTGCGGGACCGTCCTGGAAGCAGAGTCCCCAGGTCGAGAGGCCGGGACCAGCTCATCGCCGAGCAGCTCTGAGGAGGCGCTGGGCAAGAGGCTGCTGAGATCCCTCAGTGAGTGACTGACCCAGGCACGGCACACCCAGGGGAGAGCTCTGCCTCGGCACCCCGCTGCCTGTGTCAGCTGCTCCCCAGCCCTGTCCTGGGGACAGCCTGCATGGGGCTGGTGTGGAACAGGGTTCCCTGTCAGTACCTCAGCAGAAGGCAAAACTGCCCCTAGGGCTAGCCCAGGCAGAGCCAGCCACTAGGTCCTGGCCCAGCCCTATGCACCCCTGCCCTGAGCATCCTTGGCTCCCAGCACCCCAGCCCTAAGAACCCTTGCTGCTGCAGGTGGGCGCAAGCAGCGGACATCGTCAGAAGGTGAGAAGTCACCAGAGGAAAGCTCTAATCTCGCCCCATTAATCACCTGAGCAGCAGCGTGGCCAGAGCACAGTGCTGGAGGCCCGTGCAGACTGGAGGTAGGAGCCTGCCTCTTGGTGCAACATTCCTTTCCCAGCAAGTGGGACGTCACTCAGTTTAAATCGTGTAAAAAAAGTTTCAGGCAGCAAAGACAAATGGGGTGGTTTGGAGCCCGTGGAGGTGTGCGTGTTGATGGGGGCTGGAGCAGGATCAAGGATATGGAGCAGGATCTGCTCTCAACAGCAGACTGGATGTCAGAGATGAGTGAGAGCTTGGCTCATGTTTTCACTGTCTGCACCAGTACACACCTGAGCTTGGCTAGGAAAGGTGCTGCAGGCTTGAGCAGCAGCAGGTCAGAGAGGGCAAGCTCTGGCCACCTGCACCAGGCTGTGCTTGTGTCTTCCAGGTCTGCAGCATGGGGGTCTCCTGCCGTGAGGCTCACGTCCAACAGCAGGAGGTCTGCACTCGCTCGCTGCCTGTCCGCCCGCTCCTGCCGCCCCTCCCTGCAGGATTTGTGCAGAGCCCCATCCCCAGGCGAGAAAGGATGTACCCCCGGCAGGGCTGAACCACGCCTGGACCAGCTAGCTGGAGTCCAAGGGCCCTTGCCCTTGCGAGCCGCTCCCTGGTAGCATCTGCTCTCAAGGAAGAGGTGGAAAATGGAAAGGTGAAAAAGTGTCTGTCACGGCATCCCTGCAAGCAGTGCAGGGAGGGGCAGCCCAACCCAGAACTGCCCTTTAACATCATTTACCATCCCCATCCCAGCGAGGCCCGGAGCCCCGCAGTGCCAGTGCTGCAAGATGTGGTCTCCAGCACGAGGAGAATGTGCTATTTGGGGGGTGCCACACGCAGCTCAGGGCCCCAGCACACCTTTGTGCCGTGCCTGGTGACATGCCCGCTTGCAGCGCCTCGCTCACGCTGACCATGGACACGGCCCAGCCCTCCCGAAGCCCTGCCAGGCTCAGGGCAAGGAGCCCAGCTCACCCCCAGCGCAGTGCAGTGCACTCTCCATGCTGCATCGGACCATCCTCCTCTCCGCACACGCCTGCCGCTGTGAGGGAGGCTCGCACCGACACGTCGGGGTGGGACAGACCAGTCAGTAGTTTTTGTAGAGGCTCAACGCAACGGGGATGTCAACATTAAAAGTGATTTTTCCCTGAGCGATGCCATCTCTGTGTCCATGGGTGCTAACCCCTGCCGGCAGGCCAGGCTGCCCTCATACCCAGGGCCACGGGTGCCTGGAGTAACAGCACTCAGCCTCACTGAAGGGAGCAAGGGAACGGGTCAGCAAGTGCTGCCTGATTTCTCACCACGAAGCTGGGCTGTCACTCCTGCTGCCAGGAGAGCACTTGGCAAGCAGGGAGATAAGCCCCAGCAGTGCACACAAGGACCGGGGGAAACCAGGAGTTAATATCAGGCCATTGCAAACACAATAGTGGGATACACGTGCTGGAGTACAGCCTGACAGATAAACAACAGAAAACTCATAGTCCACCCATGCTGATAAAACTTCAGCTGGGACAACTGCAGCCCTGTCTGGGCACTGCCCTTCTGAGGAAACACACAGCAATTGAAAAGTGGACAGAGGAAAGCAAGGGCTGGAAAACAACCTACCCCAAAGACTGAAGGAAATAGTCACTTAATCTTTACTGGTGAAGGATGTGAAGGGGAGAGAGGAAGTTTTCAAATACAAAAAAAGCCGTTGTACAGAGGAAAGGAATAATCTGTTCTCTGTTGCCATGGTAAATGGATAATTGGTAATGAGCTTACACCACAGAAAAGGAGAAATTTAGGTCACTTGCTAGGAAAAACAAAGTTGGTAAGACTAGAAAAACACCAGTATAGATCACATGTGGTGGGCCAGCCTTCACACCAGGAGGTCTGTAAGGGCAGAAGTGTAAGTGTATCATAAATTAAAAAATTAACTACTCCTGAGATGACCCCTAGAAGTCATCTTTTAACCACTTCCTCACCACCCCTGCTGTGAATGGACGCCAAGAGAAAAAAAAGATCCTCACCTGCAGGGGAAAGGCTGCCTCTGTCTCTCTCTTATATGATACGAATACTAATAAAGAACAAGCAAGAGACTTCATGCACTCTATGCAAACACAACAAGACAATAAAAGGCACTATTTTTGCCTTTTCTGTCTAAGCTGCAGCACAAGCAAATCCATCAGGGTAACAGTGACTACTGCTACCTGACACAAGGAAAGGAGCTGTCCCCGTTCTTCACAAGATCCTGTCAGGAGGCTGCTCTGTCAGATCACAAATAGATCTGCAGTGACTGCAGAGAGCAGAAACAGATGGTCCCAGCTCTTTCAGTGCCAGAAACACAGGCTGTTGCTGGTAGGCCCCGCTGAAGCAAATAGGAGTAGATGGGAATTCACTAGGAACCTGCTGAAAAGGATGAACAGAAGAGATCTGCTTTTTGACACTTGAGGGGCAGCCCAGGAGCCCTGGGCCAGGGAAGGATGGCCAAATGGAAACACTTGACCATCCAGAAAGCAACCACAGACAGACAGGCAGGATGAGCTGGGCAGCACAGGGCAGCGGGGCAGAAAGAACACAAGATGAATACAGGAGGAACTGGTTGGCTTCATGTAGTTGCAGGAAGCTCTCAACAACACTCTCCCAGTAAGACTCCCCTTTTAGTAGTGGCTGTGATCATCAGAGATGCAACATACCCTGAGAGAGAAAGGGACAGCCTTGAAACAAACTGAGTAAGTGGACAAACCAGGATGTTGAGGCTTTAACCTCAGCCTGGGAGAGGTTCATGTGGCTGAAGACACAACATCACACAAGGCAGGGGTAGCATTCAGAGACAAAGGTTTAATTTCATGTCAGCAACACAAAGAAGCAATTATCACGATTACAAATATTTGCTCGTATAAGGCTCAGAAATTAGGAAGGGGTGGGACGGGTGGGGAGAAGAAGCTTACAACAGCTTTACCCCTCCCCAAAATACTACTGAGTGACATTAGTTCACAAGCTATGTGAGATCCCAACCTCTGTGCTGTTATCACACAGTGCATTGCACTGGCACCAGACTTTGCCATGATCAAAATGATCAGTTACATGGAGTTGGTTTGGATGTGCTAAAGATGCAGCTCTAAGGGCCTGGAGACCAGGCTGCTGTTGTGAAACAAGAGCCAAAGTGGCTCATGCTGCCCCCACCTCCTGGGGGCACTGGCTTACCATATTGCAAGGACCACTTAAAAAATGTCAGAAAACGATTATCCCTGATTGAGCTACTGCTCCCATCTTTATTAAACCCCAAGAGGTGTGGGAAAAGGCAAGCCATGAGCAGAGAAAGACATGGACTACACACTATAGCTTTGGTGACTTCATGTAAGTTTGGTTGTTCATGTGCTTCATTGGATTTTTGTGACAGCTTCATGGATGGACTTGGCCACATAGTCCAGGTTCTTGGTAGTTAGACCACACATGTTGATGCGCCCACTAGCCATCAGGTAGATGTGTTTTTCCTTGACCATGTACTCCACCTGCTTAGCTGCGAAAACATTTGGACACCAGGTCAGAGCAGTGACCTACAGCTCAGAAAAGCCCAAAGGACTAGTCAGGGATACTTGAATCTTTCACTACAAGCAGAAAGATTCAAGCACTGGCTACTAAAATACTGCCTGATGCTTCATCTCTCCCCAGCCTCAGATGCAGTGATGCCAAAACTCCAGTGAGACCAAGAGGTTCCTGCTTGGACTGCTTCAGCCCAGTTCACCCATAGCAAAACTGCCCCCACCCAATCCTCCCTTCAACAGGCCACCACTGGACACTTACGGTTCAGGCCTGTGAAGCTGAACATGCCGATCTGCTCTGTGATGTGGTTCCAGGTGCCTGGGGTCCCAAGGGCCTCCAGTCGAGACCGGAGCTCTGACCGCATCAGCAAGACCCGATCTGCCATTGTCTTCACGTTGCCCTTCCTGCAGCAGGCAGGAAGCACAGCATGAGGGTGGGCACCCATCTGGTTTGAAGCCATCTGGCCAAGCCTGACACAGGGAGACAGCCTCCCTCCCTTGCCCTCTCCCACCGGCCCTGGCAACACGTACCACTCCTCAAAGAGCTGCGGGGAAGCAAGTGTAGTTGCCACAATGCGCGCTCCCTGGGAGGGAGGGTTGGACCAAGTGGTGCGCACAATCTTCTCCATCTGGGACAGCACACGCTGCACGTTGTCTGCATCCTTCCCCACCACGGACAGGTTCCCCACCCGTTCATCTGTGGACAAGCCGAGAGATGTGAGCCATTGGTTCCACACGTCGTGGCAAAGCAGAGAATTCCCCACCCCTCAGCATGCCAGCCCCATCTGTCTGGGTATGATGCTACTGGGCCAGCGTACTGCCAGACACTCACTGTAGAGCCCAAAGTTCTTGGAAAACGACTGTGCACAGAAGAGCTCAAAGCCCTCGGAGACAAAGTATCGCACAGCCCAGGCATCCTTGTCCAGGCTGCCAGAGGCAAACCCTTGGTACGCTGAGTCGAAGAATGGAAACAGGCTCCGGCGCTGCAAGGAGGAACAGTGTTAGAGGGAAATCCCCTCCCCACAAGCTCTCTTTTACCCCCCACAGTACCCGTAGGAGGGAAAAATGACCACTGAGCTCCTGTGGGAATTCAAAGGAAACATGGTCCAGCAACACCAGACTGAAATACTTTCTTTCTACTGGGGTGAAAGAATAGAATGACTAAAGTGGTCAACAAAAGTCAATGCAGGAGAAAACTGCATTTGAGGACATGAGAAGTGCACCACTTTATATGCTACTATCCAGCACCTGCCTGCAGATAATCCTTCCAGCAGGAGAAACTCACTACAGCCCATTCCATAGAGTGTGAAAACAAGAAGCTGGAGACACAACAAGAACTGCAGTGCATCTCTCCTCTGAGCACAGACAAACAGCATTCTGTTGTCCACCTCTCCCTTCAACAGCTGCCTTGGGGGACACTTTCAGCTTCTGCTACATTTCATGCCATTCCCTCAAAGCCCATTTCAGATGCAAATGCTCTGGCTGGCTCAAGAGCTATGTGCCCCCTCAGCATTGCCTTAGCCCCAGCAGCAGCAGCCCATACCTTCATGACAGCAGCAATCTGCTTCCACTGCTCAGGAGTAGGGTCTGTGCCTGTTGGGTTGTGTGCACAGGCATGGAGGATGAAAATGGAGAACTCTGGGGCGTTCTGAGGAGAGAACACATCTTGGTCACACACTCACATGAACAAGACTGGGCACCTGCAGCACAGGGAGAGGAGCTGCTCTGGGCAAAAACAGCCTCTTTTGCAGTGATCCACTTCCCAGCAGAGCACATCAGAGCCTAGCCAGCAGCAGATGCTGGCAGTACAGCACCAAGCTCAGCCCATCCCATGCCTGTTTTACTCACCTCCATGTCACTCAGCAGCCCCTGGAGATCCAGACCCCTCTTGGCAGCATCCCAGTAGTGGTAGGTTCTAATATCTTTGAAGCCAGCCTCCATAAACACAGAATTGTGGTTCTCTGAGGGAAGAAGTAACTTCTCAGAAAAGCACACCCTATCTCCAGCAAGCTTCCTCCTCCGGCCCCAGCACCTCCCCTTACACACAAGAGAAGGCTGCTCCCTCACTGCCCCGGGCCCTGCAAGGAGCAGGGCTGTGCCTCCCTCACTCGCTGACCCACGGGGCTCCCTGAGAGCAGCACTCACCCCAAGTTGGAGTGGAGACGTAGACGGGGGTGGCCGTGTTGTTGTTGCCGTTGTACCAGCGCCTCAGGAAGTCTGCACCGATCCGCAGAGCGCCCGTCCCACCCAGGCACTGAACGCTTCCCACCTGCAACGGAGACACTTGCCAGCACTGCCCACCCAGGCCAGCACCACTAGCAGTGCATGGAAAGCAGAGGTGCTTGCAGGAGCGAGACAGGATCCCAAACGTGTCCCCTGGGGTCAGTTCAGTCCGAATGCCATCCCCTTGCAGTGGTCTTCAACCTCCTTCAGTGCCCAGGCCCATGCTGACAACTTCTACCATTATAAATAGACTCCAGCCATTCCTGTTATATTTTGGCACAGAGCAGATTCTCAGCTACTAGTTTATTTCAGGAAAGGTGGTGTATTATCTGACTTGGGTTTCCTGTGGGGAAGCTATTAAAAGATGAAGGAAAACACAGATTCCTATGACAGGCCACATTCAGCTTTTCCCCAAAACCACAACTACTTGCACAAACAATTTCAACTGCATGAGTTCATCAAGAAAGACCATGTCTGAGAAACCCCCAAATCCTGCCAAAATGCAGGACCTCTACACATTTGTGCTCCTCTACAGTCTGCTGTAGAGACACCCCAGGGACCCCAGCGCTCCCTGCCCACCACATACCCGGTTCTCCTTGATGGCAGGGCTGTCATCACCCAGGGCGATGCGGGAGGCGTTGGCCCGGAACTCGGGCAGGCCCAGGATGGGCAGATACTCGTGGTTCAAGCTGTTGTCGTTGGCGATCATCTGCTCCACCTTCTTCACCACCGGCAGGACCCATGGCTGTCCCTCGTCCGTGCGGTAGGCTGCGCGAAAGAGAGAGCCAGCCGTCCTTACTGCACCGGGGGACGCTGGGCCGCCCGGCTCCCCGAGCGACCTGCCCGGGGCACCGAGGACGGCGGCCCGGCCGGCCCCACGACCTTGACGCCCGCTGGACCTCGCTGCCCGCCCACCCCCCCGCGTCCGGCCGGGCGCTCGCCGCGGCCCGGTGACCTCTGGGGCTCGGGGCCCGCCGCCGCCGCCCGGCCGCTGCAGCAGGTGCGGAAGCTGCCGCAAGGGCACCGACCGGCCCGAGCCGCGGGGAATGGCCCCGCCGAGCAGGACGAAGCCGCGGACTCACCCCCCACGCCGAGGTTGACCTTCCGCGAGTCGCTGTCCTCCCGGAAATCCGCCGTGAGCTTGAAGACGGCGACAGGCGGGGAGTGGGGGACGGCGGCGAAGATGGAGGCGGCCATGGCGGCGCAGCCACTGCGTACCGGTCCGCTCCGGTTCGGTACGGGAGGCGCGCGGCGCTGGAGGAGACGCTCACCTTCACCGGCGGGGCGGGGCCGCCGCTGGCCGTGACCAATCCGCGCGCCGCACCCGACCCCGCCCCCGCCGCCGGCCAACGGCAGCCCCGCCGTGCCCCCGGCGCCGCCCGGGCGGCCAATGGCGGCGGGGAGCGCGCCCGGTGACGCGGGGACGCAGGCACCGCCCATGGCCGGCCGTGCCCCCAGGCCGCCGCTCTGCCCGGGGCCGGGCCCGCGGCTGCAGCACGTCACCGGCCATGTAGCGCCCGGTGCTGGGGGACTCCCGCAGCTGCAGCGATGGCGGGGCGGGGTGTCCCCGAGTGCAATGCCCCGTGCAGTACGGGGTGCGGCGGGGGATGCCGTGCCCAAGGCGGCGCTGCGGGGGTGCAGCGCTCGGGGGTGCAGCGCTCGGGGTCACAGTCCCCATAGGGCACCCGGGGCTGCAGATCAACCCTGGAGCGCAAAGCCGGGGTGAACGCAGCCCCGCGGTGCTGTGCCCGGGGTGCAGGATGGTTCCGGGGTACAAGGCTCGGGGACCGCGGGAACGTGTCAGGGCGCCGTGCCCAGGTGTGACGGGTCCGGGCGGGCGGGGGATCCCAGGGCTGCAGTGACGCGGGTGCGGGACGGGGTCCGCTGTGAGAACGGTGGGTGTTTCCAAAGGCGCTTCCCTAATTCACAGCCACTGCAGGTCAGACGCTGTGGGCTTACCCCCGAGAACCTCCCAGCCCGAGGAAATCCCAGGGTCACCGGTGCGGCTCTCCATTACCACTGGTTAGCTCGGGACATGGCACTGATCCATGGGGGTCTTCCTCGCAGCGCCTCGCTGCCAAACTCCCCGCCCTTGGCGCAGGCACAGCGCTTCCCACGATGCCCCCGGCTCTCCGTGGCTCTTGCGGGCCGCCCTCCAGCCCCGCGGGGACCCCCGGGGCTCCTGGGCGCGGCCGCCGTCGGGAGCGCGGCGGTGCCGGGCGGTGCCGGCAGGGGGCAGAGCCGGCCCGCGCATCCCGCCGCCCATCCCGCCGCCCATCCCGCCATCCATCCCGCCGCCCATCCCGCCGCCCATTCCGCAACCCCCGCGGGGAGCGGCACCCACGGCTCCGGCCCGGCCTGGGGCTGCTAGAACGTCCCTCCCGAGGCTGGCCCCACGCCTTCCCGGGGAGAGGGGTCGGTGCCTCCCGGTGCGTCTCCGTTGGGAACCTGCAGCTTTTGAAGTTTGTGAGAATCTGCCCGCAACCCTGCTACATCTGGGAAAGGCTTTGAGGGAGACAGGAAGGACGTTTCGAATAACAGCTCCTACAGCGTGACACACACCACACACACCTCCCTTCGTGACATAAAACACGGGGGTACAGGACGGGAAAGGCAATGCTGTCCCCAAATGCTTTTACAGACAACCAGTGTTGTGTGCTCCCTTTGTTAAGCCAGCCAAGATCCCTCTGAAAACCAGTTTGGATCCTTGCCCCCTTCCATGCCCAAGGTGGCTCCACAGCCTGGCTGCCCAAGAGGGAGCCCAGGGGCACAGCCATCGCCTCCCCCGGCTCCGGGCAGCACCTGGAAGAACTGCCCAGTGCACTTTCTGCTTAGCATGAGAGTGGGGAAGAGGCAGAGCTGTCTGTCGGCACAGTAGCGTGCCAGCACTTCTGCCTTCCGAGAAAACAGAATAATGAGAAAGGCAGAGGAGCAAAACAGCAGTGCTAGACCAAAGCTTTGGCCCTGGGATGTTTTTAGTACAACTTGGACAAAATTTCATTCACGCCTTGAGAAAAAGCTGCATGGAAACCCCAAAAGAGCTTGGGGTCTGCTCTCTGCAATAGCTGTGAAACTCTGTAAGCATCTGACCTGGCCAAGCTGCTGTCAGGGCATCCAAACCCTAACCCTAACCCTACCCCTACCCTTAAATCTAACCCTACCCTTAACTATAGCCCTAATCTTAACTCTAATCTCAAGTGGATGAGGAACTCTTGGCTTTCTCAAGGTCAGTGGATTCTGCTAAATGAGAGATGCTGGGCAAGGAAGCAGCTGATGAAAACAAGGGCATCAGAGGGATCTGAGCGTAGCCCACTGCAGGGTGAGTCATGTTTTCTGGTCACAAAGAGTAAAAAAGCACTGCACAAGTGGAATGCTGCAATGGGAAAAACAGACAGATCCTATTTCTGGAGCAGACAGAAGTGCTAGGGAGTCCCCAGACTATCAGGCTCTCACTGCACTTACTGGTTTCTAATCCTACCACTTTCCAAAGAGCACTGCGATACTTGGGGACATGGCCAAGTGCTTTCCCAGTGCAGAACAGGGAAGTCACAAAGGCACAGGGGTGCTGCCTGCCAAGCTGGCTGCACCAAGCTGCTGCCTGAGACTGCCAGAGCAGGCTGAGCAGTGCTCGTTGCAGGAAAAAAATGCAGTTTCCCCAAATCAGCACCATTCTGTTCCCCTTCCTCAGGAGCTCCTGGGCAGTGTGAGCTCAGTGCTGCCAGTCTGGTGCAAACCGTCTGTGCTGCTGCCTGTGCCTGCGAGGCCGGGGTCGCTGACCCAGCAGGAGTTACCTGCCAGAGCGCTTGGTGCCTCTGGCTCAGCCGGCGTCCCGTGCCCCTGACGGCACGGAGTGGGACTCCGCTGGGAAGAGATGCAAGAATGAGACAATAAGAGACAAAGCAGCAGGCTGTCGGGCCCCCGAGCTGGGTGGCTTTGCGTTAGCAAGATCCCTCTGGCCCTGAGCTTTCATCTCCTCAGCCTACACAAAGGGTGCCACCAACACGTATGTAAAAGCAGGAGGAACATGGGAGCCAGCCCTGAGGCATCCCTCCCTTCATCTCCTGCCTTGGACTGACAGCCAGCAATGACCTGCCACTCAGTGGGAAAGCTTGCACACCTTACAGAGAGCGAAGAAGCCCCCGGGCACGCATGCAGACAGGGCCCCCCGCACTCAGCTCCTCCTGGGAGCCAGAGGCAGGGGGGCTCACAGCCAGCCTGGCTCCTGCAGAGCTCAGCCTGCTGCAGGGATACAGCGACCACTGGGGACCAGGTGATGGCCTCCCCACACCATCAAGCCTCATGTGATCTTGGAAAACAGCCCTTTTTATGAGGGTGACCCCATCCCATTCGCTCCCTCTTGCAAGGTTCACGCTCACACCCCTCAGGCCTCTGCCTCATCCTCTCCAGAGTGCCCTGTCCAGTGCTGGGACACTGTCAATCCTGGCATCACAGTGAGGGTATAGCAGCCTGCCCATCCCAGTGTGTGGCACGGAGCAGAGCTGAGGCTGTCCCCAGCGGGTGCTGTGCGGGGGCTGTTTTCCCAGCATCCTCCAAATACAGATGTTTTCTCAGTGCAGGATCCAGACAGAGGAGGGTAAAATGTTTTCATTCCAAGCTCTGGAGGTCAGGTCATGGTTTGTCTAAATGGCTTTTGTTGCTGTAATTATCAGATTAGCTGATCTCTGGCGGTGCATTTAGGGGCAGCTACATTAACTGTGGATCCTGACCCCTCCACTGTCACCCTGCCCAGCTGGGACAGTGGGTTTGCAGTGGACCAGTGGGGATTGGGGATGTTATGAAAGCCAAGTGAAATACTCAGGGTTAATTTTGAGCTGGTACCCAACTGGACCGTGGCCCAGGAGCAGGCAGTATATTTCAGGAAGACAGCAGCAAGTTTCCTTGACCTCACAGCATACTGAGCCGGGCCTGATCCTTCCCTCCCACTCCAACCTGCAGCGCACAGCAGCACCCACCTGCCGCTGCGGCTGGTGCTCAGCATGCAGACACGGGATGGGGCCGTCTGTGGTGCCCTCCCTCGCTCGGAGCTGGTGGTGTTGCAGGCACCGAGCCCAGCAGGTCCTAGGGCAGGGTGGTCCAGAACCTCACCGAGTGCCCGGCCTGCGGGGCCCGTGCCTGGCCGCGGGGTGCCGGGAAGCTGCGCAGCCCCAGCAGCCGGCAGGGCACAGGAATAGGAGCGTGAGATACCGGGCGGGACACAGAGCATGAGCGGGAGAGGAGAGAGCAGGCTGAGGGGCAGATAAAAAGGGATCAGGAGTTTCCGGCCCCCGCCAGCCCCTTGCCGCATCTGTCAGCGCCTGCGAGCGCTGATGGCACCGGGCCCCGGTGGCAGCCGGGGCCGCAGCTCCTGCCGAGGGGCACCGTCAGGGGCGGGACGGGCCCTGCCCCCGCCCTCCCGCGGCCCCCGGGCCGGACGGCGGCCCGGGACGAGCCCTCGCACTGCCCTGCAGGTGGCCCCGAGCCCGGGCTCCCGGCCACGCTGCCTTGCAGCGCCCACCTCCACTCCTCCTGCCCGCCAGCTCCACTGAGCACACGGACACGGAGCGCCAGGGCCGGCACACACTGGCACAAAAAGAACAGGTTCCCTGCACACAGTGGCACAAAAATAATCGGTTCCCACTCTGCTGGGCTGCAGATCCACACCTGGGTGCTCAGAGCTTGTCTGCTCGGGCACCGTGCCCGTGGCAGCCCCCTGACACGTCATCCCACCTCCCCTCTCACCTGTGTGTGGGAGAAACGGGAGATTCCCTTGAGCAAAGCAGGAGCTCTACAATGAAAGCAATCAAAATCAGAAAAGATTTTATTTTGATTTTATTATTGTTTCTCCATAAACAACTTATGTAAAATGTGGCTTCACTGCATTTCAGTTTCTGAAGTTTTATAATGCCAGAGCATAACACTCCACTGAATGAATGCTTCTGGAGCAGAACATCTACATCGTGTCTTTCAAAGAATATTTCAATCCCTTCAAATGCTTCAGGAAAATTTTTCCTTTAAGCATCATGTTCCTACAGGAAGTTTTGGCTTCAGCAAAACATATATTAAAAAAATAGTGAAAGCTATATTCCTGGTATTTTATTAGTTTTCCTAATTGCCACCATGACAGAACTTGGTTAACTCCAAGTCCATCTTTGCTTCCAGCTCAAAGCCAGAGAACAACCCAGGGCAGCAAGGACAAATCCTGTGCACCCCAAAAAGGAGCATATCCACCCACCTCATCAGGCTCAAACCTCTCCTGCCACTGCAGCTTCTTGGGCAAAGCCAGAGGTTTGCTATTTCTGTAAATCCATTTTGCACATTCGTTCTGGAGTCCCAGGAATCCCAGCTTGGCTTATGGACCACCCATGGCCATGCCTGCCTATTCTGTGTCTACTCATTCCCATGGGCATTGAGGAGTTTCCCAAATTTGTCCTTTTGCATCAGCACCTGCTGGCAGATGTCAAGGGACTGACCCCATGCACTGTGACCTGCTCAGGCACTGACACCTGGTACCATGGTGCATTGAAGGTGGCTTCCTAAGGGTGTGGAAGACCAGCAGGGGAAAGGACAGGCACTTCTATGTCAAGGCATAAGACTTCTGCACAGCCAAGGAAATAGGTTTTGGAACATCTGACATGAGGAGATAGCTGCCATTCCCAAAGGCAGCAGACCTCCTGGCCAAGCCTCTGCCCTCTCACCAGCAAGCCCAGCTCAAGTGTTGGGATGGAGACACTGGATGTATTGCAGGAGCTGCTCTGCCATGGTGCACCCAGGCTGCCAGGCAGCTGTGGGAGCTGTGCCCATGGGGCTGAGGCAACTGCAGCACAGCTGGTCCCAGCTGGACCCCTCTGGACAGGGTGTGTCCCCCAGTACAGCCAGGACAAGGCCAAGGAAAGGGAGTCCAGCTCTCTTGCAGGGAGCCCAGTGCTGTGGGTAGCTTCTGGACCTTGGTGTAGGAGCAGATTTACTGAAAACAATTTATTTAATATCAAAAATAATTTCTTGCAGCGTTTCAGCTGGCGTCAGCCAAGCGCTTACTCACCCGGGAATTCAAACAAAGGCAGGGCTGGCGCCCAGCCAGGGGGTCGGGCGCTGGGTGGTCGTGTCCATCCCGCCTTGGACACGCCTCTGGGTCACTTGCAGGCTTGTGGCATGATGTCTCCATTTATTTATTGGAAATGTTTGAACAGGAAATGCTAATGGTTTGGGTTTGTGGAGACAGCTGGAGGGGTCCGGACGGAGCTGCTGAGAAGGGGAGGGTGCACTGGGACAGGGCAGGCCAGCAGAGAAGGGGGAATCAGTGCTGCCACTGGGGATTTGTCCCTTGTGTTTGCCGTGAAGAGCCCAGCAGGAGGTGAGGCCAGGGGGAGCCCTGCAGCTCTGCTGCCTCGTCCTTCACTGCTGCCTGCATCCCACAGGGCAGGGGTGCACGGCAATGGTGCTGGCAAAGTGGCGAAGGAGGAACAGCAGCCACAGCACATCTGATCCCATCGGCTGGGTGTCCATTAGCGTGGGAGAGATGTGAAAGTGCTGCCTCCCCCTACAAGGGGGTCGAGAGGTTCCTATGCAGCCCAGCTCTGGAGCAGGCTGTTCCTGCATTTGCTGATAACAGCGGAGGTAAAGCCTGACCCAGGAAAGCAGGCAAGATCCGCAGAGATAAACTCCCCACAGCAAGACAAAGGCACTGACCTCCTCACTGCACCAGCTGCCGCATTCCCACAAGCACAGCAACAATTGCCCAGGAGCAGCCCTGAGACCTGCACCCAGCCCCACTGGCCAGCCACCAGGAAAGGCCCCCGTGGCAGCCAGGAATGCCTCTTGTCAGGATCACGGCACAGAAACCACAGCTTGGGGTTTTTAACCAAATCTGCTGTCCATACAACTTTTCTGAGCAGTGGGAGCAAAGAGCTTGCTGTCATTGCTTGCTCCTCATTCAGCATCTTGGCCCTGCTGTATTGCACAGCCAGAGGGATGCTGTACAAGCACCCCTTTGCATTTGCTACCTCACACTTCTATCTGCACATTTGCAGTACAAACAGGCTTTAAGTTTCATTCCCAAACACAGCCGAGGGTCTTATGCACTCACTGATGCAATTCAGGTGTGAGTGCCTGGAGCCCCACACACCCAGAGCACACCCCGGGTACGTACTGAGCGGCAGGCAGGAGCTCAGCTCTGTCTCCCCCTGCCCTGCCTGGGACCCACCCATGGACCAGGAGGCTGGAGCCTGAGTGGCATTTGCCCATGTCAGGTCTGCCCCAAGAGAACATCAGCTGAAAAAGGCAGAGGCACTTAATGGGATTTGCAGAGCACAGCTCAGTTACACACCATACGGCTGTTGTCTCAGGCATGTTTTTAAAATCTTTATCTCTGCATCATTACACACTGATCTACATTTGAAAAGAATCCCTTCGGTTCCCTACCTCTGAAATGAGGATAACTATCCTTCACCTCATAGCAGGGTTATGAGGATAAACAGATTAAAGACTGTGATATTGTTGCAAAGAAGGTTAAACAAGCCCCTGTGACAGACAGCCCAGGGGCAGGGACCAGCATCAGAGCCATGCACACCGACCCACGTCTGCACCATGCTAATCACCCCAAAATCCCAGTGACAGGTTTGCCACTGTCTGCCTTCCCAGGACGCAGCTGCAAGCCTGCAGAGGGGATAGTGCCCCAGCCCAGGATGTGCACCTGTGCCCTGAGAAAGGGGGTGCAGGGGTGCAGGGGGAGCAGGGGCTGGGAGGTGCGCATTAGCAAGAGGACATCAGAGATCCAGGTGCAGCAACAAGGGCCTGTGGGCAGTGGGGTGCAGCAGGGCAGCTGTTCCCTCTGCACATCCCTCCCTGCAACCTCAGAACAGGGCAACCCTCTTCTACTGCCCACAGTCCTGCCCATCCCTGTCCCTCTGGGTGCTCTGGGCTGGCAGGGACAGCGGGGAGATGTGCACTTCTGCAGAAAGAGCTGGTGGGGGAGAGGATGAGCCGGACAATTACTGTCTGGAAAGTCTCACCCGGATCCCTAGTAAAATAATGGCACAAATATTAAGAAAAGGAGCTCTGTAAACATCTAGAGGATAATGAAACCATGAGCTATAAGCAGGATGGGATTTGTAAATAAAGGGCTGTGCCAAAAACAACAAGCCCTCCATAATTGTTTTGGATAGAAGGACAAGATTACTGCGGGAAGGGGACTTGGCGGATGTCATGAGAGGAGACCTGGAAGCACCGGGTTTGTCCTCCTGCCTGGCCATTAGAGTCTCTGGCATGTTTGGGCAGGTTTAAGGAGGCTGACCTGTACAAAAGGTGCCCCTCACAGCATGGCTGGCACCTGGGAACACACCTGGCTTTTGCAGCTGGACACCTGCACTCCCCCAGCCTGTCACGCCAGCACTGCAGCAGCTGCTCACACTTTGGCCAACTCAGAGCTGCCAGGAGAGAGCAAGGCTAAACCTGAGACCCCATCCCAAATGAGATGCATCTCACCACCACATCTCACAAGGCTGGGACCCGTGCTGTGCAGGAATAAGCCAGCTGGACAGTCATGGAGTGGCAGAATGAGAAACAAAACCAAGCAAATCCAGAAGCAGGAAAACAATGCTGGCACCTTCCATGATGTTTCCCAGGTCTGGACAAAACTCTGTCTTTTGTGAACATCAAAATGGCATGTTCTGCAGGACTGTAGGGTTCCCTGGTGCTCTTAAGTATCAGCTTTTTGGCCAGACATACAGGAAATGTGCATGCACCTCCTTGCAACAAGCCCTTTGAAATGCTACTGTAAAAGCACACGTAAGCACCACCAGCCATCAGCACTGCACAGGACAAACTCGTCCAGTGCAGACATTGCACGGAAGGAAAAGCAGAAGCCTGGCCAAACTGTACCTGATTTTGTTGTGCAGCCTTGGCTCTCTGCAGCAGGCAGCGGTGGCGGGCCGGGTAACGCGCGCGCCCGCGGCATGCAGGGCAACGCACGCTCACAAAGCCAGGATGAAATGCACCATATATGGTGAGGTATTATTAGTCCATGGCTTCTTCCTAGGATCTTCTGAAGAAATCCTGCTTGAAAATGGGGAACAAAGAGGTTTGACTGCGTCTCAAGCAGGGACTTGAACTGCCTACAGGACCAAAAGCAATGGTTTCAAAGAAAGAGGGAGCAGTGAGGTGTCAGGGCCTGGGGTATCTGTGAGGTGCTTAACAATATTCTGGTTTAGTATTTGTCTTAATTAATACTGATTGCCCACCCATTACCTACACCCTGACTGGCTTCCAGAAGTTGTTCTCAGCAGGGAGATGTTGCTGCAAGGGTGCCAGCACTGGTCTCCAGGTACCCAGTGCAGGCACAGGCCAGTTCAGAGTTGGCACCAGTTCGCCGCTGCCAACCCTGGCTGCAGCCCTGCAAGTCATGGAAGAGATGGAGTACCTGTTGTGGGTTTTGACTGAGCTGAATGCCAAGCTGGATGTGTTTGCTATCCCTCTGGGTGGCAGGGGCTAACAAAAGACTCTGGCTCTGACAGGGGTTGGTTTGGGGCCTTGAGGGTGAGCAACTGGATGTGAGCTCAGTGCTGGGACCACACGGTAAAATGCAGTCCTGGGCACCTGAGCTGGGAGTGCAGCAAATGGGAGTTGTGAGGCAGTGCTCTAAACAGCAGAGGATGGGAAGCTAACCCTGAGATACTGTGAATAGCCTGGTGTCCCACTTTAAAAAGATCCAGATGAAGTGAGAGATGTAAATGTGATTCCCACCCCCCCATATTTCCCACAGCCTCCTGCAGACAGAGTGGGGAGGTATCGGCTGGAAGGGGGAAGACACAAGGTGGCTTGAAAACTGAGTGCAGTGATGGAATCTGCATCTTCAGACATTTCCAAAATTCAGGGGATCAAGGCCCAACCAGCGGGCTGTACTGCCAGAGTCCCTGAGGCCAAAATTATTCTGTGAAATGAGAGAGAGTGCAGAAAACAGGCACAGAAAAGACACAGTTGCAGGAGAATGCACCCCACAGTGACAGAATCAAGCTCAACCTGTTTTCTTCTTAAAAAAGCCCAAGAAATTTGACTGCTATGCACAAGTACTCTCATAGTAAGAAAATACCATGTGCTAACATCTTTTTATTCTAGCCAAAAAAGGCAGAACAAGAATCAATGGTTGGAAATTAAAAGCTAGACAACCCTGCATAAGAAATACGACATACATTTACTGAGCAATGCTGATTAGCTGGTGGATTAACCGTCAGGGACTAAATCAGACCAAACCGTGAACTCCCTTGCGCCGCCAGACCAGATGCTTTTGTGCATTAGTGAAACCCCAGGTTATTTGGATCCAGAAAGAGTAACAAGACAAGGCAGTCGGGGAGATCAGCATAGGTGATCTAATGACTAACTCTGATCTTAAACATGGTGAGTAAAACTACAGTGTGTTACTAATACACATAGAAAAACTCCCATTGCACAAGCTCCGTGTAAACACCGGACAGTTGACATCTGCAAACCCACAGATGGAGGGGGACGACAGTTGTTGCTCCTGTTTTAGAAACAGAAAAACACCCAGCCCACAGACGACCTGCAGGGGCCTTAAGAAAGGGCTGAAGCCAGGAGTGAGGCACGAGCTTGGAACACCACGAGCCTGTCAGCAGTGAATACATGGAGGCATGGGGTCTGCCCCAGGATGCTCCTGGATACTGTGTATTAGACATGTGGCACACTGGGGCTGGGAAGAAATGGCCTTTCTGTACAGAGCTTTGGGGAATCACACAAGGCATATGACCATTCCAGGAAAAGAAGGGTCAGAGTGATGTACAGGAACAGGGGAAAATTTGGATAGGGAAAAAAAATGGTTAGGAGTAAATACCAAAAAAACCCCAATTAATAATACTAAATAAAATACCAAAAAACCCAAAAACCAAATAAACCCAACCAACCAATTAAAAAAAAACCAAAAAACAAAAAAACCAAACACAACCCCCCAAAAAAAACCCCACCAAAAAAAAAACCAAAAAAGGAAAAAAAAAACAACCAACCAAACAAAAAACAAACAAACAACCAAAACAACAACAACAACAAACAAAAAAAAAACAAAAAAAAAAAACCAAAAAACTCAAACCCAAAAAAAAAAAAAACCCCAAACCAACAAAAAACCCCAACAACACCCTAATGGAAACATTCACAGCTGAAGCAAAACACACCTGGCAAGGACCAGTCCTGAATAGACTGGCCACAGGCAAAATGATCTTCCCTCTTTTTAGTATCTGTATTCACAGAATTATAAAAAATAAGCCTGGAAGGCCCTTGAAAGGTCACCTAGCCTGTCTGCCTGCCCCCAGACAAATCAAACCCTTCCTGGTGCAGCTTTTGTCTAAACTCTTCCTAAAAGAAGCCTCTAGTGGTGAGGACGGCTCCCAGGAAAAACAAGTTTTAATCCCTTTTACCACAATCATTGCAGGGTGAGTCTACGGCTGCTTCTTCTACCCACCTGAAAACAAGCAATAGCCCATTATCTCATACTTTGTAGCAGGGCTTTATGCATTTAAAGACTTTTATCTTATTTCCCTGTAGTCTTTGTGTTGTGATACTAAGCTACCCTTCAGCCTTCTCCAGTATGTCATGTTTTCTGAATTTCTGATCTTGTACTTCCCTGGGCTTTCTCCAAGAACAGCAACTTGAAACGCTGAGCCCCAAGTGGGATTCAGTGCTGAGTCTGACACTCTTTAAATGCAGCAGGATCACATCAGGTGTCTTGCAAACACCTTGTTCATATGTCCTGGTCTGATTTTGCTCTTCTCACTTGGGCTGCTGCTGTCTCACGCTCCCTGCAGGACCCACTGTCACCTCCAGCTACTTTCCCACAGAGCAACCTTACTCATTCCCCAGCCAGTGCCTGCAATTTTGATTTTTCCCAACTCACAGAAGAGCCTTCTATTTGTTCTTATCAGCAGGTTTATTTCAGGTTTCTTCACCTTCTCAAGAAAATCATTCTTGCAGACTGGTGCTGCAGGTGAAAATCACTGATGAAAGCACTGACTGCCCCTAAACCAAGACCAGGCCCTGTCTGAGGACTGAGCATGGGAAACTGCCCTTTCAATACCTTTTCCCAACCAGCTGTGCCCTCATGTAGCCACACACTCACCTCGACCACATTTCTCCACTACTCACAAGAATTCAAGAATTTCATGTGGAAATGCAACTAAACTCCTGTGAAAGTCAAGATTTAGCACATCTTGTCTTTCCTATGTCAGGCAGCACAGAAATCCTCAGGTAGAAAATTTGGTTGATTCAGCTCTTAGCTGATGGCCAAAGCTGTCACTTACTGGTTCATTATCCCTGCTCTTGTGTTGTGTCACTTAGTGATGTATTAGCCTGTCTTCAGTCTGTTTATGATCTGTTTATGTCAAAGGTCCCTTTTTCCTTTACTTCTGCACCCCTAGTCTTGAGTAAAGCTCAGGAACTTGGAAAGCCACAAAGATTCATTTGGGAAAAAAAAAAAGGGAGGGAAAAGAAATACTCAACAACTACATCCTCAGAACTCACATGTTTATCCAAATTCATCTGAACCTTCTGGGGACAGTGACTTTTTAGGGTAAAATGAAAACAAGTTCAAGTGACTTTTCCATCCCTGCAACAGTACAGTAATTCCAGCCAATCTGAGACAATTTTCCAAGAAGATTTCCTGCAACCTCACAGTGATTAAAGGAAATAACATTGTGAATAAAGGGACATTCTTCAAAGTCAACGAAGGAGCCACAAACTGTACATTCTCACCGAGGGCCGGAAAGCGCCGGCGCGAGGTGGATTTTGCGGAGCGCGGCCCCCCAGAAGGAAGAGGGTGGGCTGCCACTCCATCCCTCTTCCCCAGTCAGGGGTTGTGACCGGGCTTCTCCTGGAGCAGGCAGTGAGGGAAGAGGGTCCCCAGGCTCTCCATGAGGCCAAAAGGCTTGGCCCCACATGCCTCCCCATCCCCAGGTGAGAACTCGATGGGTTTGGGGTCAGGTGGCAAGGGGCGAGAGCCCACTGACCCTCTGAAATCCCAGGGTGACCACACAAAGAGCAGCGTACCACTATGGCTGTTTCACACCACAACCTTCTTCCTAGGAACCTCCCCACGCTGGCTTTGCCTCAGTCAGTCCCTCAGGCCTTTGCCTGGCGTTGGCTCGGGAAGGTGAAGGGCCCAAAGAGCCGAAGGGCAGAGCCCCGGCTGCCATGGGTGAGCGGGGTGCTGCCCGCGGAGCCCCGACACCGGGACCAGCCTGGCAGCAAGCAGCCGGCACTCCAAATGGCCGGGCAGGGCACTCTTAAAGCCCACCTTGTTAGCTGAAACAAAGAGCAGGGGGTAGCGAGGAAGGGAGAGGAGAAAGGTGAGAGGGGCTCCCTGGCAGCCTAAACACACAGGCTTCAGTTGATGCTGCGTAATCAGGGAATTAGCTAATGAGCTTACAGCGGCACAGGGACGAGTCCTTTAGAAATATCACGGCCACCTGGGGAGGCTTGCAGAGGAGCCAGGCAGCCTTAATCTGCAGTGCTGGAAAGACAAGCCCCCTCTGCCCCTCCCCAGCCCTGCTTCCTCTCTGGATAGAGCGTGTCCTGGGGTGCCACAGAGGGCCGACACAATCCAACAAGAACTGGGCATGAAGAGGATAGTAGAGAGTGGTTTAAAAAAAAACAAAACCAGTGCCCACGGCTGATCTTAGACGTCTGTGCAGTGGGGATAGGGCTGCTCAGGGACCAGCGTGATCCAACTGCCCCTGGACAGACAGCGCTGCCCCAGAGAGCCAGCAGAAGGGATTCCAGAAGTATGGATTGCCTCTCCCTGCGCTGGCAGCTGTGACGGATATGTCAGACAAAACCAAATAACTCCAAAGTACGGATTGGGTGGGTTTTTGCAAATGTCCAAACACGGCCTTTTAAAATCTGAGGCGAACGCAAATTCATATATAAGTGCCTGTGAATGTGCTAATTTGAAGGGAAAGCGGGTGAGAGAATCTGATGTTGAAAGTCACTTAGAACAATGCAAACACTAAATATACAAATACTCATCAAATACTTATTTAGAAAGTGGCTTTAGACAGTGAGCACGCTGGGTTGAAAAAAAAATTATTTGCTGATAAATATTGAACTCATTGAGGAATTTGGGCTTGTGGCAGTATTTGCATGAATTAGAGTGGGGGAAGTATGAAAGCATCAAAGACAGAACACTTCTCCAGTGAAAAAGGGACAAGAAAAAACCTCAACCAAAAATAAGACCCCACTTAAAAATTATTCTCACACTAGTAAAGACACAACCAAACCCATGTATTCACTAGAAAAATGTAAATTGATTATTCTATTATCATATTGAGGCAGAATTATTATTAATGATGTAGAAAAGAAATTATAAAACTTATACTCATTCTATAAAAAAATTGCCTAAATTTTCTAAAATTCACAACTATTCTATGGAAACCAATTTCATTTAACTTTTCAATGTGATATTTTGAACCGATATTTTCCTTTCACTTTTCTAAAGCAGAAAGCTGTTCAAAATTTGAGGGCATTGTGTTTCCAGGTTTTCCTTGTCCTCTTTTTGTCCGCTGCCCTGAAGCTGTTTTATGATGGCTGACATTCGTGCTGGATTTCCTCCTCTTTTCTGATCCTTTATTCCCAACTCCAAGCTTTACAAAATTTTAGCATTCTTGTAAAGGAAAAAAAGAAAAACCATAAATGCAATATCGCTTCCTCAGCCACCAAAGAGTTGTAACAATAAAAATAAAATAAGAAAAAAATATTTGTCAACATTTAAATAATTTTTCAGCTATAGTAGAAACAATTATGCCTACTCAGAAAATGGTGGGACCTACAGCAAAATTAACCTTTTTTTTTGTGTTATGATTTTTTTCTGAAATACTTTAGTTGGGGTTTTTTGGTTTTGTTTTTGTGTTTTGAATTTTTTTTTTGTTTGTTGCTTTGTTTTGGTTTGGTTTTTGGCTTTTTGGGTTTTTTTTTTTTTGTGGTAGGGAAAAATCAGGGTCTGTTTTCTGGGCTGCTGCTTTCTGATTAGTCATGATGATTAAGGTCCCGGGGTCCCAACCACCTTGGGGATTCAGCTCCCACACTGCCAGCTGGGTAGGGAAATCTCGAGTGGCAGCTTCTCCTGCAACCAGACCGTGCAGCAGAAGGGCTGACATTAGGGGGAGCGTGGCTGCAGGGCTCCGAGGTGACACGAGCCATGGGGATGACCCCACTGCTGTGGCAGCAGCAGGTGTGTGGGGCTGCAGACAGCCTGGCTCCACACCGGGGAGATGCCACTGCCGGGCACAAGAGCCTCACACACCTGCAGTGTGGCTAAAGGGAGCAAAACTGCCACAGCTGGCATTTGGGAAGGAGGGTGGCACATTCCCTTCCCCTTCCAGTTGGTCACCGCTGCCCCAGCTCTAAGTCCAGCACAATGAGCACAGTGAGTGATGCCCCAGGTGCCCGCCCAGGCAGGGACCATGCCCCAAGAATTGCCCCTTCCCGGGCACGGTGAGGTGGGGGCCGATGGAAGCAGTGAACTCAGCCCCTCTCTCTCTGAGCAACAGGGTCCTTCCACAGCTCCCCGCTCCTCGAGTGTCCACTGTGGGGTAGGGCACAGCCCCACAGTGAGGGCGGGGGACTGTCACTCCACAGACACAAAACAATAGTCAGTGTCGATTATTTATTTTCCAAATAAATCAGCGGGTCCTGCAGGAGAAGGGCTGGAAATCAGCGAGTTTAGATTAGACCCTCCCCAAACCCCGGCCGGGCCTTGAGCCGCTGTCAGGGCTGCAGAGAAACAGCAGCGAACTCTCACGCAAATGGCCTATAAAAAAGGCCCCTGTCAAAGGCACCTTGACCTGGAGGCTCGCTGTGGTGCTGAGCTCCCCGTGGCCCTCCCCTCCCCGGGCCGCGCTCCCCTCGCATGATGTATTTCCCCTGCCTTTTTTAGAGCTGCATTATGTTAGCTCCAGGAAACAGCCTCTTCCTTCTTATAAACACAGCCCTGGGTTACTGACCAGCGGCCCTGCCACTCCACAGCCACTCTCTGTCCATCCATCACACCTCGCTGTCACCCTGGCAACATATCTCTTGGACCGGTCCGGCTCCAGGGATGGGAGAGGCAGGAGGGGGGGATAAGGGGGGGGTCACATACACAGAGCACAATTCCAGCCTGCTGACTAATTCCCTGGAAACCCTGGGGCTGCACAATGAGAAAGCCTTTCCGAGGGTTTCTCGAGCGTTACTGGAAGGTCAGATGAAGGTCAGCACAAGGACATGGCTCCTACTTTCCCCACTGTCAGCAAGGGCGGGTGCGCGGGTAGCGGACGTGGGTGAGCCGCGGGGGTACCACGGGTGCACGGTGGGAGGGATGTCTGGAGAGGGTAGCCTGGGCCCAGGAGGCCCTGGGCTGCGGCACAGAGCCCACTCGCCACTGCTGGGCGCAGGAAATGTGCCTGGGACGGGGCTGGCGGGGTGTCCTGGCAGCCAGACAGGCGTCAGTGCTTCCAGTGGGACAGGGCACGGCCAGCGGTGTGGCCTTTTGCCATCCCGGTGAGGGAAGGGAAGAATTACTTTGGCCCCTGCAAACTCCTCACCACCTTTGCTATGGCCCCAGAGGCTGCAAACTGCTGGTCTGACACAGGATCACTGCACAGGTCTTTCTCAGTGCAGGATGGATCCTGGGGGAGAGCATCCCAGAGATGCTTGGACACCCATGGCCTCCAGTGTGCTGGGACATCAACAGCACAGGGACAAGACAGGAACCATATCAAGAGATCCAGGTTGTCCTGTCAGTGCTGGCACAGGGACATATTTTGGCTGAGCCTTTGAGCTATCCATCCTCTTGTATGCATGGCTGAAGCACAGCAACCACAGCAGGAGGGGTCCAACCATGTCCTGCTCCTGGAACACCACCCTTGTCGATCCCCACCTGCTTGTCCTTCATGTTAAGCCATTGTCTCCAAGAGGAAATGCCATTTAAAGGCAGGTATTTCAAAAGAAATGGGAGATCTCTACTCTCTGAACAACACAGCACTTCTGCCTGTTCCCTGCGTAAAGCTGGGAGTCAGGTTTACACAGGGATAAAACAAAAAAGGCAATGCTTTTAAGGACAGATCTTCACAAACCCAAACTAAAGCCCCATGAGGGCAAATCCTTTCTAATCCATGCTCTTCCTCAGAGGTGTAAGTGGAGTGGAAGGGTAGAGGGGAGGGATTTAAATCTGGAAAACAGTTCCCCATCTCTTTGGTCTGGCAAAGGGCCCACTGATAGACTGAAAACAAGTTTGCAGAGGAGCCTGTGTGGGATAATCCAGCTATGGCCCCGGAGGGGATGAGAACAATTAGGAGTCCTCTCTCAAGTCTCCACTCCAAGATAGAAAAACAGTTTACAGTTTGGTCCAGAGTTGTTGTTAGAAAGTTCTGAATCATCAGGATACACTAACAATTTCTGCACAGTAATTGCCAGGATAATTCATTAGGCAGACTCAGAGATAAACTATTAACAGAAACTTTCAAATCTCCTACCTGCCTTCCCGTGTGCAGGACACAGGGGCTGCCCTATTTATACTGCGGCTGTCGCTGAGGATCTGGGTTCAGGAGGGAACCACATGAGCAGCCATGGCTAAATACCAAAAGTATTTGAAAGGAAAACAAAAGAATGGGTATTTATTAGACGTGTGCAGGCCAAGCACATGCTCTGCCTTTAACCTTTCCAGGCATGGTAATCAGCCAGGCAGCAGTTTGCCTTCACTGCCACTGAACATGCCGCAGTCTCCAGCCACAGCAACCATTCTACTTCCAGAGAAAACTCACCAGAGCATTGGAAGCTGGCGTGCTGCGGCCTCTGGAAGGACAGTGCAAAATGTCTTAGAGCTAAGCCTATCAGGCTTTTGACCCATATTTACCCAGGAGAGACAGAAATTATGAGCTTCCCCAGCCTCATCTACCACCCCCCAGCCCACAAGTGCAGGTTGCTGCAAGACAGAGGATATTTGTGTCCAATCCTCCTGAGCTGGTCAGCCTCAAATCACATTTGGGAAGATGAAACAGTCCAACAGCCACTGGCTGTGGGTGCCCCTAAGAGCAAATGTCAGCCCTACAGACAAATGCCAGCAGAGTTGAGGAATGCCACTGCACAGAGGCCTGTGCACCTCCCTGTGTATGTGCTCGGCCAACGCTGCAGCATAATTTCTGCATAAAAGCTGATTCCTGCATCCTTTTCAGCTCAGTTTCCCTGAAACCACTCTGGCAAACCCAGAGCTGCGTACCATTTCTTTCACAGCTTTGCCAGCTATGGGGTAGCCAGGAACAGCCAAAGGAATCTTGATTAAGCAGGGACAGAAGCGGGGACTGGCTGCCAGGCAGATGCCCTAAACAAGAGTAACTTATCAGCTCTGTTTCCAAGATGAGACATCTGTCACCACCTTGCACAGAGCCAGCCCAGCCACTTGCTCCTCACCAGCACGTCTGTCCAGAAGCATGAGGGCTTCCCTCTCCCTGAAGGAAGCCACAGAAATAGCCACCATGTAATTTGCAAAATTTCTTCTAGAAAATGCTTTGCTTGGGCTAAGAAAAGCATTACACCCAGAATGCTCTGGGGGACAGTGCTGGACAGGAGCAGGAGGCAGCATGCAGCTGCATTCCCAGCCCCCTGTGTTTGCCAGTGAGCCAGCCCCAGCCCCAGCCCCAGCGCAGGGAGGTCTCCAGCCCGGAGGAACACCAAGTGCTGTGGACAGCAAGGAACCTCTCTGCCAGCACACACACAGCAAAGCCCGACACAGTTAATCCCTCCAGTTTATTATGTAATAAAACGCTTTCCAGACCTGTTAAAATTTAATTGGTTTAATCTTAATTGTTCCATTTTCTATGGCACATGCAAACACAGAGCCTGACCCTGCCACTCTCGTGTGAACTGTCCCGCGGGCTGTGGTGGGAGCAGGATGAAACCCGCTGACCTCAGCGGGATTACGTGCATGAATCAGAGCGGCAGGCCTGGGCTCGGAGCTGAAATCCAGCACTGGGCAGGTCGCCAGCGCAAGGCCCAGGGTCCACTTAGGCTCCACTTAAGCGCTATGGGATGCAAGTGGTACGCAGGCCTGTGGATGCGAGTGGAGAGCAAGCCTCGTGCTGGGCCTCTGCTGAAGGATGAATTTCAGCTCAGCTTCTCAACCTCACGGACACAAACACACAGCAATGGCTTCTGAGACACGGAGCAAAGGTGCTCCCAGAAAGGCTGTGGGGTGTGCTCCACCAACAGGGTGGTGGTGTACGTGTGCCTGCAGCAGTGTCCTCCTTTGGCTGCATGGGGGACCCTCTCATCGCACGGTCAGTAACTGTGATTTATGGCAGCTTCTAATCCAGAGGAAGAGGTGTTTTGCTACCCTCTGCACATCCACAGTCATGGGGCTGCGTTGTGCAGCAGGGTAGCTTTGTGAAGCCTGGATATCCTTTGTGCACAAGAGATGCCAAATAAAAGCAGGCAGAAGGGGGTCCTTGGCAATGGCATTTCCTATCCTGCATTGCCTTAGATGAAGGATGACCTTTACCTGCTCCTGCAAGTTGGCTCTCACCAAGCTCAGCATGTCAGCCTCAGTTTCAGAGGCCCATCTGGCACTGAAAACAAGGGCAACCTCCCCTTTGGTGTCCAAGCCTACCGAGCTCCCCTTGCTGCAATGGGCAGCACCCTTGCATTTGCTGCTCATATCCCTCAAAGAGCTGAACACTGAATGTTTCACACAGCTACTGGTATCCCCCAAACCAACCTCCCACCATAAAAACATAGGTGTAGGATGCTAGAGTCTGGTTCTGACCTTTAGAAAACACATTTATTTCCCACTGAGGCTTTGTTTTGGGATGCATTTCCAAGCCATGCATTCCCACAAGAACTGTGAAGCAAAAGTAAATCAGCCAATGTCAATGGAGCAAAAAAAATACTGAAGAAAAGCAGATATTTTCAGTGATGTATTTCTCAATAAAATGGGCATTAGTCGGGTGGTTCTTGGCCAAACCAGGCCAGCTGTTCTGAGGATTTGGAGAGATGAAGGCAGGTGTCAAGTGGCAGACCCGAGTGAACAGGATGGTCCAGGCACTGCCTTGGCACCGATGGGACACAGCAGTGGGACATGGAGCCAGCCTGTTGCTGGCTGAGCATGCTGCATCCCCTGTCTGGACCTGGCTCCACTGCCTGCAGAAGCCCTCTCCTCTCCTGAGGAATATAGATAATGTTTATTTTCAGAGTTGTGAAAAAGAGCCGTTCCTGTGCAAGTGGCAGGGCAGGGATAAACGCCATCCTTTTCCCCGGGAGCCGTGACCAGGCGCATTCAGGGAGTGAGTCCGGGCTGGGAGAGCCGGCGGAGCCGCCCCGTGCGCGCTCCTCACGGAGCCCCTCAGAACGCGCCCGCTGGGCACCGTGAGGGGCGCCGAGGCTGCGTGCGGAGAGAGCCGGACCGGGAGACGGCGGAGCGCCGTGCCGTGTCGTGCCGGACAGGACAGGACCGCGGGGTCCGCTGCCGGCAGGTGACCGAGCCGTGCGGAGCCGGTGCGTGCTGCACAGGACGCGGCCCCACCGGCAGCCCCGGCGGCGGGTCGCTGTCCCGGGACCCGCCGCCTCTCCGCGTCGCGTCGCCGGCCCCGCCGTGCGGGGGCGTCCCCGGCGCGCTGCGGTTCTCACATAAATCAGGACCGAACTCCTGGGAAAGGGCCATCCTTCACCGGGCGCTGCTGACAGAGAACGAGAACCAGACGGGCCCTGAGATAAACCACGGCGCGCAGCGTTTACACAAGGGCAGGCTCTGTGTAAATAGAGCCGGGCGCGGGGGGCAGCTCCCGGCGGCGCGGGTCCGCTCCGGCTACGGCCCCAGCCCGCGGGCCGCCGGGCTCCCGGGGCGGCGGGCAGGTGGGTGCCGCCCGCCCAGCGCCTCCCGCCGCCGTGCCCCGCTGGCTCCCCGAGCACGGGGGCTGGAGACAGGGCCGGATTAGCGTGTTTGTTTGTTTACGGCCATTAGCGAGGGGCCGGCTCCAGCACTCCGCACCCGCAAGACTAATGGAGCAATTAGCAGCCCCGGTGCTGATAGCATCGCCCCGAGCGAGACCCCCGGCCGCGGCCGCTGCTACCGGGCTGCCTGCGGCCGGGGCCCTCGGGCGGGAGCGGGCTGCTCGCTCCCTCGCCCGCCCGCCGTGGTGTGCGCGGCTGCGGCGGGGCTGCTGCTCGCTCCCCGGGCCCAGGGGGGAGACTCTTGGCTCTCTTGGCTCCGCTGCAGCATCCGCACGGCGAGCTCCATCCATTACAATAATCCCCTGTCTAAACAGAGCGCAGGAGCGGCCGGGACAACAAGGCCCTGCTGTAAACAGAGCTCAGGGGACGCCGCTAATGATATAAATAAAATAACCATTAATAGCCCGGTGACCCCAGCCCAGCCGGCTTGGGAAAGCCCTGAAGCCGCAACCCGGGCTGAGACCCGCCGGCAGGTAACAGGGCTGGCCTGCTCCTTCATCCCCCTGGATTCTGTACATCCGCACCGCTCGCCCCGGTCCGGTCATGCTCCTCGGCGCCAGCCGCCTCGGTACGGGCACGGTCGAGCCAGACCATCTCCCCACTTCCCCGGCTTTCCCAGCAGGGAACTCACCACCGATCCGCCTTCACTAAAGAGGGCATGGCGGCTTGGGGGGAAAGCGCGGGCTCGGTTACCGCACCCGGCCGCGGCTTGCTCCCTCCGTCGGGCGTGGGTTCTTCGAGCAGTCCGTGTGGCCGGCAGCAGCACAAATGAGTGGGTCCCAGCGGGGGAACCACTCGTACCACCGGGGAGAAATCCCAATGCGCCCTTTTCGGCCCGACCCAGGTTCCCAGAGCCCGCAGGCCGCGCCCGGCGATCGGCCCGTCCGGGATCCCTGTGCGGGCCGGGAGCGCGATGGCGCCACACGAGCCAGACGCTACCGGGGTGCGGCCCCGGCCCTCGGCACGGTGGCTGCTGCTCCCGCAGACGGACGGGCAGGCGGACATCGGCAGTGCCCCGGCAGTTCTTATGGCCGCCACCACCAAGGGCACCGGCCCTCGACGCTGTTCTCCCCGCCGGGAAGCTCGGCCGCAGGGGAGCTCCCGGGGAGCGCGGCGCTGTGCGGAGCCCGGCCGCTCGCCGCGCTGCCACCGGGCCCGCGCCTGTACCTTCCCGGGCCCGGGGCCCCGAGGAGGACGGGAGTGGCCCGGGATGGTGTCAGATGTGCAACACGGATAAGGAGCTAATTGTTACTAATTATTTTTGGGGGCCCGGCAGCGACGCAGCGCCGAGCTTCTCTGCCCACCGGCGGCACGGGGTAGAGTCGGGCCCCGGTCAGGCCTGCTTACCGCGGCCGCCCTTCCCCGTCCACCGTCCGGACCGCAGGAAGGCGTCTCCCACAGGGAGCGGCGAGAAGAGAACGAATCGTCATATTTATATGGCGAGGGGTTTGAAGCTGCGTGGTGGCAGCGGTCCGGTGCGCGGGGGGAACGGGAACCGGCCCTGCCGAGGGACCACTAGCATATGAACTGCGGCGAAGTGCGCGGGACTCGGGCTGCTGTCCCGGGCAGCGCCCCCGGTACGTACGTCTCTGGGACGTGCAGAAAGACGAAGATACGAGGGCACCGACAGAGCCGCTAAACGGTGGAGCCGCCGGACGTTACCAACACGAGAGAAACTCCCGGGAGGGCCCCGCGAAGCCCGGAGCCGGGACACTCACCTGCCCGGCGTACGCGCCCGGCTCCGGTGGCCTCCCCTCGTCGCCGATCCAAGCCCTGCGGGGCAGCAGGATTTTAATCACAACGAAAAATCTCACCAAAGACCCCCTGCCCCTCCCTCGGTGCGCCCGCTCCCCGCGCCGGGGCAGCCCGGAGCCCGTGCAAAAGTCCGGGAGCCGCGGGGAGCGCCAAGGGGCCGCGGCAGCCCCCGCATCACCGCGGGGCTCGGCCGGTGCCTGGCGAAGTCCTGTGCCCAGGGACTTCTCAGTGCGGAAGAGCTCGGCAGGCTCCTTCGGTGCGTCACCCGCCGGCACGGCGGCAAGGTGGCTCCGCGAAACCCGCTGGCCGCCCGTTACCAGCGGGAGAAACGAAAGAAAACGAAACGAAACGAAAGAAAACGAAAAACAACGAAAGGAAACACCGACGAGCGCGGTATCGTGCTCCCCACCTAGCTCCGCGTTACCGCGGTCCCGGGTTGCCCCCCCGGCCCGGCCCGGTCCGCCCCGACTGGGCCTGGCGGTCGCGGGCTGCGGGGCCCGATCCGGCGGGGCGAAGCGCGCTTTCCCCTGTGCGAACGAGTGTCGCACCGGCTGCGGTGAGCTGGGCCGACCTGCACATTGGCCGATCGCGGGGGAATTTGTGGGGACACCGGCGAAGGCACCGGAGGTGCAGGGGGATGCGGAGTGGGTCGGCTACGTGTACGTCGCATGGCTACGGCCCGTCCGGGACGGCGGCATCGCCGTCGGCCGCGGGAGGGGTGCGGGGTGGCGGAGGGGCCTGAACCTCCCCTCCGCTACGCGCCCTGGGCCGCGGGAGGCACTTGTGGGGCCGCGCCGGTGGGGCGGGGAGGCCAGGCCGGCGGGGCCGCACATGTCGGCCCCTGCCGGGGCCGGACCGAGCCGTGTGCGGGCAGGGGCCAGCGGGGCGCGCCCGGGCGGGGGTCCCTACCTACCTACACGTGCTTAGCACTGGGGGGGCGGCGGCGGCTGCCGCGGCTCTCTGCGGGGACCCCGACCCCGGCGCACCGTCCCCGCGCCCGCCGGGCGGGTGCCGGGCCGGCGGGGCGCTCTGCGGGGAAGCAGCCTCCCCGAGTGCAGCCTTAATACATTGCTATTTCTGGCCGGGCGGCCGGAGCCGGGCAGGGGGCCGGCTCTGCCTCCCCCTCTCTCCAATGGCGAGGCCGCCCCCGGCCCCTCCTTGCCGTGACGTGCCGGCCCGGGGCAGAGGAGGCTCCCGAGCCTTTGGCTGTCCCTGCAGAAGCTGTAACAAAACGCAGACCCCCAGCGCCGAGCTAATGGAGGCAACTTAGACAGAAGCAGGCGCGGCCCCTCGTCTCTCGGCGCTGCCTGCTCCCCCCGCACCGGGCGCGGCGCTCCCCGCCGAGCAGCCGCCCGAGCGCCGCCGGGCCCGCGGGACTGCCTGGCCGCTTGCGCTGCCCCGATGATGTTACCGAGCCCCGTCACCTCCACACCCTTCTCTGTCAAAGACATCCTCAACCTGGAGCAGCAGCAGGACCCGCATTATGGGGCCCAGCTCCCGCACCACCTGGAGCACCACTTCCACCCTGCTGCCTGCCTGCTGGCGGCCGCCGACGGCGCCCGCTTCTCCGACGGCGAGGAGGAAGAGGAGGAGGAAAAGCTCTCCTACCTGAGCCCCATGGCAGCGCCCGGCAGCCAGGCGGACGCGCGGATCTCCGCCGACAACTACGTTCACGCCGTGCTGCGTAGCTCCTGCGAGGCGCCCGGCCCGGGAGAAGAGCTGGACCCGGCGGTCCGAGACCCAAGTGAGTATCGGCTCCGCCGCGCTCCCCGCACTGCACCGCCCCGCCGGGACGGGCCACGCGCTGGCTTCCCGTGGAGCATTCCCAGCCCTCGGGCATCGCCCCGCGAAACCCAGGTCCCGGCGCTGTAGCCCGCCCCACGTCCCTTGGCCATGTCGAGCTGGGACAGGCACATCGCGGGGCTGCCACAGCCCTCCTCCGCGCCTCGCTCGCCTCCTCCCTGGGTAGTGCCTCCGCATGGCCTCAGTCCGGACGTGCCGGATCAGACCCGGGCTCTGCAATTTCGGTAGCGGAGGGGGAGGAACGGGTCGGGTTAGGCCCAGTCCGCACCCGCTGCGGCGGAGCAGGTGCCCGGTGCTGTGCGCGACGCGGCGCGGAGCTCTCCTCGCGGTGCCGCAGCGGTAACGGCGCAGCCGTCCCGGAGGTGCGGGAACGTGCCCGGCCCCGCCGCCCGAATCGGGCCCTCGCAAACACAGGCGGTGCCGGAGACGGCCGGTCCCAGCGCTGCCTCCCCGCCCGCACCGCGGTGCCCCGACGGGCGCGCGGGGTTGGCCGGGGCGCGGAGCTCTCGTCCGCCGGTGGGGCCCGCCGGGAGCAGCGAGCGCCCGGCGTCGGCGAGGCGCGCCCATGACCTGTGTGTTCCCCCCTTCAGAGAGCTGTGTTTTGAAGAAGCCGCTGGACGCAGCGGAGAAGGCGGAGGAGACGGAGAGGCCGAAGCAGCGGAGCCGGAGGAAGCCGCGCGTACTCTTCTCCCAGGCGCAGGTCTTCGAGCTGGAGCGTCGGTTCAAGCAGCAGCGTTACCTGTCGGCGCCCGAGCGGGAGCACCTGGCCAGCAGCCTCAAGCTCACTTCCACGCAGGTGAAGATCTGGTTCCAGAACCGGCGCTACAAGTGCAAGCGGCAGCGGCAGGACAAGTCGCTGGAGCTGGGCGGCCCCGCGGCCCCGCCGCCGCCGCGCAGGGTGGCCGTGCCCGTGCTGGTCCGTGACGGCAAGCCGTGCCTCGGCGGGTCGCAGGGCTACAGCTCGGCGTACAACGGGCCCTACTCCTACAATGGCTTCCCCGCCTACGGCTACGGCAACGCAGCCTCCTACAACCCCGGCTACGGCTGCACCTACCCGGCGGGGACCGGCGGCGCGTCCATGCAAGCCGCCTGCAGCCCGGCGGCGGCCGCCAGCCCCTTCGTGAACGTGGGCGGCCTCGGGGGTTTCAGCGGCGGCGGCCAGCCGCTGCACCAGCCGGCGGCGGGGCCTTCCTGCGGCCAGGGCGCACTGCAGGGCATTCGGGCCTGGTAGCCCGCACGCACTGAGGGTCGGGAGCGGACCGACAGGACGGCCCGGCGGCTCCGCGGCCCCGTTAGCACCCGCACCGCAGCCCGGCTGCGCGCCACGCGCCCTGGACCGGAGGCGGAGGCGGCGGCGGGACGGCGCGGCGGGACCCCGGCGCTCCCGCGAGTATCGGTGCGGGGCCGGCGACGGGCGGAGCGGAGCGGCGCGGCAGGACGGACCCGCGCGAGCCCGCAGCGAAGCGCCGCCGTCCCGCGGAGCCGCCGCGACGGCCGGGCGGGCCGGGCGGGCCGGAGCCGATCGCGCCGCGCCAGCGGAGCAGCTTTGCTTGTAAAAAGCCGACGGCGGGGCCCGCTAGTGCCGCGGCCCCTCTATCTACTCTGTATCGGTCACTGCCAGCGCCAGCTCGCCCAGTCAGTCAATAAACCAGGTGCAATACTCGCCGCCCGATCCTCCTTCGTCCAGCGGCCGGTGCCCGGCGGAGGGGCCGGGGCCCGTGCCCGGCGGCGGGGCGGTCGCCGCGTCGTGCCCGCGGGGCAGGGCGGCCCGGCCGGCTTGTGAGCGTGCCAAGGGCGCTGAATGGGGCCGCGTAGCTCAGAGCCGGGCCCATTGTGGCCGACGGGCCGGCGCTGAAAGGAGCCGCCGAGGAAGGTAGCGGGAATAGGCGCTTATTGGATTCGGGAACAAAAGGTGTGGCAGGGAGGCGAGGGACAAAGGGGCCCCGGCGCCGAGATTGACGGGCCGCTTTGCCCCCCACTGAGGCCCAGGCCCGGCGCTTTATGCGCGGGGGCTGCAGAAACGTGCTGGGTTTTGTTCCTCATTCTGGGAGCGCAGGGGAAGAGGAGGGGGGTCCGCGGGCCGCTGATTAGGGCCGGCCGGGCCGGGCAGCCTGAATGCCGGGTCATTATTGCTACATGTTCAGCCATTTCGCTCCATCGCAGGGGGAGGGGGCGGCCGAGGCCCCCGAGCCCCACGGGAGTGGCCGCGGGGTCGCCTGCCGCCTGCCCCGTCCCGGGCCGCCCGGTCCCGCTGTCGCCACCGAGGCGCTCTCGGGGCGGTGGCGGCCGCGCCGCCGCGGCCGTGCCGCTGCCGTGCGGGTCCTGCCGAGCCCCGCCGCCGGGGCCGGAGCCGTGCCGGTGAGGGCCGGACGCCCGCAGAGCAGCGCTGCAGCAGCGGCCGTCTGGGGCACCCCGGGCGGCAGGGGGACCAAAGGTGCCGGGAGCTCTCCCCTGCCGTCCCGCACGTCTGCCCGGCCGCGACCCTGGCTCTCCGAAGTTGTTTCCAGCGGAGCCTTCTTGGAGCCGGACGCAGACCAGGGGCTGGCTATGCCACCCCCTGACCCAGCGCGGCCCACCGTGTCCTCCCCATGACCTCCCCATGTGTATTGCGTGACGGTCCCTGCGTCCCGAGCAGAGGACCAGGCTCTGCCCTCGCAGAAGCAGCAGGTAACACCGCTGACGTTACTAACCCCGGGTTTAAGCTGCACATTCCCACCATTCAAGGTGAACGCGCACCTTCGGGGTTTGCTGTTTGAAAGGAACCGGAGAAATTCTTTCCACTGCGGGGACAGAGTGGGCAACCCGCAGGCCCCGGCTGCCAGCCTGGCCCGGCACGGCACCCCGCTGTCCCGCGGGCCGCCCCGAGGCCAGCCGGCTTCACGGGGCCGGCGCTGGGAGAGGATGCGGCACGCCCAGCTGATTGTTTGCTGGATGGCAGTAAGGTGTCGCAGGAGAGGAAGCCCAGGCCCTGCTCTTGGCTTTCAGAGATGAGTGGTTAAGGCCCTGTGGTCTCGTGGGTAGAAACAGGATAGCCAAGAACAAAGGTAATGCGCTTTCTTCACAGCGGCAGTCAGGCTGGAGAGATTTGTCTCTGCCATAGGAAGGAGTTGCATTTTCCTCCATGTTCTGCCAGACTGTTGTCTGCAAAAACAGGGGACTCGTGTGAGTTCATACTTCAGCATGCAACCACAATAGCATGTAACCACAATAGAAGCTCCTCCAAAATCAGGGTGTGTGAGAGGAGTTCCCAGCTTAACACATCCCTTCAAAGTACGTGGCAGTTGATGAGAAATCCACTGCATCTCAGCAGCACCCAGAGCCTCTGGCTAAGACCAGGGCCCCAGCATGGGAGATGCTGCCCAGGTCTGTAGGCACAGTCTCTAGAGCACAGACTGTTCTATAAAGCAAAAGGACACCCAGGAACCTCACAGCTGTGTTGTAAGAGGTGATGCCAGGCAGTACCAGCATGATCTAGCACCAACAGTACCCAGCCATAGCAGAGCACTCTCCACTTGTGCCTGGTCAGAACCCTGACCCCTCTTTCCCTCCACGGAGCTGGAACAGCTCCCAGTCGGGGGATTCTGAGAGGCCTGACCGCAGGCTGATGTCTCATGGCGCTGGAAGGTTCTAGATGTCCACCATAGCAAGCCCCATTCCTGGGACAGATCCCAGCTGTCCCACCAGCTCAGACTGGAGGAAGGGCAAGGGGTTAGTGGGAGGGACCCCTCTGCAGAGCCTCGCCCAAAGCTCCTGAGCTGATGGGGAGGACAAACCCGCACAAAGAGACGGCGGTAATGGAGGGCCCAGAGCGGGGTGGCGGAAGTGGAACGCTCCAAAGAGGAGGAACAGCCGGCAGAGGCCAGTGGGAGGGAGATGGTGGGAGATTGCAGATTGGACCGGCTGCCCAGGGAGGGGAGACACAATGGAGGGAAGTCGCTGCGTGGCTGTGCTGGAGGCAGCACCCGCCCACGATGCTCCCTATCCCCCACAGCCCAGGTTGGAGCAGGGTGCCTCCAGCAGGGTGAGGCACAAGGAAATCTCTGGTGGGAATTCCTTCGTCATGGTCCCGCTGCACCATGGTGGTGCCACGGCCAGGGGGACATCAGGGAGGGAGGGACGAGGATGGCCATGGACAAGGGGCAGAGGGCGTGTGTTTCTTCCTGGTTGATTGAAGGATTTACTGCTATTTGGGAATCAAGCTGTGAAGGTGCTGACTGATTTCAAACAGGAATGAGATTCTCTAAGTGCACTGATTTAAAGGAAAGGAGGGACTTCTGGAGCAGCTAGGTTTTAACTGCCAGGCCTCAGACCCACTCTGTGTGGAGGCTCCAGCTGTGTTTTTTATTCGAGTTTCCTGTTCAAGGAGGAGCTCATGAGCAGAACTTGTCTCATGCAGTGGCTTCTAGGGAGGCTCCATCCAAAGCCCAGTTATTGCTGGTTTTCTGTGGCCTTTCCATTATGCTCAGGATCACACAGAAGCAGTGCTGTTCTTTCTGCAGCACCACAGATACGCTCTGTTTTCCTCTCCTTCTTGACATCTTTTTCCCCTTCCTCTCTCCCTCCCTACTGCTGACATCATCCCTCCCCCTCTTAGCCTTCATCCTTCTGTCTCCACCACCCACCTGCAGCCATCTGCAAGGAGCTCACCTGGGTGAAGAGGGAGATGCTTGCTCCCAGTGAGGCTGGTCAGGCTGCTTGTGGATCTGGGCAGGCATCACTGAGTTCTGGTCCCATCTACTCCAGCCTGGTCAGAGCCACCTCCTGCTGCCTGGGTTGGGAGCCTGGGGACCCAGCTGTTTGCTGGTGTGGTGCCCAGCTCTTGCTCCTCTATTTGAGTGTCAGCTCCTGCTCTGCAGAGCTTCCCACTGCAGCCACCCCAGCCCTGAGCTGGGAGCTGCTGAGGCTGCTTTGCCACCGGGGCTCTGTGGATCCCTCAGCTGTTGGAGATGCTGGAAGCTCCTCCTGGCAGCGGCAGTATGGGGCTGTCACAGAAGAACTCTCCAGTGCCAAGAAAGCTCTTGCCAGCCACGGATCAGGTAATTAAAATATTGGTGGTAGTAGTGTTATGGAGTCTCCAGCGAGGCTTTCTCCCACCACGTGCCTGCAGCACGAGGGGCAGGGACCTGCCTCCCTTGCGTGGATGAGTCACTGCATCACAAGATGACTACACCTGGCTGAGCAGGGTGATGGGACCTGCATGTTTGAGCTGATTCTTCTTCCTGCAGTGGTGAGATCAGGCACAGTGCTGCCACTAGGGATCCAGGTGACCCATGAAGGATTCACTCTGATTCACCCAAGGATCCAGGTGACCTGTCCACGGAGGGAGACTGAAACTTTGTCCCCTCCAGAGCAGAGTGCTGCTGAATGTCAAAGCTGCCCCTGTGTCCCGCAAGAGCCCTTCCCGGTGACATCATGTCACTATCTCCCGCCTAGGCAATAAAGAAAGCCCACAGACACTTCCCCGGGGACGACCCTTCTCCGCGCCCGGGGCTGCTGCAGGCGGGCGGTGCCGGGGCCCGGGACGCTCAGGTTCCTCGGGCTGCCGGCAGGGACAGGGACACTTGCTCCCGGGGCCTGTCCCCAAGCGAGATACGCCACCGCCATCTATCGGCCAGCGCCCGGGGACAGGGAGTGGCAGACACCCTTCTGCCCCCGCCATCCCGCGCCGCGGAGCTTCTGCAGCGGGGCTTGGCTCGCTTCGGGGTGCCCGAGTCGGCCGACAGGGCTTGGGGAGCTGCGGAGCATCGGGGAGGGGTGTGGCGTCCCCGCTAGGAGGAGGGCAGCAGGACCGAGCGGACATCGGGAGGGCTGGGCCGGTTCCGTGGGCTCTGGGCAGGCGGTGTGTGCCCACGGCACAGCCCTGCGGGATCCCGACCCCGCGGCAGCGTTGCTGCACCGGGCAGCATCGCCGGCGGCCGTGCACGCTGCAAAGGCACCCACCCACCCGTGCCCCGCCGCGAGGGGAGAGCTGGGGACAAGGCCAGTGTCCCCTCCCAGCCTCTAGCCACCGTGCAGCTCCCTTGCTAGTGAGCAATGCTTTGCTGTGTTCTTTAGGTGAGCAGGAGCACCCAGTCTCTGTGAGAGACCCAGCAGATTTTCAGCTCTGATTTTTTTTTTTTTTGCCCCAAAATGATGCAATTCACCTAATTCCAGGAGGCCCCCTAAAACTCCTGATGCCCTGACACTGCCTGCAGCTTCCACCTAAGGCGACCCTTCCCTCCAAGTCCTTGCCCAAGGACAGGTGGCTGTAGGTATCCAGTGCCCGGTGCCTGTCGCAGCTGCATCCCCACCGAGGGAGCCGTGTCCCACACTGAGGCACAGCCCAGTCTTGGCCCAGTTCCCCATCTTTTTATAGCCCTTGGCAATGCTCCAGGTGACATACTGCTCAGGTCTACGGGCATCCAAAGGTGCTTGGAATTCCATTCCTCCTGGCACCCACCTTGCCGTGCCAGGTATGGTCAGGGCCTGCCAGGAGTCTCCCATGTCCCAAAGCTCTGTTGCCCCAGGGGGCATTGCAGGCTTTCTCTGGGGCTGACTCTGGCTGCCAGTGCAGTATCTGCAGACATGCTGGGCCGGGGAGATTAGGGCTGAAGCCTCCACCAATCCCCTGGAACGGCCATTGCTTCAGCTGCTTTTGAGGATGATCCCAGACCAAGCTCCAGTGTCACAGCGTGGCTGAGCTGACCTCACCCACGTGAGGATGCTTGCAAGACTGACTCCTGCTGCCACCCCTGTGCCACTCCCATCCAGCCCAGGAGCAGTTCCTTCCCCACTTCTGTCATCTCCCCAGTGCAACAGGCCATCTGCCCACAGCCCACCTCCAGCCATGATGCCACTTTGCCATCCCCTGTTGGGGGAATTTGACAAAGAAGCCTGCACTAAGTATGGGTGTTCACCCAGTAACTCCTCATCAGAGCAAACATGCCCAGAGCTGTCCCAGCCCAGCCTAGGGGATTGCTTCTTTTAGTGCTTCTCTATAGACAGGAAAGAAGGTTTTCAGCCTCAGCTCTACCTTTCAGGGTATATTCCCTGCCTAGAAAGGGAAATAGCCTTTCAGGCTATTCCTTGTCCATTCTTGGACAGAGCCAGGCAGGCTGTGACCAGCCCAGCCCGGAGATGCCTCTGCCAGGCAGCAGTGTGGGTCAGGAGGGGCTTTCCCAGGCCCACCAGAGGCAATGTCTGCTCTGTGTCCAGGAGCCCCAGTGCTTGTGTTTAGCACTGCTGCAAGGCCGGGAGGTCATGAGAACTTGTACAACTTTATTGGGGTCTGACACAGCCCTGAGGAATCCCAGAGCCAGGGTGGGCTGGGGCTGGAGGGAGGCTGGGAGCCCATCTCTGTGCTCCCCACGGGCTCCAGCCACCTCCTCCCACCGAGCAGGGCTGTCAGGCACCCACTGCAGAGGGGCTGTGGGGCAGGCAAGCTCAGGGCAGCCCAAGGTGCTGGCAAGGCACAGGGATGTGGTTTCCCGAGCAGTGCTCTTGCCCCCCTGCCTGCCTCTGAGCACTGGGACCCCAGTGCCCTGTGTGGGGTCACAAAGGCAGGAGCAGCTCAGGAGCCCCGCAGCCCCAGCTGAAGGTACAGAACAGACACTGGAGAGATCTCCCCTCCTTCTTTCTCTGAGTAAGATGAACCCTCACCCCCCAGCTTTCCTCACCCCAGCTCTGCCCTTAACCTGCAGGGGTGCAGCCATCTCCAGTTACCCCAGGAAAGCAGCTGGGGGCTCCTGAGCACAGCAACCTCAGACTGCCTGAAATAGTTGGGCTTGTGCCATAGCACAGCCCTGGACCTGTCACCTGGAGCAGGGCCAGGCCAGTGGTGCTTGGTCTGCCTGGTCAGGGGCTGTGGGACTCTCCCGACCCAGAACACACCAGGACAGGGCTTCAAGGGGCAGCTGGACACAGGAAGGCAAGGCAGCAAATCCCTGCCCGTGCTGGATGTGGCTGGGGATCCTGCAGGGAGGTGAAAGCAAAAGGGATTGTCTCCAAAACTCTGCTGGGCTGAGCATTGCTTCCTTGCTGGAAAGCCAAAAATAGTCTCTTTACTCAGAAGAGGCTGTAGGAGGAGAGATCTCACTCGAAGCACAGCCAAATACCTAGGAGGCCATAGGACAGACCCAGAGCAGCGTGGCTTGGCTACACTGAGAGGCATTACCAGACCTTGGACAGGCAGCGGGCACAGCCGAACCAGCCAATAACTCCATTGCCTCCAGGCACCTCGTCATGCCGAAGGTGCCAGAGGAACCAGTCTGGCTGGCAAGGGAACACCCCCACCCTGGCAGAGCTGGGCAGCAGCAGCAAACTGCCACGGCCAGCCCTAGCTTGTGTCAGGCATTCAGAGCTCAGACACGGCAGCAGGATGGCATTTGTCCTGTCCGTTGTGGCCTGGCCCAAGGGATATCTGGGAATCCCCACGACAGCCCTACTGTCCCTGCAGTGCCATTCCCTGCAGGGCTGCTGTGCCTGCCCTGTGAAACACCCAGCTGCTGCTGGCTAGGCTGGCACAGCGCCCAAGAGCAGAAAGGCGGTGCCCTTGCCAGGGGAATGCTTTAGGCCAAGTGCTCACATAGCAGCATTTCTGGGCTGTGCTGACTTATCACCTCCCTCTTCCTGGGGGTCTCACTCCCTCCCCCAGCACTTCTGTGGGTTGTTATTCCTGGAAAACATCCTAGAGACACTTTCAATCATGTCTTCATCCACTGACATTTATAGAGCTTCTTCCAGCAGCTGATGGACTTAACAGTGTGAATCTTCCCCCAGCCCCAGTCTGTTTATGCCTTCCCCTCCATGGGGTTTGTCATTGCCCCAGTGCATGGTGAGGGCAAAAGGCAAAGCTGCAGCTCTGCCAGCAGCTTTCAGCTCCTGGGCACAGACCCGTCCTGGCAAAGCCCATTGTAGCCATCTTCTGCAAACTCCTGTCTAACGCCCTGCCCTCCAACCCAATCCTGCTCTGGTCTCTCCCAGCCATCTCTGCTTCTCCCTCTTGGGTGGAGGAGCGGCAGGGCTGCCAAATCTTGCAATACTCAGACTATTTCTTAAAGTCCCAGCTCCTGAAATAGTGGGCAAACTTCAATTTCCTGACCTTCTGCAGCTTTTCTGTCTTTAAGGAGTTTCTCCTCCTTCTGCTTGTGCAGAAAAAGCAGGGACCAGGAGCTTGCAGCCCATGTCAGGGAGCAGAGGATGGCTCAGCACACAACCAAGAGGACCCAGGCTGCAGAGGGGTGGCTGTGGCTGCTTTTCCAGCCACAGGAAATCCCCTCTGTTCTCACCACAGCCCACTCCAGTAGTCTTCTGGGCAGCTCAGGCCAGCAGATCCTCTGGAGCAGCTCTGATCCAACCCAGATACCCACTGGCAGCACATGCCACAGCTGTGAATGCATTTCCTCCAGGGAATTATTTTGGGCATGCCTCCGTGGAACACATGCCACACCTGAAAGCACTGGGAGAGTTCAGGCATCACCCATGTTCAAGAAACCCAGAGATCTGCTCTGGGCAGGTCAGCACAACTGAGGCAATACTTTAGTGCTCAGCTCACAGCTCCATAGTTGGCTGGGACCCTAAAATAAACTGGTATCAAGACAACTAACAGGTTAAAAAAAAAGTCATTCTACTAATTACCACTAGATTGGAAAAGACATTAGCACTCTGAGCAATTTTGAGACACTCATCAAGCATCAAACTGGTCTAATTACTCAAACTTATGCGGCAAAAGCTCTGCTGAGCCCCAAATCTCCTACATGAGGTGCACAAAGCCTACCAGCCTCACTCAGCACCAAATTCCTGTGCTGTTCCTGACACACAACCCCTCCTGCCAACATCTCCATTTGGAGCAATTTGGAAGCATCCTGAGGACCCCCAGTCAGACTGAGGGTGTGGGACTACTTTGCCAAGGAACATAAACCTCAGCTTCTCCTCCAGGGTCACAACTCACACCAGCAGCAGGCGATGGACCATGAGCCAGAGGGGATGGGGGCACCCTCATCCCTGCATGCTGCCAGGGTGACTGGGCCAGAGAAACCCCCTTCTCCCACCATCACCCCCAGACTGCTCTCCCCTCCACTGCTCTGGCATCATCAAAAGAGCTCAGCACCAGGCACAGTCAGAAAGGCACAGTGCTGGCAACTGGGCCATGCTGGAGGTAAGAATGGGACATGAGGATAGAGCAGAACTGTTTTTATTGGAGGTGTCAAGAGCAGGAACAAGAACAAACCTACAGGCTCCCTCCTCAAGTGCCATCCTCCCCTCGCCCACCACCACCACCACCACCACCACCGGGGCAGTCAGCATCACGTGTGCGTGCTACGAGACAACGGCCAAGACTTGCACTGTGCTTCAGCCAAAAGCCAAACAAAGCCCCCAGCATCCCGCTGTCACCCCCTCCTTGGTGACTGCAAGCTCAGCTTGGCCCTGCCAGGGGCAGGGCAGCACATTCACCTTCCCCTCTGAGCAGGGCTGAGTTTTGCGTGAGATGCTGTGGTTAAGGGACGTCGGGAGCACAGCTCCACCGAAGTGCCAGGGCACGTGACCTGGGCTGCAGCTCCCAGCGGGACATCTCGGAGGAGCCCAGAGAGAGCAAGCTGTGCAGCCTGAGCAGGGCTGCCACAGCCACAGGCAAAAAACGGCATCGCTGAACCCCAGAGGGCTTCGCTGCCCCCTCTCTTCAACACAAACCAAACCAAAAGGGAGAGGGGTCAGAAGACACACCAGGAGGGGATGTGAGACGGGTCTGGAACGGCGTTTGGCTCTGCATCACTTGCCAGCCCGACGCTCCTCCTGGCGCTTGGTAAGGATGTATTTGAAGAACTCGTACACGGACCAGGCAATCGCTGTCGAGGGCATCTGAAAGATGACTCTGGCCTGGACCCCTCTGAAGTAGGCGGTCACCCCGCCCACCTGGTACACCGTCCTGAAGGCATTAGCCATGCCTGTGATGTGTCCGCTGATGTTGGAGCTCAAGGCCAGGGACTCCTGGGTGTTGAGCAGCGTTTTGCAAACGTCCAAAGGCGTAGTGGCGGCAGCAGCGACGGCCCCCGCGCAGGCTCCCGAGACCACGTGGGAGCCCGGGTTGTACTGTCTGTGGGGGTTGAGCTGCTCTTGCAAGAACTCATAGGTCATGAAGTGAATGGCTTGGAAGGGGATGTTCATGGTGAGCTGGGTGGTGTAGCTGCGGTAGAAAGCTCCGGCCCCTTCGTTGCGCCACACAGCCCGTACACAGTCCGTCACGTGCTGGTAAGGCGAGTTGTACATCTGCATCCTCTGCTTCACCACTTGGGACAGGCGGTGACAGCAGCCAGGACCCAGGCACGAAGGGAAAGAGGAGAGAGAAGGGTAAACACAAAGCCAGGCTTCCTCCAACTGCTTGGAGTTTGGTGACGCTGGCCTGAAGAGAGACAACTCGAACCACCGGTGCCCACGTGTCTCCAGACAGGACACCAGCTGTTCAAATCTGCTGAGGCATCACTGTCACACAGACATCACCACTATGAAGCTACTCACATGCCACAGCCTCAGGGAATAACCTAATATCCCATTGCTTACAGTCCAGATCCACCCTTGCCCCTGAGCAACCAGTGTTTCCCTAACCACTGCTGCAGAGCTATCACTCAGTCAGAACTCCCTGGCATCCAGTTTCTTATTTCCCAGACAGCTCTCGATCTGGATAAGACTGTCCCTCCCCTGCCACCCCCACTGCAGCCCAGAATATCCACAGCTCATTGCAGAGCCCACTAGCCAGGAACTGTTAGCAGCCACTGCCAAAATGCAGCCACTGTGGGCAAGGTTCAGAGCCAAACCCCCCTTAAACATCCAAGAGTGGGACAGGGAGAAAATCCATGACAATGGTCTGGCAGCTGCCTTGCTCCTCAGGGTCCCTGTCATGCAATGGGTAGGCAGGATCTGTGCCCACATCAGCTGGAGCCTGCACGATCACAAGCCCTCCAGTTGTAAGAGGGAAAATACCTTCATGACTGGCCTTTCCTCATTGCTTCTCCTTCTCCCACCACTTCCATGGACTCAGTAAAATTACAAACTCTATATACCTTTTTCATATATACCAGGCTCATCAAAATCAGCATCTTCCAGACATTTCACAAGATCTCCTTCCTCCCAACTTGTCTAGCATGTTTTTATACCCCACTCTTTAATCTTCCTATTCAACACAGCCCCATGAGTGTACCACCTCTTCCCTAGATCTCAATACAGCAGTGCCCAGCTTCCACACACTCAGAATGACTCTGGCAGTGCCATTCACATTTCTGCTGACTTCTCTCCTGCTCCAAGTAACAGTCCCAGCCAAACTCCTGGATGAAAGGCCCATGCCCTCCATCACAGCTCCTCCTAAACCATGGTTTGCTGTGCTCCTGAGTTAATCTCTTCTACCTACCCTGCCCATAACAGGCAGCCACCAGGGTCCCTAACTGGAGCCACGGGCCCCCAAGAGCCCCTGCAGTCAGGCCAGAACAAGAGCGCTCTTTGTGCTACAGAGGGGACCCAAGAGGCTTGGGCAGACCCTGGTTCTCCCCTCCCCAGCAGGCCAGGACCCTCATTACCTTCAGCAGGGTTCATGGCTGCATCGTGGAGCAACGTTGCTACACACCCGGCTGCACCTGCAAAACAAGAACTGCCACATGTGAGGGGGGGAAAGGTGAGGGACCCTGGGACTTCACCACAGCCCCAAGTCCCTGGCCAAGGCACAGGAGGAGGCCCCTGAAAAAGGTGAGATCTGAAGGCAGTCTCCATCTCCCTTCCAAAGGCAGGCTGGTCCTCAGGGGTTCCCACCCAGAGTGAGATAGAGGGGGAGAAGGTTGTGACAGGCTGCCGTGTCCCATGGGGTAACTGGGACTCATTTGTGCCCACTCCTTGGGGGACAGGGCAATGCCACCAGCTGGCAGGGAGGCCCACGGTGAGTGTCCCCATGTCCCACGGAGAAGCCCGCTGGCACTTGCTGCACGCCTGCCCTGCTCTCCCCTCAGCCCCATGCTCCCCCTACTGTGGCGCGTCCTTGAGATGAGTAATGGGCACCATGGCGAGACGGGCTCCGAAACCATGTGGCACTCCTGGGGCGAGCTCTGGCACTGCCGACCCACGGGGCCACGGCCAGTCCCAGCTTGTCTGCAGGCAGCTCCTGTCCACCAGCATCCTTCCGAGCCAGGGCCACTAACCTGCTTCAGGCCAGATACCTGGCAGCAGCTCTGGCAGGCGCGGAGCGGAGCTTCCCCGTGCCCGGCAGCGTGCGGCTGGCTCATGGCTGGAGAGAGCACAGGGCTTTAGGACATCCACGGCACCCCGACCCCGCGGCGGGACCGCCCTACCGCCAAACCCGCCGCTCCCACCCCGCTCCCACCCGGGCGTGGCGGGGCCGGTACCGTTGGCCACATGGCTATTGCCCCCTGCGTGGATAACGTCGCTCAGCGTCTTTTTTAACTTTTCGTAGCAGGCGAAGTAGAGGGCGTGCGCCGGGCCGGCGCCGGTGGCGGTGATGTTCAGGCCGCGCATGGGCCGCCAGACGCCCTCGGTGCGGGCGATGCGCCACAGGGCCTCCAGCACGTTCCGGTAGCGAGCGGCGGGCTCCGGCTGCAGGCTCTGCATCCGCGTCTGCAAAACAGGGCGGGCCCGGCCGTGCGGCTCGTCAGACCGTGCCCGAGGCTCCCGGTGTGACGCCCCGGCCCCCCCCCCTCCCGCCCCGTCCCCGCGCCCGCGCGCCGCCGGCACCTTGACGCAGTCGATGGGGTACATCACGCAGTGCTCCATGACGCCGGCCACGGCGCCCGCCAGCATGTGCGTGGACACGGCGGCGCCCTGGGGCAGCGCCTCGTAGTCGGGGGCGGGCGGGGAGCGCGGCTCGGGGCCCCCCGGGCCGGGGCCGGGACCCGGCGCCACCTCCGTCTCCGCGCCGCCCCGCCGCGCCCGGCCCGCGCCGCCGCCGCCCATCAGCAGCAGCAGGACGCGGCCCGACTCCGCGCCGCCCCGCGCGCCGGGGCCCGCGCCCGCCCCCGCTCCCGCCCCCAGCTCCATCGCGCCGCCGCCGCCGCCGCCGCCGCCGCCCCGGCCCGCGCCCGCCGCGCCCCGCGCCGCCCCGCCCCTCCCCGGCCGCCATTGGCCGCAGCCGGCCGCCGCCCGCCCCTGAAGCGCGTCCATTGGCTAGGCAGGCCGCGCACCGCCCACGCACACCGCGCTAATTGGCCGCCGGCGCCGCGGCTCTGGCGCCGCCACTGGCCGGCCGCTTCCTCTGGCGCGTTCGGGCGCGCTGCCCGTTGGCCGCGGGGACTGCCCGCCCTGCCGGCGCTCGCAGCCCATTGGGCGTCTCAACTTCGCGCCCCGCCCTACCGCGCAGCCCATTGGCCGGCTGGCCTGCGACCTTTGGCCCGCTCGCCCCGCCTCTCCGAGGGGCTGAAGAGCCGCCATTGGCGGGCGACTCCGCCACTCCGGACGTCGGAGCGTGCTGTGTATTTGGGCGCTCGCGATTGGCTGGGAGCCTGCGCGTGCCACCTCCCGGAGAAGGTCGGACGGGGGAGCAAGGGCGAAGCCGGGCACCGCCCCCCCCCCGCGCGACGGGGAGCGCGTCCCGCCCAGTATGATTGGTCGTCGGGCAGCATGGGCGTGGTTCCAGCAGGGAGGGCGGAGCCGATTGGCCGCCGTGCCGCGGGGGGCGGGGCTCCGCCCGGCGGGGCGCGGCGGCGGCGGCGGCCGGTGACGTGTCCGCCGGTGCCGGCGGCTGTGCCCGCAGCGGCGATGCGCGGGCGGGCAGCAGCGGGCGCACATGGCCAGGTGAGTGCGGCCGGGCCGGGGGTTCGGGTTCGGGGCCGGGGCTGGCGCGGTGCCGGTGCTCAACAGTGGTCTCTGCCCTCAGGGTCGGCGTTTACTGCCTGTCGTGGCGCTCGGTGGGACCGTGCCCGGGGCCGCGGCAGCGCCCGGCTGTGCTGGGGCTCGCTCTCCTCTTGGGGCTGCTGCTCCTGCTGGCGGCCGCCGTGCCCCGCCGCTGGGCCGCGCCGCCCCGCGCCTCCCGGCGGGACGAGAGGTGAGCGGGGACGGGGCTGCCGGGGAGCGGGGTCACGGCCGGCCGCCGATGCTGAGCCGCCGTGCCGCCGTGCCGCAGGTATCTGGCGCGGGCGGAGGAGCTGACGGCCACGGACACCGAGGACTCGTCTCTTAATTACGGGGTGGTGGTGGACTGCGGGAGCAGCGGGTCCCGGGTTTTCGTCTACTTCTGGCCCCCGCACAACGGGAACCCCCACGACCTGCTGGATATCAAGCAGATGAGGGACCGGAGCAGCCGCCCCGTCGTCAAGAAAATTAAACCCGGTGCGTGCTGCCCCTGTCCGAGCCCCCCGGCACTGACGGGGCGGGCTGGCTCACGGCGCCTTCCTCGCCAGGCATCTCCGTGACCGCGGCAGCCCCCGAGCAGGCGACGCCGTACCTGCGGCCTCTGCTGCGGTTCGCGGCAGCGCACGTCCCGCCGCGGAAGCACAAGGAGACGCCGCTGTACATCCTGTGCACAGCGGGCATGCGGCTGCTGCCCGAGCGGTGAGTTCGCCGCCTTTGTCAGGCGAGCCAGGGATGCTCTGGGACCCCTCAGCCCCGAGGAGGAGCAAGACAGCTGCCTGCTCTTGGACCTTGTGGGAGAATCGAGAATCCTGTGGGGGGGAATTGAAAAAGGAAAGGGTGTGTTGTAGGGGTGGGTGGCAAGGGATGCAGAAGGAGGGTTTGAGCATGCTGGGAGGGAGCTGAGAGGAGATGCTTTTGATTGAGGATCTCAAACAAATAGATCTATTTTTCATCTCCAAAACATGCTGGCTGCTGCAGCAGAACTTGTGGGGTTGAACGGGGTCTGTAGTGCAGTGTGATTCCTGGTGTCTCCACCAGCACCAGCCTCCGTCCCTCTGCTGCACCCTTGCAGGCAGCAAGCTGCAATCCTCGAAGACTTGGTGACAAATGTGCCCCTGGAGTTTGATTTCCTCTTCTCCAAATCACACGCAGAAGTGATCTCAGGGAAGCAGGAAGGTAAGAACTGCCACAAAGCACTGCTTGTTCCTCATTGGTATGTTGTTGTAATGACCTTTTCTGTCTTGTGCAGGTGTCTATGCATGGATTGGCATCAACTTTGTCCTGGGACGGTTTGATCATGACGACGGTGAGTCTGGCTGCTCGTAGAAGAGCTGGGAGGGTCTAAGCAGAGCATGCTGCACTTTGTACCAGTGCTGTAGCTAAGATCAGCCTCTGGAGTAGGCAGCAGTGCCTGACTTCTGTCATAAGAGTGAAACTTTCCTGGACCTGGGAGGTGATCCTTGCAGGTGGCCCTTGCAGTGGGGGAGGAGCCCCTTGAGGCAGCTGCGGGGTGATGGTGGAAGGGAGAAGATGCTGCCCCAGGCCCTGCCTCTTGCCGACATGCTGCTGTGGGTTGCAGAGGAGGATGCAGTGGTGACCGTAGCACTCGGGGACCAGGGGAAGTCCCTGGTTCGGAAACGAACAGTTGGGATCCTTGACATGGGAGGCGCCTCCCTGCAGATTGCCTACGAAGTGCCCGACTCCGGAGCCGTCTCCTCCCCACAGCAGGTGTGTGTCTGGTCCCTGAGAGCAGCTCCTGCCTTCCCTGGACTGCTGCTGATCACGGACCTATCTGTGTCAGCAGGACGAGGCTGCTAAGAGCTTGCTGGCTGAATTCAACCTGGGCTGTGACGTGCAGCACACTGGCCACATGTACCGTGTCTACGTCAACACTTTCCTGGGCTTCGGGGGCAATTTTGCCCGGCAGCGCTATGAGGAGCACGTGCTGAACCAAACCTATGTGCACAACCGGTATTGCTGCCTCACCTAGTGGTGCCCCCACTAGAGCCTTGTGAAATGGGGTGCTGGTTCCTTCATGCTGTGCTCTCCCCCTTGGATTTGCCTCATGAACTGCCTGTGGTGATAACAGCTCCCACAGCCACGCTGGCAGCAGCTGTTGCCTGGGCTGGCACAGAGGGCTTGGCTGCTGCTGTTCTCCAAGCCTGGCAGGTGTTATCAGTGCCACAGCTCCCTGCCTTCCTCCTTCTCTCCTTGTGACAGGCTACAGGGAGGCCCCTCCTAGTGGCTATTGGCTTTTCCTGCTCTGACTTCCCCTCCTCCAGCACCGATTCACTCAGCACATCTTTCCATTGCATCCCCACCTCGAGCTCTCCTGTCTCTCCTTTCCTTCCAAGAGCACTCCATGAAGCTGTCGCCAGAGGTGGAGGCTTGGTGCCCAGGTACTCCTGTGCCGAAGCAGCCCCTGCCTCCAGATCCCCAGGGGCTGTGCAGAGGCACAGATCCCCATGAGCTGGGTGGGGTGGGCCGTGGCTTCTTGCACCTACAGGTGCTCAGAGCATGTAGCTGCAGGCCAGCATGACAGATCTGGTGAGTTCAGCCTTAGCAGGAGGTGGCAGGACAGGCACCAGCTCTGCAGGACACAGCCTGGTCTGGTGCAGAGGGTATCTGGATGTGGGACAGGGCTAGATTAGGCTTTTGGGAGGTGGAATAGGACCCCCTGTACAATTGCCGTGTTTTCCTGGACTGTTTTCCAGCCTGCACAACCAGCAGACAGGGCTGAGCCCCAAGATGCCCTTCTTGGACCCCTGCCTGCCTGTGGGGCTGGAGGACACGGTGGTCAGGGGTGGCCAAACCCTGTACATCAGGGGACGAGGGGACTGGCAGGCCTGTGCAAAGCTGCTGCAGCCCCTCCTGGCAGGGTCCAATGGCAGCCATGTCTCCCTGGTGGAGACCTACAAAGCACCCATCGACTTCAGCAACAGTGAGTTTTACGGCTTCTCAGAGTTCTTCTACTGCACCGAGGACGTGCTGCGCCTGGGGGGCCAATACAGTGCCTCCACCTTCACCTCTGCTGCCCAGGTGGGTGCTGCCTCAGCCCAGGGGAGCTGGGCTGCTCCTGGGGCTGGGAGTGAGGGTGGTTTCTCTGCTCTGAACCCCAACTTCTCCTTCTCCCAGGAGTACTGCAGCCAGCGATGGGAGATGCTGACTCAGCGTTTCCGTGGTGGCCTCTACTCGGCGCACGCTGACCAGCACCGGCTGAAGTAAATGGACTTGCTGGGAGGTGCCGTGGCTGGACCTCCTGGGGGCCTTTTGCTGCGCTAGGGGACTGCTGCAGTTGTTAGTGTCTGGCTGATGCGCCTGTGTGCTGTGCCCGCAGGTATCAGTGCTTCAAATCAGCCTGGATGTACCAAGTCCTTCACGAGGGCTTCCAGTTCCCACTGGACTACCCCAGCCTGCGCACAGCCCAGCTGGTGTACGACCGGGAGGTGCAGTGGACCCTGGGAGCCATCCTCTACAAGACGCGATTTCTGCCGCTCAGGTACAGTGGCTGCCGGGTGGTGTCACACAGGGAAGGGTGGCCAGGGAGGAGCAGGAGTAACTGCACTGGGTGAGGGCTCCGCACGGAGCCTGGCGGTACCCCACTGTATCTCATGGCCAGTCCTGACGTTCCTCTCCACAGGGATCTCCGTCAGGAGAGCATCCGGCAAGCACACGCCTCCTGGCTGCGCCTCTCTTTCGTCTACAACCACTATCTCTTCTTTGCCTGCATCCTGGTCGTGGCGCTGGCCATCGTCCTCTACCTCCTGCGGCTGCGCCGCATCCACCGCCGGCAGCTGCGCTCGGCCCAGCACACCCTGCTCTGGCTGGACACGGTGGTGGTGCCACTGGGCCAGGGAAGCGTGCCGTGATGCCAGAGGTGCCCAGCATCCAGTTGCACCAGCAGAACTAGGACTGGCTGGGCTCTGAGAGCTTGGACTCCTTCTTAAAGACCATCTCAAAGTCTGCGCTCCGTCGTCTCTGCATCAGAACCGGAGTCTGTGGGCTGAGGCAGCTATGGACACGAGAGCTTTCCTCTCCACCTTGCCCCAGTCCTAATCTTTGCATTCCTTGGCCTCTGGCCTTTGCCTCACTACATGGTGTAGAGCAAAGTCCTCTGCCACCAGCAGGCTCAAGGCTGCAGCCCTGGCAGATCCCTTAGATAACAGGACACTATCACTGAGGCAGCCAACCCAGGGCTCTGGCCTGAAGTGCTGAGTTTCCATGACTCAGCTACCAGTTTGCAGAGTGACCTGGTGAGGTGCTGTGGTTCGTCACCTGGGGTGGCCTTCTGCAGGCCCTGACAAGCCTGGGGCTGGGAGAGCGGCAGGCACCAGCTAAGTTACTGCAGGAACAAGGTAAACCACAAGTTCCACCAGGCTGCTCTGCCCATCCTGGCCCCTCTTGGAGTATTTCTGAAGGGGTGTCCTGTTCTTTGCTATGTCTTCCCTCTGAGGACAATCCTACAGTCCTACCCTACATCCCAGACTGAGCCCTGAGGGCTCACTGATTGATTCTTGAGGCACCCCCAGAGTGGGCTGTCTCCTTTCACACATTCATTCCCTCCTGGGCACAGCTGCCCTGTGCTGTGCCAGGCACTAGTGTCAGACCCGTGGCTCTTTCCTCCACGAGGGCAGGCTGGGCCTGCCCCTGGGAGAGCCACCTCAGCCCAGCCCAGCTCACAGCCCCAGGGCAGACCAGGGCTGAGCTGTGCACACAGGCACAAACCTTCCCTGGGGCTGGAGCCCCACCGATGGTCCAATGAAGTTTGTCACTTTACTGAACTCAGCTGTTCCCATTCCTGTAGCAATAAACAAACCCCTTGAGCCATCCAGCACTGTCTCATTTCCTAGCGAGCAGCTCCCAGCAGCGATGGCTCCTGGCTGTGGGGTGGCTGCATGGCTGCACAGCTCTGCTGCTGCTTCCTGCTGCCACAGTGGGCTGATGGAGCTCCTTTCCTGCCAGTATTGTTCTCTGATTCCAGCAGGACTGAGCTTAACTGAGCAGCAAGGGGAGCCCTGATCCAAACCAAACTGCTGGGATCCTTGGAAACAGCATGCTTTGCTGCCCTCTTCCTAAGAGAACAAGCCTGCCCACTCAGAGCCCCTCCAAGATGTTGGTCTCTGCTTTTTAACTTATTCCCCACCTGACTCTTAGCTGCTTGGCAAAGAGGCTGCTGAGCTGCTCCAGCACCATGGAAATGGTCCCAGCACAGCTGCAAGAGGCTGGGAAAGTACCCAGTTCTCTCTAGCACACACAGTCACTCCCTGTGACCCTGGTCCCACAGCGTGAGCACACAGGTGGCATCAAGGGTAAAACTCTCCATGCACCTGTGTGCTGCTGACCTCCTGCTCAACAGCTGAGGATCCCAGCCTTGTTCTCATGGTGCAGGAACAGTGCTGGGGAAAGGAAAGGCCAAGACTCAGCCTCAAAGCAGCAAATGACTCAGCCTCCAGCATGACTTACTAGAAAAAGGATTTATTTCCACAACACAAGTTAAACAACACAGACAAATAAATAAATACAGATAAATTATCTGATAAATAAGGGGAAATCTGAAACACAATGCCCTACTTGGCTCTTCTCAGAACCTGGACCCATCTTGTGGTGGAGATACCTAAACACTACTGCAGCTGCCTCACTGCTCAGGTAGGAGACAGCCCTCTTTTCGTCCCTGCCAGCAGTCCCCAACACCTCCCTTATCACACCCAAGGGGGTCTGCACACTCCTCTAGGGTGAACCCTTTGTTCTTCCACCCACAGCCAGAATCTGCCTTAGCAGGGACCACCCCCACCACAGGGGACTGCTCACTCCACAGAGGATGCAATGGCTCCTGTGTTCTCATGCAGACGGGCAGCCAGTGGATGTAATGACCAGGGAAGGGGAACCAGCTGGGCAGCTTGGGCTACAAGCAGGGGTTTCACGTGGGGGCTAGGGCTGAACACACCAAGAGGGCAGGGCAAGCACTGCTGGGACAGGATCCGCTGCCACCACACACAGATCCCTCACAGGATGGTGCCCAGTCACTGCAGCACTGGGCCAAGCTGAAGGGATCTCTCTCTCCCTGGTAGCGTGGCTGCTCCTAGGGGTGGATTAGTAGGCCCTTGTCCAGGGATGCTGCCTGCTGTGCCTGGGGGCCCAGCCATCCATTGGTCCAGGCTGCAGTGCTCCAGGTGTGCTTGGGCAGCGGGTCCAGCCTCTGTCCAGCACCTCTGGGGGGCTGTTTCGTACAGGAGGGTAGAGGCTGGAACAGCTACAAGAGCTGGGGGAGGGAGAAAGGAAGAGAAGTAAGCACCAAACTGCATTCATGAGGGAGCTCCCACAAATTTGAGAACTACAGTGCTGGATTTGCTCAGGCCCAGCACACAGCCAGCAGCCCCACACTGGGACCAGCTCGCCACAGACATGCATTAGTGTCAGGCACCGAAGCCAAAGCATTTCCCCCAGCCCAGCAAGGGCTGAGCTGCAGCTCCCTCCCCAGGCAGGCAAGCAGGTACTTCTGCCATCCTAACTCTCTGCCCACTCACGGTGATGGATTTGATGGGGTTCTCTGTCGAGGCGCCAGCTCCCAGGGGCTGCTCACTCCCAGAGGAAGCGCACGTACCAGATGGTCTCGTTCTTCAGTTGCGGCCCGAACAGGGGGTTGGCCTGGGCCAGGATGGCGATGAGCCAGCTGCAAAGGGACGCAACCCGCCGTCAGCCCCCCTGGCAGCACCACAGCGCCAGGAGCGGCTGCTGTCCCGGGAGCGATGGGCCCGGGAGGGAGGCGGGCCGCAGCCAGGGGACCAGCCTCCATCCATGGAGGATGCTGGGCAGCAGCCACCGGTCTCGGTGAAGCCAGCGGAGGGGGGGGAAAGGGTACCGGGCCCGGCCCGCGGTACTCACAAGAGGTAGCAGCACACGGCGGTGGTGACCAGCATCGTGATGATCACCCTGCGGAGACACCGGCGTTAGCACGGGAAGGCCCAGCTCCAGAACCCCCGACCGCGGTACCCCCCGAGCCCCCACTCACCCGCGGTTCGGCCCCTTGGGCACGAACCAGGGGGCGGCGATGCCCACCAGGCCCCAGAAGGCGGAGAAGAGGACGAGCGGCAGCGCGAAGCTGTGCGCCGTCATGGCCGCTCCGCACCGGACTGCGCCCCGCCCACTGCCGCGCCACGCCGCCAATCCGCGGCCGGAGCGCGCCGCGCCGGCGGCGCCGTCGGCTCCCATTGGCGGATCGGCCCGGCCCGGCCCGGATCCGCTCGGCACGGCACGGCACGGCCCCCGCAGCCCTCCGCAGCTCGCTCCGCCAAGGAGCACCCAGCCAGACACAGCCGCTTCACAAAACTCCTTTATGTTACACAGTTCGCACTCGCACACGCCGCCACCGCCGCCCCCCGCGCCAGCCCGGCTGGGCGCACATCGCCCTGCGCACCCGGGGCTCGGGGGCTCGGCCGCCCCTCCGTCCGGCGGTGCGGCTCCCCGGAAGGGCTCCCCCGCCGGGGCGTTACTTGGGAACTCTCCGGAGCTCGTTCATGAGCCACAGTGCCATGCTGAGCAGGGCCAGGGAGCCCGACTGGTGCGTAGCAGCCACAGGCGTAGGGACATAAAGCAGCAGGGTGCTGATGCCCAGGCCCACCTGCCAAGAAGGGAGAAGAGGTAAGAGCAGTTGTGGAAGCACCAGGGATACCATTCCCAGCACGTGTGGTGTTAGAAAGGGTCATGGTCGCACCATGAGCCACCCCAGATTCAGACTGTGCATGCAGTATGGTGAGGTGTGGGGTATAGGCAGCTCCACCTCTCAGCTCTGGACTCTTGGAGCCAGCATAGATCCAAGTGGGGTCAGGTCTGCCTTTGAATGTGCTACAAAGGAGTAAGAAAAAAATAAGGGCAGTACCTGCATGCAAGCTACGGCCAGTAAGGAAGTCACAGCCATCCTGGTCCTTCGAGGGAGTGGAATCTTCCTTGAGAAGAAGTACAATGCTGTGACAGCTGTGATGGAGGCAATTCCCTACAGAAGAGAAGGGAAACAACCACCCTTCAATGAAAGTTCAAGGGAAATGGATACAGTGGCCTTTTACTGCCTTCCATGCAGTAAAAGAAACTGTGTGAGCAGTATTTAACTAAAGAAATGTATTAATGGCCATGACCAAATCCTAGAGCTCCCACACCATCAGGTTAACAACCCTGAAATTTAAGTGAACTTACAGTTCACTTAAGTGAACTTGTAGTTTCCTCCAAATGAATGCTTTACGTTTCAACAGATTCTCCTCATTAATTCAAGTCATTAGAGATTGTGTCTGCCCTCTCTCCAGCTGCCACCTTGACAACTGAAGGTGGAAGCTGTCATCTGGAAAACTCATCTCACTTCCACCACTCAGCTGTAGTTCACCAGTATAATCTTGCTGTGCAGGTCACCCAAGGTGATCCAGCTTAATCTTTCTTTTTTTAGTCTTAGCCACAGCTTAGTTCACAGCAGTGCTGCCAGTGGTATTTAATATCCGGATTGCTCCAACTAGCTGAGATATACTCACAGGGCACTACTGTGCAAAACAAGTTCAGAAATGCTGCAGGAAGCATTCAGTATCAGGATTTCCAAGTTTTATTTCACACAGCTTTCCCAGACATTTCAATAGCAAAGGGCTACCCGACTCTGAAGCTCATGTTATGGAAAAGGAGAATCAGAGAAACAAAGTGTGTTACTTGCGTAGGAGGAAGAGCTCCTTAAGGAAGAAGGCCACACTGAAAATAAAAAACAATGCTAAACTTCCTTTTCCTGCAAAGCAAACTGGTAAGATGCTCTCAGGCCCTTTGGACACCCTGGAAATCACTCAAGCTGACAGAACCACAGCCCAAAGAAGAGAGCTTGGCTGCAGGAGGCAACCAAGAAGCAGCCCAGACATGTCAGGAAGACAGCACTTACCAAGATCCTGTGATCAAACTGTACAGTTGTAGGATTCTCAAAGATATTTCTCAGCACGGGGGAGAAGGCAAGGAGATCATCTGGGATCCAGCGCTCCCCCATTTTGGGGAAGGAATTGTACACAAGGCCAGCATCCAGCCCTGCCACAAAGGCACCTGCAATTCCAGAGCAGAAAATGAGACTACCAGAGTAGACAAAGGTGTCACTCCAGGTTGCACAGCTCTCATTCAAGAGCTCAGCTCGATCCTGAATTTCTTTTAGCAACATAGACAGAGATCACACAGCACAGGAAGGCTGGAAGGTGCCTCTCCCCCTGCCCAGGAAAGACCAGTGAGGACGTTCTTGACTGTAAGATCCCTGACAGCAGCAGTTTTCCCAGAGAATGGATGGGGTTGCTCACAGAATAGAAGAAAACAACCAAACCAGCAGAGAGGAATGAGTCATAAAGTGGACAGCAGAAAAAGCTTTACCTGAAAGAGCAGTAAGAAAAATGAGAGCTGTAGTGCCATGAGCATATTGTCTCAAGCGAAGGAGCTGTTTGGTTTCTGGCAACTGTAAAATAAAAAAAAAAAAGAAAAAGAAAAAGAAAAAGAAATAATCAAGGCATTTCCAGTGGTGTTGGCAGCAGGTAAGAAAAGCCTTCACAACATACACAGGCCAAGGGGTTGGCCTGCATTTTAGAGGGGGGTTTTACAGCAGCCATGCTTCAGTGGTCTCTCAAAACCACAGCTATTCAAGTCCAGCTCTGTGCAGAAACTGAAGTGGCCCCTGGACAGTTACTGGAACAAATAATTTACCCCAGCCAGGCACACCCCTAACCGAGCTTCCACAAATTCTGAGACTCATCACTTTGACCCAAACAGCACAAGCCAAAGCAAGTGTTCCATAACCAAGAAGTTTGTAACACTCTAAGTATGGGTATTTGTAACACTCTAAGTATTAGATACGAGTCAGGAACAGAGACTACAAGAGAGGCACCATCAACCTTCACATCACACCCCAGCCCTCTGAAGTGACACTGCCCTGACACAGCACTCCATACCTTGTGTTGTGGAAGCAGCAAAGACAGCCCTGTCCACAGGCTGGCAGAGTACAGGACCAGTGCAGAGCCCAGGTGTGCTGCCAGACGGTACTGACTGACCCGGGGGATGTCGTACGAGTCTGGCTTCTCTTCCAGACCACTCTTCACCATGTACCATCCCAGCAGCCCCTAACAAAACAGGAGAGGGCTCAGGGCCAGACAGGACAGCAGCAACTACTAAAATGGGATAAACATTAGGGGCAAAGCAACTTATTTCCTCTACTTTCTACTAGCACTGACACAGTGTCATGGCATCACTGACACCAAGCTATCGTGAATCCCACTGTCTTAGTTATGCTGAATCAGAAGGTATCAAACTGACAGAGCACAGGTTTAGATTAGATTTTGGGAAAAAATTCTGTGCTGTGAGGTGTCGCCACATTTCTCTTCACAGAGAAAAGCAAGGCACAATTTTTCCCAAGAATATTTCTGGGTTTCACATTCTCCGAACCTCGGAGAAAGGAAAAACAATTCTTATCTCATTTGCTGTGCCTGTGTTTGTGCAAAAGTAGAATGCAATATGGAGACTGTTTACCCAGAGTGATGGTGTTTTGTTTCCTTGGCCTATCAGGGCCAAGTGTGTGTGTGTGTGTGTGTGTGTGCGTGTGTGTGTGTGTCGGGACTGTTGGCTGACAATCACCAGAGTCAGAGCAGTGGTGTGCAGTTGGTTGCTTGGCAGATTCAGTTTAGATGTAATGTAATATAGTATAGAATAATAGTATAGAATAATATAATGTAATATAGTATAGAATTATATGTAATATAATATAGAATAATAATAGAATATATTATAGAATAATATAGTATAATAAAGTAATTAATTAGCCTTCTGATATTAATGGAGTCCTCCTCATCATTCCTCTCCTTCACTGGGGGCAAAAATATCCACTATAGTGAGGGTGGTGGGCACTGGAGCAGGTTTCCCAGAGCAGCTGGACGGAGCTCTGAGCAAACTGGTGCAGCGAAAGGCATCTCTGGTTGGGGGGCCAGAAGGGGATGCTCTGTGGGTGCCTCAGTGAGTTCAGAGGCTGCGGGGGCTCCCCTCTCACCTGGAAGCAGACGAGGGCGCAGAGCGCGAGCACGCGGCCCTTGAGGGGCGGGCTGAGGCAGCCGCGGTGCCAGAAGTAGGCGGCGGGCAGCAGGTAGGCCAGGCCCACGGCGCGGCCCCACATGCGGTGCGAGTACTCCATGTACCAGATGAACTTGAACTCCGGCAGCGTCATGTCGTGGTTCAGGCTGTCAAGGGACAAGGAAGCGACTCTTTCACGGGGACCAGAGCAGGCCCCCCCAGGCAGGCTTTGTGTGCCTTCCCAGTGGCTTCAGAAAACATTTTCCTTCTTGCCACAGGTGCATGAGCGGCTCAGTCACAGCAGGGAGGCTCTCAGCCCACCCTCCTTCCAGTTTTGCACACTCACATTTTAAACTCTGGGAACTGCTGGTACTTCTGGAATTCGGCTTCCCACTCCTGCTGCGTTCGGGGGGGTTTCATCTCCTTCACCAGGTGCCAGTCGACCATAGAAAGGCCTGACTCTGTCAGCCTGGGGGCAGAGACACCAACAGGCACAACTCACTCCCTGGCAGTCAGCAAATCTACGGAACTGAAGCGAGAGCTGTGGGCTGCACAGCAACCCAGGAGCTGGGACTACGATGATCCTTGTGGGACCCTTCCAAGCATACTCTGTGCTTTTATGGCAACTCTTAAAACCCTTGTTCAGACAAATCCTTAAGCTCACAACTAGGAACAGAATGGAAATCAGAGTCTGTGAATGACCACATCTAAAATGACGATAAACATGTAAGAGTTGCCTCAAAGTGGCATCCACAGACCATGAACTGCCTCCCCGGTACTCCCAGCCCTCTCCCACCACGTCCCCTTGCAGCCAAGAAGGGAAGGGAAGGGAAGGCACGGGAGGAGCTCTCACAGGCTCTCTCGGGGCGGCTCTCGGTGTGCGGACAGCCGCAGAAGGTCACGGGCGCTGCGCACCGGAGGGCACACACGGACGGCCGCCTCCAGGGCCCCGCTCTGTGCCCCTGCCGGCGGGGCTGCGGGTGCCGCGCTCACCTGGTGACGCCGCCCAGCACCACGGCACCGGCCACGGCACCGCTGCAGACCAGCAGCCATCGCCCCACGGCGGGCGGCGGCACGACGGGCTGGGGCGCCTGTTGCAGCAGGCGGCGCGGAAGGCAGAGCGGCGAGGGCAGGCGGCCGTGTGTCGGCGGTGCCAGTAGCGGTGCCGGTGGCGGTGCGAGCCCCCCCCGCAGCAGCCGCCGGGCCCCGCCGCGCGCCGCTCGCAGCATCCCGAGCCACCCCGGAAGTGTCGCCGCCGGAAGCGCGGGACGAGCACTTCCGGACCCGCCCGGGCGTCGCCATGACGATCGCGCTGCGCGTGACCGGCAGCGCAGAGCAGCGACCCCCGCGCGCCGCCAGCGCAGGTGCTGAGGGCGCGTGCGGGACGGGGGCGGGGCCCGCGCGGCGGCGGGGGCGGGGCCGAGGCGCCCGAGGGGCGGGGCTCACGCGCGCCGCGCGGCGGCGTGGGCGCGCCGGGCTCGCGTCCCGCGCCTCCGCCCGCCCGCGCGCCCGCCCTCGCGCCAACGGGCTGCGCGGGCCCGGGCCGCGAGGGGGCGGGCCCGGAAGCGCCGGTGGGGGGCGGGGCCTGAGGCGGAAGCGGGGTGGGCCCGCGGCGGGGCCGGCGCGGCCCGGGCGGGCGCCATGGGGCGGTCCGGGATCACCGCGCTGCTCTGGTCCCGCAGGCATGGACGATGGGTTCCTCATGGAGGTGTGCGTGGACTCGGTGGAGTCCGCCGTCAACGCGGAGCGCGGAGGTAAGGCCCGGGAGCCTCGCGGGAGGGGGCGGCGGCGCGGCGGGGCCGGTTCTGACGCGCCTCTCCGCAGGTGCCGGGCGGATCGAGCTGTGCGCGGGCCTCGTGGAAGGAGGGACCACCCCGAGCATGGGTGAGCCGCGCCCGACCCCGGTCGGTCTCCCTGCGCCGCCCTCCGTCCCGCTCGGCTCCCGCCGCGGCCGCTCCCGGCCGGTGCTGAGCCGCCCCCGTCCCGCCGGCAGGGCTGCTGCAGGTGGTGAAGCAGTGCGTGCGGGTCCCGGTGTTCGTCATGATCCGGCCCCGCGGCGGGGATTTCCTGTACTCGGACCGGGAGGTGGAGGTGATGAAGGCCGACATCCGCCTGGCCAAGCTGCACGGCGCTGACGGGCTGGTGTTCGGGGCCCTCACCGAGGACGGGCGCATCGACACCGAGCTCTGCACGGCGCTGCTGGGTGAGGGCGAGCTCTGCCAGGCAGAGCTCTGTGCCTGGCGGGGTTCTAGTGCTGCTCCGGCTGGTGCCGTAGAAATGTACAGAGGGCTTCGGTCTGCACATCTTGTCTGGGTCTTGCCATCTCTTTGCACCGTTTTCGGTTTCCTGCCTTACCTGTGAGACGTTAAATACTTGAGAAACTTTGCAGACCAAGGACCACAGCCCCAAGCCATTCATACAGAGTTTGAGTCACCTGGGACATAATAGCAAAGTGTAGGAAGGCTTAGGTGAGCTGCTTTGACCTGTTGAATTCTCTCTCTCGTTTTCTTTGTCCTTTGTTCTTTTCCTTATGTCCTTGCTGCAGGTGTCTAGGATATGTAGCTCCAGGACTTTGGCCTTGTGTGTAGCTGGCAATTCATCTTCATTTTTCTCTCTTAACACACACAGGGAGAAAAGATTACAAGCGAGAGGTGTGAACACATGAAAAGCTGCAGTGGGAGACTGCTAACCCAGACCACAAACATGCAGAAGGAAATTCTCTTTCTTGCTGCGTGTTTTTTGGGAGCTACAGCCAAAGCTAAAGAGGCCTGGGCCTTTCCTTGGTGATGTAGTGCTGAGGTTTTCATATGAAGGGGAATGTAAGGAGTGCAGCAAAGGAAAAGGGTCTTGCCAGGACTTAGCAGGGAGCAGGTGGATATCTTTTTGTAGAAATAAATAACTTTGCACAGTAAGTAGAGAACCTTTGGTGAAGTTTGCTGTGGTCTGAGAGCAGAAATTGTAATTAAAGAAATCACAAAAATCAGCTCCCTTGCTTCCAAAGAGCAATGGTCCTGGCCTTTCCCCAGGTAGATGATACAACTTCCCTGCTTCCTTCCTGCCAAGAAAGTCATCTGTGGTAGGAATGAAGGTTCTGCACATTCCAGATAGGATGGGGGATTTTGGTGTCACCCATAAAACCAAAGGTTTGTTGCTTTCTCATAGGGCAGAAGAACTCTTCCCCACGAAAAAGCCTGGATGAACATCATTGTTCCCAGCAAGAATGGGGACTCTCTGAGCTCCCCAGGAATGGCTTGAGAAGCCTTTGCCCTGTTCCGTGTCATGTGTGTTTCTGGTTCTAGCACAAGGCACTCTGTACCAGCCCTGACTGACCACTGTCTTCTTTCTGCAGCCGTATGCCGTCCCCTGCCAGTCACGTTTCACCGCGGTGAGTCTGCAGGGACAGCAGCCCTGGGCAGGACCCAGCGTGTGTCCCACTGCTGGGGGAAGGAGGGGCTGGGAGGGAGCTGAGCTTGGTCTTCTTTGGCTCTTCTTTGGAGAGGGAGAGCTCTGCAGGCTGTGCTGTTCCCTACAAGAGAAAAGGTCCAGGGGGCTCAGGTGTGGGAGCTGTCTCATTGCCCTGTGAGAGAGGCAGTGTCTGAGGAGCTGAGTATGGTGGCCCTGGCACTGCTGCCAGGGGAGTGTTACAGTCGGGAGCTGTGGACCCGGGGTGTGAGCAGGACCCTTCCTATGGCTGGCTGAGGGACAGGGCTTGAGCACGATGAACGGAGTGATTGCTGAGCTGCTGTTCTGGTCCCTCAGCCTTTGACATGGTGCATGACCCTCTGGTGGCACTGGAGACCCTGATTTCCCTGGGCTTTGAGAGGGTGTTGACGAGTGGCTGTGACAGCTCAGCACTGGAAGGATTGTCCTTGATTAAGAGGCTTGCAGAACAGGTGAGTGCCTGCTGTGCTCTGCTGGGTTACTGTGGCTGCTCCCTGGCACTGCCTGCAGGCAGCTGCTTTATGATATCCCTGATTTCTGAAAGGGAGTTCTGTCAAGGAGTGCTTGCCTTCCCTCTCTTGCTTGGCTTTAATCTGTTTCCCCAAGTCCATGCAGGCTGGGCCCTGAAGTCTCCCACAGCAAAAACTGCTTGGGTTCTTGTTTGTAGGTTTGGAGAGGGTGGTGGGAGTTGGTGTTAGCAGCTGGTGTGATGACCCCACACAAACAACAGAGTGAGGTCCCTGCTGAGTGTCTCACAGTTCCTTTTAGGAAAGTGCAACAGGTGAGGTAGCAAGGTGGGATGGAGAGGTAGGAGGGAATGGTGACAGGTTGTCTTAGCTGTAACTGCAAGTTCTTTTCCTCTCTCTTTTCATTTTAAAACATGAATAGTACAAAAAAGATGGGTGCGAGCACACAAACTGTAAATCATGGTGACATCCATGAGCTTGTGGAAAGGGCTGCATTTCTTTGCTGCCTCACAAATGCATGTGTGGATCTGGTCCTCAATAATATCACTGACAGGTATGTTACTCTTCTTTCAGGCAAAGGGCAGAATTGTGGTGATGCCAGGTAATGTTTGTCATCTGTACCACGTCCTGCAGTCCTTAACCTTTCCTTGCTAGCCTCCTTGTCCTGGATTCCTTGCCCTGGAATCCACTTTCTGATCTGGCTTTCTGAGCCAGCTGCTCAGGAGGAGCAGCTCCTGTCCTGGTGTGAGTAAAGGCCACGCAGCCTGCTGGGTAGAGCAGAGCCTTGCAGCTATTGCTCCCTGCAGGATTTGGGGACAGCTGTAGATCTGTGGGAGAGCATGAGCCAAGGCTTCTCCCGTCCCTTTTCACTTGCCCGTGTCTCTGTTGTCCCAAGGGCTGTTTTTCCCTTCAGTTTATATGGCTCCTGTCCCTTAGTGGTGAGGTCCTGGGGTGGTGGCAGGTCTGGAATAGTGTCATCTGCTCGGTGTGTGACATCGGGCTTGTTCCCACCAGGAGGTGGCATCACGGAGCGCAACCTGCAGAGGATTCTGGAAGGCTCCACTGCCTCTGAGTTTCACTGCTCTGCTCGCTCAGCTCGGGACTCAGGGATGAAGTTCAGGTAACCGATTATTTATGTTCATTTTTTAGCAGAACTCTGTGAGGAAAAGGCTAATGAACGTGAGCATGCCTTTGTAGAACTGGCATTAATTTCAAGCAGCTTCCTGAGTGCTAGTTATGCCTTTATGTTTGGGATCATGGTGCCTGGTACTGTGTTCTGCAGTGTATGAATCCAGCAGTGCTCCTCACGTGGACGTGAGTTCCGTGCAGAACCAGGTTCTTGGGGCATTTCTTTTGTTACTGCCACCCTAGGAGTTCTGAGGGCACTTGGGAAGGCGGGCTGTGGTGTAGTTGCCTTAGACTTTTAACATAAGCACGTAGGATTTGGCACGCCAGTGGGATGTGCTTCTGAAAATTGAGTGAGGAATGGGCTATATTTGTCCATAGGTCTGCACTTCTTTAGATTGTTGTTCTTTCTGTTACTGTCCCAACTTAGGTTTGGGTGGCACCATCTTTGGCCAGTGCTGAAGCTAGGGGAAATATGGGGGTGTTTTTTTTGGTGGATCTTACTCATCTGTGTCCCCAGCAGGTCACCACTAATCACTGGTTTTCCTGACAGAAATCCGAACGTTGCCATGGGAGCGTCCTTCTCTGCCCCCGAGTACTCCATAAAGGTGGCAGACGTGGCCAAAGTGAGGACCCTGAACGCCATTGCCAAGAACATTCTGTAGTGGAGGGCACCGTGCTGGGCCAGGAGCACAGAGACTCCAGGGCGTGCCCTGGCACACGGACTGATGGGCACTGCTTCCATCCTCAGGCTGCAGAGGATGTCCACTAGGTGATGGAGCCTCACACCTCTTCCCTTGGCTTCCCCTGAAGTCCCTGGCCTGGAAACTTATGTTGGCCATTTTAAATAAAAGGACTCATTTCCAGATGCTGCAGCAGCAGCTGTTGGGCAGCATTTGGGAGGAAGGGAGGTGAGCAAGTAGGGGGACTGAATTGTACAGCACTGCATGTGATTGTCAAATAAACACTGCAGCTGCCCCCCTCTTGCTGTGCTTTTCTAGAGTTTATTTATGCTTTCAGGTAAGACTGTGACCCATGTTGCATAGCCTGAATTAGGACCCTGCTGTGCCAGAGAATACAGTCACATCCAGAATGCCAGGGTGGGAAACACCTTAGCCACAGCTGGGGAACAAAGCCTGCAGTGGTCAGCCTGCAGCACAGGTGGGGATTAGCAATGCAGCAGGTGTAAGCAGTGAGAAGCACCTGACTGATTGGGTGAGGAAGCTGTGAGCCATGCTGGGCTGTGGATCCTCAGTGCTTGAGGTGGGGTTGGTGTATGAGATTTCTTGGGAGGAAAAGCTGCTTTTTCTAAGAGAGTTTCCAGGTCCTTGTCCCAAGACAGAGCATAAACTGCTTGTTTTCCAGACAGCATTTGGGGAATGTGCCTGTTGGATCATGGCTGCCTAGTCAGGATTGAAGCCTCAGACTCAGTTACTTTATAAAATACCCAGTGAAAGATTTAAGTGGTATCAGAGTGGTGCATTAGAAGAGTAGAGTCCTAGAACTAAAGCACCTTTATCCATGCTGCCTGCTCTCTGTAAGAGATCACAAAGCTGAAGAGAATCCCTCTGACAGCCAAGACAGTGGACCTCAGGAAGCAAATGCTGGGTACAGATTTCCCATCTTGGCAATAGCTTACAGCCTGTGAGGATATATGGAAAAAATGTGATACTTGACAAGGTGGCAGCACCTCTGTCACCTTAAATAGAATCACATTATTGGAAACCTATCACCAAGACTGTATTTTCAGTTTAAAGGGTACATCCACTTTTTCACGTGGATCCATCAGAGGTATTGGTGTCTCCCAAAACACCTTGGGAACTTCTTAACAGATGAGCAGGAAAGGGAATGACTGCATAGCGCTGGTGTCAGAGCCTGCTTTAGCACTGACAGATGTGCAGGCTGTAGGAAGAATCCAAACTTGGAAAGACTGATTAAATTTATGGTCAATAGAGAGTTCATAAGAGTTCATGACTTATGTTGAGATTTTATGAGTCATGGTTGTGATTATTATACTGGTAGCTCTATTAAGATTGGGCTACCAGTATCATAATCATGATAATTAAGGTGAGAGTATTCTGCTGACCAAGCTGCCTCATGTTTTTGAACATAGGGTTAAGAACATGACAAGGCAGAGACACTCCAGACAGAATATGAGCAGTTTGGCTGATTGCCTGGCAGAGGCCTCTGGATCAGACACTGTGTGAGACAGGCATGAATCAGTACCTAGTTTTGAAAAGCTATAACATGCTGTATAACAGATGGATAAAGACAGGGGAGCACAGGGAAACTATGGTGTTGCTGGCCAAAAAGGTGCTACTTCGATTACCTTGGTACCACTGAATGGTGTCTGGGTATTTTAGTGGAGGAACATTTATGGAAGGAGCTGAAGGACAATAAAGCTTTGTGGGTTTTTAGGAGGAGCATGTGAGAGTAGAAAAAGTGGGTTATGCTTGCTTTGAACATCAAAGAGTGTGGAATCCTGTGCTGAGGGCAACACTTGAACTCTGAGTGAGAGACCAAAGCCAGGGTGAGGATGAGCTGTGACCTGTACTAAAAACAGAGATAAGCAATGGGATGGGGCATTATATAGGAAGGTGTCATAAACAAGTGTGCCCCTTGGCAGCAGTGCTCCGAGTGGTTTTGAGCAAGGCCAGAGGACACCTGTGCCAGTGCCAGAAAGAAGAATCACATCAGCAGGCCAGATGGAGAAGGGCTGAGTGATTGCTCCATTCACTTCTTACTCACTGCATCGATTTACAGCTCTCATGAGCAGTGTATTGGTTCTGTCCCGGAGGACGTAGCACATGGGATAGTGTTATTTACAAAAACATGTGGATTTAATCAGAGAAATTGCTAATAATTAACCACTGAGTTGGACATTGAGCCTTTCTTTGGTATTGATGATTCCTGAGGAATTACTCATTGTGTCACCCTTGACTTCTGAGTTACCTTGTAACTCTGTGTACAATGAGACAGCACAATAATTGCAGTCCCCCTTACTGTCCTCTTTTATCTGCTGTTCCTCAAGAACACACATGATAAAGCAAATCCAATTCTAGCCCTAGTAGCACCGTCCCCATGTGTTCCTGTCACACCTAGGCCTTCCTAAGTAGCAAGGGTTCAGTGGCAGTCTCCTTGGGAGTCATCCTCTTTCTGTCTCAGATGTTGGGGGTTATCTTAGCATGAAGATTCAAAGTCTCTTTGGGGTTTTGTGGTCAGCCAACTGCCATAACACACAGATAACATGGAAATGTGGGAAAGAAGAAAAAGAAGGAATTTGGAAAATCTTATGCTCTGCAGACTGGAAATTAGTAAAAGGAATCTGGATCCTGAAGACTCAGAAAGACCAGTGCAGCAGACCAGTGCTGAGCTCAGCTGCCAGACCCTGCGAATTCCCAGGCCAGGGGCACTGCTGGTGTCGCAGGCCCCCTTGCCTAGAGGCACCAGCCACTGTGGAACCAGCCTTTGCTGGACTTTTTGTGGGCGTTCAGCAGGCTTCTCACCAGAGAGGTCTGTTGCATCAAAGTAATGTCTTCAGCAGGTCAGGACGAGTTTGTGTCTGTTGGTGTGCACTGATCTATGAAACTATGAAAACTATGGTTCCTGAGCAATGGCTGTGGTGTCCTGCAGTGACTCTGTGACTTCCCTGTGTCCCCCCTTCGGTCTCTTCCTTGCGTCTCTTCCTCTCCTCCCTTCTCCTGAGCCTGTGCAGCTTCCCAAGCCCTTTTGGTCACAGCTTTGGTTTGTAGGGTTGAGCAATAATAACTGAGTTAATAAATAACTGTGGGTCATCAGAGTTTTTGTCCCAAGACCGTTTGAGGGTGTGGGGGGACTTTTATGCTGAGCATCTGCCCAGGGCTCTCAGTTGGGCAGAGCGAGAGGAGGGAGCTGCTGTTTCTTCTCCTCTGAGCTATGTCAGCAGCCCTGGAGGAGTTCTGCGGCTCCGTCTTCTGGGTGAGTGACTGCTTCATCCCCATGCCTGTTCTCAGTGTAGCACAGCCCTTGTGGGGGAGGGCAGTGCATTCCAAGGCTCACAGCCCGTCCTGCCAGTGAGACCCAAGTGCCAGTGGTCAGCAGAGGGTCGGGGGTTTATCCAGGAGTGCCATGACACTGAGTGCTGTGCACTGCCTGCACAGTGTTCACCAGACAGTGAGGCAGTGACACCTCTCTGAGCTCTGTCCTGTTTTAGCCTTCCTGGGAACACAGGACAGCCTGTACGGACTTCTGGAGAATGATTTGGCTTCAGCTGCTTCTGCTGGCTTGGCTCCAGCAAGGGGTGGTCCTCCCTCGTTGAGGCAGAGAGACGGGGATGGGGATATTGCTCGGACCTTGGCTGAGCGCTGAAATGCTCAGCCAGGAGGGTGGGTGTGGAAGGGGGGATGCAATGGCGTGGAGTTGGGTGGGCAGGACCTATAGGAGTGTTGGCTCTTGTCCTGTGTGCCAAGTGAGAGTCAAGCCATTGCAAGTGATTTGGTGTTCTGTCCTTGCTGCCTCCAGAATGATTCCTACCTTGCTCGTCCTGATGCCGACCTGCCGGTGTGCTTCCAGCAGACTGTGCTGGTCTGGATCCCCCTTGGCTTCTTCTGGATTTTGGCCCCATGGCAGCTCCTGCCCATGTGCAAATCCAGAGCCAAGAAATCCTCTGTGACCAAACTCTACATCATCAAACAGGTAGAGTGGAGCTGAGGGGGCACAGATGACAGGTGTTGGTGGTATGAGTGGAAAAACTCTGCGCTGCATTCAGGTGTGGGATGAAGAGATGACAAGTGTGGGAGGGAAGGAGCAGTGGAATAGGGAACCATCCAGGACAGAAATGTCTAGGGGAGTCCAGCAGGAGGCATGTCTGGGACAGAGGGCATAACAGGGAGGGATGCGCTGGGAGGAAGGGCAGGGTGTGTGCTGGGGCCTCTCGTCTTGTGGGCTGCTGTCTTCCAAAATGAAAATGGTGGCAGTGCTCCTGTGGAGCTGTGGCACATTCGCAGGGTTGAAAGCTGCCCCAGGCCAAGCCTGGGTTGAAAACAACGTGAGGATGTATTTTATGCCGACCTCTGTTGTCTCCCAGTGGTTCCAGTGTCCACAATGGGCTGGCCCTCTCTCCCCACAGGTGCTGGCTGCTCTGCTGGTGCTGACGGCAGTGGCGGGGCTGGCGCTGGCGTTTGTAGACGCGGAGCAGGGCGCTGTGCCAGCTGTGCAGTACACAAACCCCAGCCTGTACATCGCCACCTGGGTAAGGGCTCAGCTCTGAGTGTGCCGTGTGCCGCGGGGACAGGGTGAGACTGCAGCACCCTAGCACAGAGATCAGAGGGAAGCTGTGTCCACAGGGCAGGGGTAGCCTGGAAATTGGGTAGGACTAGCCCCAGACCTGTGTGGGTGGTGCATGAGGGTGATATGTTGAAGGCAGGTACCTGGTTGTACAGTGCTCACTGCTGTTATCCTTACAACTGGGATGATTCTATGCCTGCAAGTGTAGCTGAGCTCTCTGACAGAACTTTCCTAGGAGCTGTATGCTTTTCACAGGACTGGTTTTGCAGTGTGAACATCAGACCATGGCTTGTGACTCTGATGTCTCACAGCTTCCTTTACATTGTTGCTCAGTTTTGGGCAGAGGGCCAGGAAATACCACAGGGTGCCCAAGCAGAAGAGAAAGCCGGCTAAAGAGGATCTAGGGGCTATTAGCTTGATGGAATATGTGCATGGCAGTTACAGACGTCTTGTGTGAGACATGGAGTATTCTAACAGTCTTAACAAATGCCCAGGAGCTACACTTAAAAGCAAAATAAGACCGTCATTTGCTTTCCTTCTTATTTTGCCGTGTCATTTAGTTTCACATGCTGAGTCCATGTGAGATGATAAGGCAAGGGGACTCACCAGAGACACTGCACCACTGGAATGTGATCTGGGTTCAGTTCCAGGTCTGGAGGCAAGGTGCTGGAGATAGGGTGTGATCCCTCATAGCTTGACACATGTGAGAATGGAGTGGAGTGAGAGCAGCTAGAAAGAGTAATAGTGCCCTGCTGTAATGTCAGGGTACATTCAAACCTGATCTTATAGAGGGCAAAGAAACCTTTGCCCTCTAGAATTAATTCAGAAGCTTATGAAGGGTTGGTGGTGTGTTCAGGGTATTCAAGGCAGTGAATCCCAGCACATCATGTGTGCTGGCATCCCCGGACACATGCTCCAAAGGTGCTTTTAGAGCCATACCTAGTCCTGCAGCTCTGATTTTCTTTCCCCAGATTATGGTCCTGCTGGTGCAGGAGGCACGGCGCTCCTGCTTGCGCAGAGATTCGGGGGTGCTTTTCTGCTTCTGGACGCTGTCCCTTCTCTGTGGGATTCTGCCATTCCAGTCGCTCGTCCGGAGAGCTCTGCAGGTTGGGTTTGACAGGAAGCTCTGTGCTTCAACATGGTCTTGCTCTGCTCCCAAAGCAAGCTTCCTCATACTCTTCTCTTGACGAGCTCCCTGTGGTATCACTGGGGTCCCAGCCACCCTGGGGACCTTGGGGAACCAGAAAAGACCTGAGAAGGAATCCCTGTTTGAATTCATCCTGTCTCTTTGGGGAGGTATAAGCTCTCCAGGACTAATTTCTCCCCTTAAACACTTATGGGAGGAGGTCGGGGAGAAGCAGGGAAAGGTGGCAAAGGGAAGCTGATCCAGGACTCAGAGCGAGTTTTGCACTGCTCTGTTGGGCTCAGCCAGGGGATGGATCTTCTCTCTGAGTACCAGGGGCCTTGAGCCAATCCTGAGCAATAACCCTGGGCTTTCCATTTCTGCAGGAACCAATCCCTGACCTGCCACGGTTTATCCTTTTCTTCATCTCCTACGGGCTCCAGCTGCTGCTCTTCGTTGTCTCAGGCTTCTCAGATATTGCCCCAGAAACAAAGGAAATCGGGAAGAAGGTGTGAGGACTACAGGAGACTGTGTTTGGGGCACCACATCCTGAGCATTGTGTGGGGCAGGGCAGGCTCCATGCAGCACAGGGCCCAGCAAGAGCTGGAGCCTGGAGCATGGGGCATCTGCATGTGTGTCCAGGGTGGGCTGCTGTTAGCTTGAGCTGAGGTTTCTGGGGCTGGAGCTGGCACGGTTCGAAACCTGTGAGGCTCCTTAATGGCTGGGGGTGCTAAGCAGCTTTTGTCAAAACCATCCCCCAGATAAACAATCTCTCAGTACCCCCTTTGCTTTGTACCACAGAACCCAGAGGTGACAGCCTCCTTCCTGAGCTGCATCACCTTTGAATGGTACAGCAGGTGAGCAGGGCTCTGAGGGAGGTCGGGCTGGCAAAATGCTGGGGTGCCTGAGGGAAACCTCAGCTCAGGCTGGAAGAGGCACCATATTGGGTGCAGCCTGTGCAGCCTGAGCCCGGGGCCAGGATGGTGTGAAGGCCCTGCATTTGCAGCAAGGAGTCTCCTCCAACAAGTGTCATTGGATTTCTCTGTCCCACAGCATGGTTTTCAAGGGCTATCGCAAGCCTTTGGAAATAGAGGATGTCTGGGAACTGAAAGATAAAGACAAGACAAAGGCTCTTTACACTGCTTTTGAGAAGAACATGAAGACTGCAATGCAGAAGGCCAGAGCAGAACTGGAGAAACGGAAACGCAAGAAGAGACGCCAGGAAGGTGACCCAGACCATGGAAACAGCATGAGCAAGGCCCAGAGCCAAGACATCCTGGTGCTGGTAAATCCATTCCTACTCTTGGCCTTGTCTGAGGCTGAGACATCCCGGTCCAGCCTCAGGGAGTAGGGTCACCTCACCTCCCTGCAGCCCTCTTTCCTGGGCGTTCCCTTCTTTGATCCCACGGGACCATGGGCAAGGATAGGGGAAACCATGACAGGGTCTTCCTGCCATGTCCTTGGCAGATCCCCGTACTTTAAAAGACCAAGGAAGTCTCCATCTTTCTGCCTTACATAAAGACAGGAACCACCCTCAAATCTGCAGTACAAGCAGTTCCCTCCTGTCTGTCTAGGTCAGATACCAGCAATGAGGTCAGAGGGAACATCATTCTGTGACCACTCCTGGTCTCAGATTCTTCACGATTTTTGCCTGATTTTTGGCCTGAGAGGTTCAGGCTGGTTTGGGTTTTAACAATTGTCTTTGCTACAAAAGAGACGGTCTAGTCCTGGGTGTGTATGGCATAAACAGAGATCAGTGAAAGGGAGTGTGACAGGAGCTAAAGCTAAGGCTTTGTTCAGGATACCTGATCTGGGGTCAGTGAGGTGCTGCCCTGAAGCATCCTTCCAGATGCAGGACACCTGCACCACCAGCTCCCTCACTTCTGTGTGGGCTTTCCTCTAGGAGGAGAAGCAGCCAAAGAAGAAGAAGAAGAAGAAGGGAGACAATGAGGACTCAGGCCCTCCCAAGGATTACCCCAGGGGCTGGTTGATAAAAGCCTTGGGCAAGACCTTCCAGCAGAATCTCCTGCTAGCAGTGGCATTCAAGCTGGTGCATGATGCCCTCGTGTTTGTCAGCCCCCAGCTGCTGAAGTGAGTCCTTTGTCTCTGTCCTGACTTTGCACCCAGCTCCACCACCTCCCGGTGTGTGCGCTGTATCCAGCCCCACCATCTCCCTGTGTGCCATTCCCAGCCACAGACCCTGGGGACCTTTTGTGCCCTCAACAAAAATGGGAGAATATGTTGGGGTACAGTTTAACAAAGAACTGATCTGAGCTGGCTGCCAGCTCTTATGTGTGTTATCCCGCTCCCTTGCATCCTGTTATGCGGCTCTGCTCCCTCCCTGGACTCCCTGGAGTCAGTCCTGGCTCTTCCTTGGGCCCCTGCCAGAGTCGGTGCAGCTCAGCCCAGCAGGGCCCCCCTGGCTTGTTTTGCAGAGCAGCACAGTCTCTGTGCTGTGGATGCTCTTCCCCTAGTGACCCTCTGCCATGTCTGTGGCACAACAGGGTTCCCAGCTTGCTGACCATCGAGCCAGCTCTCTGGGGCAGGGTTTTGCTCACCACTCTTGTGAGGATGCTCTCCCTGCATTCACTGGGACCATCCTGCTTGGGTGTGTCTCAGTATGGTGTGTGTCTCATGAGCTTCTTTCCCTGCCAGGCTGCTGATTGCCTTTGTGTCAGATGGGGACGCCTTTGCCTGGAAAGGCTATTTGTATGCCATCCTGCTCTTCCTGACAGCAGTGATCCAGTCCCTCTGCCTGCAGCAGCACTTCAGCTTGTGCTTCCAGCTTGGCATCAATGTGCGAGCCAGTCTCATCGCTGCCATCTACAAGAAGGTCTGTATGGTCCTGTCATCATCCCTGTTGCCTTCCTCCAAGCTGGGCTGTGCATAAAATCATCCACCTGCCCCATCAACCTCGGGTGTGTGCACTTTCCTCCTCAGAAGGCATGGGGAGAGTTTGGGGGGCACCCACCCAACACTGAGGACAGTGTGAGCCCTAGTTCTGCTTGGGACCTGGGTGCTGCAGCAATGTGTTTGACAGCTACCAGGGGCTGGGGGAGGTTTCTCTTCAGAGCAGTGCAACACCTGGGGCAGGTGCCACTAGGATTCCTGCACAGGGGTGCTTTTCTTTGCACCTAGCACCCAGTGGCTCCAGGTGTGCAGGCACCAGAGAGCACTGGTGCCCAGAAGTGGTTTCAGCCTGGTCTGCTCATTCCCTGCTCTGAGCTGCTCCCAGCCTGGCTTGTGCTGACTGTGCTTTCTCTTTCCAGTCACTCACCATGTCCGGAGCCACCCGCAAGGAGTCCACGGTGGGAGAGACTGTGAATCTGATGTCAGCTGATGCCCAGAGGTTCATGGACCTGGCCAACTTTATTCACCAGCTGTGGTCATCCCCCCTGCAAATTATCCTGTCCATTGTCTTCCTCTGGGTGGAGCTGGGCCCCTCTGTCTTGGCTGGCATTGCAACCTTGTTGCTGCTCTTCCCCATAAACGCGTTCCTGATTGCCAAGGCCAAAACCATTCAGGTCAGTGGTGGGTGCAATATCCTCCCTGGTCTCCCATGTCCAACCCCACTGTTGCTCCCCTCCCTCATTTGCTGCACTCCCTACCCTTTGCTTTTACGCTCTGGATCTTTCCCAGCCTAGGAATTTGATCTTGCTTGGGCTGGGAATGCCTCTAGCCTGAGCCAGAGGTGATCAGCTCCATGAGTAGGAGATAGGTGAGATCTGTTCTACCATCACAGCTGAACTTGAACCAGACTGGGCACAGCCTTGAGGGCTAAAAATGAGATAATGCCAACCACAGGATAAAGCTTTAGCTTCTACCTGACAGCAGGGTGGTGTTTTTCCCCAACTTGTCCAGAGCCACAGGAAGTCAAGGCTCAGCTTTGTGGGATGACTTCTCTGGGTTGTGGAGACCATCCTTCCCTTCCCTGTGGCAGCCCAGATGTATTTCCAGATGCTGTCTGGTTCAGGTGATGTCTGGCTCTTCTGTTTGTAGGAGAGGAACATGAAGAACAAGGACGAGCGCATGAAAATAATGAGTGAAATCCTCAATGGAATCAAGGTGGGCAGTGGAGTGGAGACTCTCTGGGCAGCTGCTGTACTCCTCTTCTTGGTGCACTGTACCTGGAGGCAGCACACCTCTATAACCCTGCAGCACCAGTGTTGGTCTAGCTGGGGGGCCCTGTCTGGGTCTCAGCAATTCCCTCAGCTGCCTCATCTTTTGAAAAGTTGGCTGGGGAGGAACTCTGGATACTGGGACTAAGACTTGGGAGCCAAGAGAGAGTTTTCTGGATGGCTGTGGTAGTGGCATGGTGGCAGAGGAGCTGACAGTGTCAGGTGAGACTGAGGGAGTGGGAGTGCAGTGGGGAAACGCTATAAGTAGGACAGGAGAGAAGAGATGCGGTGACCAAGTGGGCTTCTGAGCAATGTGATGGAGGTGCTGGCCTCCAGTGAGCTGAGTGTGGAGGTGGGCATTCCTGTGAGACCAGCATCTGCTCACCCTGCTCGTCCTGCAGATCCTGAAGCTTTTTGCCTGGGAGCCCTCCTTTGAGAAGCGAATTAATGACATCCGGGCTCATGAGCTCAAGAACTTGGTGAACTTTGGTTACCTGCAGTCCGTCTCTGTCTTCGCCTTCACATGTGCTCCTTTCCTGGTGAGTGACAACAGCCCTGGGAGGGCTGTCCCTTCCTCTGAGCTGGGGCTGGGCTCCAGCTGTCCAAAGGGATGGGAAATATTTGGGACCTCAGCTGGAGTGTTTCTGTAGCGAGGAAGGGGCTTGCTGGTGGGTACAGGTTATGGTTCTGGTTGCTGGCAGGAGAGCTGTGGTGCAAAGGGGTCCCATTGGGGTGATGAAATGGGGCCCAAAGGAGAACAGAAGCAGGAGGGGAACAGGTCCCTAGCACGAAGGCACTGCTGAGGCCTTGGGGTAGTTTGAGGGTCTGGGCTGCAACAAACACACTGGTGATGGCTTTCCCTTATATCTGTCCTAGGTCTCCTTGGCAAGCTTTGCTGTCTACGTGCTTGTGGATGAGAACAACATCTTGGATGCACAGAAGGCCTTTACTGCCATCTCCCTTTTCAATGTGCTGCGCTTCCCCATGGCCACGCTGCCCATGGTCATCTCCTCCCTGGTGCAGGTCAGGCCTCACCTAGGGCAGGGGGTGTAGGGGGATCCCATGACCTTTGTCCAAACCAGGGGTGTGATGGACCCCCAGGGGTCAGCACACAGGACTCTGCTGGCACTGGGGTGGGACAGGACTCACATGCATAACACAGGTTTGGGGCCCAGAGGTTGGGTGGGGACTGTGATGTGATGCCCTGCTTATGGGGCTCCTGCCAGCCCCCCCATGCCCATGTGCCATCCTCATCCTCTTTCTGGCAGAGCAATGTGTCGACTGGGAGGCTGGAGCGCTACCTGAGTGGAGAAGACCTGGACACCTCAGCTATCCACCACAACCCCATTGCAGGCAGGTGAACCTCCAGATTACTCCCTGTGGGCCTCAGGCTGGCCCAGCCCTGGGCTTTCCCCTCTCTGAGGGACATCTCTCTGTGGCAGGCAGTGCTGTGCGTTTCTCGGAGGCCACCTTTGCCTGGGAGCAGGACGGCAACGCTGCCATAAGAGAGTGAGTGCTCTGCACCACATCAGGGGCAGAGGGCTGGCCAGGGGAGGCTTTCTGTGTTATTAGCTGGGGAGGACAAGCACCCCTCAGTGCTGCTAGGCATGAGTGTCCCAGAGACACTGCCCTTCCCACCCAGGAACTGATGGGTGGCCTGGCAGTGCTGCTTCCTCAGCTCTTGTGTCTTTGCAGTGTCACCCTGGACATCACGCCTGGGAGCCTGGTGGCTGTGGTGGGGGCTGTGGGCTCAGGCAAATCTTCGTTGGTGTCAGCCATGCTCGGGGAGATGGAGAATATCAAGGGACACATCAACATCCAGGTGAGAGGAGCCAGCTGGTCCATAGGGCTTTGGGGCTTCCTGGGAGCTTAGCAGGGAGATAGAGCAGGACTGTCCCAGAGCGGTGGCTCGGGGCAAGGACAGGCTGCAGGAGGTGTCAGTGCTCAGGCTGAGCTCTGACAGGTAGCTGTTCTTGTCCCTCCTTCCAGGGGTCAGGCTGAGCTCTGACAGGTAGCTGTTCTTGTCTTTTCTTCCAGGGCTCCCTGGCCTATGTCCCCCAGCAGGCCTGGATCCAGAACGCCACACTGAAAGACAACATCATTTTTGGGTCAGAGGTGGATGAAGCCAGGTATCAGCAGGTCATCAAGGCCTGTGCCCTCCTTCCAGACCTGGAATTGCTGCCTGCAGGTGACCAGACAGAGATTGGAGAGAAGGTATCAGCCCTGGGCACCATGGTTTTCCGATGGCACCTGCAGCAGAGGTCAGAGCTGCTGCCCTGTGCCAGCCCCATGTGCAGGGAGATCCTTCCCTTCCTCCAGGGAATCAACCTGAGTGGGGGCCAGAAGCAGCGGGTCAGCCTGGCGCGGGCGGTGTACAGCAACGCAGACATCTACGTCCTGGATGATCCGCTCTCTGCCGTGGACGCCCACGTGGGCAAGTACCTCTTTGAGCACGTGCTGGGGCCAAAAGGGCTGCTGCAAAAGAAGGTGAGCACCCACACCCTCCAACCCACCCCCCAGCCGGGCAGGAGTGGCACTGGCGTGGTGTTAGCCAGCCGAGGAAGTCTGAGGTTGCTTGCCTGGGACAGAGAGGAATCCTGCAGCTTTCACGTGTGGCTGCAGCTGGCAGGAGAGGCCTCAGGAGTCCCCAGAGGGGTGTCCTGTGTCCTCATAGCCAGGAATTGCTAAGCAGACAAGTCCCCAAGTGGGAGATGGAGAACCTGCAGACCCACGGCTGGGGATGAGGGGCGCTCTGATGATCACTACCCTGCAACCCCTTTGTTGCAGACACGGATCTTGGTGACGCACAGTATCAGTTTCCTGCCCCAGGTCGATAACATTGTGGTGCTGGCAGCAGGAGCAGTGTCTGAGCATGGCTCCTACAGCACCCTGCTTGCAAACAAGGGGGCCTTTTCCCAGTTCCTGAACTTGTATGGAAATCAGGAGGAGGATGTTTCAGAGGAAAATACTGCAGGTACTGGGAGCACAGTGGGGCTGTGGCAGTTAGAGTGGCTGTGCGTGTATCTTGGGGATATGAAGGTCTGATGTGTCAGCCTGACCTGGCCCTATCCAGCCCAGGCACCAACGGTGGCTGCTGTGAATCCTTCTCAGCTTCAGGCAATCAGCAGCACAATAACTTCTGACTAAGACTTGCATTCAAGCATTATGTTGGACATCCAGCACAGGACCTGTTTAACTTTTTTACTCCCTTTTTAGTTCATTTATTATGGGTCCCAAAATCTTATGTGGCAACAGGCTTCATATTTTTGTGATTGTGGGGTCAGAAAGATCCTTTGGTTTGTTCCAAACATCCCATATTTCATCTTTATCATGTCCCCCAGCGCTATGGGGAGGAGTGGTGTCAGGTCAGGTGGGTGCTTACCCTGTCAGAGCTCAGCCCAGTTGTCCTGCTGCAGCCTGGGTATTCCCAGTATGTCTTCACAGGGCCCACCTCCACCTGCTCAGGGAGATGCTTCTGAGCTGGAGTAATATGAACTACCAGATCTTGCACTACTAAACTAGCACAAATCTCTGCTTGAGGTGTGGCCAGTGGTGCTGGGAGAAGTCAGCAGGAGGGATTGCCTCTGTGCAGGCCTTTAGCCCTGTGTCCCCTATCAGTTCTCTCTCCAGCACAATGCATTTCTTCCTCCTCCTGCTGTGCGGGTCTTGCAGCAAGGTGGGAGAAGGTGTGATACCTGGTGGTGGGACACAGCCTAGGCCTAGGGTATGGCATGGAGCAGAGGTGTAGTGTGTGGGATCTGCTCTTTCCTCAGTGCCTGACCCTACCTTCCCTCATCCCTGTGCTTGTAGCTGTTGCTCTAGCTGGGGATAAAGAGGAGGCTGATGAAGCTGTGGATCCTTGCATGGAGGAGCGCACTGAAGATGTGGTGACAATGACCCTGAAGCGAGAGGCCAGCATCCATCAGAGAAGATTGAGTCGCAGGTGGGCCATGACCTGAGCTCTCAGCTCTTTCCCCTGCCACAAGCACTGCTTCCCAGGGAGTTCCAGCTGGGAGCCTCGCTGCCTGCTCCTACCACAAGCTGCTCTGGGTCAGGAGCATCTGATTTTGCCTTTACTCACACTAGTGTGCCACAGCCTTACTCTGCAGTCCTCCCTGAAACTCATGCTGATGGCTAGTTCTGCCTTTGGGAATGAGGCTTTAATTTTATGGTTAGCACATGCCTAGTGCTTCCACAAGGCTCACTCAAAGCTGCCCCAGCTGGGACCAATCCAACCCCCTGTAACTAATTGTACTCATCACCTCCCTGCAGCCTTAGTAAAAGGAGTACCAGTTCCCAGAAGAAGGCCCAGGAGGCGCCCCCAAAGAAGCTGAAGGGACAGAAACTGATCGAGAAAGAAACTGTGGAAACCGGCAGGGTGAGGAGGATGGAGGGATGAAGCACTGTGCTGCCCTGGCTAAGTGCTGCCAGACCCTGACTGTGGCTCAGAGAAGCTGCTGTGGGCTTCCACAGCCGAGAGACACAAAGGAGACAGAGCTGCCTGGGACTGGTGGGTGCGGTGGTGGAGGGGACACTGTGGGCAGCAAGGTGGAGCCCCAAGGCTGTGCTGGCTGTCATTGCCTGCGGTCTGATGGGCTCAGTTGGTCCACAGGTGAAGTTCTCCATGTACCTGCGGTACCTGCGTGCCGTTGGCTGGTGCTTTACCTTCTGGATCGTCATGGGCTACATTGGACAATACGTGGCCTACGTGGGGAGCAACCTGTGGCTCAGTGACTGGACCGACGACTCGGTGCGCTACCACAACCAGACCTACCCCACGCAGCTGCGGGACCTGCGCATCGGTGTCTTTGGGGCGCTGGGGATATCACAAGGTGAGTGTGGGAGGACAGCAGTTCCCACTCATCTCGTTTGTGTGGTCCAGGAGGGATATGACTTGCAAGGCCTGCAGCCAGCAGTGCTGTAAGGAGCAGGGGACCCAGCGTTTTGCTCATTTGCCTGCTGCTGCCTTCCTTTCAGCTCCTGGCTGGACTGTGGACACACTCCAGTCTGAAAGCAGCAGAAATTGTCCCAAGTCTGCATTGCCCCCTCACTTTAAAATCATTTTCCTTAATCAGATTAGACATAGTGCTAGGGCCCAAGGCTTTCCAATAGGGTTAGTGTTCCTCCCCTGTGCTGGGACACAGCTGCTGGGGCCTCCCAAGAAGGCAGGATGCAGGATTATCCCAGCGGCTCGCTGCAGAGCTGCTGGCTTGGCACTGCTTGGTGTGTCCATCAAGCCAAAGGGTACTGGGGGCCAGTGTCACCCATAAGCTGGTGACACTGCTCTCCTTGCAGCCATCTTCCTGCTCTTCGCAACCATGCTGTCTGCCCACGGCTCCATGCGAGCCTCCCGTGTCATGCACCAGCAGCTGCTCAACAACATCCTGCGCGCGCCCATGAGCTTCTTCGACACCACCCCGGTTGGCCGCATCATCAACAGGTTTGCCAAGGTAAGGGAACAGCCCCAGCACAGAGAAGGTTTGTTCCACCACAGCTGCACAGCGTTGGGTAGTGGCATAACCCTGCCCCTGTTGAGCACTGCACAGCTGAGCCCAGGTAAAGGCTATGAAGGGACCAGGAGGACATGGGGATTCAAGGCTGACCGTGAGCCAAACCACATCCTGGGCTCTATTAGAAAGACAGTGTGGCAAATCACAGGAAGCTGTTACCTCAGCTCTGCTCAGTGCTGAGGAGCTTACACCTGGATACTATGTTGTGTTTGGAGTCACCTGGGCAAGAAGGATGTGGAGAAACAGAGGAGCGTTCATAGTAGATGACTAAGAGAGGTAAGAGCCTAGAGCTCATGTCCCACAATAAGAAGTTTATAGACTTCCAGCAAAATCTACAATATTTTTTATCTAAGTGAAGGTCAAAACCAAAGAGAAAATGAGAAAGGAGGGAAAATACAAACAGGTCATTTCAAGTGGGCTGCTTCTCCACTTCTTCCTTTGGTACTATCTCTTGATGATTTTGAGAATTAAATTTCTTCTTAAAATTAAGCCTATGGGCCTGGGTTTACTCTGAGTTGAGGGAGAATGTGGTGCCTGGCTAGGAGATGGATGAGGACCAGCTGAAGACCTGGGTGCACCTGCATGGATCTGGAGTTTGCCCTGTCCCTCTTTTTGCTTCAATTACTGCTCCTGCATCCTAGGTCCTGATGAAGATGCAGTTCTTATAGCTGGTTTACATAACAGGGGAATATTATAGGAAGTTTCTGTCACAGCATATGTGCAGTTGAGAGGGCCATGATACACAAAGTATCACCATACAATTTCAGAAAGCTTTAAGCATTCGCCCAAGCAGAGTTACACTATACCACATCAGAAGGCTTCAGGTGTCTGCCCATACAGTGTAACATCACTTCACTTCAAAAGGCTGCAAGCGTCTGCTCTAATTGCTTTTTAGCTCAACTTTTTATACTCTTCATCTTATGTGTTTTACACCTGTGTGTCCTCTTTACCCTTTTGTGATTGAGCAGTGCACTTCAGCACTCCATGTCTCATTACGTTCCATGCTGGTCACCTGTTTTTCACAGCTGTAGCCTACAGCTGCAGCTCCACTCCCAATTACCACAAACTCTGTACCTACAAGTTTCTCTGTTAACTCAGCTGTTCACAAGCTTAGAACTGTAGCCCTAAATGAAGTTGTGACCATAACACCAATTCAGGATGATCTGATATTTTTACCAGTGTCTGGCACTGTGTTATTACAGGAATGTGTAGGAACCTTGTGTGTGGGGGGCCTTTGGGCTTCTCCTACTCTCTGGGGTCACTGACTGCTTCTCTATACTGTTTTCTATCCTCCAGGACATCTTCACGGTAGATGAGACCATTCCCATGTCCTTCCGCAGCTGGATCTCCTGTTTCATGGCCATCATTAGCACATTGATTGTGATCTGCCTGGCCACTCCATTCTTCGCTATCGTTATCATTCCCTTGAGCATCTTCTACTATTTTGTGCTGGTGAGTAACTGGGCCCTGAGTGGAGTTTCTGCCCTGCTGAGAGCAGTATCTTGGTGGCTGCTGGCCTTTGTGTTGGTAACCAGTCTGTGTCGCTCGTTTCAGCGCTTCTACATCGCCACGTCCCGCCAGCTAAGGCGTCTGGACTCTGTCACCAGGTCTCCCATCTACTCCCACTTTGGTGAGACTGTGTCAGGCCTTTCTGTGATCCGGGCCTATGGACACCAACAACGGTTCCTGAAGCACAATGAGAACACCATGGACATAAATCAGAAAAGTGTTTATTCCTGGATAGTATCAAATAGGTGAGTTTTACCACTTATGTCACAGCACACCTTGCAGCACTTCTGCCCGGGGCTTCTGGGTCCTGAGAGAGATCCCTGGGATCCTGCAGTCCTTTGATCTCAGCATTGAGGGTCTGTGTAAGTACTGGGGCAGATTAGGATAGGGGCACTATCTGTGGTAATGGGACATTTTAGGGTGATTTTGAAAGCCAAAGTATTCTCCCCTACAAAGTGTTCAGAGGCTGGCAGGGTGAGCTGTGCAGCCAAGGGCTGAGGTGCTCTTGGTGAGTTCTGGGAAGAGGGCGATCCTCCAGGCCCAGCAGGAGAGAAATGCGGGCACCTTCTGGTTTTGAATCTAACTGGTAAATTATTTGGGTGTTTGAGGGTTGAATGCCTGGGGCTCTTCTGATACATGGCATTACCAGCACAGGAGGTTATGTGTGAGACATGGACTGACATAAATGAACCTGCTTGCAGAATTGGCCACAGATGACCTGCTGTGTGCAGTGTGCACAGCACTGGGCTCGTGGCTGGCTGTGAGGGATGCTGGTGCAGTGTGCTGTTACTGGTGGGCTGTGTGTTGGGCACAGGCAGATGCCTTCCTGCCTCTCTCACTGCCCTTCAGCTGTCCTCTCCTGGTGCAGGTGGCTGGCCATCCGTCTGGAGTTCGTTGGGAGCCTGGTGGTCTTCTTCTCTGCACTTCTGGCAGTGATTGCAAAGGGCGCTCTGGAGGGCGGCATCGTGGGTCTTTCTGTCTCCTCCGCTCTCAATGTGAGTCACTGAAAGCATTTTCTCCTTCCGGGACAGGGCTGTCTGTGGGAGCTCTGGGCTGGCAGCAGGATGCTGCCCTGCCACCAGCTCTGATCCATGGAAATGGGGTTATCTGGGATGTTCCATCACCTGGGGAGTGGCTATAGAGCCAGGGAAGCACATATTCATTCCAGTCTGAGTGGGATCCTTGCTGCCATGGGGTGGAAAATGGCCCTGCTGTGGATCAGAGATGCTGCAGCAAAGTTTTTGAAGGACTGGGGAGAGGTGGGCTGTGTCTTGGCAGTGGAGCATTAGGGCCAGGCCAGGTGTGCTTGTGCCCAGGATGATTCCCTGGGCTGAGGCGGGAGGTGTTTTTTCCTGGGTGCCACTGAGCTCTGCACCCTCTGATTCTGCCATGCAGGTGACACAGACACTGAACTGGCTGGTGCGGACATCTTCGGAGCTGGAGACCAACATTGTGGCTGTGGAGCGGGTCCATGAGTACATGACAGTGAAGAATGAGGTGAGGAATCCAGGGTCTGGGCAAACAGCTGCTGCACAGCTTGGTGCTGGTCAGCATTGCATTGTGAACCCCCCTAATGCTCCTGTGCCCTCCCCCAGGCTCCATGGGTGACAAAGAAGCGTCCACCACGCGGCTGGCCCAGCAGAGGCGAGATCCAATTCATTGACTACAAAGTTCGCTACCGACCTGAACTGGACCTGGTTCTTCAGGGGATCACCTGTAATATTGGGAGCACTGAGAAGGTGCCTCTGCCCTCACTACCCTCTCTACAGAGACTCTGTTAAAGTTGTTTCTTTTTCTCGGCTTCAGTCCATGCCCTGGGGTGGGATGGTGATGGGATGTGGCTCCTGGGGACTTGAGCTGCAGGAAAGGAACTAAAGCAGACAGTCTGGGTGATGGTAAGGGCAGGAAGGCCCACCAGACACAGATGGAGAGCACCTGCCCTGTTTTCTATAGCCCTGTCATCTCGTCTAAAAAGCTGCTTCCACAGGTTGGGGTTGTGGGCCGGACTGGGGCTGGAAAGTCCTCCCTGACCAACTGCCTGTTCCGGGTGCTGGAGGCAGCTGGAGGGAAAATCATCATCGATGACGTGGACATAGCAACAATTGGCCTCCACGACCTGCGCAACAACCTCACCATCATCCCCCAGGTGAGCTGATCCCCACCTTTCCACATCCCACTGCTGCATGGCCCCTTCAGGACTGCATGGCCTCAGTGTGTCCCTGGGTGCTGTGGACGTGCCAAAGGCCTGTGAGCAGGCTGTCACCACATCCCTTGCCAGCTGCAGGCAGTGGTGTGAGCAGGATGTGGCCCAGAGCCATTGCCCCTGCTAAATGGCTGTGGTGGGGCTGAACACAGTGCTGTCCCTGGCAGGACCCTGTGCTCTTCACTGGAACCTTGCGGATGAACCTGGACCCCTTTGACCAGTACTCAGACGAGGAGGTCTGGAAGGCCCTGGAGCTGGCTCACCTGAAGCCATATGTGGAAGGCCTTCCTGAGAAGCTGCTGCATCTCGTGAGCGAGGCAGGGGAGAACTTGAGGTGAGCAGAGGAGCAGATGCAGGCCCAGCTCCCCTCCCTTCTCTAGATCCCAGGGACCAGCCTGGAACCCTCCAGCAAAGTGGCCATTCAGGGATGATGCACAGAAGCTTCTGGGAAGTGAAGATGGAAGAAAATGGCCAAGGAGTCAGGGCTCTTTGGGAGCTAGTGTGATCCAACCCTTCTGTGGTGGCCCAGAGAGTAATATGCTGAGGGATGTGGTGCTCAGGGAGGCAGATGGTCAGTGGGGAAAGGCCAGGGACAGTGTTGGGGTCAGAGCAGCGAGATGCAGTAGGCTTGCAGAATGTCCACTAGTGTCAGTCTAGTAACTCATGTTCTTCATCTCATCCCAGTGTTGGGCAGAGGCAGCTGGTGTGCCTGGCCCGGGCCCTTCTCCGCAAAGCCAAGATCCTCATCCTGGATGAAGCAACAGCAGCCGTAGATCTGGAAACTGATCATTTAATCCAGACAACAATTCGGAGTGCATTTGCTGACTGCACTGTCCTTACTATTGCCCATCGCCTCCACACCATCATGGACAGCAACAGGTACCATGGGACAATACTGCAGGGCATGAGGAATGGGCATCTGGACTCCTGGGATGGGGTGAGAGGTGGACAGCAGCCAAAGCAAGCATGCAGCCAGAGGGGCAGGGGTGGATGCAGAGGCTGGGGCATAATACACAGTGGTGAAGAGAACAGGATAGTAAGGATGCCCATGCAGAACTGCAGGAGAAAGTTTTTGGGATCCTTCTTTACAGCAACAGACCATAGAAGCAATTGCTCTTGACACCTTGTGTGTGTCACCCATAGCACAGGGAGGAGGGCTGTGCCCTCAGCACTGCTGAGAGGAGAACCACATAAAGTGGCTCAGGAGGAGTGAGGGTTGGTGGGCTGCAGCGCGGGCACCAGCAGTGCTCTCCACTCGGATCCTGGGAGCTGAGGCCTTGTTCCCTTCTGCCAGGGTGATGGTGCTGCATGCTGGGCAAATTGTGGAATTCGACAGCCCCGAGGAGCTGCTCATGAAGCAGGGCCTCTTCGCTTCGATGGCAAAGGACGCCGGCATCACTGCTGCAGAAACCACTGCTCTGTAGGCAGAGAGCTGCAGGCGCCGGCTGTGAGACAGCTCCTCCTGCTGCCACTCACCCAGTGGGCACCGGTGTCTCCCACAGCCAAGGTGCCCAGGAACTGGCCTCTCTGCAGCAGGGAAGCAAAGAGGGTGGCTTCTCTGGTTGTCAAGAGATTGACCATCTGGACTTGAGCGAGCTGTTAACCTTACTACCACATCCTGCCTGCTGTGCACACAAGGGTCTGGAGCTGCATAATTTATTCCAGGATAGAGGGGAAAAGCTGTCTGCCAGGCAGAGATATCAGGACCTCCAGTGGGGGTGGTCTTAGTTTTTGTACTTCACCATGCCAGGTGAATCTACCTTAGAGATGCTTTAGCATTATGGAATGAAATTTACAGTTTAATCAAAGAATAAATGTTATAATTTATTTACTTTTTGTAACTATTTGTAGTCTTTCAACTACAAGACTGATGTCAAAACATGTAATTAAGCCTCAGTTTAGCTTTAAACCTGGCTAGTGCTTGGGTGGAAAGAGCTGCCAACAGAGTTTACACAGAGCTGGACAGTCTAAATCAAGGGGCACAGCTCTACTCATGCAGAACACTGCTCTGTAGCAAAACCAGGGCTGCCTGCCTGCCTTCCCTGTGGCTACTGCTCCCTTTGATTGTATTGCAAATAAATTAGTCTCTCCCTGAGGTTATCACAACTACTTGTGGGGCAGGTTTTGGGCTGTGGTTCCAGACTGCAAATGTGATGGTGGTGGAGAGAAGCTGGAGAGCAGCAGGCACACGTCTGTGTACAGCCATGCACACACAAAGTATGGTGGTTATTGCTGACAAACCCTTGACTCTTTGTTCTTGGGCCAGATCTCCTCATGCAGGGAGCAGGTGCCCACTTAGAGCAGGCCAAACTTTCACCACACCAGCCCCTACTGTCCTGGAGCCCCAGCCATGTAACACACAGCTGGGCAAGAGGGCAGTGCAACCACTTCATCTTAATACAGAAGGTTCCTGTGAGTGTTTCCTCATGCCTGAGCTGCAGCTGGCACAAAGACCAAGGCACTAGAATGCTGGATCCCACCAAAACAGAAATGTTGTTCCTGGCCCTGCAGGGTCTGCATGAAGGTTGCAGCACCTGCCAGACACTCCTCCCAGCTCTCCCAACACTTGCAAAGGCACCTTCTATACACAAAGGCAAATCTTTATTTGCAGAGCAGCAGTACAGGGCATACACACACTGCCCCATGAAGGGAACCTCTTCCCTTCAGGACATGGCAGCAGCTGTATCACACACCAACCCAGCAAAAGGCACCACAGCCCTCCCAGGGATGATGGTCCTGCCACTCCTGAATGTCAGCACCCTCTCAATGCTGTGCAGGAAAGCACAGGTGAGGCAATTCTGGTCAGACCCCAAAAAACAGGCTGGAGGACAGCTTGTGCTTTGCTTTCTCCCCTGCTCCAGCCCAGAGCAGCCAGGTGGGCATGTCAGTGCAAAGATGGCTCCTGGGCACAGCCCTGTGCTGACAAGGGTATGGTGTTCTGGGCTTCTGGCTCACTAGAAAGATGGGAACCTGATGGTTGCTGGTGGCAGCAGACCTTGAAAAGGCCAAGCCCCTGGCAGACCAAGCCCAGGGAGAAGGCACCTGCTGGGGGGTTTGTTGTGAGGCTTTCAGAGGCCATATCCATCCCAGGCCTAGGGCTCAACTACTCCCAGCAAAGCTCAGAGCTGCTTCCCCAGGCAGTGTAAATGTCCCACGGCAAGTCCTGCAGAGAGAGGCAAGACCAGGCTCCTGCTGCACAGGGAGTGTATTCACAAAGTCTGGGTTGCTTTTAATACTACTTGACTAAAGACAATCTCCAGAAACTCAGCATTAGCCTTCCACAATTTAAATCCACAGCAGCTCCTCAGCCTGAGTCAAGCTGGGCAAGTGACAGCCCCAGGCTTTGTTCCCCTGCTCTTGGCTGGACACAGGAGGCTCAAACACACCTCAGATGTGAACTCACCCCTGCCCTCACACATGCTGCCTGCTCCTGCCCACCTGGCCAGCCCACCCTTCTCTGTCCCCTAAAGGGATGATGGTAGCCAGTGTTTGGGGCCCAGGAGCACTGCACAGCTGTGAGAGGCATAGCCTTAAGGGTGAGTAGTGGGGGCTGCAGGGCTGGCCAGCCTCCCCCAGACCCTAGCAGTCCCAGCAGGAACAAGGCACGGGGTGCAGGCTCTGTCTGTGGCTTCACGTGTACTCTGTCTTCCGGATGTAACTTGAGGGGACGTAGCCCTGCTTCCCGTGGGCCTCAGCTAGCCACCACTCCTGATTGCCTGTGATGTCCTCAAACTGCAGGATCCTGAGTCTCTGGTTAGCTGACACGCTCAGCTCATTGGTGTTTCGGCCTTTGAAGGTGTAGAGAGCGTAGTAGACCTGCCAGACAAGGGGAGAGCATCAGTTAGATGGTCACACCACACAGCCTTAATCCCACAGTGCATAGGATGTGTGAGCTTTTGTCCTTCTCCCCAGTGACAGCCCTGGCCCCATCCTGGCTCTGCCCACCCCCACCTGAAGCCTGGTTCTCTGCTGTTGTTAGAAAAGGTCTCATACCCCACCTCCTACATATTCATGGTCACTGCCAGGGAGGATGATGATTCCATCCACAGCCAATCAAAGCAGTTAGCCCTTGGCATCCCCAGCCCCATGAGGGTGGCTGAAGACTCACCTGGTTGCCCTCTGACTCGCTGTTCTCCAGCCCTGAGTCTCTGTCCTCCACGGAGGACGTGGGCCTGAGGTGTGCTTTGGTGGGGTGCCCATTGCGAGAGCTGGGGCTGCAGCCCTGCTCGGGGCGGCTGCAGCGGCGCTGAGATGTCACAGTACCAGCCCGTGGGGCCATCCTGTCACCAGAGCCAGGCTGGGGCACAGAGGGGGAGTCCACCTCCAGTGGGGACTGGTACACATCTGCTGGGGAGACAGAGTCCTGCAGGGCTTTCTGAGTGAATGTGACGGCCGCCCCACTGGGGCTGAAGGTCAGGGTGGCATTGCTTTGGGGAGAGGAGCTGCTGTGCTCCGACTCATTGGAAGAGTGGCTGCCCACAGAGACGTCCGACTGGCTGCGGCGGGGGTTGTAGGGCTTCAGAAAGGAGCTGTACACAAAGCCTTTGGTCACTGCAGAGAGGGAGAGGAAGGGAGCTCAGATTGGGGCACAGGGAGACCAGAGGAGGAGACTCACAGCACGCACCAAGGGCAGGGAACAGCCACCTACCCCCATTGTCTATGAGCCAGCGATTCTGACTGCCCATGGGGTCCTTCTTCTTGATGACGCCCACAATGTCTCCTTCCAACAGGGACACATCCAGGTCTTGGGCAGCATTGAAATTGCGCTCTGCCTGGAAGAGACTCTCCGGGGGATAGCGGGCCAGGAGGGCAGCACGGATGTCATCCGACTGCAGGAAGTGGGTTGGCTGCAGAGAACAAGGCAGGCGTGAGTGGCTGTCCTGGGCTCTGCAAGCCCTGACACCGGGCAGAGGGAACTCACCAAGCCAATGAGGGGCTGCCGCCGGGCAGACTGCCGTTCAATGCTTTTCCTTTCAAAAGTCTTCTTGGGAGCCGCCTGGGACTCTGGGAAGAAGGTGAAGGCCTGGAGCTGCTGGAGGACTCGACTGTGCTCATCCTGGAAGATGGCAATGAGGTTCCCTTCCCTGCCAGACACCTTCAGCAACTGAAACCAGAGCATAGTTCAGAGCCTGGTTAGGTGACAGGCGCTGGGAGAAGTGGCCAAGAGCTACAGCACAGACCATGGCAGGACTCTGAGTCCTGCCTGTGACTTGCATCAGGCCCAGGACTGCAGTCCTGTCTGGACTCAGCCCTAAGTGGTCCTCAAACCTGAGACCTGAGATTCTCCCAGGCAAATGCTCTCCTGCCACTGCTCCAAGAGCCTTCTACACACAACTGCTACATAACCCTGCAATCCCTGCCCCAACATCATCTGACGGGAGCTATCCACAAGTCGCTAGGGGCCTGAAGCTGCAGTAGCAGCTTCCCCCACCATGTGACAGGTCCCAGTGAGGCTCAGGGACAAACCCTGCACAGATTAGTGCTGCTCTGAGCCCAGAGAGCTGCCTGTATTGCGTGAACCCACCGACAGCAGGGGTCTGAGCTCCTCCAGGGCCAGGCGCACGAAGTCACAGTGTGCCTCGGCGTAGCCCCGCACGCAGCTGGCAAAGAGCTCCTTGGCGAAGCGCAGGAACTGGGGCAGCTCGTCCAGCAGCTGTGCATTGAGGGCCTCGTAGTTGTTGCGGGCTGACTGCAGCTCCTCCAGCGTTCGCTTGTCCTTCAGCTTCTCCGCTCGCTCGGTGCAGTTGTGGAAGTCGAGCAGTTTGTCGAAGCGTTTCTGCACCAGCTTGTGGGGCCCCGCAAACATGCTGAGCAGCTGGCTCAGGGGCGAGCTCACCAGCCGCTCCGTCCGCTCTTTCTGGTGGGCAGAGGTGTAGGGAGAAGGTGAGACAAGGTGCTCTCTCCCACTCTGAACGCCAGCAGCTCACTCTCCAGCATACAGCCTCCCCAGGACAATACAGTGACTGTCTCCTGGTGACAGCCACTGGAGGTCCAGAGGTCCCTTCCAACAGCAATTATCCTATTATCTTACATAATTGTGCTAGCATGGGTAATTCTACGCAAAGTACCTGAACCAGTCGCAAAAAGAGCTGTAGCATTTCAGGTAGGGCTGAAAAAATGTGTATCTAACAGGCACAGTCATAAACTGCCAGGCATCAAAACTCTCAGGAGGGCACATCTAAAAAGGAATGCTCACAGCTCTCCCAGGTTACCCTGCCTGCAGCCTCCCAGGGCCTGCCCATCTGCAGCAGACCCCCAGGCTGGGCCTCAAAGGGGCACGAGCCTCACTCACAAAGCTGGAGAAGAGCTGGTCGCTGATGAGACGATTCACTTTCTGGAACTGGTCCAAGTCCCCACTTCCCTTCTCTGTGCACAGGTCCCACATGCTCCCTGCTGCCAGTGCCTTCATACAGGCTGACTCCTGCACCAGGGAGACATAGCTGAGCCATGCTTGCAGCCCAGACCACCCAGCCCCAGCAGAGCTGAGGCAGGAGCCGTGGCCAGAGGCACTGCAGGGACACACCATGCAGACAGGAGGGGCAGTGCATGGTGAGCCCCACAGGCTTGGCATCACACCCAGACTGGCTCACCCGGACATGCTGCAGGTAGAGGGAAAGGTCCCGGATGAAGGACTTGATCAAACGCTCCTGCATCCGGAAGTTCTTCTCCGTCTCTTCAAAGGCTTCATCCTTTAGCTGTGAGAGAAAGTGTTTCAAGGGAGGCGATGCAGGCTCAGCACCTCCCAGACTACAAGATGTGGGGCCCTGCTGCCCACAAGCTGGACAGCAGAGATGGGTGGTTCAGACCCTAAGCTCACTCTGCCTCGCTGGCCTGGATCAGAGCTGGACAGGGGCAAGGCGTGTGGAGGGACAGCAGATGCTTCTGGAGAAGCACTGCAGGGTGTAAATGCTCCTGATGCACAGTACCTGGGGTGCAAAGCCTGTGAGATGCTTGAGGTGGCTGCTCACACGGTTGGATTTCTTGATGATAGAATGGAAGTTGAGCTTGGAGATCTTCTCCATGAGGCTATCCTCATCCCCTTTTCTGTACTTTAGCACTAAAGAGATTGATACAGAAATCAAAACCCTTGTAAGCACAAACACCCATGTCTTACACTGCCTCATCAACAATCACTTTGTTAGTTCTCCTCTTCATCAAGCCTCTGAGGTCCCACATTTCATTACAGAATGGCTTGGGTTGAAGTGACCTAAAAATCATCTAGTTCTAACCCCTCTGTCATGGGCAGGGACATCTACTAGACCAAGCTGCTCAAAGCCCCATCCAAACTGGTCTTGAACACTTCCTTGGGTGGGGTATCCACAACTTCTGCAGGCAGCCTGATCCAGTGCCTTACCATCTTCACTGTAAAGGCTTTTTCCTTATATCTAAATCGAAATCCTCTCAGTTTAAAGCCATTATCTAGCCCTATCACTGCATGCCTTTATAAAATATTGTATCATAAGCTCCCATCCCATCCAGCACTGTGTCACCTGTTTGGTTCTTGAGATGCCCTACAGTTTGTAGACAAACCATTCAAGCTCTTCCACAGGATTATGCATAGTGCCAGCATAAGATGACATAGGAGATGATGTACAATAGTCCCTCATCATACAGAAGGTGTCTATATTGCTTCTTTAGCAAATAGAAGCAATCATTACATGCAGCCTCTGTCACCTCAGCTTCAGTGGGGCTATGAGGAAAGACTTAAGTGTAAGATTTGCCCAAACTGGGGACTTTCAAGGGAAAACAGGGAGGGTGGCCAGTAATTTTCTCCTTCTGTTCAGCCCCAGGGAAGCTACATTGGGTACTGTGTCTAGTTTTAGTGCCTGAAGGCCATGAGTGACGTGGGAGAACCACATCTCCTAATCCACGAGGAGAGCTGGGGGAGCCAGGTAGGCTGGCCATGAGGAAGTAGAGGGGAATCTGCTCACAACTGGCAGCTGCTTGAAGGGCATTGAAAAAGGCGATGGGGCCAAACTCCCCTAAGCAGTGAGAGTTCCTCCATGACCATGGTTGCCAGCTAAGGCTCAGTGGCCAGCAGACACTGACCTCAGCACACCCACTCCTGTCTCTCTGTGCCCAGCAGTGCCCAGCTCCTCACCCAGGTCCTTCCGGCGCTTGTACTCGTTGATGTTGACGTTGATTTCTTTGACTGCAAGGACAGCAGCCGTGAGCGGTGCCTTATCAGGGTGAGCCTCAGGGGTAGCACTCAGCAGCTCCATCAGCAGCAGCGGGTACCGCATCACCCTCTGCACTGGCTTGATGAGGAAGGAGCCCAGGTTAATGTAGTTTGTGCAACCCCTGGAAAGTCAGGACAAAGGAGATGTACCAGGTGTCAGTCCGGCTCTGCCACACACATTCTCCAATGCCTCTAAATCCACCGTACTCCCTACATCAAGCCACCCTCATGACCAAATTCATTGTACTCCTGAACTCCTGGTGCTCTCAGATCATCCCCAGGTTTCTGCTCCTCACTCACAGCAGGTGATACTTCCCAGCCAGGATCCTCTTCATTACCAGACCCCCCATGAAATCCCACATAGGCACAGCCTCATACTTGCCAGAGAGCCACGTGTTTCAGATGCTGTTCCACCAACCAACTGCCCAGATCTGTCCCCCAGTGCAGGACAGACTGACTGCAGGACCGCAGTCACAGCAGGGCTTTCCTGGCTCCTTGGGGCTGAGGGCTCCCAAATTCTGTTTCCTGCCCAAGACTTCCCCTCACCTCATCACTTGTGCTGCCTACCTGTGCAGCCCACCCACTGCCTCTGCTGCAATGATGCCACAGACACCCCTGTCCTCCCAGTCATGCCTCCACAAGGCACTGTTAGGGCAGCCCAGCATGCACCCAGCCTGTGGCAGAAGGTTAGTTACAAGGGCATGGCCAGACCAACACAGACAGACAAGCAGGGATTAAGAGGAAATACTCACCATTCACTGTACAGGCTCCTGCCGGCCCACAGAGTGCCAAAAAGCAAAGAAAAGCAAGGGTTAATGGGGTGGCAGGTGTGCAATCCCACAGCCAGTGTCTATGCCCTGCCCAGTGAGGCTGCCAGGGCAGTGGGCAGCCCTGTCCTCCCAGAGCAGCCATCGGCACTGCCGGCTCCTGGGGCAGTTACCTCCACAAGTTGGAGCCTGGCACTCACTGAGCCAGGCAAAGCAGCTCCTTCCTCAGCAGCCGTGGTGGCCCAGGGTTTGGGGAACAGGAGCCCTCAGTCCAGGACGTGCCACCTTCTCTATACATTGGTGGCTTCTATGCAGATTTTAATGGGGTCTACAAGTTTCCCAGCATGTGTGTATTGGGGCAGGGGGCCATTTGAACCCAGAGCCTGGTCAACTATACAGTGCCACTGTCAGACCCTCTCCAGTCACCACCTGAACCATCTAAACACTGCTGAAGAGGGGCAGGGATGATGGAAACTGATCTCCCTATCCCAGCCTGGTGGCTGCCACCTGAAGAGGCTCAAACCTGAGGCTATCCAGCAGGTCCAAAAGTAGTTTCTGCAACTTCTCATCTTTCTCATAGGTTTCCAGCAGTGCGATGGCCTCATCATGGTTCTGGCAATACACCCTGTAGACACTCTCCAGCTCTGCACGATGTGTCAGGAACACTGGTCCTGCAGACAGCAGCAAAGCAGGACTTCAGAGTCTCCTGGTCCCCAGCTGCCTCCAAAAACACTGGTGTGTCTCTTGATAAGACATCCAGTGTTCCCATTCCACACACACAGCTCAAGAAAATAGCTCTACTACAGCATGCAGGATCCCTCCTCATCACCCACCAACACAGAGAGCTCAATCAATCCAGGTCTCCCAGGGGGAGTAGTGGAGACATTGGTCACAGGAACCACCAAGCAAAGGCACAGACAGCCCAAGGCATGAACGGCTCAAGCTGGTAGCACTTTGGGGCAAAGGGCCATGGACAGCCACAGGCACTGTGTCTGAGCACAGTGACCCCTGGGGCAACAGGCAACACAGATCTCCTTGGCTTCACTGTTGATGATGAGTGGTGATGGGTACCAGCAGGGAGAAAGCCCAGTCCCACCGATCCTCTCCCATCATTTAAACTGTTATGCCCTGCCACTAGCAATGCCCATCCCAGCCTTCTGAGAAAAGGTAACAGCAGAACTCATACCTATGGCATCTGAAGCCTCCAAGGCGGATAGCAGCTGCTTGGAGAAGTTTATTACCATGTGGATGTTTCCAAAAAGGCCCTCAAAGTCTATGGTCTGCATCTAGTGAAGGGGAAAAGAGATGTCCTGGATGGGGAACATGTCCCAGTTAGACTCAACAGGCCCCCATTGCCCCCCTGCAACCCATCAGTCCTCAGCTTCACAGCAGGCACCTGGTACGACCTTCTCTCATCACAGTGACTCCTGTACACATTTCCTTGTCCCCTAGTGCACTGAAACTCTCACTCCTTATGTGTCCTTCTCTTTCCCAGCAATTCCACCCCTGCCTCCGCTCACCTGGTTTTCTCTTTTTCCTCCCACTAAATCTGTCCCCATGCCAAGACCCCATATCTTATTTCTCCTGTCAATGAATTTAACCTATAACCAAACAAAGAGAAACTTTTCCTGCACCAAAAAATTCAGTGTATGATACTTGCTGCCAGGTCTCTCAGTCCCAGCAAGGATGAGGGTTCAGCAGGATCTCAAAGCAGATGGGCTTATTGCAACAAGTGCAGGGAACCGTGGGAACCACTCTCCTCCCCTCAGAATGGCTTTAATTTCCTCTGTGGGTTCCCGTACTGCGTAGTCCCCTCTGAGACGGACTCAGTATTCTCACCCCAATCCACCCGTGCTGCACCACAGTGTCCCCTCCTTTCCCAGCTCCTACCTGTGCCTGCTGCAGGGGCACCATGATCCTCTCCACACACATCTCCAGGTCTCTGACATAGTCGCGCTCTGTCTGGAGCAGTTCCTCAATAACCTTGGTCCTCTTCTCCAGCATCCTCTGCTCTGCGCTCTCAGTGGCGGCTGAGGATGGCTCCAGGGATGGTGTCTGGGCAGACAGGAGAGTCATCTCTGCAAGACAGATAATCGAGATCAGCATGCTCCAGCAAGGATACAAGTACAGGAGACAAACAGCACCGGCACTGCTACATATGTAACCCATGAGACTGAGAAACAGCACTACTGAGAGTCCAAGGGCCTTTCCAGAGAGACCATCCCGAGGGCTGCAGGGAGACCCGGCTGCTCCCACAGCCCACCCTCGCAGCGCCAGGAGCGCCGCAAAGCCCCGGCCCCGGCACGGCGGGCAACAAACCTGCTCCACACGGTCTGCCCTGATGCCGGCCGGGCCCGGCTCCTCTCCCACGCCGCGGCTCCGGGAAGCGGCAGACACGGAGGGAAGCCCCCGCTAGGCAATGGCGGCCGCCCCTCCCTCAGGCTGGGAACAGGGTCTCCATTCTCCAGGCCCGGGGCATTTCCATCTCAATGGCCGCGGAGGGCCCCGGGCATCGCAGCGCGGCTGCCGCCGGCAAAGCCCGGAGCTGGAGCCCGGCCAGCGCGGCCGGGCAGGGCCGCCCCGCCCGCAGGGCCCGGGGCTGCGGGCCGCGCTCCTCGGCCCCGTCCGAACCCCCGCGGCCGCCTCTCCTCCTGGTTTTCTGTGCCACCTGCGGCCTCAGGCCGGCCCAGCCCCCTTCGCTTCCATTGAGACTTCTCATCCCCCCGCGGATTCCTGGGCCCCGCCGCTCTCTGCCCCACCTGCCCGCGTTCAAAGGCTGCGCCTCCGGACCGAAACCGCGGCCACAGCGCTCCCCCCGCGCCCTCCCTGGTCACCCCTCCGAGGCCAGGAACACTCGGGGCTCCCCCATTTCAGGGCAGCACGAAGCCCCTTGCAGCGCCAGCCTGCCTCGGGTACCCCATTTCATGTCAATGGCTGATGCCACAAATGCGCCGTCTGCTACGGAGCCCCAGCTGCCCTCCATCCGCAGAATTCTTTTAGAGCTGCAGACATGCCCCAGTTCAGACGTTTCTAGGAATGTTTTTGCAGGACAAGCACTTCCAGAGGTCCTTGACCTCTCCAGTGATAGCGTCGGACAACAGAGGCTCAGCCCTGCTAAATCCCAGGGCTGGGGACTTACCCTGGTACCACAGTATGGACTGTGCACAGCCCTAAGAGACCCCCCTGCTCCCAGCCGCTTCTGCCCAGGAGTGGGGCAGGCAGCAAGCAGACCCCGGCCGTGCTACGTGGGGTGATGGCAGTACCCAGCATGGCAGCATGAAACGTGGGACGGGAAAATTGCTGCCTCTGCCTAAGCATCCTGTCCACTGCTCCCCCAGGCCAGGGTCTTCACACCAAAACAATCCAAGAAAGAAAAGACACCCAAACTGAGACACTGACTCAGCCCATGATTATCTGAAACCATGCCAGCCCTTTTGGCCCTTCCATTGCAGAGCAGCCTTGGCAGAAACCAGGAGCATCAGCAACAAACAGCAAGTTCTTAGAGCTATCCAAGCTGAGGATGAACCACTGTGCCTCTCTGCAGAAATAACAACTTCAAAATCATTTCCAGTGCCAGCCTGGCAAATGGGAAACCCAGCTGAAACACAGATGCCCTCAATGTGGGAGGGAAGATATCTGTCTCTCTAAGCTGGCATCTCTGCTGCCCTGCCTTGAAATCAAGCCTGGGGAGAGGCAAAACAACCAGCTCCATGGAGGAGGATTCAGTGACACAACCAGCACTTCATTTAGTAGGCAATCACTGGGAAGAAAAGCCCTCACTGATTCCTACTGGCAAGTATTCTTAAGCCTAACCCCATCAGAGCCTGCCTTGGCTTTCCAGCAGTCCCCAGTGATGAACTTTATCAACTCAAATGCAGCAGGAATCCACAAGGAGAGCCTCAGAGCAGATGCTGGGTTTAACTGGTTTTGCTCTTTGCATTGCCACAGCATCTGCAAAGTTTCAGGAGCAGACTGGGCCCTGCTGTGCAAGGTCCTCCACAAACGCCCACAGGGATATCCACAGACACAGCACTGGGAGCCTGAACAGCATACGAGCAGAAAAACGTGCAGCAGGCACAACTAAACACTAAGGTAATACTGTCAGCAGGTCTTTGTGGCTCAGGGAGTCCATGAAGTAACAACAAATGAGTTATTTTAAAGAAGGCATGGCACTTGTTTTGCAGGAGAGCAAGCTCAAGTGGGAAGGCAGCCTGGACGGAACAGGAAGGTGTTAATTTGCAATGCAAACAGGTGTGTGAAACCCAGAGGGGTGGGTGGTGAGATGGTACTACTGCATGGGGTGGGCTGGGAAGAATCTTGAAAATTAAGACAAGCCAAACTCACAGCCAGAAATGACCCATACAGCAGCATTTGGGAAGACAAATGGAAAATATTACATTTTCTTTGGTCTAAGAACAGGATTTTATATTTAGCCCCAGGAAAAATGCCACCACGCTAAGTTTTGTACGAGACACCTCGGGAGTTTTCTGCATCACCAAACAACCCTGCTGTGCTCCCAGCCCTAGCCATAGCTAAACTGCAGTCACACCATGTGTTTGGCTCCAGCTCCCCAAAACAGAGCTGGGGATGCCCAGTGCTGCTGGCAAATGCAGCAGCTCCCCACGCTCCACCAAGAAAACCCCAGGCAAGTAAATCTAGGTCAGGCCCTTACAGAAAGAACCCTGTGGCAAGGATTCAACCCACACTTGTGAGATTGCCAGCTCCATGACACCCTTCTTTGGCAAGTCTCAAGTCCCTGCCTATGGAAGGGAAATTAAAACCTTCCTTGCACAGATTTTGAGCCCACAGTAGTTATCAGCTCAGCCTGGATGACCTGGCACAATGCTGGGCATCAGTTCCACCCACTTACACTGTATCAGTATTTGCATGATTTTGAAAACTCATACAAATTAATTCTCCTCTGGCCTTCTTGCTCTTTCTGAACATTTTAAGACTTCTTCAAAAACAAGGCTACATTCAGTCAAGTCTCCTAGAACTATTGTTGTTTATCACTAGTCCAGCATCCTCCTTCAGCTATGAATTCAAAAGTTGTCCTACTTCTTTCCAAACACTTACAGCTCAAAATATTCAAATACAGAATTTATTTGTAATATTTGGCTCTTATATCTGACGAATATATATTACTTAGTGTTTGTTTCTGATACATTTAAAAACTCTCACTTTTTGCATTTCATACTATCTCTGTTAATTGTCATGAGCTTATTTTTTCTTGTTTGTTATACATTCTTGTATGTCTAATATCAGCTTTCCCTAAATGAAGCTTATTAAGCAGGTAGCTAAACCCACCAATTTCACAGCTGTAGATTTTGGTCATCTAGTAAGTATTTTTTAAACACATCTCCATTATAATCCACAGATTTTCTATTTAGATGTTACCTTTCAATTTGATTCATCATGCCCATCAGCTTTGGAGATGCTAAGACATACACCACAGCTTGAATGGGCTTTGCTGGCCTGCAGGAATATGACTCGTATTTTTAATGAAGCCAACAAATTCCAATCCAGTGACAAATTTATGTTTACCCATGACACAGTTGCCAAATAGGCATTCAGAAATACACTTCCAAAAACTATGTTCTCAATCACAATTTTCAGAGATTCAGATTCTGTTTCTCCTCGGTTTGATGGTCTGAGACAGCCTCCCAGGCGCACCTGCTTTTGAGCTTGGCTAGTACCCCTGCTGGACCCATGAGAGCAGCTCCTAACCCAGCCCTGGCAAAGAGGTGTGAGATGGAGCACACTCCCACCCCTGCCCTTCCTGGGGAGGCTGTGGTTTGCCATTGCAATCATACGGCTCATCCTGCTCGTCTGAGAAATGCCGCTGTCATCAACTTTCTTAAAATTAACAAAAACTTTGAATTGCCATTACCCAACCTCCTAGTGGGAGCACACATGCAATTAGAGGTCTTCCTGCCCCGCTCTGGGAGCAGAGCTGACCCGCAAAGACCAGATCCAACGGGATGCACGTCCCCCACGCTGCAGGGCTCGCCCCCCAGCTGCTGCTCCTCAGGGCTCACCTGGCAGCATCCCGCAGGCGCTAACGCTCCCTGGAGAGGGACGTGCCGCCCATCAGCGCCCAGGACAATCCCAGCAATCTCCGACGGGGCTGCTCCCAGCCGCGAGGCAAGCCCGGCCCCGGGCCCACAGCTCAGCACAGTCAAGCAGTGACTCAGGACAAAACAAACCAGCTGCAAATATTTGAAGTATGTGGAGGCCAGGAGGGGAGGAGCCACTGCCGACCATGAGAGGGGGGAGCGATGAAACTAGGGCAGGGAATAATTAATCTAAGCAAAAGGCTAAACTGGCTGCCAGGAGCAGGATCTGGCTGGGGTGAAAACTCTTACTCCAGACACTGGTAATACACCAGGGAGCTGAACAGGGGCAGAACAGGGATGGTTCTCCAGGGCCATTGGAGCGGCTTGGTGTCCCAAACATGCCTAATGCACAGCTTGGCTGGGATGCCTCTATGCCACAACCATGGCCCCAAACCGCCTCCGGTTGCCCAGACCAGCCCCATGGCATTCAGTGTGACCAGAGGATGATTCCAACCATTGATATAGAAAAAAGTGAAGTAATATGATGGTGTAAAAGAACTAAGCTGCTAAAATGGAGGCAGGGCATAAAAAAAATGGGAGCAAAACCACTGACAGATAAAAGAACGAAAGCTGAAAGTTCTTAAAAAGGATGTTTTAAATATACAATCCAAAAAACATTAAGAGAACAGTACTGATGAAAAGTCTGTCCTGCATCTGTGCTTCAATAACGACAGCAAATATAAATATATAAATGAATATAGTAAGTCAGATAGTAGATAATAGACACACCACAGAAAAAAGAGAAAAGAAAGACATCAAGAAAAATCCAAGGATGGTAGAATTCAGTTTTCATCTTTTAAATGAGGAAATAAAATAGTACTTTATAATGGACCTTTATTTCCGTCCAGGACAAAGAAAATCCTACAAGGACACAATCCCACAAGTAGCAGAGAGAGTACGATTTTTGGCAAACCTGGCAAAAAGGTAGAATTATACAATAAATTTTCTGCTTATTTCTTTCTAAAAAGCAAAAAGAGAAAAAACCAAACAAACAAAACCCCCAAAAAACAAAAAAATACTTTGAAAATCCACTACCAGTGGAGTGGAGACTATCCAGAAAAGAAGGCATTTCTAAACAGGTTCTCCAGAGACTGGATTTAGTTAATCCCACATAATAGAGTAAATGGAAAATCACTGCTGTCATGTAGAGAAGTGAGGATCAATTCAATAGGATCACAAATAAAGATGAGGCATATGAGTCACTGAGTGATCCAGGGTACCCTGAATAAGATAGAATTATTCAAACCAAGCAGGTTTAATGCAGACAAACGCATTAGTGTATTAACGGGAACAAGAAACACAGCCACATGCAGGATTGTATTCTGGGCAGTAATTTTTTGGCTTGATCAGACAAAATTTAACAGGAGTTCCCTGACTGTTGCAGAGGTCCACTGGGGTTTTGGACAAGGGCACAGGAGCATAGCAAGTTAAACTAGTGCTGACACCCACCCAGAATGCCTCACCCAGCTCTGAAGTCCACTGTTTTAAAAGAGTCTGAACTGAAAAATGAGTGAGCATCAGGAAGAATAAACACTTAAAGTCTTTCTGTGAGTCTTTGACATGGGTATTTTAAGACTACATTCACTACAAAGAATTGAAGACTGAAAAATTACTTAATTACAGTACCTGCCTGAGAAGAATATCCATCAACTAAAAAGCTCTAATTTAGGAGAAAAAGGTTGGGGTTCAGAGCTAAAATGCAACACATTAGCATGCAAAACCTTTAAGAATGATGGTGACTAAGCAGCAGAACTATGACAGGTGGGTTCTCCTGTTGATGTGTCAGGCAGTCACATCTGAGTCTTATCCCAGAAGAGGAGCTCTAACCAAGCAGATGTCACCCAGTTACACTGTACAGAAATCTGTAAGAAGTGTGATAACCCTGCAAACAGAAAAGATCATCTTTACTGGCTTGGAAGTATTCAAGGCAGGCCAGAGGGGGCCCTGGGCAACCTGATCTAGAGTGTGGCATCCCTGCCCATGGCAGGGGCACTGGAGCTAGATGCCCCTCTAGTTCTCTTCCAACCCAAACCATTCTACGATTCCATGATCTCTACTGGAGCTTTAAAGTCCCAAATTCTGTTACTCAGTGGATGGAGGAGGAACCTGTTAGAGAAGTAAACAGCTTTAGAAAAGGTGCCTGGAGCACACACTGAGGGAGAACCAGAGCTGACTTTTGCCTGCCAGCTGCACAGGAGGTGTCTGCTGCCAAGCACAATGGGAGCTCTTTTGGGGAGGTGCTGGTGGGATCTCACATTGAGGCAGCTACAGCAGCAAAGCAGTACATGACAAGGAGAGATGTTGCTGATCCAGCACTGTGCCGCAGCAGGGCAAAAGGAGGAAAGTAGCAGACAATTGCAGCCAGAAAAAGGCCACAGGATGGACAGACAGTGTTTGAAATACTTGGAGCTTTCATCTCTCCTGTTCTGCTGTGAGACACTAGTGCAGATGATGAGAGCATCCTGCCCTGCACCTCTCACAGCTACTCCCATGCCCCTGAGCCTGCCACAGTGGAGAAGAATCCTATAATCCTGAAGAGCATAGGCTTTCACTTGGCATCACAGTCTATCCCTTCAATTCTAGCAAAAGCTCGAGAAGTCAGCACTGCTCCAGCCTCCTAAGGCTTTGTGGACCACTTCCCATCCCACTCTGTTCCTGGCCTCCTCCTGGCTCCCCTGCTGCCCTTTGGACATCTTGGCACCACAAAGCCTCTCCCTTTCCTCACCCCAGGAATGCAGCTGAGCAAAGTCCCACCCTTACAGGGTGGCCTGAGAGTGGAGAAATGCAGCCATTGGAGCCTGCTTAATCAAATATCTCCAGAGGACAGATTTCTTGCTAAGGCAGAGGTAGGCACTGCCTCCAGCTTTGCCATCACTTTGGCTGTTGCAGTTTTCCTCTCCATTTCAATCCCACTTCATGGAGAATTCACACACACAGCTACATGAGACAGATGCTGGCAGCAGGGGCACAGGAACAAACAAGTTTTCAGACACACGGAGGCCTGTCTATCAAGAAGGGCTCCTTCTGTCCCTCTGCCCAGACCCCAGCACCCTGCTAGTTCCCCTCAACCCCCACCAATATTCTTGCACCAACAAGCAAAGCTGCACAAATCTATCTACAGCTGACTCTGACACAGCACAGCGTCAAGGGAATGATTTCACCAAGACAGCCTAAGCCTTCCACTTTGGTAATTCTGCAGCTCCAGGGTGCTATTTGATGGGACTGCAGACCTGGAGATGGCTTGGGGACCCAGGACACAGGGAATGCAACTGTTGTAGCACAGGCAAGAGACCACTGCAGTACTGAGGGTGATGGTGCAAGAGATTCCCATTGGTGACAGCCCCCCAGCATGCAGGTGCCTGGGTACCGTGCCCAGGTGAATTATGCAACTCTGAGTACTTGCTCTCTGTGTATGTCAGAGGAAGCTGTTGAAGCATTCAATTTCCTGCTTTGTGCCGCCTGTGAACAGCTGCCATACTCATGCTCAGGGTCAGGAATTGGTTCCTACAGAATCTATTAATGCTGGGTTATAAAGAGGCAGTGGGAATAACCCCAGCATCTCACCCTCTCCCTCATGAGGAACATCCTCAAAGCACTGAGAGAGTAGACAAACCAGGGCCCAAGTTTTAGGGTGTACCAAAACCATGCAGGAGCAACAGAAAGGACAGCCTTGAGTCTGTGCCACCTGTGCTTCCCTCCCACCTGGGCCTCTGCAAATTCCCCTTGAAGAGGCTGCACGGAGGGGTGATGACCATGATGCTATTGCACTAAGTCCCAGGGAGGAGCCTTCCTGTGAGAGGCTGGCTGTGCTGGCCACCCACGTGTACCAGACTCCCAGCGCTGCCCTGGTGCCGGGGCAGGGTGAAGGCACACCCAAGGGAACTGCCCCCCCCTTTCCCTGTGTACCTGGGTTTTTCTTCCTGGTCTGCACAAACTCTGAGTGCCGCAGGGCACTGGGAGCCGTCCGTCTGTAGAAGCTGTTCCTCTGCAGCACAGAGCCCACCCTGTGCGCTTCCTCGACCTCCTGCTCCCAGACCTGGCTCCAGTCGGGCCGGCCCGTGCGTACCCTTGAGTGCTCTGCTCCACTGCTGCTCTTGGCTGGCACCCCAGGCCCTGGCGCTTCTCCTTCCAGCTCCCCACAGCCGTCGGAGTCAACGACGCATGTCTCGAACTGTGGGTAGCAGGTACCTGACCCCAGATTCACACTACCATCTCCTGAGGACCTGACTGCAAATGCAGGAACTTCACAACCTCTGTCTGGACTGCTGTGGTCCATGACATGGCCTTTGGGCCTCCTGTGCTGTTCCCTGTCTTCTTCATTGACTTGGTCCCTGATACCTACATGCAGCTTTTCCTGCTCTCTATATGCTCTAGGGCCTCCATCATCTCTATACCACTTTTCCCCTTCCCTATATACTTGATTGCCTCCATCCTCTCTATACTGCCTTCTCCTCTCCCTATACTCCCCAGAGTTGCTCTCTTGCCTGTGCCACAGTTCCTTTTTCCTATAATGTCTTCCATGCTCACTGTAGTCCCTAGGATCTCTGTAGTCCTGATACCCCCTTCCCCCCTCCCTACAGTCTCCAAGGCCTCTATCCTCTCCATACTGCCTTTCTCTCTCCCTGTACTGCCCAGGTACTCTGTCCTCTCTGTTCCGCCCTCCTCTTATCTCAGAACTGCAGTTTCTGTACTGAACACCCTCCCTCTCGTACACCCTGTAGTTTCTGTCCTCTGTATCCTGTCTTTTGCCTTCCCAAACATTGTCTGCTCTCCTGCAGTCCATGTGCTGCATCTGTCCCTTCCAAAAACCTCCGCAGTCTCCATTCCTGCTCTGTTGGTCCACAGAGATGTCCTCCTGTGTCCTGGAACTGTCCCAGCCACTGTCTGCTCCTCGGCTGCCTGGGCACGGCCTCCTCGTCGCCCTGGGTCTGTCACTGCCGCCAGCCACGTCCCGTCTCTGTACAGCACAACAATCCTCATATTCCCAGCTGAGGAGCCGCGGTTCCCGTCTCGAATCCTCCATGCAGCGTTTCCTCTAAGGACAGGTGCACATAGTCCTGCGGGGTGTGGCACAGGGGCCGGCTCCCCTCACCCTCTGCTCCCCGAGCCCAACCCCAGGCTGACGGCGCTTCTCCACTCTGCTCCAGCACTCCCGTCCCAAGTGAAACGCTGCTTCCTGAAACCAGCCAGCTAAGGCAGCGGCCCAATCGCTGGCAGCCCTGGCCTCCTCCACCTGCTGCCCAAAGTAATCAGTAACCAGCCCTGAGCGAGGAGGTGAGCCAGGCTGGGCAGGCCTGCACCGCCCAAACCGGCTCCACGGCTTTGCCAAAACCTCTCCACAGGCAGCTCTGAGGCAGGGAGGAGGAGGGCACTGGAGCATGCAGAGGCCCTGCCCTGAGACCAATGTCCTCAGGGAAGGGAAACAGAGCATGTGTGAGACCGCAGGAAGCCACAGAGCAGAGGTGGGATACCAGATCTTCTACTAGATCTTCTTTTTTCCACCCCTGATGGCATGGAGGAAACAACATGGTCTAGAAGAGGCTGGGATCTGCTCCACACTTTGCTGGGGCAAACTGAGGCCTTCAGGCTGCCCCTGGCTGAACCCTGATGCTGAGCCCATCCTCTTCTCAGCCCTCACCACAGTCACATAAAGCTCAGGAAAGGAGCTGCTCCCTGCAAGACAGACCAGTGCCTCCACAGTGCCATGCAGCCACAGCTGCATGGTTCCCTGCTCCAGGGGAAACAGCTGGTCCACCCGCTGACAGGAACAGGCTTGAAGGGATTACTTGGGTTATGGAGTGTGGTGCCAACACACCAAATAAGTTTCCAGAAGGCTATAGAACTACACACTCCAGTAATGCTTCTCACTGCAGGGCACAACATATTCCCAATTTTCCATGCCAAACACGAGCTCCTATAAGAAACCAAGAGACAACCACAACGTGCCCTTGACAGAGAGAGCGAGAGTCTGGAGATGTCATCCATGTCTCAGGTTCTTGCAACACATATTTGGAACGCAGAGCCCATGCCCTCAGCTGGTAGAAGACAAAAATAAAACCAACGGACTCTCCTACTCCAACTGCAGGAGGGCAAGCACTAATCCTGCCCCAGCCTGGTGATCAGTGAAACCACAGTGTGCTCATAAGACACACCAAAAAAGCAACCTGATGATTTTAAACACTTACTGTAGAAAACCACGTATTTTCTACTCTTCCTTTGGCTGAATGGGAGAAAAATCCCCTAGGACTACTAAAAGGATACTAGCTTGAGGATGCCTCAGGATAGTGCATTAGTTCTTGTCTAAAACTTCTAGTTCCAGGAACGAACAGGTTCCACAGGATCAGTCCTCTGCCAGGAAGCACTGGGACAGTAGGAGACACTTCTTAGCAAGATCCATCCTATCAGAAAATTCCCCTTGTGATTCAGCCTAGACTTTCCTCTTCCTGCCTTCAACTTATTTCATCTAGCTTCAAATCCTCTAGGCCTCCTTCCAAGCATCCCTTTTGCACACCACTGACACGAAGGCTGTTTGTCACCCTGTTTTCCTGGTGCAGCCAGCCTTCATTCCCATGTGCTCTGCCTCTGACATGACCGTGCAGCAAAGTGCCTGGGCTCCCCAGTGCTGATTAAGCAGTGGGAGGATGGAGGCAATGAAGTCAGAGTGAGTAACTCCCAGGCAGGAGCTGGCACTTCGCTCCGTCTCCTGCATGCAGTGCCCACATTTCCTGCACGTCGTGGGTTTCAGTAACAGAACTGCAGTGTCACAGCTCCTGGGAGAAGCCTGGGAAGGAACTGTGGGAGAAGATGTGTGTGATTCCATCTTTCCACTTGTCTACTGTAATATCAAGTGTAACATAATTAACAGCACTGATCTTTATGTGGCATCTTCAGGTTTCAGAGACCAAATGTGCTGACCGTGGGAAATTCCTCTGTCCTGAGTAATTTTTTTCTGGGGTGCAAGAACAAAAGTCACATTTTCAGCTACAGATATGCCACAATTGTAAGCTTTTTGCTGCTGTTACCAACAGACTAGTCCTATTTTCTTGTCCTGGACTTCATGGATGGCAGGAGCACAGGGGCAGGTTTTACTTTTTGCCCAGTAATCCATCCCACTCCCAGGTCACGTTCAGTCCCCTTCTGTGCACCCCTTCTCATATGAATAACAAATCCCCACAGGTCTGTATCAGCCCCAGAGCAGAAAGCACAGGAAACCCAGTGCCCTGACAGGTTGAGAGCAGTCACAGCACTTATGTCAACTCAAATCTCAACTGCAGGACCATGAGCAAAGCCACCCTGAAATTGCTGCTCACTCCCCGACAGATAAGGAGATGAGGCAGGGGGGTTGGAACTGCAGCAGCAGTTTTGCTTTCCATCACGGACATACTGGGAGTAGATGAAATGAAAGCTCTGGATGTGTGGTGGGGCTGGAACAGATGGGAGAGTTGGAAGGAAAAGGGGGTGAGGAAGATCGGGGCAAAGGGATATCCAGAGAAAGACAAAGTGATTCTCCAAGGCGAAATCACGATGATATATACTGCAACAGTACTTACAAGATAATCAAAATCATGAATTAAAGGGTATAAAAGACTGCCTTCAACAGTGTCTGTAAAACAGCAGAGGCACCTGCGCTCCTGAAGCATTCCCCATCCCACGCTGTTGTAGACTCACCTCTCAACTCCTGCAGCTCCATGCTGAGGCTCTCAATGTTGGAGTCACAGAAATCAAGGTTCTCCATAGTCTCTGCTCTCACCAGCTCATCCTGCTGCTCCTCCAGCATCAGGCTTAGCTCAGCACGGGTCTTGCTGTACGCCTCCAGATCTCTCTCCACCTCTCCAATTCGAGTCAGCAGGATGGAGCTGGAGGAGGCTGATCCTGCCTGTGTCAAGTCCTCACATCCCTCCTCCACCCGCTGCTCTGGGGTGCTGGGCTGAAGCTGTGCAGGGGCCACGTTTTTCCGCTGGTTGCTGGATGGAGGCCGGGGTGCAGGCCGGGAGGGTTTGACTGAGAAGGACAGAGCCCTGCCTTTGGACACCTGGCCACCCTGCGTGTGCACAGCGGCTGTCGCGAGGCTGCTGGGCCGAGGAGGGGGTGGCCTCAGGGCCCTTCTCCTCTCTGCCTGCCTGGAGTGGGACACAGATTCAGGAGACCCACGGACAATGTCCTTTTCAGAGCTGTAGTCCAAGATGGAGAAGTGACGGGAGACCTTGTCCTGCTCCGCACCAGTACTTGACAGGCTCTTCTCAAACTGGGCCAGCTGCTCCGTCAGTTTGGAGTCCAGGTCCGTGCAGCTGTCCCCCTGCACTGCAAGTGGGCAGCACTCCCCCCAGCTCCCAGCCCATGTGTCCAGGCTCACCTGGGCAGTTCCTAAGCTGGAACAGGGCTTGGACTTCTCCAGTTTACTGTCCATCCAATTGTCTAGGTCCTGGGTTCTGCTCTGGCTCTCCCAGGGCTCGGATGCTGCCCAGCTATTAGCGGATGAAATCGCTTGGCTCCTGCAAGGATTTTGGGGGAAATGGGGTGCCTGCAAGGGCACACTGGGGCTGTCTCCATCATGCTTAGGGAGGGAGTGAGTTTCTGAGTTTCCTGGGGTGGCTGAAGTAGTCCCCTCAGGCTCCAGCTCACCTGCTTGGCCAGGCCTGTTGCCCTGTGGGGGAGGCAGCTGAGCAGAGGGGAGAATGCCATTGACTGACTTTGTGTGGTTAGAGGGGACTGAGCCCACCGTGCCTTCAGGATGTGGCTCTTGGTGTCCTGTGCTGGGAAAGGCCTGTCCCAAGTCAGTGCCAAGAGGACCCTCTGACCTCCCTGCCTTGTGAGACAAAATGGTGGCAGGCTCAGGATATGCAACCGAGCCATCCTCCTTTTTCCTGTCTTTCTGGTGCAAAGGAGGAGTTTCAGAGCAAGTGATTTCTGAATCTTGATGGATGCTCAATTCACAACTGCCTCCACCTTGCAGATCCCCAGCACTCACCATTTCCATGCAAGCCTCAGAGGCTTCCAGCCTCACAAATCTGTGTGGAAAGATGCCACGTTTTCCTCTCAGCTCCCCCTCCAGCCAGCCATCCTCCAGAATGCCTACAATCCGAATCCTGTCACCCACATCAAAATCCAGTTCCTTGGGCTCCAGGGCTTGGAACTGATAGAGGGCAACACCATAAGTACTCCCTGGCTCCTTGTCATCTTTGTGGGGCATCTCTACTGTCCCATTGGTGTCACAAGTCCCTGTGGGCTCTGGATCCACTGAGGTTCCTGGTGCTCGCAGAGGAGTAAGCAGTTCCACAAAACCCTCTGGGAAGATGCCCCTGCAGCCTCTGAGCTCACCCTCAAACCAGCCAGGCTCCGGGACTCCAATAATGTTGATCACATCCCCTTCCCTGAAGTCCAGTTCCTCCTCCAGCTGAGCAGACAGGTCCATCAGGGCCTGGGCTTGGCCCAAGGAGTAGGCAGGCACCTCCAGGAGAGGGCTCTGGGACAGCTGACGTCTCCGAACTGAAAGGCACAGCTCCCTCACACATGATGATGGGAAGAAGCCCTTGGAACCCCAGCTGCTTCGGCCCTGGAGCCAGCTGGAGGCCAGGGACCCTCCCAGGATCACCAAGTCTCCTGCAGAGAATGAGACACAACAGTTCAAAACTGTTCTCATTATCGCTTCACAACTCTTATTCCTGCCTCTCCCTGTTTCCTCCTGGCTGTGGGTGAGGCCTGGCACTCTGTTATAGCACAGTGCATGCTAGGGATGCATACAAGCACGGGATGGGATTAAGGCATGAAGTATCAGCAGCTTTTTGTACATCTAAGATACACAGTTTGGCTGCAAAGCTGTGCAGGTGCATCGAAGCTTTCATTCTCCCCCAAATGCAAGTCTAAGATTTGGAGATCAGAGGTCAGTTAAGAGGCAATTGTAAATTTACTCTGATCAGGTAATGCCATTTTTTGGAGTTTCATGAGTAATGACAGATCATGAGAAAGTTGTATCCAAATGGCAAAAGCCTAGACGACCATGGTGGATTTGACATGACCCATGTCATGAGGAATTAGGAGATTCACCTCTTTCTTCTGTCACTCTAGGCAGGAGGCTGTGACTAGGTTCATCCATCCAGAAGGACAGGTGAGGCTTTTGAGGTGCAAAGCAAAGGAAGGGAATGGAGATTACCTCTCTGCAATGACAAGCTCCCTGGCTCTTGAGATGTGAAGTCATTGGTACAAACAAACAGTTTTTCTCCCTGCTTCAAAGGGGGAATATCCACAGGTTCAACAAAGCTGCTAGGAAACTGCCCTAAAAGGAGAATGAGTTGTCAGCAATGAGTCCTTCCTATGACCCACCACCATTTCCACCCTCCTTCCAGATTTTGGGATCTATTAATCTCTTGCTAAAGGGAAATACCCAGTTACCCTGGGTGACTCAATAGCCTGGTGAAAGAAGAACAAGTTTGGGAGCCAGGAATTCCTGGGGGTTTAAGTACTTAAGAGCTAAAAGAGAACAAAAAGCTTTGAGCCCTTGGCTCACTCCAGGCAACCACAGGCTGTGTGCATTACTGGGACTGTGCCATCAGCATGGAGCTTCCAGGAACAGACATATTAGGTTTTCTCTGCCCTTACTGCTTCCTTCCCAACTCAGACCCATGGTGAGGACTAAGGGATCCAGTAGTGCTGGATCATGGGAGCACTGTCTTCTGACTGGGCAAATCCACTTGGTGCTCCTTCCTCCATAGGGCTTGGCCTCCATAGGGCAGTGTCAGCACAGAATTCAGGCTGCCACTCTGAATGGGATGGCCACACCTGTGAGTCACAGGCTCTGTCACAGCTTCAGCACTGCTGGGACTCCAGGGACCTTCCCCACTGTCATTCTGAGTATCTGTTTCACCATGGCACATTTGTTGGCCACCAGATGATACCCATCAGATACTAATTTCAGTCCTGAGAGCACATGACATGGCAGAGCCCACTGCAAAGGCCACTAAAAATGTCTTTCTTATATAATTTGATGCAAGGGGATATGATGAAGTATGGGCTAGTACCACATCCAGCATTGCCCCTGGGTGACCAAAATTTTCTAATGAAACCTGGAAACACCATATCCTAGACACCCAGAGCTTTACACTGTGCTTAGGCAATTTGACATTTGCTATTCTCTGCTGCTCCCTTCACAGTTTTAAACAACTCTCTTTTTTCTTATCTTAGTTTCCTGCTTTCTACATGGAAACAACATAATGCTGTAAGAAAGGAATTACTGTACATGGAGTTACAGTAATTATTCCACAGAGTAATGAGTACTAGGCTGCAACACCTCCACAGCTTCTATTCTAAAGTGCTTTTTCAATTCCCTATAACTTTAACTTAGAAAGCTGGGCAGAAAACTACAACAGCTGTTCCAAGGGAAAGCAGAAATGCAATTGGGTTTTGAGTTAAAGGTCATTAAAAACATTCCGTTTGACTTCAGCATGTTTCTTATCTTTGAGCTATGGTGCACATCCGTTTGTTACTCCTTAATAGCTTCATCTTCTATATAACAACCTCACCAGTTATGCTGGCAGACAAATCTCTGTTGAAAACTGCAGACATAATCCTTGCCCAGTGACTTCAGCAGCAGTAGGATCAGGCACATGCCCATTCAATGCCAATGGAGCACAGGAGGGAAGTGCTCCTGTCCACCTTTGTTTCAGACAATACACAGCTTGCGGCTGTTAGGAGAGACCAGACTGCTGCTACAATAGCAGCCCTGTCTCTACAGCCAGGGATGAAATCAGTCCCACCCTCATGCTGAAGACAGAGGCAGGCTTATGCTTTGAAGTGGCCTGGCTTTCATCTCCCCAAAGCTCACACATCTTAACATCAGGATTAAGATGAGAAAGAGCTGCCTAAACAGAGACTATGAGACTCTTAGTGTTTCACTAACAGCATTCCGCTGCTTCAGAGGTTTCTCACACCCCCCTAAAAGTTTAAGAGACTTGCACACCATTCCAGGCACCTAGATATTGATGGCAATTTGTGCAGGAAGATGCTTTGAAGCAGAAAGGAGGAAGTGGGGCTGAGTCAGAGGGCTTGGGGGGGACACATGGTCACTGTTGTTCTATCTCCACTGACAAGGTCACTTGGACTGGTTTCCAGAGTGGATGCATTTCCACTCTGGGTGCATCGGTTTCCTTTCTCCCCTTCCACTGCCACAGCAGGTCAGCACATAAACCAGCCAGGAAATGGGCAGTCTCTCCACAGAGACTGGAACAACCAGTGTTGCGAAGCTCCTATCTCCTCGAGAACTGACTCTCCACTAACCTCTCTCAAAAAACAACACACAAGCTTGTCTGAATAGTTGACACAAAGCTGGGAGGAGACCAGTGGCAACTTGCACTCTCAGTCCCAATCAAAGCCCATGAAAGATTTAGTAAATCAAATCAGGTCCTTCCCCACCAAAGGAAGAGGTGCTCATGGAGTGCATTTAGCTGGCACTTGGACAGACCCAGGTGCAAGCATTTCCAGCTCTTACCTGTGACACCTTCCTTCTTGCCAAGGAGCCAGAACTCATCCACGACAGCCAACACCTCGATGACATCTCCCACGAAGAGGGGCAGCTCTTCAGAGACGCTGGGACAGAAATCAAAGACTGCCCGCACCACGGAGCCAGCCTCCATTGCGCAGGGTCTGAAGGCAGGTCAGTGCCTAAGGCTGAGACAGTGAGAAATTTGTCAGCACCCAGAAACACCTGAAATTATCACAGATAAGCCCAGGAAGTAAAGCCCTTTGTGAGCACAGAGGCAGATGTGGGGAGATCCCAACCCTTCGCCACATGCCACAGGAGACAAGGGGCTGCAGCAATGCAGCCCCACGGTCTAACCTGCCTTGTCCTACCTCTGTGGCTCTCTCTGTGGGATCATGTGTTTGTGTTGCAAGAGGGGGGACAAGCAGCAAGCAATCTGGAAGTGAATTCCCGTCAGGAAGGAAGCAAGAGGAGGGGAGGAAGCTCAGCATTTCCCTGACATGTGGGGCACAGCTCAGCCTGACAGGGCCTGGTGGGCAGCCAGCACCACCCACCTGCACGTCGCACCACACATTCTCTGGCAGGATGGGCACAGGAATCCCCCTCCCCACGCCACCACTCAGGGCACAGGAACTGCATGCTGAACCAGCGCCACAATCCTGGCTCAGCAAGAGAAGAGGCACAAAGTCCACTCAGGCAAGCTCATACCACCATCCTCATTCTCAGACCTGATTGGAAATATCCTTTCTGCCTTCTACGTACCTGGCTCAGACATTCCCTGGGTGGCCCCACCATGGCTCTAGGCAGAAGTCAGACTGAGATGAGGGTACAGACCCCATTCAAGGTTCTGGGAGCCAAGGCTAAAATTCCTCCTGGCAGGAGACTTGAAAGAAGGCAAAGACCTCCTTGTCAAGAGCTATGTCCTGGATTCCCCCTTACTCTGGAAGTGGTTGTTGAGGACACTCTTCTGTATAATTTCTGCTTTTCAGCCTCACTGTCAAGGAAATACAGTGCACCAAGGCAGCAGCAGTCCTGCAGCTTAAGCTGCTCCTTTGCCTCCTCCCAAATTCCTCAGGATGGCAACAGAAAGGTTCATCCATCCAAAGCAACCAGAATTCCTCACCTCCACCTCAGACCAGTGAGTTTGCTTTCACTTTCAGACCCACTGCAAATACAGGCACAGGACAGCACTGCCAGCACCTCTCGGTGCTTTCAGAGCCCTGCCTTCTGCGACGCTGGGACATCGGCGTCCTCCCCACCAGCGCCCTTGGCACAGGCTGCTTTCCTCCCACCTCACAAACAGCCCCCGTTCTGTCCGTTTGGACACACCTTCCCCGTCGTGGGACACGTTCTCCTCCCTCCCCAGAGCGGCTCCAAGCGCACAGCGAGCAGTCCCGCTCCAAGCGCCGCCCAGCCGCTGACACCCGTCCCATGTCAGCCCCGCTTGACAACCCCCCCGCCCAGCTTAGGGCAGAAAGAGAGCAGTGACAACTCAACAGAAACAAACACACGGCCCCCCCAAGGGCAGCCTCTCCCCGTACAGCCACACACAGCCCACCTGAGCCCCGCAGAGTCAGGAAGAGGGGAAGCTAACACATGCAGAAGAAATATGTCCCTGCTAACGAGGCGCAGCCAACTTCCAGTGAGAGTGCCAGTGGGGGATCCAGGCAGGGAAAGGCTTTCTGCTGACGGGACCATTCTGTTTATCCAGTCCGACTCACCTCCTGGGAACAAAGCGGGTTTGTACTCAGCAGGAACAGCTTCCTCATCACGTCTCTCCCCGCCCCCAGCCATTCCTCTGCTGCAGCCAGCACGCTATGCCCCTGGCCACCCTCACCTCTGCCATCCTGTCTGTCTGTCACTCCTATTGCTCTCCACTGCCTTCCCCATCGCACGTGGGCTCCTTGGGACACAGGCTGTCCCTTTGTCAACAGCTTTGTGCTGGCTGTACAAACAAAGAGCCCAATATCCAGCAGCAGACAGCACTCTGCCACCAAAAAGAGATGAATGGGCTGGAGTGAATCAGGAGCACAAAGAGCTGCAGTTCAGGATAGCAGAAACCCACTGAGGCAGAAGGAGTAACAGTATTAAAAACATGACCATGTGGAGCAAGGAAAAAGATGGAAGAGCTATCAATTAACTTAAAAACACTAAAGACATGTGAGGATCCATCTGCTGTTTGAGGTGGGGTGCCTGGGGCATGCTGCTGCATGTTCTCATGGGAAAGTGAAAGCAGCAGCCCCTTGCAGGCACCCAGGCTGCCCTCCACCCCCAGACAGGCTGCCAGCCGAGCTCAGGCTCCCAGGAATCCTTGCCATACTCTGAATATTCAAACTTCACAGCAGCACTGGACAAAGAGGGAAGAACATACTGCAGCATAACTGCTGCCTTGGGGTAGTTTCTCCAGGAGCACACGATGGTACAGTGAGATTTCTTGTATGTCTTCTGTCAAAGGTGTAATGTAAGAATGAGCAGAGGTATGCAAAGATTACAGTAAGTGTGCTGCAGACCCAAACCTGGCTTTGCTACAGTCACTGGTGCTGAGAATACAGCCCTGACACTGATCCCACCCATGAGAACGGGAGTGTCACTTCCTTTAACACACCTGCAGCTCCGGGGACTCATCATTAAAATGTGCAAGATTTTCCAATGAGATGAAGACAGAGAGGGACAGGCAGGACTGCAATAGTTCCAGCATGAATATATTAATTACAGTTATAATAAACCACTAACCTATTCATGTCCAAAGCATTCCCTGAGAGGCAACTTGTAAGAAAGTGTGAAGCAACTTCTGAAACTGCCAAAAAAAGAAACCCAACAGGCTCATGTTCCCTCAGCAGTACCAAGAAGAGCAAGATCACTCCCTGACTCCACTGGAGTATAGACAGCATGCTCCTGTATTTGCAAGTAGTGAATCAGTCTAATGGAGCTTGCTTGCTCCATGACATGAATTGAACACAAAATATTACATTTTCCAGGGCCTTGGCCTTGTCTTACTCCCTGTAGTGCTGCCTGCCAACATTTTCTACAAACCCCCACCTAGAGAAGGAAGCCTCCCAGCATATTCCACACTGGAAACTTACTGAGTCCAACTCTTCAGGCTTAATAGTGGACCCGACCTTCTTCCAGATCCACCCTAGAAAACAAGCATTCAGCAACAGCTCACGCAGAGGCTCCAGAAGGAAAAGCAGACTGCAGGGAGAGCAGAGCTCCGCCTGTGATCCCCTGTGAGTCACGGCTCCTGACAGCTGGCCAAGCACCTCTCACCTCAAGGATGGGTGATCCTTGCCTGCCAGAGGGAAGGAGGGAGAGCTCTGCCACAACTGAGCAAACTCTGGGATTTCAGGCGGGGGGAGCTGAGGACTGTGGGTCGCAGGGCTCCTGCCCCCGCCCAGCAGCAGATCCACATCCAAAGAGAGCCTCACTGTGCAAGTATGAAGCTGTGGCGCAGCAGGAACTCGCCCTGCTGAGAACACACAGGCTCTGTCTCCCTGCCCGATCCTGCACAAACCAGGTAACGTGTTCCTGGCGCCTGAGCACAGCCTGCCTGGTGCCGAGCTCTGGGCCTGACACAACGGCATTGTGCAGCAAGGCAGAGAGTGGATTCCCAGGGCATTAATCACTCCCCCCAGTCTGCATGCATGCATGCTCAGCACACACTAACATTACCTTCATGGAAGACTGCTTATCCCATTTTGCTATTAGCTCTGGAGTGTTTCTGGTCCAGCGTGGGCTGATGGAAGCAGGGACCAGAATGAAACGATAGCTATTAACTCTGTTACAATATTGTTTTGAGATCTTCAGCACAGACTGGGTCAGCCAAGAAACTGCATTTGCACACAGACTCTGACAACTTCTATCCCTCCTCTTCTTGCAGCTGAAATTGTGCAGGGTAAGAAATCCCAAATAACGGACTGACCAGCATCAAATGTAATTGTCAGGCACTTGCTAGAAGTACCATCACTTAGATGGTGGCAGGGCTACTAAAGATGCTGAAGCAAGCATTTTAAGCACTTAAGAGATAAGGCAGCAATGTGAAGAGGCATTTAGGCTGATTACAAGAAGTATTAACAGCCCCAGTAAAAAGAGAGACCCAAAGGGTTTGAGGGCAGCTAATCCACTCCTATCCCAAAGCACTGCTCAGACCATGAGATAAAAAACACAAATTAAGCGGGAAGGAAACCAAACTTAACAGGTGCTATTGCCACTTGTTTCTCCACTAAATAATACATTCCAGCTTCTCACTCTAGAAGCAGCACTGTTAGAACTGACTATGGAGGGTATGACTGCACTGTAACTGAAAAACTAACATTTCACCAAACAGATCAAAATATGCCATGTGGGCTTTCACAGGCATGCGGGATTTGCACAAAAGGGACAAGTGGATTCTTGTCCAGTGGATGTCTCAATCTCTGTAAGAACTTTCGAACCTGCATGAGCAGTAGACCAGGAATGGTTATATTCCCAGAAATGTACAGAGACAAGCTTGTCACAAAATGATTAGAGAAATTAATATTAAAAATATTAAACAAATGCTGTCAGTGATCTTCTTAAAAAATTGAAAAACACCTTGCATTTCACCACAATCCACCCCCAGTGACAGAGATACCTCTCAGTTCAATGCATCCTTCAGCTGCTGGAGGACTGGCTTTGACAAGAGATCTGCTGCAGCTCTTGCTGTGCTCTAGGCTGCAGGATTAGTACCCAGCACACAGTGGGAGGAACCAGCAGTTATGCTTTGCTTCTCGCACCATTGTGTCAAGAGCAGAAGCCTACTAACTACATACTATGACATTCTACCTTTTTCCTCCGTTCCTCCCTGTGTTCTCCAAATATGGACAGCCCTCCTTCCCCTCCTTCATACCCCAATGCATGTGCACAGCCTGCACTGTCCTCATTCACACTTCTAGGAGAGGACATTACCTGCACACCAGCATGCCCTGACTGCTCCCACTGGCCTTCAGAGCTGTGGCCACCCACACTCCCTCTCCCTGCTCAGAGCAGAACATGCTGCTCTGTAAAGCCCCCTGAGGTCCCTGCTCGCCTGCACATTCCTGGGTGGAATAAACAATACCCTGTTGAGCCAGGCTGCCTAGGCCCCAGCTGGAGATGGTGCCAGTGCAGGGACTGTGGCTCCAGCAAATGCAGAGCTGATCCTGTGAATCCCAACAGAATGGACAATGCAGCAAGCAGGGCAAACCCCCAACTAATGGTGCTGAGGAGAAGAGCCTTCTCCCACCAAGGAATGCTGATCACTGCAGCTTCTTGATAGGACATGCTGCTTGTCTCAGCAGATCCCAGAGTCCCCCAGCCGAGCTTCACAAAGTGGGAAACATGAGAGCTGTTCTGCACACCACCTCCTAACACCACACAGCTCTCAGGAGGAAGAGGAATCTTCTCACTCTAAAAAGAAATAGTTTCTTTTGCTTTGTCTGTGACCTGATATATCAAAAATCATTGATATTAATACATTTTTGCTTTGATCACCGACCCCTGAAGAACCAGGACTATCAAGTAAAAGAGCTGCTTAAGCAAGTTCTGGCCTCCCACCACACCTGTGTGGCACAGGAGCTCTGCAGTGTACCAAACAAGTCATTAAACCAATACTTCTCTCCAGCTGGGCTTTGGCTGTCAGTGTTCTCACCTGTTCTGTTGCAGGATGTGTCTGAGGGCAGGCTGGTGGTGTTTGTGTGGGTTAAGAGTGGCGTGGCAAGGAAGCAAGAGGAGCTCGTGCTGAGCCAGACGGCAAGCAAATGAAAAGTATCTGGAAACTAGAGCACAGCATCAATTTTTAATGCAAAGCAGAACACCTTGCCACAACATGTGATGACTGTGATGGATATTTAATCTCTGGCAGTGGGGTGCCAAGCATGCAAAGGCCAGAACACCAGCTTGGGAGACCAGAGTTTCCCAAATTCTGTATGCTGTGGCAGCACGTACCTTACAGACTGTGTTATAAAGTCCTGTCTTCTCCCACCCCAAGGTACATGGTTGTGTCTTTTCCCAGTTTTGCAGACAGGCTAAAATTATACAACTTAGAATAAGGAACAGACAAAACCCCAAGAGCAGAATCACCATTGATGTGCCGTACCTGTGGCTGGGCTACAGGTGGTAAGTAGCATACAATTACAAAATTAGTCATTACACCTTGAGTACATATTCAAAACAAGTTGAACTGGGACTACAAGGACATTCCTTAACACTGTAGCACTTGATTTTGCACCCTGAACAATATTCTTCAAGATAACTTTTGGACAGAAGCACATTATGAAGCTTTGGCTGCTGGGTGGGGAGTCCAGAAATTTGGAAATTACTTGAAATTTTGACGTGGAAACTCTGTTCTTTGCTCACCACGATTCCTGTTCTGTACTGTATCTGCAAAGAACCTCAGTCCTCAGCAGGGACTCTTCCTTTCAGAGTCCCTAGGTGCTCCTGAGAAGGAAGCAATAAATTTCATCTCCCCACAGAAAAGTTCTAAAAATAAGACAAAGTAAAAACTGTGTCACTCAGAAGTGGGGTTGGGTAATGTGATTAGAAATATACTTTTGCTAGAGGTTGAGGGGAAATTATCAGTTAAGGCAGTGAAGTGCTGAGGTAAGCACAAGTCAGGCTGTCCCACCTAAGGTTACATCACCACTGTCACAAAGTCCGTCTGAGGTCACCCACTGCAGGCACACCTCATCTGCACTCAGAACCCCAAGAGGTCGCACAGCCAAGAGGTTCCCATGACAGCTGGCAGAGGTGGTGCCCCATAAAACTCTGAGAATCACTCCTTTCCTCTGCCCCTACTGCTCAGCTCCTCTCATCCCATTATCTACAGTGCTTTAAAACTGTTGTATGTTCAACTAGTTTTTAATGTCACTGCTAATTCTAAGCAGAGCAACTGGAGAGACAACTGAAACCTTTGGCCCTGACAGAAGAGAGGATCTCACGAACAGAAAGTGGAGGCCAGCTCAGAGACGTGGGCACTCTTGGCACTATGGAGGCCTCACACACAAGCAGGACGCATTTAGACACTGCCCAGCACGACTCACAGCCAGAGTGAGTCAAGATGAGGGGGATGATGGTGACGTCTTGTAGCACGGTACAGAGGCTGTATTTGGCAAAGCATCTGCAAAACTGCAAATTCTGTATCTATGAACTCTTTCAGATGAAGAGACAAAATCTCAGTGGAAGCAGAGGCAAGGGGAAAGAAAGCCTTTTCAGAAGAAACTGAAAGTTATGGAATCATGAAAAACGTCAAAGCAGACGTTTACGCGTATGACACAGCTACAGGCTTCCTAGGTACTACAGCAAGGAGAATGAAAGGCCATAAGTGGAGAGAGAATTTCAAACAGCAGGAACAGCAGCAGAGATGTTTGAACCCAAAGGCCAAATTACATCAAGGACAGGATAGGCCGAGGTACCACTTAAGGTCAACAAAGGGACAGCAGAAGAGCAGCAGCTGCTTCTCAAAGTATTCTGAGGGTGACCCAAGCCTACATCCCCTGGCAGAACCGCTGGAGGAGACACCTTCAGTTCATCTCTGATAAGTACAAGGCAATGGGGCCAGGCTGCCAGTGTTGCAAGAGGGATTTGTGTTTGCAAGAGTGAAAACAAACAGGGAATTCTTTTAAGTTTCTCTTTTCAGGCTGCCTTGAACCGAGTGAATGCCCTCGGAGGAGCACCCGGGAAAGGCACAGTGCTGCAGCCTTGAGCTCCTGCTCTCTGTGTACAACCACTTGTGCCACCCTCACGGCTGTAAAAACTCCAGACTCCCTCTGGTGCCAAACCACTGTGGGATGGCCACAGAATTTCTAAGGGGCCAGGTGCTCTCCTGCAACAAGCTGTCCAGGCAACACCAGCTACCATCAGCTGCCTGCCTGCCTGGCGGTGACCACCCGGGTTAGCACTGCCTGAACAGACACGGCTTGAGACCACAATCACAAAGTGCAATGTGGGCAGCAGACGGGCGGCTCCCGCGGTATCGCACAGCTGCTCCACGCTGCCCAGGTGCCCGAAGTGCTCCCAGGGCAGAGTGTGCGCTGTGGGACGGGGCACAGCGAGCACCCAGCCGGGCACGCAGGGCTGGAGGGCCACACGCTGCCCTGGGGGGGCTGGCACGAGGGGAGCGCACCCACCCGAGCTCGCAGCACCCCAGACTGGAGCACCCGCCGCCGGCCAGCGCGGCCCAGGGCAGCCCCCGGCACAGGCAGCCCCCAAGCCCGCGGCCAGCGGGGCCCGGTGCGGAGTGCGGGAGGCGCCGGCGGGGCGGGGGCCGGGCCGCGCCGGGGCCCGGCGGAGGCGCAGGCCGGGGGCGGCCGCGGGATGAGGGGAGGCCGGCGGGGCAGCGGCCAAGCCGAGAAGCGGCGGGGGCGGAGCGCCCGGCTCCCCCCGGCCGCTCCGGCGGGTCCCTACCTTCTCCCGGCCCGCTCCGGGCGCTGCGGCCGCTCCGGCCCTGGGGGTCCCGCTCCCGCCTCCGCCCGCCCAAGGCCGCCCAGCCCCGCCCGGGCCCCGGCCGGCCCGGCCCCCAGCGCCCGCCCCGCCGCCCGGCTGCCTCCGCCCGGCCCGGCCCGGCCCGGCGTGGTGCCGCTGGGATAGGCGGAGCTGCTCCGCGGGGCTGGCCCGCAGGCTGGGGAGCCCGGGGCCGCCGGTGACGTGAGGACTTCGCCCTGTGCAGCACCGCGCGTCCCCGGGCTGTGAGGCATTCCCCCCGGCGGCCCACGGGGCCGGCCCGCCGCGGCACCCGGCGCCCACCATGGGGTGCAGCCCTCCCCGGGCTGGACACGGCACTCTTGCGCCATGCACCGAGCCAGGCTGCTGGCAGGGCACCCGGGAGCCCGGCGCGGAGCACGGCAGGCAGCTGCCTGTGCAAACCCTCTTCTGCTTCCCCACACGCTGCCGGGGCTCCCCTTCCCCGCTGCTGCCTTGTGGGAATCTCGCTGCCTTCTCGGCTTTGGCTTAGGCAGCAGCTGACGAGTGGGTCTATAGGGTCCATCTGGTGCAGTCTCAGCTTTGCCGCTAGCAGCCTCCTTGGCTGCTTAGATACATCGTAAGATCGTGCCAAAGAATTAAGATGGAGAAAAACAAATAGCTCCCCAGCAGAAATCCACGAGGGAGAGGGCCAGTTTGTGCATCACTGAGGATCTGGCATACAAAGTATAGTAGGTCCCGAGCTGGATTTCCTGGCAGGCTAAAAAAAGCCTCCATGCCCCAAGGGATACCATCCCTCAGCAACACGTAAAGCCCGGAATCTCTAAGTCCCCCTGAGCAGTTAGCACTGTTTGGCACTTGTTTGTGCATTTAGCTACAGTTCTCCATAGCAACCACACAGATCTCAGCTTGACTTGCCACCAGCCAGGAGCGGGAGAGTGGAACGCCTCGCAGGCTGGCTCTGAGTCGTGTTAGTACGTGCACAGGCTGGGTGCTGATTCCCGTCTGTTCTCCCGAGGTGGGGGCCCACACTGCTGCCTTGGCACGATGCCGTGGGCAGGGGGCCTGAAGCTGCACAGGTGCTCTATTCCCTGCCGGTGTGGATGCTTGTAGAGGGTTTCTTGGTGCTGAAGAATGAACACCACCTCCTGCCACAGGGCTCTAGATGTCCTCTGACCCAAAATTTCTGTTGTTCTTGCCTGCCAAAGAAGGTTTTGAGTGTTTTTCATAATCTCAATCCCTCCTGCAGCCTTTCAGGTTGCTGCCATGACCAACTCTCCTCTGCTGACATCCCCATCCAAGCTGCTTAATTTTTCTTTGAGTTCACTTATTTGTATTTTCCCTTTTCTGCCTCCTCCATGCCAGATACAGAAATGCATGCAGAGTTCTATCTGCCCTCTTGGCTCTCCCAAGATCCTCACAGTTTTGCTTATAAGAATTTTGGTTAACTTTCCTGGGCCTGGCTTCACTTTGTTTAAATGTTTTCCAGTGTCTGCACACAATTCTGGTCCTTTCACCTCAGAAAGGGTAATAGAGAATGGAAGAAGGTTTGGAGGCAGGCAGGAAGGATGCTCAGAGACATGGGAACAGACTGTAGTGAAAGTACAGTAATCACTGTAGTGACTGTACTATGAAAAACTGTAGGCTGGGACTCTTCAGCTTGGTAGAAGGACATATAGCGGGGAAGAGGTCTACAAAATCATGAGTGGCCCAGAGAAGATGGGGAGGATTGACTGTTAGCTTTGTCTTCTGACACAAACCTGTCAACTGTTTTTGCCTTGAATGAAGCCTGAAAAGCCTAAGAAATCTCTATCTGGCAGATGTTACATCCCAAGGTTGTGCCCTTTTTAGCCCACCCTTCTTGCAACACTGGGGGCAAAGCTCATGGCACACCATTGAGGGGTGTCCTTAAAAATCCTGCCTCAGAAACATTTTGTAACCATGTTCTCACGTGGAGAGCTCAGCCACGGCCAAGTGGAGCTCTACCAAATTGTTCAACACAAAAATATTCAGAGCTGGGAGGAGAATGAACTGGACAAATCCCAGCCCAGAGAGAGAGACATCCAGAGAGTTGTATATTGCAGGAACCCTTTTGTAGGGGAAATGCTTGTGACTGAGATTCTTAATTTTTCTGCTGCACTGCTAACCCCATAGTAGCCTGCAAGGGTGACTGATCCGGCGTCTGGGGCTGGTTGTCCTATTCTAGGGAAGGAGTCTCCCTACTCTGACTCTGTCCTGAAGAGTGGAATTGAGACAGTTCCTCATTTTCTAGCCCAAGGCTGCTTTTACTGCAAGGATTAGGGTTGTCCCTAGGGTTAGGGTTTTGAAAACCACAAAGCCCAGAACTCCAGGCACAAAGCAGCTGCAAAAGGCATCCCAAGGGGAACACAAAACTGCCACAACATGGCTTCTCCATGGCTCTTTCCTTGGTGCCAGCCTTAGCCCAAGGGTTTTCTGCCTAGGGTTAGGGTTCTGTCTAGGGTTAGGGTTTTTAAACCAGAAAGCCCAGAGCTCTGCACACACTGCAGCTGCAGAAGGCATGCCGAGGAGAACACGAAGCTGCCACAACATGGCTTCCTCCATGGCTTTTTCCTTGGTGCCAGCCTTAGCCCCAGGCTGCGTTTTCTGCCTAGGGTTAGGGTTCCGCCTAGGGTTAGGGTTCTGAAAACCACAAAGCCCAGAACCCTAACCCTAGGTCTGGCAGTAAAAGCAGCCTTGTGCTAAAGTTGGTTCCAAGGAAAAAGCTGTGGAGGAAGGCATGTTGTGGCAGTTTTGTCTTCCTCTTGGGATGCCTTTTGCAGCTGCAGTGTGCCTGGAGCTCTGGGCTTTGTGGTTTTCAGAACCCTAAGCCTAGGCAGAACTCTAACTCTCGGCCTAGCAGTAAAAACAGCCTTTTCAAGTGTCCTTACCTGAGGGCAAAGCATGCTACTTGCACCCAGAGGACTGTTGTTCATGTGCTCCTTTTCTGAGTGCAGTTTACACCAAGGATTGGATTCATTATCCTTGGTATACACTCGTGGCCTTTCATGTGGGCTGTAGCAATAGTGCAGGAATAAAGAGAGCAGAGCTCTCTGAGATGGAGCAACTGTAGAAGAACTCAGCACAGACAGACACAATGCCCAGGGAACTGTAGCCCAGGCTCACTTTGTTGTGAATGACTTCACAATTTGCTCAGGTATTAAATACTTCCTTGTTTAATAATTTGGGCTAGTTTCATGCTGAACTGTTGGAAAGTTCACCGGCTGGAGTCATCAGCCAGGCCTCGTGTAAACGGCTTCCCCAGCTCTCAGCCAAATGAGCTGTCCTCATCTTTGGGTCCCCCTGCGGGTGGCTCTTGGCACCACCTTCTTCTGAAGGGCTTTGTTGTTCATCCGTGTGCCTGAGGCTTTACGCTCCGCAGGCTTCCTCACCACTTCTTGTTTGAGCTGGAAATGCACCTGGAGAAAGAATAAAGATAACTGCATTTAACACAGTGTATGTGTTCTGCCGGACCTGCCTCTACCTTCAAAGCGGACTCTGGGGCCAAGTCAAACAATAAGGGGTCTCAGCCATGGTTAAAGGAAATTAGTTCTTAAAGCAGCTGTAAATTTTTTTCTCCTGTGGAAAATGTACTAACAATGAACTATGTTTCTTATGCAGAGTTGCTCCTGTGGCTATGTGATGTCTTAGGATGGTTTGGAAGATGAGCTGTAAATGGCAAGGGACTGAGCTATGTCCTTTATTCTCCTTTTCTCACCAGAGAGTGGACACATAGCATTGCTTTGCATCTCTGTGAGTATTTTATACAGAGGATGGTTAAGACAGTTCTTTTTCAATTGCATCTTGTTAGCTTAATCAGTCTTTCAGCAACCAGCCCTTCCAGTGGACCCAGGCAGAAAAATTTTGGGAAAGACACCTCCATCCACTACAGCCGCACAAGCAGTACAAGAGGGAGAAGGGGACAAGGAGTGTGGAAAACACAGCATGAGATAAACGGGGAATAGGGAGACCATACAGAAAGGTAAAACTGGAATGGGGCTGCATGGGCTTCTTGGGGGAGGGATGGGGTGAAGAGTGAATATGGGAGGTGTTGCAGAAATGGGAACAGGAGGGCTGCTGTGAGAGGAGATATGCAAAAATCAGACCATCAGGGAACAAATCAGTCTTCTACAGTAACACTGTAAAAAGAAAATCTGCTTTAAAAAGGAAACCCAAAGAGCTGGGTGCTTAACCTAGCAAAACAAAGGACTGGGCTTGACAGCTCCCTATAAATATACTAGGGAATAAACACCAGGGAAGAAAAGGAGCTATTTAAAGCACAACATTGGCATAAGAACAAATAGGCATAAACTGACCATAAATAAATTTAGTACAAAAATTAGAAGGTTTCTGATCCTGAGAAGAGGGCAGCTCTGGAAGAACTTCAGAGGCTGGGCAGGGTGGGATGGAGCGATGGAAGGTGGGAGAACAACCACAGTGTATTTACAGCAGAGCCTGACCAGTGTACATACAGTGAGGCAAATGATGGGCCAGGATGCCGCAGATGGCAGGGGGGCATTGGGGCAGTCCTGCTGGTCTCTTGAGGAGCCTGCATCTGTGGTTCCATCATGTTCACAAGGCAACAGCAGGGGCAGGGATCACCACCCACTGTTTTTACAACCAATTTCTAGTTGTCCAGCCAGCCCTCAGAAAGGCTCTGTAGGAGACACACCAGTGTCTCAAGAAAACTTCTTTTCCTGAAAGTGCTTGGCTGCTCTTTGTTTGCATTCAGTTCCCATTTGTCTCTGGTGCTCTCAGCAAAAAGAAGGGCAGACTTCAGCCTCTTGCTATGAGTTTGATAACATGTTTGGTTCCAGGCAGAATGCAGATGATAGCAGAGGGCTGAAACCCACAAAACTGGGGGGATAACTGAACCCAGGCTGGCTGTCTCCACATCATCTCATCCTAGAGAGTGAAGAGGATGGAGGGAGAGCTGAAGAGCAGCAGTCCCAGCCAGCCAGGAGATCTCCTACGGCCAAGAGGCAGAAAGACACAGAAGCTGGTATGGGAGCCCAGTGCAGCTGCAAGGCCTCAGTAAGGAATTGAAAGGCACCTGGCATTGTCTTCACTCTGTTCATTGCTGTGAGCTGTGTGGAGCCTTGTCTGCCAAAAGAGGTAATCTACAGCCACTGGAAATGCTCTACATCCTATCTCCTTTCTCTGCTGCTCACTAGACATCCCCCACCACATTTCTTTCTCCCTGGGGTGAAGATATTTTGAGAAACCCTTGTGACTATGCAGCCTGACTCACCAGTGAAGGTGCAGCTGGGCCCACTGTTGTTGTGACTGTCAGGGGCTGGTACCCCTCTGCAGAGGCTGTGACAGTGTAAGTGCCAGGCAGCAGCAGCCGGAAATAATCTCCCATATCACCTGGACCACAAGATAGGAAAAGAAAGCATTCAGGATGCTCAGGGAGCAAAGCGTAAGACATACCAGTAATTCCTGCTGAGTTACTTCCTCTAGGATGTGTAGCATTCAAAACCCAGATTTTTTTCCCAGATCTGCTAGCTACCTCAAGGCTGGATTCACACTGGTATACTGCAAGTGATGTCTCATTAGTGCCATGGAGAGGTCAGTCTGCAAGTAAAAGCCAAATGAAAGGGGACTGTACAGCAGCATTGGCTGTGCCTGTATAGGGCTGCAGAGCTGAGCACTCACCAGTCAGATGACAGCAGACCTAAGGACAATCACAGCTCCAGTCTGACTCCTTATGCATAGCACAATCTAATTCCCTCCATACACAATTTTGCCACATTTAGGTTAGCAGGTTTTAGTTGCTCAATAGCTCAGCTGCTCCCTGATTCCCTGCATAAGAAAGCCTCAGAAGCACTTTGACAGACTGTGCTCTGGTGTGCTTAGGGACAGGGGACAACCAACAGTGAGGTAACACCACATTATGGATTACTTTGGAAATCTGAGTATAATCCCATTTATGTAACTGGATAGGTATTGCAAATTACTTCAGAGTGGAGCTGGGAGTGCAGCTTCACCTGAATGTGGTAGAGCCCTGGTACAGGTCAGCAGTTAGGCTATGAAATATCCATCCTTGAGGTCAGTGAGAATTGGCTGGAGGGAGCAGTGGCTGATCAGAGCCAGCTGGGGAAAATCTTGCTCCAAGCTGGACAGAAGAATTCAGAGGGCCCTTGACAGCCAGCTCTTCTGCGATTTCTTTCACAGTCCCCTTTCCTATGCAGGTTGGCATAATAAGTGCCAAATGTTAGTGTTACTGACTCACAGACCTATAGCCAGGAGGAGCTTTAATGATTTCATAGTCTGACCTTTGAAGAGCTGTAATATCAGCTATTTTCTGCAGGCAGTCTGTAGTGTTTGGTCTGCTTGGAAGAGGGTGTTCATGGAAAGGAGGTTAAAATTGGCCAGCAAGGAAGAAACAACCACAACTTGGGAAACATAAAGTGGCACTTAATTCTCACTCTGAACTTGTCTGGTGTGAACTTTCAGTCTTTCATCTTATTCTTTCTTTTTTCATCTTGTTCTTTGCTATCTTCTGTTTCAACTCTTTGCAGATACTTACAGTCTTGAGTAAATTATCCTCTCAATTGTCCCTCCCAGATAAAATAGGAGCTGAGTTTCCAAAGTCCTTTACAATAAGGTTTGCATTCCACTTCTCACCTCTGTCCTTCCTAGGCTTTCCTAAGCCCACCCTGGTCAAGGATAAGGATAGGCTTATATTTCTCTAGTGATGTCATATTTCTCCAGTGTCTTTGGGAAGCAAACCATGATGACCTCCCATAGTATAGCCTTGCCTGCTAGCTTCACTCACATATTCAGACACGTAAGCAGATTGACAACCCACCAGAGGTGATGTCATGGCTGATCCCCTGGACAGAAATCACTGCTCCTGCAATGCCATTGTTGTTCTCATCTGACACCATCCCTTTGATGCCCTGGTGAACCTGCAGGGAGGGAGATGGATGGGTCAAGGCCCCTCCTTTGCTCAAGAGGTATCGACGAGAAGGGCAGAGCTTTGGGGACAACCCTACCTTTTCCTGCACCCTTGGTGCTCCTGGTTGTCCCCAGCACAGCCAGTCTAGGACACAACAGCTTCCCCAAAGACCACCAACAAGAGCACCCCATGATCTCCACAACCAACTTTCTTCCCCTCCTGGTGCCTAGTGGTCCCCTACCACCAGGGCCCATGGGGATCTGCAGGAGAAGGGTGCAGGTCTCAGAACTGTCCCTCTACCTCTTCAATGAAAGCAACAAGGGCCTCCCGGTTGGCCATCCACTGCCTCTCCAGGTCCTCCTCGGGGGGAAACTTATTGCAGCTTAGCTCCAGGGTGATTTCAAAGCAGTTGGTGTAGAGGTAATTGAAGTCCTGCATGCCTGGAAGAGAAGAATACCTTATGGCCAGGGCATGGCTCCCTTCCTATTTCTATGTCCCAGTCATCCTGGCCCATCTTTCTTTGACCAGAACCATCTCACTCTCCTTCTCTGCACCACAGGTGCAGCCTCCTCCCTGCATGATAGTGCAATTAGAGCCTTCTCCACCCATGCAGCCCTCTCCTTGGAGCTGCCAACTCTCAGCTGGATCATTCATTAAGCTGCCTTCAGAAGCCCAGGGAGGTTTGGTACCACAGGGGGCCTATATATCTCTTCCAGTTCCTCTTCAATCTTTTGTCTACTCTTATGTGTTGATTTTCCAGTTTTCTCATTGCACCTTTTTTAATGAGATTTTTCAGGAACTAGCAGCTGCCTTCCCTTTGGTCACAGTTTTGGGTTTTGACGGAATTATATAGGATTTTCAAATACACTAGCAGATTAATGTTTCCTTTGTCTAGAAGCACGTAGGATGAAGGTCTCTGCAGACCTCGGCTTTTTCTGTGGCTCTTTCCCAAGCCATTTCCTCGTCTGAGATATAAAACACCAGAATGGTATCTAGTAATAGGCACAATCCTATTGCCATAGTCCTTCCCCAACCCATCTTATCCTGAGGTTTCTTGTCTATCCCTTCACCTCTTTTCGCTGTGGGGGGTGCTCACCGGCCCAGCCCTTACCTTTGCTGAGCGAGTACCAGGATGCCCCATTTGTGATGCCATCAGCAAAGTAGTCCCCGCAGTTCCAGCCCCGGTGCATCCAGCTGTGGGCATATGAGTAGGTCTTGGCCAGCTAGAGGGAGAGCAGCCAGTGGTCACCGCTCCAGCTCCACAGGGCTGGAGAACCTGCCTGGCTCTGGAGAAAACCTGCTCCCTCCTTTGCTGAGGAGCACTGGAGGGAAGTCAGACAGGAAAAGAGTTCCTGCATTTTACAGCCACAAAATAAACATGAGGTGCCCAGGACCTCTACAAGATGTATGCAGACAAAGGTGAAGGAGGAAGAGCTGGAAACTTGTTGATGGCAAAAGGGCTTCTACCCCGTTTGTACTGAGAAGAGAGGGAGCAGAAGGCACTGGACCTATGTGGGGACACTTGGCACCACACAGCAAATGGCACTAATAGAGGAAAAAGATATATGAAGAAAAGTAACCAGTATCAGCTACTGGTACTGGCAAACACCAGATACATATTGGCAGAATTTCGATTAGGAAAGAGTTTGGGCAACTTCTGGTTCTAGCAACGACTTGTTTGTTGCCCTTATTAAGATTACTGCTTATTTTTAGACATGAAGGCAGGGCTAAAACTGGGCTGCTGCATCCAAAGCCAGTTCTTTGCGTAAGACACAGTCTAAGAGGGACTGGCATTTGCATTTTCTAAGGCAAACTCTATACCCTTGTATTACAGTTCAGATTCCAGCGCAATATCATTCGGTCAGTTACTTCTCTACATTTCTGAGTCCTGAGCCATGTGGGAATCATTAGCCTACACCCCAGACTGCAGCCTCTTTACATCTGGGTCAGAGCACAGCCATGATCCCAGGAGGTCCTGACAAGCCCCTGCAGATTCTGCTTGCAGAGAAGGCTGGACTCCAGCTTGGACTTATTTTTCTCATTAACTGTTCTGAGGCGGACTTATTTTTTTCTTATGCTGGGTATTTCCTAATGGAAGCAGTGACTGAAGGCATTGTTTGCTGGGATAATGAAGAAAAACCACGAGCTTCAGCTAGCACTAACAGGATCAACAGCACAGACTGATGCATTCCCTGCTGCCTGCTTATGCTCCTGGAGCTCTTGCTGTTTGTTGTAGTTGTTCTTTGCCATCCATAAGCCCCTGCTGGGCACCCACCTCCCTTATCCTGGTATCAGCAGGCCCCCAGTCACCTCTCTAGGAAAAAGAACCCAATGCATTCTAAGATGGTGTGTCAAAGCTGAGTGCAGCTCCAGCTTTGGAAGAGCAGGTTGCTATTGAGTATACCAGTGGTATTCGGGTTATGGGAAAAGCAAGCATGGACAAGGAGGGGGCCCCTGAGGGTTAAGCATGGCCTGTCCCTGTGGTGGGACTGTCCTGACCTGGCTCTTGAGGCAGTGGCTGGCAGAAATGCTGTAGTCTTCTAATGATTATTTCCAACACGTTTCTTGGCTCAGCTCCTGCATGACGCAGGGACCAGAGCTCCCGTCCAGCCCTCGCTCTGCACCCTGCCAGGGAACGTCCTTGCCCAACGTGGCCGTGCTCACCTTCTGAAACAACTTATCGTCAGGGGTTGGCGTGTTGACCGTGCGCCGGTGGCTCCTGAACCGCTGGTCCTGGGACTTGTCATAGGGGTAATTTGCCACCACTGCTCCACCGTGCAGATTGGCCGAGAGCACAAAGTTGTAGCTGCTGATCCACTGGATCACAGCCAATGTCTCTGGCTCCACCTGTAAGGACAAGAGAGAAGGAGACCAGGAGAAGACACCTCTGTGCCAGCTGCTGCTCCATGCCAGGCTGTGGTGTGATTGACCATGTCAGACCCTGTCCTGCAGTGTGTCTGCTGCAGCTCTTGCAGCTTCCTTTGTTCTCCACCAACTGCCCTGATACACAAAGCACCTCCCCCAGTTAAACCCCAGAACCTGAGGCACAGGTGTTCACCAGCATGTGCCACCTCCTCTGCCCTGTGCATTGCAGCCTGCTCCCCCAAGCTGGTTGTGATGTCAGCCTCTCCTGGCAGAGGGGCAAGCTGTGATATGGGACAGGATTGTATCATTTCTCTGCAGGCAGAAGGCTCAGAGAAAGAAACAAGCACTGTGAAAGTCAAAGGGCATGTATTTGCTTGCATGCTGAGACACTCTAAGAGGATGCTGTAGCCCTCACGGTATCCCAGACTGGTACCTGGCTTTTCCAGTTGTCAGGCAGTGGGATGTGGTGATTTGGCCCGCTGATTTCCCTGCTGTAGTACATGAGTGTGTTGAGGTCAGGGAAGTTGCGGTTCAAGTCCACTCCATTGGCATTATTCCTTCCTGTCAAGTACCCGTTGCTGTCTGGGCCCTGTGGGGCAAAGGTGCATCACAGGGGTGAGTCCAGGTTGGGTGCAGTCAGGTTGGGCATCAGAGAAGCAGAAACTGGCCACTGTAAAAGCACTTCAATGCCTATGAGTTACAACATGTGTTATTGCTGTTAGGGCTAAAGAGTATTGGTACTGACAGGGAAAATCAATAACAGTACCTTAATTTGTCAGGGTGACAGAGTAAGCCACAAGACAAATAAACAATTTACTTTAGCTGAAAGAGCCATAAATATCTCCCTGAAGTCTAGAAACACAAAGAGATGGGTGATTTTTTTTCAGGAAGACTAGGGGCCTTATTTCCACCCTCCCATCTCTCATGTCCCTGGCTGCTTATGACAGCGGCATTTAGCTGTCACTTTCCCAGTCTAGGGCAGGCGATTTGCAGTGACCCTTCTGTGAGAAATAACTTCTAAGGAGAGTAAGACAGGTATAGGAAGTCTTCTCCATCATCTGCCGAGGTCACCTGTAACAGGACACAGCATGAGCCCTTGGTAAGGAGGTGACAAGCAGCAGCAGCAGTTGATGGGGACAAATTTGGCAGGGCATGATTCCCCCTCCTTCTAGCTGCAGTGAGAGGATCCCAAAGGGATGTGAAGGGCTTTCTGCCCCTACCCGTCTGGAGGAGGTGATCACTGCCTGGTACCTGCTTGGCAGCCACTTCGTACCCGTCGGGGTTCATGGAGGGCATGATGTGGATGCGCGTGTCATGGATGAGGCGCGTGATCCGCTCGTTGCCCCGGCGGTACTCCTCGCACAGGAACTCCGAGAGCTGCAGCAGCAGCTCACGGCCCAGCACTTCGTTCCCGTGCATGTTCCCAACATACTTGAACTCTGGCTCCACTGGAGAGAGCAAGAGAGTGACGCCATCAGCCAGGGCTGGAACAGGGGGGAAGAGCAAAAGCCTACTACAGAGAGCCCCGGGCAAGCCCAAGGGACACCCAATAAATGGTCTAAAATGACCCTTTCCCTTAGAAAATGCAAACCTCAGTGAGGGAGAGTGGCACAGTTCTCATATGGGCTCTGCTTCATTTCGCACAGCACTCTGAGAGCTGCTCAGACTCTCCTCTAGGTTGCTTTGGGCCTTTGGAGCACGCAGGAAGAGTATTTGCTGCTGGCTTGGTCTTGGGTGAAAGACAGCACAAAAGGACCAGGGAGCACTGGCAGGATTGCCCCGGGCTACCAGGACCTCACTGCTCTGGGGTAGGTGGCAGTGGAGGAGACAGACTGTTTCTCCTACCTCTGCTCTTCTACATTTGCTCTCAGTGCCCCTCACCAGCATGGTCCATTCCCAGCTCTGCATCTCTCCTTCCCCTTTATCTGCCTCCAAGATCAAGGTTAAGGCCCTCCTCATCCTCAAGGAAAAGAGCCTGGAGAAACCCTCAGCAGCTGAGCTGAATATGGATCAAACTGTCCCTCAAGCAGCTCCAGTATGACCAAAAAGGTCTCTTGCCACCGGCTTTTCTAAAATAAGGTCTCAAAATACAGACTTGGAGACCACAGGCAAACAGTGCCTGGAACAGGACTTGCTGCTTTGCTGAAGGAGAGGCAGGACATGTGACGGACAGGTTGTGCTTTCCCAGAGGCCTTTTAAAGCAGTTACTTGTGGGAAAATAAAATGTCACATTGCAGGCTGGAGCCAGCATTGGTAGAATGAAAGACAACAGGGGAATTAAGTTAAAAAGGGAGCCTGACTGTCACATGAAAGAGTCAGGAAAAAGAGTGTTGTTACAAATGCTGGCTCGCCAGATCTTGAGACTCCCATTACACCGTGAGCTTTCTGGACACCAGCAGGGATCAGACTTGCAGTGGCAGCGTGCAGCCCTGCTGCCAGGTATGATATCTATCAGGATCCTGGGGTAAAAGGCATCACATCCCCAGATTGTGAGCTGCTGCTTGCAAAAGCCCCTGTGCCTTTGCTGTGTTAAAAAAAAAAAAAGGTCTAATTCAAGATAAAGATTTTGCTTTTCCATGTTTTTTGATTGCTGCGTCTCAGTGCAAGACACCAGAGGTGAGCCACATATTTTGATCTTGTTAGATTTCAGGGACATAAGAACTGATTTAGTTAGATAATCCAGTTATTAAAAACTCAGAAAAATCTTGGGCATATGTACAGGCTTTAAAAAAAATAAGGTTTCAGCAAGGATTCTCTGCTTTGCTTGAGTCTGCAGCAGGATTTGTCAGCCTTTTTCAGTATGCAAACCCCTAAACTTTATGTATATGGGCACACAAACTCTAATTACTGCATGTAAGCCCATTGACTCAGCTTGCTTTTCAGAGTTACTTTTCATGTCGTTCAAAGAAATCCACAGTTTCCCAAATTCCTCATCCTACAAGCTGAAAGTGCCAGTCTGACATTGGCCCATGCTACAAGCAGGGCCACATGTCCATGCTGCCTGCCTGGGGCAGGGTAGATCTGAGTCATCTCCTACAGCCTTCCCATCTGCTTTCATGTGGTTCTGCAAGTCTAAAATCCAGTGGTGCACTGCCAGTGCCCTTTGCTCACTCTGTGCTTTCAATCAGCCCTTGATAAACTGTGGAGGTACCCCAGATGCCCTCAGTGCCACGCAGGTTTCCCAGTGCTGAACAGGGCTGTCACAGAGGAAGTCAAGGTGGGAAGCCTCCCATCTCACTTCCTGGCACCCCTGAAAATGATACTATGGGCACAGGACTGTGCAGTATGCCCCCAGAGCAGTCCTGCCAGACATGGGGTGCTGTGGGGGCTGTTCGTCTGAGGGGGGCACGGGTTCTGTACACCCCTGCAGCCCTGCTGGCAGTTTTCCACATGACTAGGCTGCCTGCACTTATCAGCCCCTGTGTTTAACCACATCAGCCAGGACCTGAAAAGGCAGAAGATCCTGCAGAAAGCTCTGTCGTTACCTGCAGCTCAGGGACACAAGGCAGGGATGCGAGGGAGCCCTGCGTGCAGTCCCCCAGCCTGGCAGCTGCTGGGGAGCTGCACGCAGGCTCTCTCCTCGGCCCCCCCAGGGCACCTGGCTGCCAGCAAGGTCTGGCTCGGCAGCATCTCCAAGCTGCACAGGCAGCAGCTCAAGGGGCCATCGCTGCCAAGGTTCCACAGGGCCACGTGGCAGCGGGTGGCGATCCCTGAGACCAGCCTGTCCCTGGGGCTGCACTGCCCACGGAGCTGCGAGGGCTGTAGAAGCCCGGCACCCTCTCTGCCGGGGTCCCCGCTCGCTGTCCTCCTGGGTTTGCCGCCTGCAGGAGTGGCCGAACACTTTCTGTCCTGTCACTACCCAGCAGCCCAGGGCAGAGAGTGGATGCTGCTCTCCTCGCCCGGACAACACTGTTTTGGGAGGGAGAGTGTGGTAGGGCAGGCGGGTGCTGGGATGGACTCGCCTGCGTTCTCGCATTAGCTGAGCTGAAAACTCAGAACTCCGTCCAAAGTACGCGCCCGGGCCACGCCGCAGCTCACGCAAGCACAGTGCATGGCACGGTGCACGCGTGCGGGCTGCGCGGGCGCGTCCCTGGGCTGGCTGCGGGCTCCCTGCCGGAGACCGCGCCGCCTGGCACCCGGGCATTGCCAGGGGTCCTGCCTGGAAAGGGAGATAGCCCCCACCCAGCGCCCCAGCAGTGCCGCGTGGCAGGGAGCGTGCCAGCGTCGCCCGTCCTCTCGGGGCCGCTGTCCCCTTCCCGCCGTACTCACGGGGCTCGTGGATGCCCGGGTAGTCGCTGAACTCCAGCACGTAGAGGTGCCGGCCCTCGACGCTGCGGCCGATGCTGTAGATGCGGGTGACGTAGGGGCACTGGCTCTGCACGCGGAACAGGGCCTGCACCAGCTCCTCGTAGCGATGGTGGAGGAAGCTGAGGGCGGCCGCCCCCTCGAGCAGGAGCAGGGCTCCCACCAGGGGCCGCAGCCACCGCGCCATCCTCCCGCGGCGCCGGGCGCCCGGACCAGCTCCCAGCCTCGGCTCCCTCCCCGCCGGGAGCTTAAAGTGCAAACTCCAACCAGCTCTTTCCAGCTGCCGAGCGCCAGCCCCCTGCACCTGCGGGCGGGGGGCGGCGGGAGCGGGGCGCGCCGGGGCCCCGCGGCGCAGGAATGCTCCCCCCCGCCCGCCCGGCCGGCCCCCGGCAAACCCGCTCTCCTCCGGGGGAGAAGTTTCCCCCCGCTCCAGCTCACTTATTAACTGGACAGCAAACAGGGCCCCGCAGCCACTGGCTGTCACTGCAGAAGAAGCGCAGGGCTGGAAAACTGGCTGCGGAGGGCGTCGGGGCTGCCAAGCGCTCGGGGAGCGGCGGGCGGGGGAAAGGAGAGGAGAGGGGGCCGGCGGGCGGGGGGCTGCCCGTCACCCTCTCGTGGGGCAGGAGCCCAGGGGATGGGATAGCGCCGGGCGGCCTCGCTGCCCGCACGATTCCTGCAGCCCTGCCCGGCGCGGGCAGCTCCCACCGCTCCTCCCCGCAGTCCGGTCCCGGATCCGCGCCGCGCCTCCTCTCCTGCCCCATCTCCTGGGGAAACAGAGGAGGCACCGCCGCGGAGTCCGCGGGTCAGTCGGCCCCTCTGCCCGGCCCTGCTCACCCGGCGATCCCATTGCTGCCGGGACAAACCGAGGTGCAGGGACTGCATCGCCCTCGCCACAGGTGGTTGCCCGAGCTGCCGAGCTGGGACGGTGCAGGGGTAGGGAAGAGCAGAGTGGGATGTGATGCAGGAGTCATTTGCTCAGCTGGAACCATCACGGAGAGCTCCGCTCGAAAAGTCTGGTATCACCCCGCCCTGCTCTGGGAGGGGGCATGAGAAAGAGCTCTGACAGGCGCTGGGCGGGAGGACATTGCTTAACTGCATATAGACAAATGAAAATGTCCTGCTGTCTGCTAACAAAGGATTACAAACTGTTTCTGGATATAGGGGAGGCTGTTTCCTTTCCACCCCTCTGCCATGTTTGTCCCAGTGGGCAGCAGACACCTCATGGTCTCTGCTCTCTGCCCACTGCCAGGGGCAGGCTTGCTTTGCAATCTTGCCCCACGAGGCTAAAACTCCAGCAGGCTAGTGGCTCTGACAGAGGTATTTACTAGGACAACCCTGACACAGAGACCAAACATGAACACAAACATCTGAAAAATGTACCATCATGGCTGGACAGGCCAAGAGAAAGGCTCCCTTTAGTAACATGAGCATGCTATTCTGCTGTATCCGGGCTGTTCTAGAGAGGAGCTCCCTTGGCCACTAGTAATGGGCTGCCCAGGATACTCAGTGCCATGCCAAACATTTGCTTTCCCTTCAGCCTTGAGGTGGATCTGTGCTGTGTTGCTCTAATTTCTGTGTCAAGGCTTGCTTCTTTCCCAGTGCTTTCCTACCTATTCTCCACAGCTGCTTGGGCTGCTGTCTTTCTACCTCAGTTTTCCAGGAAGAGCATTGGTAAAACCAAGGAGTCCTTGTTTATAGCCTCTAGCTGCTGTTGATAGCCTCTGATGCAAACAGTACAGGCTGGTGGTCAAGGCACATGGATTGCCTGCCTATGACTTGGCTTACTCAGACTTCCCCATATCCAACATTCTTCTGCCCCAGCACCATCATAGTGGTCATTTCTCTCCTTGATCTTCTGCCTTCTTGGTCTTCTGCCCCACCTGCACAGTTCCCTCTTAACCCCTGTTTTTGAAAAAATACCCTTTTGAATACATGAACAGAAAAAGAAAAATATTACATATGCATAGAGATAGCAATAACCATATTGATACTTCCTCCTAGGTAAGCCCCATCCCTGCTTGTCAGCTAATCTGAAAGCTGCACACATTCAGGAGCAGGAGTGGCATTGCACCCAGCTGTAGCTAGCTAACAAGGGTCAGTGCTGGAGGTGATATCTTCTCCCAGCACATGACAGAAACCAAGGCAAAGTAGCAGAAGCTGTGGCGTGGAGAGCATGGGTATGGTAGGACAGTTCTTGTCTCTACAGCAAGGCATGTCTGGTGGTATTTTGCAAAGCTGGCAGCCCACAACAGCAGTGGGAAATGCCTTCACCTCCTTCACATCCCTGCTCCCAGGGCTGCTGGGTTCCCGTGGAGCTGCTCTTTCCCCAGGCTTCAGCAATGAAGGCCATGTGAAAGAGTCATGGGCAGGTTTCCAGCACTACCCAGTGTTACTTGGCAGCCAGAGTGCTAGGCAGGGCTATAGTGCAAACCCCATGTTTGGCCAGTTTCACCCTCCCCTTTCCCTTCCTAGGCTGCTTTCAGTAGCCTGGGACAGTAGTGGCAGAGTTGGATCTGCAGTGCTGCCAAGGGACACATGAGGAAAACTCTCACTTTCCTATGGAGGCAAGCAACACTGATATGAGAAACAACAGTAAAAAAAGAAATGCCAGAGCATTAGAGCCTAAAAAGGAGCCATGGGCAAAATCTCATGTGGGTAGAGAACACATCTCACACACTACTAGGTCTGGAGAGTTAGTCAGCATTATCCATAGCACAGGGATGGAGGTAGCCTGTCATCAGGCAGCAGGTTTAAAGCATACAAAAAGAAAGAGTTTTGCACAAGACACCGTGAAATTACATCATCAAAGCTGAAAGTTAAATGAGTGCAAAAGAGGATAAGATGAATTCATAGAGAACAGAGTCAGAGTTATCAGATCTTGAAGCAATCATTGGATTGCAAATTTCCTAAGCCCCTGATGCGTAGAAGAAAAGGGTTATGCTGTTTCCCTAACTATCCCTCTAAATCCTCACCCACCACACAGCTGGAGATGAGAGCCAATGCACTGCCTGTTTGATCTGACCTAGCAGGGCCTTTACACATTCTAGGAAAATGACAATAATAAATTTGGACATGTTTGAAAACACCGATGAAAGCAGAAACAAACAGTAGAAGATGTTAGAAACTGTGAAGGAAGTAAATAAAACCTTCCTTTGGAAAATACGGCTAATACATCTGGGATGGATCATACACTCCCCCATCCCCCACCCAGATGTTCAAAAATGGAGAGACCTTGAGGCAGTGGGAGAAAGAAGGGGAGAAGGAATGGTCTGTGCCACTGTGGTGAGAGTGAGAGGAATGTGAATGCAAGCCCTGTCTCCCCACCGTTGCATTGCTGATGGGCACAGGCAGCAAGGAGCTGATTCTGCTGGAACTGACCATGGAAAGACTGCATCTGATGGGTTCACTTTAGTTCTGGCCATATTGTTAACAGAGGAAGATTGGAAAATTTGAGGAAAGTTCAAGCTAATAGCCATAAGAATGAGCAAACTGTGGGGAGTTCATGCTGAAAGAAAAATAACAACTGTGACAAGCATTGTTTGCCTTGGCAGAGCTATGGCTGTCACATGGAGACGTGCAGACCTGTGAGCAGGGGGCACAGGCCCACTGTCCTTCACCTGTTAGGGGGGCTGGGAAGGTGGGCTGCAGTGCCAGCATGATGCCAGAGGGGCTGCCTGGGGGAGGGAGAGGGAAAATGAGAACAGAGGACTGCTTCTGTCCACAGCTTGGGAGAACAAACTGCTTTGGAGGTCAGGATGAAGCTAAGGCAAAGAAAGATGTGGTTTGGGCACTAGCAGCCTTCCCAGGAGTGAGGCAACCTGTGTGAGGTGCCCAGAGCCTGGGAAAGACCACAGTGCATTTCTCTACCAGAAGGGGATGCTACCCATCCACTGGGATCTTCAGAGCTGACCTAGGAGAGCGTGAGGGAACTGGCAAGAGAGGAAATCACATCTCAGGACTTTTCCATGTTTAGTGCCAGAAGCTCCATTCCACTACTGGCAAACTCCCATCTTCTGGAAAACAGCATGAAAACTTCTGGCGTCAGTTCAGAAGTCTTTATTATGATAAGCATACAGAGGCTTGTGTGTGCATCAAAACAAAGATCCATTTCTTCAGGGTTGGGCCACGGAAAGAAAACACATGGCCTGGGTGGCAGGGGCTGCTGTCCTCAGTGTGCTCTCCCCAGTCCCTCCTGAACAGGCTGTTGAGCCTGTGACAAAGCTGGCAGCCCTGCAGAGCCTGCACATCCTGCCTGGCACAGAGCATGGGAAGAATTGGGGTGGAGAATGAAGGGGCACACATCCGGCCCAGAACTGCTCTGGGAGAAACTGGAAAGCCCTGGCCAGTGCCAACACTTCAAATCAGCCTTCCAGTGCAGAGTGATGGCCCCACTTCTGAGAGCTTTCTTCCAAGTGGAGGCCCCATTGTGCTTTGCTGTAGGGCGGGAGAAATCTGCTGTGGCCTGTGCACAGAGGAGACGCAGCTTTATCTCAGGTACTTGGAGCCTGTGGTGGGGAGCAGTTTTCCTGCAAGAGGTGAGGGTGCTGCTGGTACCCAGGCTCTCTTCTGACAGGTTCCAATAGCTTTGTCTCACATTTGACACTAGGCTGAATATAGCAGAGCTCACAGAGGTTGTCAGTCCCAGCGAGACCAGGCTGCTCTTGCACCCTGCAAAGCTATCAACTCCCTCTGCAAGGAACCTCCCCAAAAATGGACCAGTGAACATTTGAACCCAAACCAGAGATGCTCATCCCACCTTGCTGCAGCACATCTGAGCTTCCTGGGAGCCCAGGAGAGCTCTCTCTTCAGGAGAGACCAAGGTCTGGAGTCTTGGCAGCTCAGCAGAGCTGAATAGTGAGTAAATATGTGATGGACAGAACATGTAATGTTAAAAAATGCTTTACCCAGGAAAAGCAAAATGGTAAAGCAGGAAGTGTCTAGAAATTAAAGCCAGAAGATATCAAATTAGAAATAAGGCACAGATAATCAATGAGGCAGATCAACTGTATTAACAAGAGAAATGATACATCATTACTGGCATATTTGGAAACTTCCTCCACTATCATTAATGGTCTTCATGTACATGTTGGGTGGCTCTGGAACACACATTCAAGTTGAATACAGCTGGATCAGATGCAACACAGAAGCAAAGAAATGAATGTTCATGTACTTGAGCTCTTTGACCAAGGATTTTGAGTAACCTCCATGAATAAAGTCCTGCAATAACAGGAGAAATGTAGAGAAAACAATCATAGGCTGTTCTGTGAATGTTCACCACCAGGCAGTGACGTGCAATGGTCTTGCCCTGACAGGATGCCTTCAGTCAATCAATTCCTGGAGCCTCAGGCTGCTCAACTGGCATGTTGTCACCTTAGAAGTTCTTATCCTGGAGAGATTGATTTATGAATGGGGTCTAAAAGTCATAAGGTTTAAAAATATTGTAACATATTTTGCATTTATCTTAGTTTGGGCCCTTTTGGTTGCACTCAGGTCATATTTAAAGCTTAAAAACCCCCAAAACACAAACCAAAAAGTGAGATAATTAAGACAGCAGGAGCAAGTGAAGATGTCAGCTGCTCACCTGGCTCCAGAATCAGGAGTATTAAAATCTATGAAACTTGCAATAAAGATACAAAACATTGTAAAAGCTCTTCTCCCAGATATTTGACATTTTCCTTTGACATAAATCCTTAGCAGGGACAAGAAGAGCAGACTGGAACAAGCTTTCTTTCCACACCAACTTTCACATGAAGTTTTTGCATCAATTTCTGACATGTCCTAATGGATTTGCCAGTTCTCATCATGGACACAGCCGAGCAGCTGCCAGACCTCCAAGGAGGTCTCAGGAGAGGAAGTGCCACTCTGCAGGTTTCCATGGTGTTCACAGGAAGGATGGATGCACCAGCTCACCTGGGGAGCTTCTCCAGGGCTCTGCTCTGCTACGAGGGAGCAGAGTATGCAAGGAAGGTGGCATGTGGTGGGCTGTGCTGCAGATGAGGCTGTCTGGGCAGCAGAAGCAGCTCTGATCACACATTTCTCCTGCATGCCTTCCAGCCAAAACCTGCTGCTCATCTCTCATCTACCTATCTTTGCTGCAAACAACAGAAGGAAGGCTGCATCCCTAGCTGAATCCTGACATTGCAGTGTATTTGCAGATAAACAAAAACTGGTCAGTGGACTCACGGCTGGTGAGAGGTCATTTGCAGATTGAACTGGATAATCTGCTTGGGGCAATATTCTTTGAATAACATGTGTTTCAGTGGAGCCACACAGAAGAAAAAATGGCTCATATTGAGAGACAGTGATGTAGGATGTGAGACAGAGGCTGTTCTGAAATACCATGACTGGGAAAAAAGACCAAGCTGCAACAGTCCAGCTGGACTCAAAAGCCTAAAAACTTTCTGTTAAGTGAACAGACCTGGACAGAGATATATGAATGGGTAACACAAAGCATAGATCAAAACCAGATATATACACACACACTATTAGTGACCCAACTACCTGCTGAAAACTTTGGTGTCCAAGTTTCAGAAAGATGTAAAACTTTTAAAAGAAGTAGAGTCGAGAGCTGCAAGTGAGGTCAGCAGAGACCGCTTTACAGATTGAAAACCAATCTATTTAATATGATATAATGACAACTTGCAAGCACCACCGAGGAAAAAGGGATTTTAATAGCAGAGTTACTCAGTCTTTTGGAAATGGGTAGAACAAGATCCAACAGAAGCTGAAGCTACCTAATTCAGAGCAAAAATAAGACATAGGTTTTGGAAGAACAATGATCTGCCTGAAGATCTGAGGACAGTGTAGATTTTTCCCTTACCTTTAGATCCTTCAATATATTAGGGCTTCTACTTCCAGGCATGAAGTAGAAATAACTGGGTGACATTTCCCAGCCTGGACTATGCAGAGGGACAGACTGGGAGAGCTCTGTGTCTGCTTGCCTAAAGGAGAAGGCATCGTTGGGACTGCACATCCTGACCCCCTCCACACTGCCTACACCTCTGCCTGGGGACAGAGATGTGTCTTTGCTATGCCTTCCTCTCTACAATATCTGCTTTCTTTTTGCCTCCACATTTACAGGTCATTAGGAGAAGAGATTTCTGAGATTTTGTGGGAGGTAGACAGGCACCAGTGGTTTCTGAGTGTTTTTACAAAAATGGATTTCTGACTTACCTCTCTTTTTTTTGGACCAAGAAATGGAAAAATGGAAGAAAGTGATTCATAAACTCAATCAGTGGCATTGTCCTAGTTGTGTGGGCTGCCGTATGTGCACTCACAAGCCCTGGGTCTTGTGGCCATAGGATAAACCTGTGTTATGAGGAAAGGAAAAGCAAATCTTCACTAATTTTGCTGGTGGAAAGAGTGGTTCAATCTGTGCATATCATGCTGGTTAACCGCTGCCAGCTACCTACAGGAACATTAACTAATAAACACTTTCCCTAGATTGGAGGCTGCTGTGTTATCAGCACGGTGACCCTGGACTCCTTTCGTGGGTTATACCTGAGGGCACACCGGTCACACCAGCGTCCCTGCAGGCACAGACAATCACTACTGGCCAAGGAACCCAGGCCAATACAAGCTCTTCCTACAAAGAGCAGCAATGCCTGGTTGGGAACTTGTGTCTTGATGTACCTTAGGGACACAGGAATGGCTCAGTGCCACAGTGAGCCAGCTTTGGTCCAGCAACAACATCAGGAAGACGTGGGAAAAAGGCATTTTGCCACCTGCAAAAGGAGCTGACAGCCGACAGAGCTCAGCTAAGGGCTGATGACCACAAGCATGCTCAGTTTCTTCATCCTCATCCCTTCTTTTCCCAGAGTGGCATTTGGGAGCCTGACCCACCTTCAGGGCCCGACTGGGTGCAAGAGCTGTACCCAGCTGTAGGGCTGCTAGAGCTCAGGGTGCAGGGAGGTGAGCAGAGGCGTGCTGGTGCAGAAAGGGCTCTTGGGAACAGCTTCAGCAGAGAAGGAGCAGGATCACCCTGTATGTGACAGCTCCCAAGAGCTCAGTGGGATATGTGACCCTGAGATAACCCTTGCAGGAGAACTGGCTCCCAAAGATTGCTGCCACTTTTCTCTTTATAATGCTGTACACAAGGCAGAAACCAACAAGCAGCAAAGTTTCCTTGAATGAAAGTACGACCCATTCAAGGAGGGGACACGAGCTTGTCTGTCCTTGGCAGAGAAGGTGGCGAGCCTGATGTCCCAACATCTGTCAGTGCAAGTGTGATTCAGAAGAAATAAATGCCCTTGTTGTACAGTCAGAAGCTTCAGTGAGAGGGATCTGCAGTACAGCCTGCTCTGCTGGGGTCTCCTAGCCCTGAGCAGCCAGGATGACATGGCTCCTCTCGCCTTCAGGTTCTTCCTAAACAATCCCCTTCTGCAGGCACTTGGGCTTGTGGAAGAGAAGCCAGGCAAACAGCAGCACAGACACCAGCACAAGGGAGCACAGCACCATCAGCCCCACGTAGCTGCCGTGGGAGAGAGGGGGCCCGGCTGGCTCCTCTGCAGGGATCATGTTGGTCAGGTTCAGCATGTAGCCCAGGGTCCAACCTGCATCACTGCTGCCAATCTGAAACAGAAGAGCAGAATCAGTGCTGGGAGGCTGCCTAGGGCATTGCCTGAGCGGTGGCACCTCTTGGGCTCAAGGGCCAGGCTGTGTGGCAGAGGCTGCAGAGAACTGCTGGGATAGAGCCCTCCCCACCACGAAACACACCTTTCCAAGGAAGTGGATCATTTGCCAGTTTTCTTCAGTGAACTCATAGCCATTTTCCAGGAGAGAGAGGATATAGGCTCCAGAGAAGCAATATTCACTCAGGTACTTTTCTTTGATGTGGTGATATGCTGTCTTCACCTAGGCAAGGAGGCAATCACCAGACTGTTAAACACACCCTCCCATTGCTCCAGCTTTGCAGTGCATCCACTGCAGGTGCTGGAGGGATCTTCCCCATCTTGCTCTGGAAATTAATCCCAGCCATTTATCCCAGAGAAAAGTATCAGCAGCCCCAGTCTACTGCAACAAGCACGGCTCACCTCTTGCCAAGGCCGGGCACAGAAGCTCTTAATGGTGCTGGTCACTTTGTTCAGAGCAAGGGGGTTTGGTTCACTGGTCAGGTTCAAAAAGTTCATCACAAAATAGAAAGCAGAAAAAGCCTGAAGGAGAAAGATTATTTTAATCTGACTAAGCCAAAAATCCCACAAAAGAAAATTACTTTCTTTATAGATAGAGAAATATAAGAAGCAACATCGTACACACAAGAGCAGGAACATTTTCAAGAGTGGTGTCATTTTGAGGGATACGGCTCAGAGCTGCTGAGAGATGGAAGTAGGAATTATGATATCCTGAAGAACTTCTGTGAGCTCTCTCCTTTATTTGTGCCAGTAGCACACAGTGAATGCTGATTGCCATCACAACCATGATCCCATTTTGGCAACTGAGTGAGATGAGTGCACAACGAATATCACCACAAAGAGCAGAGGTGATGGTCTGAAAGGATTGTACAGAGCCCCATCATATAATCCAAGGTCCATCTCTGACCATGGCCAGTAGCTGATAGGTAGGAGGCAGCTTAGGAACAGGGCAAGATTGTATTAGCAGTTCCCTGGAAAGCCTCATGATCACTGAGCAGCTCTTTGCAGCTCTAGGACTGATGGTCAGCATGGTGTCACACATAATGTGTGTTCAGAGTGTGCACTGTCTCCTTATCATGTCTGGGAAGCAGATAGGTGAGCTGACTGCTTTCAGTAGCACTCAGACACTGCTGGGTGAATTTCAGGTCTGGTGGCACCACTGACCTCAGGAGACAGGGTTTGCAGGAGCAGTGTTCCTGCCTCTAGCAGGCTCTCCTGCCTCTGGTGCTGGACAGCTTAAAAAGTGAGTAAACACAGCAGCCCAAGGAGATGGGTTAGAATGGGAGCAGTGCAGTACTACTAGGCCAGCATTTACTGGGGTAGCTCTTAACATGTCTGTCCTCACAGCAGGACTCCTTTCATAGTTACATGTCCAAAAAGCCATCTTGTAAATGATTTCCTGCCTCATGAAGAATGTGCTCTAGCATTACTCTGAATTTCTGCTCTTCTGACATTCTGGATCACAGAGAGTTGAAGAATGAGTGAAGACTCACCCCAAAATCCCCTTGTAATGGAGGTAGGTATATCCCATTGAAGGAGCAACTGGAGTAAGGACAATTGCTTTTGTCGAAGAGTTTCTGGATGTTTTCTCGGCACTTTTGATAGTCTCCCTCTCCCTTTATGTACAGCTGGCTGAAAGGTAATAGCTTCTTCTTGTTTGATGTGCAAGGGTTTTTGAAGAAGTCACTAATATTTATAGTCCTCTCATAACCCTTGTGAAAGCATGGGTCGGGTAGGCTGCTGTTGTCCACGATCTGAAAGTAAAAATCAATCCAAACTGTTATACTTTGCTCAAGAATAACACCCTGGGAAAGAGCCACAAGGAAGGGTGACACTTGTCACAGTACATCACATCCAGCTGCACACATCAGGTCAAAGGGATTAGGATGGATTAAGGCAATGGCTGTACAGGGGAAGATGTGGGTACTGCCACAGCCTCCCTGTAGGACCCGGGCAAATTATTTTAAGTCACAGTTTGTGAAGCTGTGCTGTTGATTTGGGTTTCTCAGAGAGATAAATGTCACCTCCCCTGAATACTTCAGTTAAATGCAGTTCTCTGGCTACCCCATGCTCAAGAATCAAGGCATCTTAAATTGGTAGTACTTTTGAAAGTATTGACTGTCATCTCTTTGGGCACCTCATGCCCAGTCTGTATGGAGGACAATGACCTTTCCCTAATCCAGACTAAGAGGTGAGCTGGGATATAGCAACTTTTACAGCACCAGTATCCCAAAGCTGGGAGAGTCCAGGATTGTTCAATTACAGATGTGGATGTACTTGCCTGTAGATCCCTGGCCAGTTTCTGCTGCAGAGCCTGGTCCTTCCCATAGCAGAGAAAGCTGTGCGTGTACACTTGGTAATCCTTGCCATAGAGACGGAAGTAGAGCTGGTTCTCTGGGGACTCAGAAGTGAGGTCCTTTGATACAAAGGTAATCTGTGTGGAGGCTCCTCCAAGGTCTAGTGCTCCTGATGTCTCACTTGAGGATTTCAGGGAGTGTAGAAGCTTTTTCCAGCCAGACTTGGGAGGGAAAAAAAAATCAAAGTAAACCAGATATATTGGGCATGGAGAAGATTTATTTTGGAGAAATAAAAGAGAAAGAACTATGAGGAGAGAAGCAGAAGCATAGAACACAGGAAACGTGGGAAGTCCTGGAGGGGGCATGAGATGAGAGCTGTAACAAGACATAAGAAAAATGCAAACTTGTAAATACAGAAGATGGATCATGTCCAAGAGTTTGCAGGAAGGCAAAGAATATTAAATCTAATACTATTGTTATGAGAAAAAACAGTCCACTTACTGTTTCAGCTCTCAGAAGACTTTTAAGCTCAACAGAAAAGAACTATAGTCAAACTTTTCAGAAACAGAAATATTTTAGATTAGGAAATGAAAAGGATGCTGTACCCAAGCAAAATTATTGAAGATGCTGGTGTTCCATTTCAGTGCTTGAAGCCTAATTATAGTGGTGCATCCTGATACCACTAAGTATCAGGATGTACTCACAGCAACTGCTGAGGCAAGATGTGCAGCTTCCCGATCCCTGGTAAATGGCTTACAAGGGAAGAGAGTGCCTGTGACACCTTCTTGCAAGGCAGGACTTACAAAGTGCTGAAAGCCAATGATTCAAATGTCTTGCTATAGATTTACTACCTGCTTGAAATTGCCCAGAAGGTAGTTAATGGTGATCCATCCATAGGCTCCTTCTTCCTGACCAGTGATGATTCTGGCACCCTGGAAGTTGAAGGGAGCTGCGCGTAGTGTGTTTCCTACTGAGGACAAGACTTTGTCTGCTGCACTTTCATTCTGCAATCTGGATGAACAGAAGAAAGGATGGAGTAACTCTGGCTGACAGCTCTCTGTGTGCTTTATTCTGAGTAGGCAGGCTGCAACTCCCCACCAAGTGTCAATGATCAGAGGTCAGCCATCCGTGTGAGTCATCCAGCTCTAACTGGCCATGGTCCTCTCTGTCACACCTTGATAGCACAGCTGCCACCAACTCTGACATTTAGAGACCCTGCAGCTGGGAGTGGTAGACCAGAGCTCTTGTTCTGTAGCATGTATTCTGACAGAAATTGCACATCTCTTTACTGTCACCATTAGAGAAAAAATCCAGAAGATATCCCCAGGAAGATTTCCCAGGCAATATATACCAAAGATCAGTTCCCTGTCCTAGCCAGGAGAGGTCTGTGTCACCCTCCTGAAAATCACAAATTAAAGGAGGTTGTGATTATAAAATTACCTTAGCCTCTGATGGCCCTCTGTGGGGAGTTGCAACATATTTGGGCTCAAAAATCTGGGCCTAATACCACACTGTGGGGTTGTTTGGGCATTCCTTTATTATAGGGATGTCAGGGCATCAGCTTGGGCACTGCTGTCTCTGTGCTGCATGTGGATGCAGGAGATGGCGGGTTGGGGAAGCAACGGAGAAGTCCAGGGGACTCAGGGCTCAGAGAGGTCAGCAGCAGAGGAGGGTATCTGGGCACAGTGTGAGCTGGCAGTGTGTCCAAGGACTGTTCCCCAGAGGCCCCCACTGCACATGCATGGTGATCCCAGGTGCAGTGCTCAGGAGAAGGGACAAGCCCTGCAGTACCTGAGAAGCCGCATGCCAGCAGTTGCTCCGAGGTAGACGGGTGTCTCTTTGTGCTGTGCTGAGGGAATCACCTCTTTTGCTTGTTGTAGGCACTGTGCCAGAGAGGGACCTGCCTTCTCTGTGGCATGGGAGTAACCTGAGATCCCAGGGCCTGCAGAAGGTACAGACACTTTATAGTTCAGACTCCAAGCATAACCCCAGAACGCTGTCATGAGCGGGTGTGTCAAACCACATCACAGGCAGCAGAATCGGATTCAACCATCCCATTTCTGCAGAGCTTTAGAAATCCTACAGCACCAGCTAAGCCCAATGCAGATAGTGGGTGGTCACAGTGCCCAGCATCTCCCACCCTTTCCCTGCAAAGCAGGCTATGAACTAGCAATGAGGGCTGAGACAAGCCATGTCTTTCGCATGCCCTGAACATCTGCAGTCTCTTCTCTGAGTCTGCCTGGGTGTACCCTGGATCTGTGCCTGAAAATCCATGACCCTTCCATCCTTGCTCCTCCAGGGGCAGATGCTGTCATTTGTTTGTGTACTTTCTACTCACACTACAACACTGGGTGTTCTGCAGCTTTTGTGTCTCATGCTAACCCAAGGAAAAAATCATTGTCCCTCTCTGCCATGTGTCCCCTGCTTCCCTGGACTGCTCCAGGACCACTGCCTGCATGGCAGCAGTGAAGCCCCATTTGCTCCAGCTGGCTGTATGCTCAGTGTGCTGCAGGTGATGTGGGATGCTGCAGCCTTGAGCAGCTATCACAGCAGCTTGATAGCAGTAGGGCTCTCTCCTGCACTGCAGAGGCCTGAAAAGACCCCAGGCAGGTCTGACAACATCTCAGAACGCAGTGATCCATGATGGTCTGTGCTGTTCCTTGTTGTGTGCACCCCTGGACTTCATTTATGCCTTCCTAAACCGTACAGTATATACACAGCAATTAAATAGAACAAAAAAAGCACCATGACACGTGTAAGTTGAGCAACCTTGAGCTACAAGCCCTGTGCAGAAGCCACAAGCTTGCACAGAGCCTTGTGGCTCTCCCCTCTCATTGTTTTCATCAGCACTTTAGCAAGAGTGCATGCAGAGATTTTATTTATTTAAGTACATTCTTTGGTGTAGTTCTTTCCAAAAAGCAATTAATTCCAAGCATCCTGAAAACACAGGAAAAAGTGGATGCATTTTTTTCCCCAGGAAGGTCAGGCACATACAGCTCCCCAAGGGAGCCAGTGAGATGCATTATCTCACAGGTGTAACACTGTTTCTACTATTGGTCTCTTCCCCTAGATTTCTCCTCCTTCACCCTTTTATTACATTATAATGTAATAAAACATTCCCCAGCTCCTTTTTCTCCTCTTACCTTCAACTTTACACACCTCCACCTGCTTCACCACCCCGGTGTCGTTCTCCTTCTCTGCTGGCCACTCGTACACGTAGAGGTTGGTGTGGGACGATCCCGCATCCAGCACGATCCCATACTGCGGGCAAAGCAGAGCCCGCGTCACACCTGGGGCACCGAGCCACGCACGCTCTGTGCTGGGGCACCAGCCCCACACAGCCCCTCTGTCTGCCAGCTGGGGCACTGTGTGCCAGTGCTCCTCTCAGCAGAGCTCCAGTGCAAAGCTCCCGGCAAAGGAAACAGGAGCGGAGAAACCGCGAAGCTGGGACTGGCGACTTAAGAGATGATTCCCTGTGAAGCTGCAACTGGTTTTACCACAAAGATGTAAAACAAGATGTTGAGGTGCATGCAGCCAGAAAAAGAGGTTAGCCAGAGCCAGTAAGGGCAGCAACATGTCCGTGAGCACTATGGACACCTAACCCCCCAGCTTGTTTTCCTCTAAGGGTACCGGCTTGTAATACCTTAATATTCTTCGGAAGTGGCTGGTTTTGGGTCACTGCTACAGCAATTAAAGCAATTACAGCCAAAGTAGAGAGGAATCCCAGGATGAGTAGAATCGTTCTTGTTGAGGACATCTTTGGTTTGGTACCTGTGACTAGAGCAGAAAAAGGATGTTAGTATCCCAACAGTGATGCTCCATACTCAAAGCACTGATCGTCTGACTCGCATGGAAAATTGTTTCTCTTCTCCTTTCACACAAATACTCCAGGAGATGTTTAGAAGTACATTACAGTCATTCAGCATGGCAATACCTCGGTGCAGGCAACCACATCAACTATTATCACACTCTGAGAGAACTTGCTCTGCACCTGTATGCCAGAACCTGTGTTCCAGAGGTCTCCAGATCTCCAGACACAGATCCATGCTCCAAATCCATCCTGGCACTTCATATCATGCATGCACATATGGAAAGCATTCAAGTTCTGAACAGGGTCAGATTCTAAGTGCTCTGGTTTTATGTGAGAGGCAGTCTTAGGTTCTAGAACTATACAGTATTACCTGACCTTACAAATTACCCTAAATCCTCAAGTTATTCTCAGAAGTTAGCCCAAGTGAAAAGAAGCAACACACCTCTGGAAATCTCTATCTACAGACAAATAACAGCTTCTTACCTTCTTAGAGAAAATGGAACCTAAAAGTGCCAGTGGAGCTAGCTTTGAAGATGCCTCAGACAGGCCCATTGGGAATGTAACATTGGCCCATTGGAGATGACCTGGAGCTCTGTGCTCTCTCTGTGTAAATCTGCTGAGGTTAACTTTGAAATTTGGAAGCTTGTAACGCTTGCACTTTGTGTGTGCCTATTAGAGGGCCAGCATGCTTACAAATATCTCCAAGAATGCAGCTTAAAAAAATAGCCTAGTGCACATACCAGACAGTAGGAAGTAAGAATGTATTTTATCCAACTGTATTCAAAAACGCCCAGAACTCAGGGCTTGAAATGATTAGAAACAGCCGAGCATGACAGCTGGGAGACCTCCCTTCTCATTGGAGAGAGTAGCTGGCTCAGGTTACGATAGCACTGAGCATGTCTGTTGAGCAAACATTATTTTAACCCTAGAAAATGAATTAAAGCAGATGCTATAATTAAAATTAGCTGCACAGTATAGATATGAAGTTAGCATGCCTGAAAACTGAAACTGCTGCTGACAGTTGCACAGCACATCCACATAATTGTTCCACCCTTCCTCTGAGATCTTGCCCCGAGGCGACCACAAACAAATTTGTTACGTGTTGGCAGTCGCAGGAATGAAGGATGTGTGACTTTGCACAAGTTCTAATTTTCAGATTTCCTGTTGTGATGGGTATTGTCAGACTGCTGTATCTTTTCAGCAGCCACACTCTGAAAGTGCCAGCATTGGCAGCAAAGCAGGAGTATTGTTCTCACTGTAATGGACCATCCCAATGATGAACTAGAAATCCCTTGTCTGAAGGCAGAGACATAATGATAATTGTCTGCATCCCATCTGTGGCCTGAGATCAGTAATTTTTTTTGCCAGGGCACATTATTTTCTTAACCTTGCATATGATTTTTGCCTGAATTTTAGTTCAGTATCATGAGCACTTTTCAGGACTCTGGGGTTTATAGGTAGGTGACCTCATTGCTGTATCCCATACCAGACCATCCATCTCTGTGAACTCTAATGCTACCAAGAAGCATTTTATTGAAAGGTTTTATACAAGAAAAGGTACAAGGTGATAAGCATAATCCAGAAGGTAGTGCAAAAAAGTAATAACCTTCCAAAAAGCACTCAAAGCGTACAGACTTGAATACTTGACAGACTTGTTTAAAAAAGACAAACTTATTTTTAAAAATCGAAACAAAAACCAACACTGCAAATCTATGTAAAAAATTCAATGTGGTTAAAATTCACCTGCTGTTTGTTCAGAGAGGTGAGGTATTTCAATTAGTTCTCTTTTCTGTGCACTTGGTTACCTCCATCAGCTCTAGGTGTAATTGCAGGTTCTGCAGGGGCCAAAGAATTAAGCAATTCCAGCTTCCTCCAGCTCCTTAGTTTCACATTCTCACTGCTGAATGCCATGCACACACTCCCCAGTGTCCACCAAGTGGAGCAGTACTTGACTGATTGCCAGGCCCCAGGGTTTGCCTTCCACTAGCAGTTTTCCTCAGCTAAAGACTAAGCAGACACAATCTTCTGTCCCTGTGCCCAGTCAGAATCCAAGCAGAGAGATCTCTACTCTTTCTCTCACACTGCCCACTGTGTGCAGTGACTAAAACATCCCACAGGGCCATAAGTAGGCATAGAAATGATGCTGCTTTTCTCCTCTCAGAGCTCAGAGCTGCTTGATGCTGGAGCCCTGCCCGGCTGCACGGGCATTGAGCACTCTCCAGATGCTGGAGCACAGCCCAGCTGCTCAGGCATCTCTGTCTGTTTCCAATTTTGGTATCTTTGCTTTTTTGTAGGGGCTACCACTGGTTCCATCCAGTGATGCCCCAAAACATAAACAGATTAACATCCGTTCTGTCTCCAAGACAGAGAACTGGGAGGATGTTGTCAGTCACTCCAGGTAGCAGCAATTTTGCTGTGGAAACCCTGTTGCTCTTAGTGAATAACCAGGAAAGACCACACCAGCGTGGGAGGCAGCTCTGTGTGAAGGCAAGGAAGCAGATGTGACTCTTGTGTCTTCCAGAGCTCAAGACAAAGAGGAAATCGCCCCTCCAGCCCAACTACACTAAATCAACAGCACCTCTGCGTGCCAGGAGATGTCACTCACAGCCAAGGCTGCCCACCCTCAACTCCCTTCTCACCAAACAAGACTTACTAACAGAAGTTAAAAGGAATCAGATAACCAGCTGCTTTTAGACATGCAATAAGCAGAGACTAAGGCTTGTTTAAGGAGTGACATTAGGAATGTCAAGCAGGAAAGATGCTGTACATAGACCAAAGGCATGCTTGGTTCTCACTGTGACCCATCATCTCTAATAAATACAAGTGTTTTTGTAAGCTCTGACTTTGCACAACAGTTAAAGCTGATGTCTGATCTTTCCTTTGGATGTTCATGCTCAGTCTCTTACAGGAGGGATCACAAGAAGTTGTACTGCAACCATCCCTCTTCCACTGCACAAGTGCCACACTGACAGAGACAGTTCCCACCATCACCTTTATGCTCTCAGCACCCTCTCTGTGGTCAGAAACGTTCCCATTTTCAGCAGTAATTTATTTATTGTCCCTCTATTCTCTCTACCTGTCTTCCACTCCTATCTCACAACTTCTGAAATGCCCAGTCCTAAGAGAATTTATTCCCTTACTCCATTTGTAAGAAATGATCCTTTCTGGATTTTTGTCTTTCCCAGATTTTTCTGTCTAACTGAAGAGTCCAGCATCACTTCTCTACATGTAGAATTACTTGCTTATATTTTTCTTGAGCATCCTTACCAGAGCTGCAAGGAGTCTAGCCTTGCACAGCAGTGAACCCATTCCACAGGAGATGATACAGTCCCAGCCTAAATGAAGTGAGGTGGGGACTTGTACTGCCTCAGAAACATGGTCATCCACCAGCACAGGCTGTGCTAAGTCAAGCCAGAACCTCTCCTGCAAACTCAGCAAACCCACCCAGGAGAGAGGGTCTCTGGTGATGCAGTCTGTGCACATTTTCTAACTGCAGGGGTTCGTGTCTGTGGAGTTCTGCTGGCAGTGATGGTAGGGAAAGGGCATGGGAGCAGTCAGTGCTGCTGTTCAGCGTGGGGAGGAGACACACACATCATCCTCCTGCTGAGTGAAAATGAGATTTCAGTGGTCATGAAGTTTTTCAGGCTGAATTGCCTGAAATTACCTCTCTGATTACTCTGTGAGGTTGCGGAACTTGCAGCGTTCAGGGTTTGATGCACATTACCCAAAAGGCCCTCCTGTCTTCACTCACCACAACCAAAAAGCTGAGTGCATAAACACTCAGAAGAGCCACACTGCTTCGTTTATCAACCCTTTTATGAAATTTTCCCTGTCCCCAACTGACTTCTTACTCATTCTTCATCTGCCTTTTTCATGTCAGCATGCTTGTATGCATGTTACCTAAGAAGACTTTGCTGCAAAGTAATGTAAACCACCTGTTTCAGGCCAGCATATTGGAAAAGCCTTTTCTTAGGCTGTGAAGAGGCTCAGGTTTGTCTTAGAATTTACATACAAGCACATATAGAGTAAGTCAGTGGCTCTGGTTTAAGGGGCTTTATTTCAAAGTATCAGGACAAGACACTCATCATGCTGAAATTAGAATTCAAGCTCCAGATCAGGCTTTTACATCACTTTTTACAACTGTTACATGGAACAGTGTGGGAGACTCTGCTCCAAGTTTTGATTATTCATATGGCAAAAACTGATCACACCTAAATGCTGGTGTGATCTCTGGCCCTCCTTGTAGTGCTATGTAGAACAATAAGTACACATTTACTGGGTTATATTTTTCCAGATGAAATACTTGTCAGTGCTGAAGTACAAACATTGAAGTGTCAGTGAAACTGATAATCCAAACAGTATAATGGGTTTTTTGGATGCTGCCTCTCAGAGACATTTGATACTGAAATCATGTATCCCCACATGTCTCAAAACCCACAGAGTCCTATGAATTTGGGCTATACAGTTTGGCAGCTTCAACTGTCCCATGTGCACACATACCTGTGCATTAGTGAGCTGGAGGATAAAGTGTGCCTGTATCTGAGACAACACCAAGCTGGCTGGAACTGAAAAGAAATTTGACAAATAGGTGAGAGCCTGGTGAAGACATCTAACTCACTGAAGGACAAGAACAAATGTGACATTTAGGTGAGAGCCATCACCCAAGGACAGTGTGGTGAGCAATCTGTCAAGTAGCTTTTCCAGAGAAAATGTTATTGCAGCTACAGCAGTTTATAGTAATCTTTCCCTCCATCTAAAGCTGGTAAATCCTCCTGTGAGGTTCTATGACCAACTTTGGACACTGCCTTTCAGGAAAGATGTAGACCACTTGGAGAAACTCCAGATGAGAACAAGAAAGATCACAAGCCTAAAAGCTTGACCTATGAGGAAAGATTGAAGGACTTGAATAGTCAAGTTTGCAAAAAAAGAAGAGTAAAGAGGGCTCATTAATTGTCTTCAGACAAATGACATTTCTGTCTGCCAGCGCTGGTGTGGCCAATCCCACCTCAGGATGAGGGTGGCTCCTGGATTTTCTCCCAGTTCCGTTTCCTTGGTTGAGAAGGAGGGGAATCAGTAAAATGGGACAATGCACTCATAAGTTATGCTGTCAGCAAAGCCAATGCAGTGCATACGCTGTCCCTGTGGGATACAGATGCAGTTGTACAGAGGTGCTCCCTCCTTTGCCCAACAAAGCCCCAGCTTTTGTTCAGACATAATTCAGCCACGGCAGCCACCCTGCTGGGTGCTCTCCATGTGTGCAGCACTGCTTGGTGTGGGAGTTCTCATCCTTTTGCTGCTTGAGTGTTGTGGCTGGGATAGAGCCCTGGGAAATTGCACAAGACACACTGAATGAGCCCTCTTTCCCTGGAAAAGAGAAAGGCACGTGGAAATCCTGGAGAGCCCTTGGGTGCTGGAGGCAGCAAAAGCTGAGCAATAAGAGCAAGAGATGGATACAAAGGAGCAGGCAGCACACATTTCTCTCCCCTCCACAGCTGCCTGCAGCACACTGGGGAGAGGTTCTGGCCATGAGCCCCAGGGGCCCAGACTGCCACACCAGTGCCCCATTCACGGTGCACAAAGCAGGTTCCCCTGCCAGAGACCTTCCCAGGGTGCAGGGCTGGGCATGGTGCTCAGCCTCCCTCTCTGCAGGGCACTGACACCCCCTCCCACCTTGGCCTCATAGCCCACCTCCCTGGTGTTACACACTGTCCCTGCCAAGTCTTCCCAGTGCCTGTTCATTAAATAATCTCTCTGTGGGAAGATAATTTTCTGGCTTGCATCACAGCAGTCAGACCCATATACTCAATATTCTTAAATACAACCAGCAAGTCTTAGGATGGTGCTGACACTATGACCTTTAGATAGTTTTTTCACATTTATATGATGGTTACTGGACTTTTAAGCCTGTATCCCACTTGTACTCCTATCCATTTCTTTACAATTCTCACATGAAAGAGGTTTTTCAAATCAGAAGAGAAAACTGTTATCAGTTACATCAATTTCCTGCCAGAAAACCTCTGGCATTAATTTCCTACTAGCCATCAAAGCTATATTTTAATTGAAGATTTATTGCCATTATCCACAAAGCTTGAAGTTTCATCAAAAAATATCCAGTGAGCTCAAGGGGGCTTCCCCTCCTCCCCAGCTTACCAGCTAAATTATTGCTTGAATATGCTTGACTATCACATGATGTGAAGGCATTTGTTTGTCTTTTTGGGGAAAAAAAAAAAAGATGCACCAAGCACTGACATCTTTCAGTTTTGTCTTTGTTGATAGTTTGAATACACAGACTTGCAATGGCCCAATGGTGCTGCCAGGCTCCCACTTGGGATCAAGATCTTACATTCTTCTTTCTCTTCTTAACTCCCTGGCCATGATTTTTTTCCTTATGCTTCTTCTGACCATCTTTTACACTTTCCAACTTTAAATTTGCACTGGTTTTATCTTCCTTTACTGCCTCTGAATATACATCTTTAAGAGATTTTATTATTTTTAAATTAACATAACTTTTAACAGTTGGATTATGGCTTTTGTGGAACAAAATAAGAGAATGGGCTCCTTCTTATTAGCATTCCACGTTTTAAATACTCTGCTGATTCAGCTCAAGTATTTTTTATTTTGTGATGTTACTTCTTTTAAGAGCTACCAGACATTGTTGACACAGAATAAGTGTTCATTACTTTTATAATAATTTGAAACTCTCATAGAAATTCCTCTTTTTCTCTTGTGACTGAGGTCAACACGCATTTCTCTTGAGCTAGAAGTAATGTATTGTAATTGCAAAGTAAATTGTGAGATGGCCACCCTTAGTTCTGAGAAATTGCCTTGTCTTTCACTAAAATCCACCATTATATCAGCTTTTCTTGTCCCTACATAGAAAACCATGGTTGTCTCTGTCCCCAGCATCCTGGCTGGTGACAGGCACTGATCTTCCGTTGCTTCGGTCCCTTGCTCCCAGTTCAACCCCAGGCAGCTATTGTGTACAAATATTTAATTATGTTGCTGCTGAAGACAGCAGGACCACTGCTTACACTGGAAGATGGGTGATGTGTGAGTCACATCACCAGCCCAGCATGGCCCACCCTTTCCTGTGTCCCATCAACCACCCACACATGAGGGGGATGTACAAGTTATTATGAAAAAAAGAGAGGAAACAGCCTCCAGAACAACCACTCCCCCCTTCAACACCCACGTTGGGCCAGCAAGTTCAGAAACTTCCTGGAGAACAAAAAGTCCTGAGCTTTGTAAGTGCTGCAACGCCTCACAGGAGGTTCTGATGGGGAATGACCGCAGAGGAAAGCGATCCAAGCACCCCTTGACGCACAGCTTGCTCTGCACCCACCGCCTTGGCTCCCAGTGGTGCCAAGCACAGCCCCAGCAGCTCCCAGCTTTCCTGTGAGCCCCTGCACTCACTGCCCTGCCCTGAAGGGGCTGAGGCCACCAAGCCTCTCACCACACCTCGAGGATGTTTTTCTCTGAGCTGTAGACTCCTGGGATCACCTTGTGTTGATGTTGAATAGCGTTACTGCCTTCAGGGGCTCCCTTCCCTGCTGTCCAAACAAACAGCACCGCTGCCCAAAGTGCCGCGTGTCAGCCTGCGCTGCCCGACCATTTCTGCACACAAAAGCAACCAGCATTTCTCCTGAAGTTTCACTTCCCATTCAGGGCTAAACCCCTTGGAGACAGATCACAGACACACAAACACTGTCCCAAGTTGGTGCAGCATCAGCAGAGCTGCTGGCAAGGCCCCCGGGGTGATGCCCGTTCCACAGCAGCCCCCATGCTGCAGTGCCTAACCGTGCCCGGGATTTTGCCTATAGCCAGGTTGTGCCACCCCTTGGTATTGTGATTTTCAGCACATCTCTTTGCTGTCTTAGATGAGTATTTCTCACTCCTATAAGGTACCCAGTGAGTTCTTCCTCCCTTAAGAGGCATAGCATCCATTTGCAGCAGAGAACACTGTAGGCACCTTCCCTTTGCAACTAATCCCAGCAGAAGAAGCAAAGACCCCTTGCTATTCAGGCAGGGCAGCAGCCCTGCTGCCTCCTTTCAGCAGGCTAGGGTTTGGGCTGCATGCATAAAAAAAAGACAGCACTGTGCTTAAACACTTCCCAACTCACCCCTCTACCTTCAGCTGTCAGCACTGTAATCTCCATTCCTCACTGCAGAGCACAGGACAAGAAACAGCTGGCATAGTTTCTTTTTCTTGCTGAGAAGCACATCCACTGTCTAGGCCTTGTGGAAAAATATACTGATTTCTCAGAGGTCAGCTTTAATAACTAGGATTCCCACAAACCATGAGGAGAATTCAGCTCATGATATTTGGCATGAATATAATTCTCTGTTCCTCATGCTGCTACAATTTCCATTTCAAATAGCAGGAAACAAATTACCCTGTGGTATTTTTAGTGACAACCAATGGTAAGGAACATGGGATCAAAGGCTATTGCGGGGCACAGACCTTGACAAACTTCCTGAGCATAAGAGAAGAAATACTTCTTGGAAGCTGCAAAGGTAATAAGGTAAATATGAATCCAAATTTTCGTGGTCAGAGGAGCACTTTGAAAAGGCTGGAGCCTCACGCTGACATGTAACAAAACAGCAAAGGAGTTTTGCTGGATGAATGGGCTGGCATGGGGTGCTGTTAATCTCTAAAGTTCAGATTACTTATTACTGGAATGTGCAGTGGATCCTGAAATAAGAATGAGGCTTAGGGAAAGACACCCATTTAGAATCAAGCCATATTTTGGCCTTCAATTTGTGTATCTCCATTAATCTTCCCTCTCCCCACTATTCTTGCCTCAAATATTTCAAAATACAAACATGAAATATTTTGGATAAGGCAGCGTAGTTACAGGGGGACAGTCACAGCAGCCCACCCTTCTGTCCAGAAACCTGGGCCCATGCACAAAGGAGCTACATGTCTGCTGCTTCCCTGGAGCCACTGTGTTTCCCAGCCTCTTTCAGCACCATTCTCCCTCTGGCTTGGGATGGGAGGTACCAAGCTCGAGCCAGAGCCAACCTTCCAGCCTTCCAGGATCTCCAGCCCAGCTGCAGAGCTTGCAGCAAGTTCACATGAGCACATATTTTTCTCACATCTCCTGCAGGAGCAGGGACATTGAAAAGGTTATTTATTAACAGCTCTGGGACAAATGAGCAAGAAAGAAAACAAATCCATTTATAAATCAGCTAAAGAGAAAACTTGTGACTCTAATGGTCTCCTTTGTAATTCCTTAAGTGTGGCCTGGAGCTGCCCTGGCATCATTTCTTGTGATGCTGAATCAGCAGAACAGCCCCACTCGTGCATTGAATAGCCTGATAAGAGCCAAATACACCCAAGAGAGCACTAACTTACACCGTGCCCAGATTTTTCTTTGTTTCTGTTAGGATTTGGGGACACTGATAGTGCTCTAATTTGTCAGCACTAAATACCAAGCAGTGACTCACGTTAGCATCTACCTCTGCAATCCAGGACAAATGCCTTCCTCCGGGACAAGGTGGAGACAGGATAAAGGGAGAAAACTCACGCTGGAGCTGTCTGAAAGAACAACGTCATTGCTATCTCAGCTCTCATTTAGGAGCATACCAATCCTGAATACTTTGCCAGACTTTGTTCTTTGATAACATTTCTCAAGGGGGCGGGGGGGAGGGGAACAAAAATAACAAAACACTGTTCTGTTTAACAGTTACCCATAGCAGAGAAAAGCTGAGCTAAAGTTTCCAACAATTATCAGTACAAAATCCTAAAATAGACATGCAATGTACCATGTTTGAATTTAAAACTGGCTGGACAAGAGTTCCATCATGTGGATTGAAAGCTGTGTAAAGAGAACAAGGCAGCTTATCAAGATGACATGTTAGAACAACAGTGTTAAAATGCTCGGTATAGCAGTGATAGGGATGAAGAAACCAAGGTCTCAAGCAGATATGGCAAATTGTTGTGTAATTCATTGGAAGGAACTGTATGTCCAGGAAGGAGTGATAAATGATGTCCGAGGTATCTATGGAAACCACCATCTTATACAGGAAACAATTAAACTCAGAAAAAGACAAACAAGAGAAAAATAACTCAAACTTCAGATGCTCAGAAGGCAAACAACACTAATTGAAAGCAGGATTTGATCCCAAAGAGATGGGGCTCGCTTAAAGAGATGTGAAATATGGAAATAAAGGCCAGCAGCTGAAGAAGAAAGAGGAGCTGTGCAGTGACTCTTGGGGGCTGTCTCCTCAGAGAAGATGTGGGAACCCTAGCCTAAAACCCAGTTATGAACTGGCTGGGCTCCCACAGCAGTCTCACTGAGAGGACTCTCAGCAGTAGGGCTCTTCCTGGGCCGTGACCTGCTCATCCTTTACGCAGGCATGTTGGAAGTCAGCTTGCTTTGGGTGGGAGCAGTGAAGTCAAAGTGCTTGGAAGTAGTTTCAGTTTTGCACTTGCCATCACTGAAAGCATCTGAGAATTTTCCTTGCCCTCCTGTTTTGTCTGATATTTTTATCCAGTATTTTTCAGCCCTTAGAGTCTCTTACAGGTCAACTTAGGCCTGATTATATTTTTGCTACCCTGATAACATCAAAACAAAAGCTTCTTAAACTCTGATGATCTTAGCAGTTATAAATGAAAAAATATGTGAAAGCTTTGTTTAAGAATGGAGAAGTTTGTAATGTAGCTATGATACAGCAAATTAATGCAGCAACAGCACATGACCTTACGAAACAGGAAGACGATGTTAGTCTTGAAAAATTGTTCTGGTCCCATATTCTCACCCACTCTTCCTCACTCCCCCTGTACTCACAGGCACCAAGCTTGCTGAGGTGCTCCACAGGATCCTCTGTGAGGTGAGACCCAGGGTGCCAAGTGCCAAATCCTCACTGCACCTCTTGGGTTCCTCTTCAGTGACAAGCTACAAATTCTTGAGCAGGTCTTTTGCCATCTTCAGGAGTTAGTGGTTACCACAGGGTGAGCCTTCTGCCTGGAAAGCCCTTTTATCTAGAGCAGGTGGCTGCTCAGTGCCTTCCCCCCCCTCATTTTGGGTACCTTAGCTCCCACTGTCTGTCTGCTTGCCCTGAGAGGAGAAGGACAACTTGCACAGAGGCTGTGCTCTGAGTTTATTGTGATCCCTGTGTTATTTGAGCAGTTTTGTTCCCCAAGGACTAGTCTGCCCTTTATCAGCACTCAGGCCTTTTCCTTACACGCCATCCATGTGAGGCTTATCAGGGCACAGGCAGTCAGACTTGTTGCAAACACATTTTTCAGCACTTACCCGGTTTTAGTGCAGTCAGTTACATCCTTGGTTATCAATACAGACCATTCTGTTACTCCTTGATCTGTTGCTTCTTCTCTCTCACACCCATATTTCCATTCACATTTCCTCCAGGCCAGCTGGAGTATTCCTGCACCTCCAGCTGCGTGCCTGCCTTATGCACAGTGTGTTTTCACTGCAGCTGGAAAGGGTCTCCTTGGTTTGGTTAGGTTATGACAGCAGCAAAGGAAGTAGGTCTTAGGGCTGCTGTGGTTACCATCCAGTTCTGCTGCTCAGATGCAGCCAGGTCTCCTGCTCAGAGCTTGTGGCACAGCACGAGCACAGCAGCAGTGGCAGTCTTTGGGAAGTTAAGAGGATGCTGAAATCCTGCAGAGCAACACTGAAGCCTGTCCCTGAGTGTCACTACCAGGCTCACCACTGAGGATTTAAAACAGTTTTCAACCAAGATCTCACCAGCAATGTTAGAGCTGGAGCTGTTTTCAGCCTGTCACCTGCCCAGCAGCTGCCTGTGACAGTACAGGGTGAGACCATTGTCACCAGAGCAGCCAAGACCTGGTACTGTTCCTGTATCCAGGCTTGCAGGGCAAGGCTGGCATTAACATCAGCTTCTCCCATAAAGCTCCTGCGGGACAGGACAGCTGCAGTTATCCCAGAGCAGAACCCCTGCACCACAAGGAGGCTTTTTGCACTCACATTTTCTCATGTCACGTTCTTATGAATCCAGCCTTCTCCCAGCACAGAGACACCAAGCAAGGCCAGGACTCTCCCACTACTTTCCCAATATTGCCAGGCTCCCCTTGGCTCTGTGGCTTTCACAGCTGACTCCAGCTCTCAGCAGTGCTGTCTGCCCACATCACACAGGAAACATAAAAACCAGGTAATGCTGGAGGCCCCATCATAATTTTGTCAGCCTTTCCCTAATAACAACTCATAACACTTAAATTTGACACAGTGCTTTTCACTCATACATTGCCAAGGAGTTTACAGAGGTCAGCACCATTAGCCTTATTCCCCTGGTTGATGAAAAAGCATGAGAGAGCAGCAGACATCCCACTGCTCTGCCCTTGGACCACCTCACCCACTTGTCTGGTAGCTCTCATGGGCCAGGGGTTGCACCACACTCTCTCCTGCAGAGAGGCAGAATTGCCAAGGTCCAGGGAAAGAGCAGCACACTTTGGTTACAGCTACTCTTAAATTCATCTTCCATCATTTTGATATATTCTCTGATGTTCTGCCAGACTAACAACAATTTGGAGATTAATGGTCCAGTAAAGTATGCACATGACTCATGCTACAATTTCTATGCCGTTCTGCTACAACTTTAAAAACAGGGAATAGAAATTGAAAATGTCATTTAGGTTAGAAGAAACGGGCTGGAAAAGGGTAACAAAGGCATCAGAGTCCCATGGAGGAATGAAGGCCTTCCCTGTGTCTCCTTCCTGCAGACTTCAGGGGTGGAGGAAGGAGAAACCAGCAGAGTTAAAAGAATTCCTTACTGCATTATAAAGATGCCAATAAACTAAAGACTAACTGCTACAGCACACCAAAAAATCCTGAGACGTGTAAATATATTGTTACAATCTCCTGAGAAACAGAGAGGCAAAAGTAGTTCTCCAAATCCTTATTTACAGAAGGACATCTATTCCCAGCAAGGCCTCTGGGATCCAGTTAACATTCTTAGGTGCCAAGTGGCCACAGGACTGAAGATTCTTAAATTGGTAGAGAAATTACTGGTCTCTGTAGCTGAGACACGCTTTGTAACCTAAAAAGCAACTGTGAAATTACTGTCTTTAACAAGGAGTGCATAGCATGGGGCCAGGTTCTATTGTAAACCACTATTTTTAAGATGAAGTGCAGGGGTTTAGTTTCACAGTTTGCTTAACTGCTCTGTTTGCTCTGCCACAAAAAGGGACCATCCTACCTCTGTCTTATGCCATAGTTCCACCTTTCAAATACGGTCCTAATTCTCTTTAGTTAATGACAGAATAAATTCTAAAGAACTGTGCTGGAGCATTCTTTCCTTCTTTTCTGTATGGCTTTCATGCTTTTGGTCACAGCAGTATTTCTAAGTATTGTAAACAAGAGCCTGACCACTAGATTTACCAGAATAAGGTTCTTTTTGGCTTCCACTGCATTCATGTTTACTGCAGTCTCAAACAAAGCTGACAAACAATAAGCTTCCTACATTATTTCAGTGAAATAAGAGACTAAATATATAGAAGCTTTAGATCAACTTATTTGGCACATTCAATTCAAGACGAAATTGCAGATTTCCAGTCCATTTCCCAAAAGAATCTGGAGCCAGCAGCTAGGGGCTGATTGTGGCAAAGAGCAGATGTTCTCCCTGGCAGGAGCTGCCCACTCCCATTCTGGCAAAGAGCAGGGAGGGACAGTTCTCAGCAGAGGAACAAATCCCATTCCATTACCTGTCCCCACCAGCAAACCCACCCTCCACAAAGCAGCTCCCCCTTTCCTCCCACTGCATGCCTGCTCCCTGGGCTCTGCCACGCACTCTGGTGTTTCCAGCCATCACCTGTAATGAAGGCACTCCAAATTGCCTCCATCCCTCACTCTTAGAGGAGTCTACCCCTTCTTGCTAAACCCAGGGAGGAGGGTGGAGATGCTGCTGCCTCCCCTGCCCCCAGCTGCAGCAGGACTTCTGGTGAGCATGAGAAACCACAGCAGCTGAACCAGCAGCTGAACCACCCCTCCTGTCCTTCTCTGCCTCAGGAGCCCTACAAGCAGATTGTGACAGTGCTGTGAACCAGCTGAGAGGCTGAAGTGGTTTCTGAGTCCTGAGCTGCTGACTCACCTTTTCCAGTCAGCACACAGAGCTCAAAGGCCAGGTTTGAGCTTTGGCTGAGAGGTTGCAGACAGTTAATAGAAAGCAAACTAAATCTCATTCCTTTGCAAAAATAGGTCCTTTTTCTTTGCATCCTCTCCATCAAGAATGCTCTGGCACTCACCATGATTAGTGATCAGGGTCAAGATTCTCAGGAGGAGAATACAAATCAAAGGGGAGAATATAAATCAGACTAAGAGCCTTTCACTTCTACTTAAGCAACATGAAAATGTTTGCCTAAAGGTGCAAGTCCCAGCCTGTAAATCAGTCAGTTACCCTATAAGGGTTATTTTTATTCAGAAGAGATGTAGTACTCAGCTGGGTGAAGGTCACAAGGGAGCACAGAACAGCACAGGTCAGACTGATGGATGCGTGGCTCCTCATAGTAGAAACTTAATCCCTGTGTTGACAGCACAAGGGGAATTTGAAAGGCAGTGTAAAGGAAGAGAGTGAAGTGGCTCTGCAGATCCTGACTGAAAGCTCTTCCCAAGCTGGAATGGACAAATATGGGCCCCAAGGCTTTCAGACAAGAACCCCAACAGGCAGAGTTGTGGCATTGCTGGTGCTGGCTAAGCACCAACAGGACAGTGACAGCACTGACTTTACACTGCCTGCATCACCCTTGAGCGTGAACAGCCAGGGCAGCTCTAGGGACAGAGGGACAGGGAGCCCAAAGAGCAGCCTGGGAAACAGATCTTTGCAGCATTTCCCACATTTGGGGGCAGCGAATGCATGAGATGATGTGAGCAGATGAATTTGTTCAGTGTGCACGTAGCCGACTCTGTTCTCTTCCATCTGGTCTCTCACACTTTTCCCCTTTTCCTAATTTGTACTGCTAATGCAGAGTTTCAGAGCACAGGGCTTGTTTCGTGTCTCTCCTTGTGTTGCAGTGAAGATTTTCCTCCTGCACCTCCCAATAAATTTCATGAAAGTGACTTTTACCCTTAACCTCCTTCTCTTCTCTCACTTGGGCCGGTGTTGACTTTCAAGTTGGACAAACTGAAACTTATCACAGAATAAAAAGAACAAGGCTAGAGACAAGGACAGGTGCCTTTTGTCTTTCAGCAGCAAGATTTATATGAAATGATAAAAAGTAGAAGTGCACCCTTAGGCTCTGCTGTTCTCCACTGTGAGCATTCTGGCAACAGCTCTGTGACTAAGAGACTCTGAAGGAAATGCCTGCCACAAACCTTCAGTTCTGCTCAGAGGGAGGTTTCCAATGAGTTGAAACTTAAAGCCAGTTCTCACAGCTAGATGACAAAATAATAATAGAGTTTTATAAGTAATCCCCATCTAACTCAGCTTTCAAAACCAGCTGGGGTGCTTCTCTTGTGAACATGATCCAAAATTTTACAATTTAAATCTGATCAGCCTCAAGCAATACCAATCCCTTATGAGGTGGCCCTCCAAAGTAATTTCAGTATCACTTACTTCATCCCAAAGTTCAACCCAAACACTTCTGTCCCTAACCAAATCTTAACCACCTTGAACAGATAATTTCTTAGCTGAGAACCCAGCTTTTGTCTCACACTTCAAACCACATCCTGCTCTGTGGAACACTGTTATTGGGCACTGGGATAGAAAGAAGGTATAAAATACCTACCCAGAGGGTATTAATCCAAAAATTTCATTTCCTGCTGCTCTCAAACCCACAGGTGGAAAGATGCCTTAGGAGAAGAAGGAATGTAACTAAGCTTGATACTTCTGCACCACACGATGCCAGTTTTGCAACTTAGGTAAAACCAAAAAGATTATAAATTATTATAGCTTCTATAACCCTTTGCTTTTCAGGTGTTCAGCCTCTTAAATTTATTCTTTCTCCTCTAGAAATTCCTCAAGGGTATTCTGTATGTTTCTGGTAATTACAAGTCAAGGGGCAAACAGATTGCAGTGGTCACAATAAGGTTGACTAGAGGACAACCTTCTCCCTCCATGGTAATGAAGAACCCAAAACCTCTGAGTTATGGCTGTCCCAGATATATATCTATTTATAGACATACACATACATGCACACACCTCTACACATTTTTTTCTGAACAACATTGTCTGGAAATCTTTCTGGTCTATTCAGTGTTTGAATGTCCAATTTTCCTCACAAAGTCACATTAGCTGTGCTTTTACAAGCTTGGCTTAAAGCCTTTTATTTGCTCTTTATCTTTCCAACCACTCTTGGCTTCTTTAGACTTTTTCCTCTGACTTAATTGGTACTTGTACTGGTCCTCCTAGCATTGACAAAGTCCATCTGCAAATCAGCAGCGATTTTATGCTTTTTAGATCATTATTGGAAATGTCTAATGCCATCAGGCCTCTTGCAGAATACCTCTGAAAACACAGCTGTTTCATGATTATTTCCTTTGATAACTATTTTTGAGGTCTATTGTTACCCAGGTCTTAATCCAGTAGTTCATTCTTTGCTAGAGAGTCATTGGGAGACTTTTGCAATCAGAACAACATTGGAAGTGCATCTATTGTGAAGAAGTTTAAACATGGAAGGTATTCATATTTAATCTTTTCAACCACATTTTTTCCTCTGGAAAATAAAGCAAGTGCAAATAATTACTTGGAAAATAAAGGACCAGTGCCTTCCCAGTCCTACACTTATAATCCAGACCATGGCTGTCAAATACCAGCCAGGGAACTCAGTTCTTCCAGTTCCCCTTTTGTGTGGTGGTTCTTAACTATCCGGAGAGTCAGGCTTTGGAAGTCCCTTAACTTACAGCCCAGATTTATTCAACAGCCACTCAGCTTTTAAGAATACTTATTTTTTTCCCTAGAACTTCAGTGAGTGTTCACATGCATAAGAGAAAATGCAGCCTGTTTTTTTTTTCCAAATGGGAATCACACCAGGCTTGTGTGACAGCTATTTTTTTAAGTCAGCTGACTTACTGTGTAAACAAAGGAGCCTTCAAGAAAGCAAAGACAGATTAAAAGATCTACTAGTACTTGAAATACTTCCCACCACTCCTTCTTTTAAGTGCATTCTCTAGCCAAGTTCCAAACCCAAAAGAAACATATTCCTTGAAGTTCTTGCTGCAGACTCTTGTAAGTGGGACTACCTCCACCCTAGGATGCAGACCAATCTGCTCACTTGAGGGGGCCACATGAACTCCTAAGTTTTCTTCTCTCTGGGATGACTAATTTCCCTTTTTATGCTTTCATTCTGTTATCCATTTTGACAATGTTACCCATTTCTACAAAATTATTCTGAAAGTTGCTTTGATAAGTTTTATTTTCTACAAAACCAAAAGAATATAATCAAACTAGCCATTAACACTTGGTTACTGAGGAGACTTTTCTAGTAATTTATACAAGACTTTATATAAAGACTTATATTTATGTAAAGACTTTATATAAAGTCTTTATATTTATATATATAATGTCAGACTATATTGGCAGTAGCTCTCCAGAATACCCACCATCATACTGCTGGGATATTGGATGAACAATAGCATTCTTCCCTTTGTCAGAGATATCCATAATGCTCCAGCTTGCTGAAAATGAACATTATTCCTTATAGATCTTCTCAGTAAGTATTAGGCACATTTCATTTCAAATTGTTGTTAAACTTTATTGACCCCAAAACATTAATCTACAAAACAAACTACTTCCATGAACATCCATGAAATATTCCTTCATATCAGAATTCATTGCCTCCCTTCCTTCCCCAATTTTGAAAAAGTATTTAGTCAACACTTTTCTGGTTTTGTCTTGCATTGTCATTAAAATCTTGCCCTGTCCACCTCCATAATGATCTTGCAATTGATCTAGACTCATTATTTTGTTCCTAAGGCATACTAAATGCCTCCTTTGAATTCTGCCTGGCCCTAATGAATTTAGATTTCCCCCTGACATCTTTACTTTCTCTAAATAATCTTCCCCAATTCAGAGTCTATGTTTTCCATCAGATGTTCTCCACTTCCTCTTTCTCCATTTCCTTTTCATTTACTTATTTTAACTTCTATTTGCTGCCTTCACTGCTTGAATGAACAAATCAAAGTCATCTTCATTCTTGGCTTTGATGTACTGCTCAGTATGTCTTCTTTAAACTTGTGATTTTTTCCATTCACATTCCTTTACTTTTTTTTTTACCCTGTCAGATTTTGTTTTATTACTGTTCCATGCTTGAATGATCTATAGAGAGCAGTCATCAGGCAGTGATTAATTAATCTCTGTGTCTATAGAGACCTCCAAATCAGAGTTACTACATGAGTACCTTTTATGTTAAAATAGATACATTTAATAAGGTTTATTTCTTTTCACTGCTGTCTACATGAGATCAGTGTCATGCTCTTGCCAGACTGAAGCACACCCATGTATCTTCCAGTAACATGTATTTTTAAGGCTGTCATGCTTTCTGCCCAAGAAAGTATTCAGTGATCAATGATAAAACCTGTTGCTATGTAACATCCCAAACAGAATTTATTTTTTTGCCATTTTAGCCAATTTCAAAGCAGAGCTGTCGGTGTCAGTGTTTAAAAACAAGCTTCCTAAAACTGAAGAGTAGTGTTCCAAAGGCACTTATTACAGTCCCTGTGGACATGGCTCACAGGAAACAGGTGTCTTACTGAAACACTTCTTAATAATTCCTTTCTGAGGAAAGGACCCGCTCTTGGTGTGCATTTGTGCCTCATTTCAAGGTGGAACCTTCCTACTACTTGATGAATACCACCTGTCCCAGACTGCCCCGTGCTGAGCCCATTGACTGCTGCCTCTGGAAAAGATACTGCCAGAGGCATTCTCAGAAACAGAGTGGAGTTTTCTCTTCCCACACGGATGAAATGCAATTCTTTGCTACTTATTGCACTAATTTTCTATAGGGTCTTGCAAGACTTGCATGCTCTGCAGGTCAGCCTGTTACAGAGCCATCATTGCCCCATCTGCAGCTGGCTTGAGCACTGTCAGTTTCCTTTGGTTTCCTTCTGTCTCTTTAAAATTCCACTTTCTAAAAGAAGGCTTACATGGTCGTTTTTCCTAAATCAGTTCTCATTATCCAAGTTTCTTCCCTGTGATTCCTCATCCACTAGAAAAGACATCTCTGTTCAAGCATTATATTTCATTTTTGGAATGAAACTTTTAAAAGATTGGTTTCAAAGCTATTCTTATCTCCCTCCTCAACAGAGGCAAATTATCTCCAAATATTTCCAGCTTCACTCATGACTGCATAAACTAATGAGCTAACCTTCTCCTTCTGCCAGTCTTTGCTTTAAATTTTGATGTATGTCAGACTGAGAAAATGCTCCTTTCCCTCAAATGCCATTTATCACATTCTATGAAGATAAAACGTTGGAGAGGTCCAGTTTAACATTTTGTTTATTCTAGGGGGAAAAAAGAAATCGCATTTTGTTTTCCCGTTGTCATAACAATGATAAATGAGAGACTTCCACCTGGTACTGAACAAGAAACTATCTGCCCAAATATTTTCCTCCTTGCTGCCTCTTGTGTATTTGTCCGAGTTCCTGCTTTGTGTTTGAAAGCCCCGCACAGAGCGCGGTGCTGTCAGCAGCTCGGAAAGACGGACCGTGTTGCAGAAGGCGCTGTAAACAGAGGGTAAGGCACCCAGATAGAAAAAAAGCTGATACTAAACTAGGAAATGTTTCTGCCAAACGTTGTGACTAGTGCCGCTACGTGCACCGTGTCAGCTGATTATAAAAGGCAAACCCGAGTACAAGACATGTATCTTGTAGAAAAATCACGGTGCAATAAGCATCTGCAGCTATCGCCGGGTCCCTGCCCCGCTCCTCAGGACCGCAGTTCAGCCCAGAGGGCTGCCGGGCGGGGAATCCTCCTCTTCCGAGCTCACTCACCGAGAGCCCCTCGCACCGGCACCGCGCCGCTTCCAGCCCCAGAGCCATTGTTTCCCCCCGAGCTCTGCCCACAGCCAGCACTTGCCCCGAGTTTTGCTCTGCCCTCCCCGCCCCCTTCGCCCTTGGAGCGCGGCGCCGGCCCGGGTACGGCGCTGGCGGCAGCCGGGACTGGCCGCGGGCTCCTGCCCGCCGCGGGGAGGGAGGGAGGGAGGGGATCCCTGGCACTGACGCGGACAAACTCCCGGCAGCCGCCGGCGCGGAGCCCCCGCTCCCGCCCGCCCCGCCGCACCGCCCGGGCACCGCCGGCCCGCGGCCACCGCCGGCTCCCCGCGGGCAGCCCCCCGCCCGGGCTCCCCGGTCACAACTCGGCGTTGTCCCTTCAGGAGCGACCGGGAGTCCGGGGGCTGGAAGATGATGTCAGCCGGGGGCGGACTGCGGCAAGGCTGCGCCCACCCCGGCGAGCCCCCGCCGCGGAACCCTCGCCCACCGCCGGCAGCGCTCCGCGGGCGCGGAGGGAGGGACGCGCCGCTCGGGGATGCCGCAGCCGCAGCTCCCTCCTGACTGGCACATCCCGAAGGAGCTCCTCATGAATATGCACAGCCTCCCCCGAGCGCCGGCCGCGGGATGCCGCCACCCTGGGGGCTCCCCGCCGAGCCCCGCGCCCCTGGCCGGGGATGAGGGCTGCCTTCGGAGAGCGGCGGTTCGCTCCTGTCCTTACCCTTTGGCTCGTCCATCAGTGCCGGTGCTCGCTCCCTCCTCCCGCGCTCCCCCCTCCTTCCTCTCTCAGCCTCTGCCGGCTCCGAGCTGCCTTAGTGAGAGGTGCTCATGAAAACGGGCGCTTTAGTGGTCCACAGCTGTGGGAGGGGTTAGGTGACTCAATCCATGCAACTTGCAGGCTGACCTCCCGTTTTTCTCAGAGCACGGATCGCCTTTCTCAGAGCTGCCACGTTACCAGCGCCTCGGACTTCTCCACCGGGCCGGAGGGTGCCGCACGGCCGGGGGCAGCGGTGCGTGCCCGGGGCTACCCGAGGGAACCAGGGCGCTGGAGCTGGGCTGCATCCCTGGCTCGGGGAGCCGGAGGGCATCGTGGCTACGGAGAGAAAGTATTTTGTTAGAGGTTTTTTTGTGGTTTTTGTTTTTTCCTAAGTCGCACGAGACTGAGAAGACACCCTCCACACCGGCGAGGTACATGAAAGGTAGCGTCCAGAGAAGAGATGACCTTCCTTGTTTCTAGATCTGAGGTCCAGCCCACAGGAAAAAACCTCAGCCAAATAATGAAAGGAGACAAAGTTGCAATAACTGCTGAAAAGTAATTTCCTGCACCTACCTGTCCCATAGATGAACTCACAGCGCTGGCTGCATCTCCTGGGAAATTGTGAAAGAGCCAATTTAGATTTCTTGCCTGGAAGGCCTGAAGGGATCCTACCCTCCACCACTTTTTAATCCTGACTCACCACAAATAAGAAATACAGGGTAGTGCTGGAGAGGTCCCAGCAGCTTTCCTCCATAGCTTATGACATTCAGTCCCTTTCCAGGAGCCACAAGTGTCTCCACACTACTGTCTACAGGGCTGTCAGCCTCCCACTCCAAAGGAAGTTGTAAACCAACCTGGCTCTTTCACTTTCTTTTCAGAGAAGTGGACCTCAGCTTCCCAGCATCTTCCCTGCTGGTCACCCAGGGGGAGAAGTCACCTGGAGCACAGGCCACCAGAACGTGCAGCCAGCTGCTCTGCCCTGCCTGTGCCAGAGCCTGCTCCCCTCTCAGAGCTGCCACTTTTTCTTTCTCTCTGTGGCTGGGCACCGTCCAGCTCTGCGCCTACCACCAGCTTCCAGAGTTCTTGCCCCTAGGAGAGACAGGAAAAGCATGCTGCTGATGCTAAGACCTGGAGAACGACTTCTGGACATGGGGTTTCAAATCCCTTTCCTTACTGCAGCCCATCATAAACAATGATCAGTTCCTTCTCCTTCACAAGCAAACATTGACCTGGCCTGTATTACTCCAGCTGCTGAAGCAACACTCCTATTTATAATCTTCCTGGGAACAGAAAAATAAGGATCAATGAACTAAAACAATATACATGACCTTATCGCTCTCTACAAATTCCTGAAAGGTGGTTTTTGTTAGGTGGGAGTTTTCCAGGCTGCTGACAGAACCAGAGGACACAATCTGAAACTGCACCAAGGGAAATTTCAGTTGGGTGCTAGGAAAAAGTTTTTCATGGGATGAGTGATAAAGTTCTGGAAGTTCTGTCCAGGGAGGTGGTGGAGTTACTATCCCAGGATGTGTTCAAAACAAGACTGGATATGGCATTCTGTGTCATGTTTTAGTTGAGGTGTTAGGGCATGGACTTGGTGATCTTAAAGGTCTCTTCCAACCTGGTCATTCTCTGATAATATAGGTTTTAGTGATTAGTGTGATTAGTGATGCCACTGTTGGTTCAAAAGCTCAAGGAGGAGTGTTTCATGAGATGAAGGTAGACACTGAGTGTGACATTAATCAGAAAAATTGGCCTGGGAAGTGCAAGAGAGAGCTGATCTTACTTCCAGTGATAAGTCAGCAACATATTTAGATGGTTTGGCATGGCAGAAGTAATTTTGTTGGTCACCTTGAACATCAGTTTTTTTAAAAAATAGGAGTGCAGTTGATGCAATGCTTAGTTAATAAATGAAAATTTAAAACTATTTACTGTAAGAAATATCAACTGCACAGATGTATCAGTAAGAAATACATAAAAAAATACTCCAAAAGTTTGGAAAAAGTGTGTCCTTATGTACCAGCTTACACACAGATTTTCCTAAAGAATACTTGCTGGCAGAGTACCATCTCAAGGAATAAATCAAATATATACAAAAATTCCATACATTGAATAAATTAACTCGACTGAACAGTAGTTTTAAAAAATAGCTGGAATTTGGGACTGATTTTTCAAATGCTGGGTTAGACTTGTTGTCTCTACAGGCAGAAATTCAATAAACTCAGTCAGCTGAGCTCACCTATGAGCTGAGAAGTCCAAATTTAACAAGTGGAAGATATGTACAAGAGAAAAATAAATGCAATTTCACACCATGTTGAACAGCTCTTAGGATGCCCAGGGCTGTGTATTTCAAGTCCTTTAAATGCACCTGACAAAACACAATAAGCTTTTTTATAGCAGTCTGCCAGTGACAGGCTTTTGTTTATTTTTTCCCCTTAGGAAAGTTCACTTTCAATCTGAGACACATGAAATTTTTATGGGGAAGAATGATACACTGTCAGTCAGTGACCATGAAGCACTCAGCAGAGTTTTCACACAAGAGGAAGCTGTTACCTGGAACATGAAGGCCCCCTGGGGAAGAATTGCTGTGAACAGTGATGGTCTACTACACCTAAAAATGTCCAGGTCGTTCCCAGAGCCACAGGGAACAGATTTCTGTGTTCTGTAGTAGGATGATCTACTCTGACTGATGGACTGATACACTTGTGAATGGTTTTCCATGGCTGCAAGATCAGGGAACATTACACCTCCTGCAGCCGTCCAGTTTAGGTGCAAGACACAGTGGGGAGACTTTGCCCATCCTCTGTCACAGCCCAAAGGGAAGAGTGGCCTTTGTAACCTCATGTGACATGAGATGCAGAGTTCCCCTTCCACAGAGGGTCAGATCAGACCCACGTTTGCTGGAGCAGTTGGGTTCTGTCTGCTGATCCTCCTGCCTTTGGGCAAACCTCTGCCTGCAATACACAAACCAGCAGAAGGCAACAGCAGATTCTTGGTCGCGGTCATTTCCATAAGAAAACAAAATGAGGAAAAAAGAGAGCAGCCCCGGAGGGAGGCCAGCCGGCATTTGTACTCAGATAAGGCTCCAGACAGCTGAGGAGGAAGCACAATAAAAAGAGGAAACCAGAGAACTCAGGATGTACTTTCCACACATCTTGAGCCGAGGGTAAGAATAGCAAAAAACCCAGAGTGCCAGTTTTCTACTCCCAGACAAAACTGAGCATCCTGAGCAAATCTGGAGGAACAAAACACATCTTAAACATCCATATTCTTCCTAGCCATAGTAAGAACTTATTTACAGACATTTGCTCTAAGTTTACACAAGTTGTGTGTGTGTTGGTTTGTGGCTAAAATTATGCAACTTCCCAGATCTCTAGAATTTGCTATTTTGCAGATGAGCTATGCCAATTTTGGGACTAAGGAAAGGAGCGAGAGTGACTGAAGATTAGCATTATTTCCAGAAAACAGGAGATGGGATTGAAATAATGATGCTGGAATCCAGGGTCAGAACCCCTCATCTTTGGGATAGGTGAAAGAAACATCCATAGGAAAAGAGAGTCAGGGAGCCTGAAAACAAACCTGTAGGCATTAGATGCACAAGGAGCGTGTTTCTACAGAAAGAATTGGTATAAAAGAATCTGAAATATTTTAAATGAAAACAGGCCATCCCATCACCAAACTCAACAATATTGAAGTCTGTGTTTGCTTAGGGGTCTGAGGGTATGTGTTTAGATTACAATTTATCCCTTTGTATGTTTAAGTGACAGGGGGGAGTGGCAGCCTCGAGAAAAGCAAACATTGCGTGAGGGATAGGCTGAACAGTCCTGGGGCTTTCCCAGGCATTCAGTCCCCGTGTGCTGGCTGTGTCACCACGGAGCAACCGTCAGTCCTGGGAAAAGGACAGCAAAGGTACACAGCCCTCCTTCCCCAGCATCTCAGAAACACCAGGAAAGATGAAGCTCTCCAGAATCACAGTGAACATATGAAGTTGCTGGGACCAGAAGGAGAGAATGCTCTGCAAAGGGACAGTAATCCCAGAGATGAGGCAACTTCCTTCTGGAAAGAAAGGCAGAGAAGAGGGGCCAGGCATTAAAAAAGGACACATAACCAAACCCATTCCTGGTGCCAGATTCTTTTTGTTTTACAGCTTCCAGCTCCTTGGCCCACTCATCCCACATTGCAGTCACCTCAGACTTGACAGTTTTCACAACACAGTAGGCCAAGTCCTCCCCACATCTCCGGGTTCCTCTGAATAGCTGAAGCTCAAGTGCTTAATTTAGATTCCCCAAACACTTCCTTTGTGTAAAGCAGACCTCTTGGATGACTCTTGAGGAAACAGACAAACAAGCAATGATCTATACGCTATCTGTGTGCACTGAACAGTACCTTTTAAGAATGCAATTCTCGGAAAACAAAAATAATCTGCTTTTGGTGTTTAGGTAAAAAAACGAGATGACGTTCAGCTTCATCTTGCTGCAAACAAGTATTCCTCTTTAGCCTTAAACTGATGAAATGCACGATCTATTAAAAGCATTTAAGTCCCTTTGCATCATCTTACTTCCTTGTCTTGGTTTAAATATTTGTAATTGTCCTTTCAGAAGAGGTCCCTATGCTGTACTTATACCACTATTCCCAGGCATTGTCAGCCAAAACCTGTCTATCACCCTTATCACCTTGAGATTGCCTCTGCTGCTTAGAGCTGTTTATTATTTTTGTGATATAGGGATAATAGTGCTCAGATGACTTCTACAGAGCAACTGTTCAACTGTGTTTGTATGATTTCTGCAAAACTGATAACACAGAATTAATGATGCTCATTGAAACTGGCAAGAAAGGTTCCTATGCCTTTGTAGAGGTGAATCAATTTTCTAGTTATTCTGCTAGGTTTGTTTTTCTATTGAAGAAAAATTGTATTTTTACACTACAAAGGAAATAAGTTAACACACTTACTGTTAAAAAATCACAAAACTTCATCAAAACATGCAGACAACTCCCATGCTGAGCCTCGGTATGAATGAAGGGCACTGACACATGATTTGAAAGGAGCAATACCAAAGCCCCACTCTCTAACATCTTAAACTGCCCACCTAGTTTACATATTCATTAGCAAATTATCTATTAGGTGAAACTCTTTAATAGACTTGCAGTGCCTTATTCTATAGATTCAATGTATTTCCAGTACAGGTCTCATAATGCCATTAAAGATTATATTACTAACTTCATTTAACCTTACAAAGACACGTTAACATACTAAAAATAAAAGCAATGAGTCTGTTTATGCTCTACAAATTAGTGTAAAAAAAAAAAAAGTATGTCCTGAAAAGGAACATGTTATTGCTCATTAACTGGTTAACAAAACACCAGTCACTCTTTCTGTTCAGGCTATTTCATGCACTTGGTACTTTACCCATGTCACTCTAAATATGATAAACCAAATTTACAGAGTCTTCATTCTGCTGGGTAATTTTAACAAAACTGTCACAGTCCCAATCACAGGCAACACCCTGCCCCACAAGTCTGCTGCTCAGATTGTTAGTCATTGTGTTTGTCCAGGACATGGGTGATCCCCTGCTGGCAACAAAGCTCTTGTTTTTCCTTCCAAGCAACGGCAAACAGAGCTAGGCATAGCTGCTATCATGGGTTTTTAGCAAATGCTTGAGTGCTAGTGGTATTTTCAAGTCTTTTTATCTTTTATTCTTACAGTTTGCATGTCTTTGTATCTTCCTAGTAATTTATCTGGCAGGAACAGCAGAAAATCCCTAATAATGGCTCACCGAAGCAAAAATTTCTAACATTCCAATGCTCCCAGGGTAGGAAGCCCATGGGAGCAACTAATAACACCTTTAGTCTGATGTTTAATATTATGGGGTCACCAATATCTAGAAGAGAAAGGAGCTCTATAAAAAGAAATAGTTGAGTTTTATGAAAAGGGGGGGGGGAAGAAAAAGGGAAGGAAAACACAGAAAAAAATCCTCAAAATTTTAAGAGGATATAACAAGAAAAAAAAAAACAATAGGGAGTGTCAAAACAATAAGTGATAACTATATCATGAATTGAGAAGGGAAGATAGGGAGTGCCAGTTGCCCCATCTAACACACAGGGTACCTCCCAAACTTGACAAATTAAAGACAGAAAAAAAGAAAATTTGAATTAGCAGCATGGTTATGGGCCTTGAATAACTGCTGCCTTTAAACTGAAGAAAGAAGACCATTTCAGTGGTCTTTTGACCAATCTGAATTTATCATGCAGCACCTTGGTAGTTAAGGCAAAAATAAATATACAAACCATCTCAAAGCAGATATTTCCAAAAAATGAACTGCACATGTTTAGACCAGATTGTCACTCAGTATTTCTTCAAAAGAGTAAAAGTAGACACAACGTGGAAAACATACGTAAAATGAAAAAGAATAACTTTGAAAGAAATGCTTTTTAAATGTCGGAATTCAGCTTGACTACCCACTCACCCTCTGTTAAGTGATTTGGTCTTTATTAAGTGAGCATCCACAGAGGAAACCAGCAGCAGCTTGGCGATGCATTGTCCATCAGATGTCACTCAATTAATATTAGAAGAGATTTTGACTGTGTCCATCCAGAAAGACTCTCTGAAGACAGTGGCAAAAAGGGAGAGATCTTAAAACCCCCAATCATCTCTGATTTGCATTTGTTTGTTAACCACAGCCATAAATAAACCCATGATAAATCACCCACCTGCTTTTCTGTGTTCTAGAAGCATAAAATGTTCACCCTTCTAAGAAAGCCTCAGATGTAAACTTTGCTTAGGAAGATGATGAAATTGGTTATTTACCATTCTTTATCAAAATCTTCTCAACTGTAAAAACCTGCTGCCCTCTTTACATCCCACCCCACTTCACTGTGTGCCTGTGCTACGCTTTTGCAAGTCCACGAGCATCATGGAGAACTATCTATAGAGATGAGAGCTCTTGGATATTTTCACACTTGCTTTTGGATTCTCACTGCCAGATTTTTCTCCCTGTGGGTTTACGTACGTTTTACATGACTTCATTTTACATGCATTTCAGTGGGGTCATCTTCATTTAGTCTCCAAGAGGTTTCCTGCTCTTTAGTTTTGCACTTCAAGAGACTGAGAAAGGAGACTTCAAAGAAGTCTCAAATTTTAGGAAATAATATATCTCAAGTTCAGTGATGATTGATATTTATTACTTCCACAGGTTTTAGTACTTTTGCTTTATATAAAGTCTTCTTCATCCCATTTCAATTATCTTCGAATTAACTGAAAAAAAAAAGGAAATCATATGTTTAAAGCAAGCAATTATTTATTTTTTAGTCTTTGCATTGATTTAAAAATTTTGGGAAAAAGGTTGAGATTGGTCAGTTCTAGTTGTGGCAAGTTTCACCCTCAATTCTAAATGGAGAGAATTAATTTATGAAATGCTGTGTTTGTGCATGAATTTATAAAGGAGGATTGGTTTGAGATCCATAAATTCATCCATATTGACTACATGATATAAATGGCTTTTCAATCCTTCTATTTCCCTTAGTGGTTTTCCCTTTTTCCACCACTGACTACGAGCTATTAACTACAACACTGTGTCGTACTCACAGATCTGCCTCCTTACTAAATATACGCAGATTGTTTCAAAGCACATTTTCTCCCTGAGCTGTTCTGTGTACCAAAATGTGTGCTTTCATCATTCAGCATGCAGGAAGCATCCTTCATCCACTTTTCCCATGATCGCATCTCCAACTTGGCATCCAGTTTAAACTGTCATTTCTATTGTCAGTATTTTCCCCATATAAACTCAGCAGTGTCTTCACCTACTTAAATGTGTAAGTATATTCTTGTCCAACAATCTTGGTTCTAGAAATAGCCTTTCTACATCTCTCAGCTACATCAGATGGCTGAGCCTTTTCAAGTTGAAAACATTTTTTCTTAAGTTAAATGTCCCTCTTTCTCCCATTCAGTCATTAAATCATGAACTCTTCAAACCTCTGACCTGTCTGACAGCACCAATAAAATAAATTCTATTATCCATTTTGTAAGCTATTTCCTACAGTAGGAAATTTCAATATTTTTCAGCATCATTTTAGTATGTGTGAGAGTTATGTCAGTCTTTCTCCCTGCCATTCTTTGGCAAAAAGAAAGTTACAAAGGGAACCAAATGATATGAATAGGTATTCACCGGAATACCTATGATACCTTTTCCTATAAAGGAAAGATTTAGGTCTGAAAAAATATACCCAACTGAAAAGATTCAGGAAAGACTAGACAAATATGCTTGACTGTCTTTTTAAGGAATTCCTGCACAGAAGTTTCTTTTCCAAGGAAACTGTCACATTTCCAAAGATTTTGCACAACACGCTTTCTGGCACCGTGGTTCGCCTTCTTTTTTTCTTTTTTTTTTTTTTTTTCTTTTTCTTTTTCCATCACGAATGAGATACCTTAACTATCTCAGTTACAAATGAGCAGGCTCTGAAATCATTCTCATTTGCAGACAAAACCCTACTCAGGTGCTACCCTTTCCCAGGTGTGCTTACCACACTTGGAATAAGGGTTTATCCACCCACTGCGATTCTCCTGGTGATATTTCCAGGCAAGACTTCCTTCTATGGCAGCACATACATTAAAGAAGCAAAAAGTTGTATCCAGCCTTGGGTGACATTAATGTGGGGAGTGGTGGAGCTGCAGCAGGACCAGCCTGCCTTGGGAAGGGGTTCTGTGCCAGAGCTCTGGACTCAGCCCTTGGAGCTCCAGCCCTGCTGTGCCCAGCAAGGCCCTGTGAGGAATGGATAATCAAAGGCTGTCCTTTGTGAGCAGATATTCATTTAAATACTCTGCAGGATGGCTGTCAGGCTTTTAGGAGAGTGGTTCTGTTGTGTGGATCACAGGCTTTCAGCAGGTGCTCATGTCACCAATCCATTACTTACTTAGATATTAAAATACTGCACGCAGAAAAAGAAAAAAAAAAGGTTTTAGCCCTCTGAAATTATCGGAACTAACAGGCACATATGGTCAATTATCTTTTTTCATTGTCAGTGTGCTTCTTAAAAGACACTGGAGTGAGAAAATAGTACCAAAAAAGTGAACCCAGTGAATAGTTCTAGTTTCAAAACCCAGTGAATAATTCTAGTTTCAAACTGATTAGAAAATATCATATTTCAGACATCCAATACAGATTTCAAATTTCTTAAGGGTGCACATGGAGTTTCTTTCTCCAAATTGCTTGCTGGTCTTTGAAGACCTGTGAGTCATTAAGTAAAATTTTTGTACCCATGCAAAAAGCCACAGAAAGAACAACTGCCTGCAGAAACTACTGATTTCACTTCTACTGTTCTCTCTCCTATTGAGCAGACTTCCTCTAACTCAGCTGCATCTACTAGAACATTACATCACAGAAAATCTAACAGGCTAAAAATATATTTTGTAGGTATAATCTTAATTACATTCAGGTTAAAAAGATTTAGTAACCTTGGAGATGGAAAACAGTGTTAGAAATTATTATTTTTAGCATCAAGGAACTTCTCCAAGCAACACAGTGTAAAAATATACCAGGTCAGTACACTTTGGAGATTTCAGATGTTTTATCCTCTTATGGTCTAAACTACAATACATTTAAACTGTATTGGTCTGGAACAATTTTCTCCCCACAAATTTTTACTCCATATGACCAAAGAAATTACACAGACATGTGAAGATGTACAGGAATTTTAAGCACATAATTCTTACAAAGTGAGCTTGGCTCAATAAAAACAGAGTTTTTCACTTGCTTTCAAGACAACATTCGCTGCTTTAAATAATTTGCAGTATAGAGAGCAGAGGTTTCAAGTGGTGACCGCAACTTGAAGGTAACTGAAGTAATTTCTCTGGGTGCTGTGGGTTTTTTTTGTATGCTCCTTGTAACTTAGAAGTGCTCAGGCTGCAGCCACAGGCAGAAGTGCTGTGCAAGAGTGCTATGGCAAAAACAATCACATTATTTGGTCCTGTTAAAAATGTTTGTGTAGTGACAGTCCCACCCATGCTCCTCTCTCCATTTCTCCTCTTAGGAACATGGCAACCCTCTCCATATCCTCGCTGGGTAACAAGTGTGAGTGAATGTGCCTGGAGGAGGAAATAATTGAAAGCACTGTGTGAGTAACTATCTCTTAATAACAGCTTGCTTTTATTAATAGCATCCTCATTTCTGCTAAATAAAGGAGAATTTCTTCTAATATTGAAAGAGATTCTCCCTGACTTGACACCCTACCAGGGAAATGCACTGCACGGTGCATTTGCTTGATTTTCTTAGCTATGTGAAGAATGCACACAAAAATTTCCTAGCTCAGAAAAAAAGAAAATTTAAGTTTCAACACCGTGACAAAGCCTATCTGAAAGTGTATATGCTGGAGGTTCATTAATAAGATTTACCAGAAGGACATATGTGGGTAACAACCATTACACCCAGCATTTACCAAAGTGCTCAGATTCCTCATAGGCTTCTTTCCCTGATGTAACTCTAATTTTTACAAGCTGAACAGGTGGTGAGATTTCCCAGCCACAAAGGGCAGGTCACCCTCTTCTCTACCAAAAATCAATTTAAGCGGGCTGAGATAAACTGAGTGGCCCTGGAAATCACAGAGGTCAACTCTTCTCTGGAGCCACTGAACACTGCTGCAGTAACTGGCACATGCTTTCCCATCGTAGGAAAACAGAATTTAAGACAGCTTGGTTTAAATGCAGGCAAAATTAAATACTTAACATGGGAACAATAGGGCTCTTTGTGGAAAGAAAGGAAAAATGTTTTTGTTTTTTTTTTTTCCTCGGAGTGCTAGCAGATTAGCCCTGGTCTATTCTGCTTCTCTTGTGCTCGGTGTGCTTTTCATTATTACTAATTTTTTTTATATTCTGTTTCAAAGAACAGTCTGGAATTCAAGGAAAAGCATTACCTACTGCTGTGACACAGGCCTGCCTAGCCTAGCAGTATGAAATAGGAAAAGGCATTTTCCCAGAGTAACCTTTTGCCTAAAATTCAAGCTCCTGGAATTTCAGGAGGGGGTGGGGGCCTGGGTGGGCTACATGAGCGTGTACAAACACAAACCCTGCCAACCTCAGGCTGTTAGTATTTTTTGCATAGTTCCCATTCCCATCTTTCAGCTCCTGCCTCAGCAAGATTTTTTTCTTTGATTTTGTAATGTTTCACTTTCCTTTGCACCCTTCCCCCATCTATTGGTTTCTCTCTTTTAAGTGTTCTCTTCTCTCATTTCTCCTTTTCTCCAAAAAGTATTTTCTCCTTTCATATTTTTACATCGGGCTTTTTCACCTTAGGTGTCAATCTGTTTTTCTGTGGAGAGGATTTGGTCTCTTCCATTGGCGTGGTATCTTACTGTTGGTGTGTTTTTATGCCTACAAAATTCTGAATGAAATGCTGCTAAACTAAGTTTAAAGCACAAAAAGACTTGCTTTACTTTAGAAAAAACTGTAATAACATTCCTTTAGATTATTTCCAGATGTAGTCTATAAGAGTAAGTTAAATTTGACAGCATATACTGTCTACTGGGGTTGCATAATTTGTGTAGTAGCTTGTCATCACTGCTCTGAATGACTGCCAATAACAGAGACCTAGCAAATATCCTGCAGATATTTAATATACTTATTTTTGGAACATAATAATGGTAACAGAAATGGACATCCATGACAAGTTGAAGATCTACTGCATAACACACCCATTTCTGAAAATGTTGTTTGCCTGCATTTCTTATATAGTAAGATTTACAATAAAAAATAATAGCTACTTTGACTTGTCACTTGCAGAAAGATGACACTGAAAATCTTTAGTTTTTAGAGTATTTGGGAGCATTTTAAAAACTGCACTCATTTAAGCTTCAGAATATTGTTCATATACTCACTAGTAATTAATTCTTTATTTGAAGACAATTGCAGCTGTTGATTTCCCCCCCCCTACTTTTTTCAACTTTCTTTTTATTTTTACATCCCTAGGTATGAATCCAAAAGTTCCATAACATTGATTGTCTATCCAGCTTGCACTCTGGAGTACAGGAACAGCAAAATGCAGGAATGCAGTACTTCCATTAAAATCATTTATTTAAACATACATCTGTATAAGTCTCCTAATTAATGATAACTCCACCAGGATTTTTCCAGGTAGTTTTCACCTTTCTAGTGGAAGTTGGATATTTATGGTTCATTCCTTAAGCTTGATTTAATAAAGGCAATTTAACATAACCATTAATTTATAGGGAGGAAGGACAAGTGCCCTGACTTTTTTATTTTCTCTGTAGAAAAGATAAATAAATAAAAGGCCTGGCCCGTTTGGTGCAGTGGAATACTGTGATACACGAGCAGCATTTTTGCATTTACTTGGAAAGAAACCAATGTCCCATTAGAATTTAAATGACTTGTGGAAGCAACTCAGAGACTGGGCCTTGCAGGGGCTGAGCAAGAATGAGGAGCTGTGCCTTGTGAAGGCTGACCTAAAACAGAGACTAGACCGAGCTAAAGAGTAAAGCAGGGATTTATTAAAAGGCCTCAAATAGATCTGCCTTGGGCAGCACAACCCAAAATGGCCACAAAATGGGTGACAGGGTCTCACACTTTTATAAGTTTTGGCTATTATGAGCATATTGGAGCGAATTGTCCAGTTTCAGCTTTAGCCCCTGAAGTCCCATCCTGCTTGTTTTCTCTCTTCAGTCCAACACTCTTTATGCTCTTGGCCATCTGGGCCAGCTCTCCTTGGGTCCCCAGCTAGAGAAGGAACTTTTCTGTCTACCTCTTCTGTGGACAGACTTACTATCCCCTGATATGAAGCCTAGACTTGCACACTAAAGCAGAACAGAATCTGAAAAACAGAAGAGCTGAACCCGAGGCATCGCCCTGGTGCCAAGGTGTGAGCTGTGCTGGCCAGGGCTCGCTGTCCCTCCCCACTCACAGGCTCCATCCTGGGCAGGGGGTCACAGGCAGTGCCAGTCCACTGCCTCACTGCCCTGTGCCTGTATCCCAGGCTTGGCAGAGCCTAACTCTCCCTGGAGCAGGGTGTCCCATGTCCCTGGGCATCCCCACGCTGCCAAACCCTCCCGGGCTGAGAGCTGCCCTGCAGGCTGCATGCCGCCGGCCAGGCAGGCAGGGCAGAGGGTCAGAAAGGCGTGGAGAGATCCATCCAGACATTGTCTGTGCTAGTTTGTGCCACTGCCTGCTTCCAAAGCAACTGCCCCATGTAAATATTCCCCAGGTGTTTTGATGTGTAAACACCGTCTGATGAGCTCTCGCTGTGAGTCCCATGGCAGAGCAGCAGACCTTCCTCCATGCTGGTCACCACAGCAACATCAGGCAGGACATGAGCCTCTTGCCCTGAAAATGCATTTTCTGAGTTAAAGCTGGTACTGCAGGAGCTCTGGAAACACTCTGGGTCTGCTGCTGCTTCAGCCTGGCTCACTCCAATAACCTGCTCTGAAGTACATCCCTTGATGTAGGTTAAACCGAGCCAGCCAGGTGATATTTGTCTTAAAAAAATTATTTCACCACTAATTTCAAAATTATTGTCTTAAAAAAATTATTTCACACAAACAACGTGAGGTTTATAAAAACACTTGAATTTTCACTTACATTACATCACTGACAATAGTGACCTGTACAAAGCCCTGAATAGTCGCTGTGTCATGTTTTCCCTACTCATGTTAATTATACTGATTTCCCTATTCCCAATATTAATAATTGTCTCAAATTCTTTTCAAAATAAACCAGTGCAAATGCAGTATTTCATTCCATATGAAGTCTCACAAGGATATATTAGAAAACGACCTAATTTTAGTACATCACGGAGATTTTATAATGGAAATAAATTACTCTGAAATATAGCTAATTTTGTGGTGGAATTTCTGTAATGAGCAGTTTCATTTCACATGACACTAAAATCTAAATAATAGACTTAATTTTCCACATAGCTTAGGCAATCTTTTCACTATTACAGGGAGAAAAAATTTAAAAAAAAATCAAATTAACCCAAGTTAAAGTTTTAGCAACAAGTTAACTGCTTGCACAGCATAACTAAGCCAGTGTTATAGTGTTTCCAAAGATAGAAATCTCACTCTGAACTACCTGAACACTCAGACAAGCAGGATTGTTTATGCAATACAGAGATCTGATTAGATAAGAGATATCTAAAGACAAGGAAATAGTTGTAGTTACATAAAGCTGGTGCCTGAAACAATCATTACATCTATCACACTGTCCCCTCAGCATCCAGTACTGTGGGGAAAGAATCCAGTTTTACCTTGCTCCGCATATTTTCAACATCAGCCCATAGGTATTGAACAACTTTGCTTCAGTGACTTGTCACCTGTGCCACTCCTGCAGGTGGCTGAGTTCCATTTGTGAATTCCACACCATTTTAACAGGAGGGGATGGTTTATGGACCGGGGCAGGGTCCGTGTGCCAGCACGCCGCCCTCCAGCTGCTCACCCCGACACCAAAACCTTCCTTGCACAGCTCCACAGCCGAGGCTCTTTCTTTAGAGCCCAACACGTCTCATCTTTTTCAGGGGTTGGAATCCCCAAGCCCAACCATCCCTGGTAATGAACATACCCTCAGAATCTGCCTCGGCCAATATTTCGTTAAAAATTACTATTATTATTATTTTATTGGTGATTTTCCGGTACTGCTGCATGCAGCTCACCTGAGCCGGCTTTCTCCCATGGGTGTGCCGGCACAGAGAGCCCCGGGCCGGGCTGGGCGGGCAGGACGAGGATGCTCGCTGGTCCCCCAAGGCAGGAGGCGGCTGGAGCAGCGGAGGGGATGCGGGAGTGCGAGGATGGTACCACACTGCCACCCTCTGCAGGATCCGAGAACCGCCCTTCTTCCCGAGGAGAAGGATCTGAGGAGTTTGAGTTCGCTTTCAGTGAGCAATAACCAGGCAGTAAGGAAACGGGCAGAACAGTAAACTAGAGTAGCAGCTTGGGCCAACCCTCCCTAATTTCACGCTGGTGTTGTACTCCAAACCTAAAATATATTAATATACTCTTAGGGGTGTTTTTCTTAAAGTTGCTATTTTATGTGATGGCAGTAGATGAACTATTTAAAATAATTTTTATTTACAGAAAGTAGACAGTGTTCAATATTCAACTCCTCAAAATTTCAATTTTCTAGGCTCACAGCTACCCAAATTTTTAAAGTTTATGTATATTTTAATAAATAAACTATAGAACATCTATTGCAAAACCGTTTTCCTATAATTCAAAAAGTTACCCCTCTCCTAAATTCTAGCTGTACAAAAAATGATAACTTTCTCTTTGTTTGCATTTTTACTAAAATTCCTGGAAAGTTTTTTTACTTCAGAGATAAACCTAATGCTTCTTCAAAAACGTCAGCATTTTTGCTATTAAAGTTGCCAGACTTAATTCTAGACATTGTGCAATCATACTGCCATTGCAGAGCTGACAAAACCTTAACTCCTATTTCACTGTTGAAATTGAAATTACTATTTCTGCAGCTTTGAGTTTGTTTTCATTCTACTTGCTTAAGGAAATAAAGTTATTTATTTGCTGATATCTATCAGCTCCCTAATTTTTCTTGAGGCATTGGAATTGGCCGAGGATCATTCCTTAATTTGCCTCAGGTTTGATAATTATTTTCAAATATATTGAATTAACCAAATTTTCATGCAAACGAATATAGAAAGAGAACATATTTTTTAGCACAGGTGAGATGAGCTCCCTTTACTCCAGAAGAAAGGCAGAATTCCAAACCTTCTCTGGCCCTTAAAAAGTTAATAGTTGATGATACTTCAGTCATAGGAAAAAGCCTCAGCCCAGGCATCTTTTTAGACACCAGAGATTACAGCCATGGGCCAAATAAAGGAACTGTGTTCTCACAATCCTGTTCCTCATAAATAAAATATTAGACACAATTCTTATTTTCCAGCTGTTTACTGCTGGCCCAGAGGCAAGGGTAGAAGATTTTGCCCAACTTCTTTGGAGTTCCAGGCTTTTCCTTCAATACAGGGTCAGAGCATTTCTCTAGCCTGATAATTAAATTGTAAAATGACTGTGTACAACTTCACTACTCTGTTTGATCATACAGTAACTCAAATCAGGCCAGGAGATCAATAATTGCATAACTTCAATTATTAAAGGACGATTTCTAGTTTAAATATCAGGACTTCAGTCTAACACATGGAAAGAACAGAAGAGAAGAATGCAGGGCAGCATAAGTACTGTAAGAACAACAGCAAAAACAAAATAAGGAAAACTAGCATCTGGACTACTTTAAACATACACACACACACTTTAAAAACCAGTAGGTTTTTGGGGCTCTGAGCCTCAGAACTTCACATCCCAAGCACCACTTGAGCAAAACTCTTTGCTGAGTTCATGAAAAGAGACACTGAAGATGATCCATTCCCATTTCATCAATTTCTGTGTGATTTTGAATCAGTGTGGCATTTAAGACCGCTGTCGATGTTGACTTGCATTAACTTCTGCTAGGAGATTTCCATGTCATAGATATCTATAACTTCTTTAACTGCCTTTGGCATTCTCTTTCTCAGATTTGTTTTTTAATTCGAGTTTAATAGATCAGAAAGATTACATTATATCTTTTGAATTCAAACAACTCCCCTTGCACTCCTGAGGAAAATGAAAAATGATTTGAGCATTACCACACACTTCTCACATGGTCTTTTTGCAATTTAAAACTTTTTAGCCCCCAGGATAATGTAGATAACAGTTTTTCTGTAAATTAAGGTCTGGTCTTGCACAGATTAGAATTTTACTTCTGACTTCAATAGGAACATGAAAAAATCTTTTTCATGACCCACATTACAGATATGTTAATATGTGATAGCTTTCTTGGCTTCTTTTGAAGTTTTTAGGACATGGCTATTTAGGCTTAGGCCTGGAAACCTAGTTCAATATTCTGTATTTCTTTCATTCTCTTACCAATTAGCTCTGTAATCTGCAATTCCAAAGTCAAAATCACAGGCATTGAGATGCATGGCCTGCACCTATTACACAAGAGTCAGCTGAGGAGGGCCAGAACATCAGGATACCCAGTTCTTTATTGGAATCTGAGATTTTTGCCACTGCTGTGTTTCCCCAACCCTGCCTGGACTATGTCCCTGCTTACTGCACACTACAGGAGCCTTTTAATGCTGAGTGGATTGCTCGTGTCCTCTAAAGAACTGCTGAGATGGCCACTAAAAAATGCACACTACTAATTTCACCCAGGTACTTCCAATTTCCCCCTTGTAATACTCCCAGCAAGAGCCACTTAGCTTGTAGTGAGTGCAAAAAAATCCTTTTTTTTCCTATAAATTTTTCCTCCAAATATGACAGCCTTACAAAGAGGTATTTCCAATCAAATATTAACATTGTCATCACGTACTTAGAACGAGCTGTAGAAATTTTAACTTCACCAGCTTATGGCATAAATACTAATGGGTTAATATTGCTACATAATGATGTTCATACATGGTATATTTATAAGTCAGAAGTGGATGTTACATTTTAATTAGCTAAATTGAAGACAATTTAAGAGATTGTTATCCCTTGCTATTATTCTCCTTGTATAATATTACAGTAAGTGAAATCCTGACAAGTGCCTATCAGAAATACTTTCTCCATGCTTGCACCTAAATTTAAAATGTAAAAAAAATACTAGCCAATTTTTTTTTCATTTATAAGTAGCTGGTAAGCTTTAACAAATATAATTTCTACTACTGAAGCTCACATTTAGTACAAGTAGGAGTCAGATTGTGAGGTAGTGCACAACCAGCTACAGAAAGAGATTTTTTTCTTAATTTCTTCAGTAAGCTTTGAAAATGGTTAAGAGTACCTTACCAGCAGAAACCCTCCTGTGTAAAGAATGCAGTGTTTAAAATTCAAGGAAGAAGCAAAATAAATTATCTCCTTTTACAAACAAAATACATTTGTTTGCTTTACAACATCTCTAAACTTTGGCTCTCTAATGTCATGTAATATATTGATATAGAGAATAGCAGCACAAACTAACCCATGAACAAATGTAGCCATGTGGTGCATGTTCCCAGCACACCATGACTCCATTTGGGCTGGAAAACTCATCTTTTCTATCAAAGCAGAGTTTTAGTATTCTATCATCAATTATTTTAGTCTTGCTCAGAACGCACAGCAGGTAGGGCTTAGGAAACAAAACTGTGATATACAGAGGAATTAATATATCACAGAGTTGATGAAGAAAAGATAATAATTACATTCATGAACTCTGGAGGCCTCTTCAGGCAAGCTGAACATGGACAGGAGAAAGTGGCACTTTTCCAAGAACCACTTCTTTCCTGAGGAAATATGGGAAAGGTGCAGTCACCACACCAGCTTCTCTTTGAGGAAAACATGTCACTCTTCTCCCAGCACTTCGGGTTTTTCTCTAGGACTACACAACAGCAACTCAAATTTGTGTGGCTGGGCAGTTGGAGGGAGCTTGGTGCCTCACAGCTTTTTCAGGTCCTGCTTAAAACTGGGGTCTGCCCACTGTACCCACTGTGTTTTTCTAACTCCATGTAATACCCACATGTGACACTCCCACAACTCATCATTAATGTCTCTACAGCTCCCCGTGGCAAGGGCATTGTCCAAACTGCTTCTGGGTGCCTCAGGAGCTCACTTCTGGAAGACTTTTTTATTCATAGCTGAACATGGTGAAAAGTAAATGCTCCAGGTGAGTAAAAAACCCAAACCCAAATCCTACCAAACCAAGGGTTTTTTAAACACTGGGAGACATCCCAGCCATAGGCTTTCACATTTCCACAGTCCTACTGAAAATAAACTGTAGATAGTGCAGGACTAGCACAAGCCTGCCTGTTCTTGCCAGTTAATCCACCTGGCCTTTCAGACATTGACAGCATTACGCAAAGAAAATCAATTACCCGGGATAATCAAATCCACTGTCTTCCCCTCAGCTCTCTCATCCATTTAATCTAATTCTCGAGTATTGACATTATTGCAGGCATAATGGCAACAAAAGTGCTTCATTAAAGGCAGCACCTGGACATATTCAAGAGTGTAGCAAGAGCTAACAAAGCTCTGACAAACGCAGCCGTGCTGTTAAAAATAAACTGACAAGTGGTACAACCAAAAATATGCGCTTCTGAAAACACCCTCTGAAGGAATGGTGGTTTCAGGAGAAGGTGCCTCGCTCCCAGGAGGTTTATCCTGGAGTGGTTTGTCACCCCGTGGCAGGAGCAGAGGTGAGCAGTGCCTTGAGCACAGCTGAGCTGAGGATGCTCAGGTGGAAGGTGCAGCCTGGCTGCGGCAGCAGCGATCCTCGAGGTGACACAGCCACAGTGCTCAGACTGACAGAGGGTAGGACAACCCAGGTTCAACAAGAATATGCTTTGATCTTGGTGTGAGAATCCTACCAGATGAACACTAAAATAACTCATTAAGCTTCAGTTACTTCAGTGAAAAAAGCAGCAAGCGGTGAAATAAGAAGTTCACTTGACAAGTAAAGGCTTATCAAGAGGTGAAAAAATTTTAGTCCAGGATGGGTCTAAAACAAAATAAAACCATGAAATACTTCATAGCAATCAATTATGTTTTATGTGTGACTCGATACAGGTAATGTTGTGTGACTGGGTAACAGGATGCAAAAAGAAAAGGCAACCTTAAATTTGAGCCATTTTATATGCTCATTATTTTCCACTCAAATAATCTGCTAGAGCTGCAGAGTATGTAGCCCCCAGGTCACTGAGAATTATTACAATAATTTAAAATGCAACTATTCATTCAGTATAAGAAAGTAGACTTTCATGGACAAACATTTCTATGAGAAAGTAGACCTTGTATTAAAATGCTAATTGATTCATCATCTGCTTCACACAATTTGTAGTAATCAGAAAACTTTATTTCCTGAGTAATTCTAAAGGTGGAACAGATTTTATGGTGTTAGTTTCATTCTTTCAATTAAATCCTCTGGGACACAGATTAATGAAATAGAGTTGTTACAATAATTTCAAATCAATACTCTACTCCTAGTGGATTTGAAAAGCCCTAAACATTAGCCTCACCTGTTACCTCATTAAAATGGGAAAAATTAAATCAATACAATAGACCAGTGGGTGTTTTCTCACTCTTTCTCTGCCTTTTGCTTAGATACATATTGTACTACTTGGTCTAATTTTCAGGTCCTCACTTAATACTGCATTTACTCCGTACTCCTTTGATCAGCATTCCAAGCATTTCCAATTACTTTAATATGTCCAAAATAATATCTAATAATTGTGAATGTAATCAAGTTGAAAATGGGGACATTTTGATTAATGCTGCACCCCATTTCATGTATCGATATATTACTTAAGTGGTAATGCTAATGTTGGTTTATTTGTAAGGGTTATGTGTTATTGGACAAGCAATTCAAGCATCAATAAAAAATCTCACACCCAGACTGCTGATCAGAATTTAACATACCTCCAGGAATCCCTGGAATACCAAAAGCTCAATGTGTTTTCTTTTACTCTTGGCATTACAGCTGCTGAAAGCCTTTACAGATTACAGTGTTGCTTAATCAGTGCTGCAAATGTTACAACCACCCTCTGAGGTTACAAAATTTAAGGAAAATCTCCTAAAAAACCCCAACTTACCCAACATGAGCTCCAATACAGACGCAGAGGACTAAGTGCACAGAGGAGTTAAATAATTTCTCACTGTGGGCATCTAGCTTTTTGTGTTCAAGGAGTATTTTCTGCAAGCTGTTCTCTAAAACAATTTCATTACTCTCTACCAGCCTGAGGATGGAGTCAGCTGATTTGCCCAGCTGATGAATGGCTCTATTGAAAGACTCAGCTTTGGGTTAATAACTGAGCTGAGGGCAGGACGTGGTTTGGTGCCTCGGGGGTCCCAGTGCTGCAGGGAGCACGAGGGGGACAAGGGCTGACTCTGGAGGGGACAGGGCAGGTTTCTGCACGGGCACAGACTCATACCAGCTAGCACACTCCTCGCTGAGGCTGCAACAGCCCCAGGAGAAAAGTGATAAACTGAGAACCACAGGCACTCTGGAGGACCAGTACAAGCTCTACAATAAACCAGAATAAGTTTAGTTTTATGTTAACAGGTTTTGCTGACAACCTTAAGATTACAGGCCACAGCAATGAATTTTGAGTGTTGTCATTTACTCTCTTGTCTCCAGCAGTCACAGCCCAAGTGTTGCTTCAGGGGATCTGAAATCCCAGTGACCACTGCTGCTCAAGGGCTGGGGTAAGAAGAGAAGAATATGCCCTGCCCCAGACTTTCAAATGCATCACAGCTGCCTTAGAGCCCTGAAATGCAGACAGGTGCTGAAAAAGAAGGTCTTAAAGTGGGAATTTAATGTTCTGCAGCTGGGCACTGTGAACTGAAACAGGCAACATCACATTGAAGCTTTGCGTTTTCAAACAGAATATTTTCATTCTGATTAAATTATGACCTGCAATTAGTGAGAACTTGAAAAAGGTTTTTAAGGCATAAATAGGAAGAGATGCCTAGAAATTTGAGGATTTCTGATATTGTGCATTACCTAAACTTATGCTTGGAGTTCTATTTGGAATAACAATCAGCGCTGTTTCTGTGCCAGTTGCTTACAGAATTGACTTTAAAGGTGTTTTCTCAGTTCTAATTCTACAATAGGCCACATGAGACCAAATTTGCTTATTCTCCCACTTACAGCTGCTCTGTAATAGAAACAGCCAGGGATTTTTTTTCCCACTGGGTTTCCAGCTTCTTTCTGCTTGACCAATGAATGGGAGATAAACACTGCAAACTTTATGCAGCTAGACAGACTGCTCAAATGAGATGTGGGGGAACTGTCCCAGAGCAGGCACACTCAGCACATATTCTCCACTTTTAATTGGATCAACATTCAACATCTGCAGGAAAGAATGGTTTTTACATTTCTTTAATTTCTCCCTCCCACAGATGCAGTAACAAATAAGAGCTTTAGCAAGAGCAATAGAAAGGCAAACAACAGTAGAGAAATCTGCTCCATTTTTTACCATGTAGAGATGTGTTTTCCTCTCCTAGTCTGAGCCTTAGATCTTCCCATGTTCTCTAACCTGTTCCAGTGTAGTCACAGCAGACAAGTGACATCAAACAGCCTCTCAGGGCAACATGTCTGTAACTAGCTTTAAGCTAAAGTTAAGAAAAAGGACAGGGGGTAAAGGTTTTAAACTGAAAGGAGGTAGATTCAGACCAGATAAAGATGACATTTTTATGGCATTGGTGAAACATTGGCACAGGTTGCCCAGAGAAGCTTTGGATGCCCCATCCCTGGAAGTGTCCAAGGCCAGGCTGGATGGAGCTCAGAGCAACCTCATAGAGCAGATGATGTCCCTGCCCAGGGCAGGGGGTTGGACTTGATGACCTTCTAAGGTCTTCTCCATTTGGATGACCTTTTTAGGTCTTTTAGGTCTTTTCCAATTATAGTTCTACAGTTTGTGAAAAAGCAAACAACATGTGCTTACTTCTGACATGAGCTGAGCCTAGCATGTTCTAGGAAGAAAAACAGGGATTTTACTGCTAGGAGATACAGGATAGAGACCTCTCAGCCTTTGCCTTCCTCAAAAGTTATGAACTCTTTAATCCCACAAAACAGCACCAGGATTTGAAACTGAAATAGTCAAAATCATCTTCTTTCCCCTGCTTCACACTTGCTCCAGTACTGCCATATTTTACTAGTGGTGACAGCATCAGGAAGGGTTTGGTGTGTTCCTGTTTATCCCTCTCATCCACAATATTGTCGTCACAGGAAATGATTTCTGATAGCAGATGTTGAATTCTGTCTGAAATGGTTTTTCCTAGTGCAACCTTTGTTGGTAATCACATTCCCCTAAGTGGTTCCCCTTATCCTGAATTTTGTAGGTGTTTCCCCACGGAAAGTGCCACCTTCATCTCTCTGGAAACTGCCAACAGGTCCTGAAGTGTGAGGGCAGGCAGGAAAACAACATCTGCAAAACTACCGCCTTTCACTTCTGGAAAGACTTGAACAATGCTGCTCAAAGGCACCCAGAATATTTCCACATCAAATAGAGAGCAGGGGTGAAAGTTTCTACCCGGGGTAGCTGGGGTGTGACAACTGCCAGAAGAAAAACCGAGGCAATCAGCGGGAAGCGTCATGCAAGCGCTGTTACAGAGGCACGGCAGAAACAGAAGCCACGGGAAGCGCTGCCCCGACTTTTGTTTGTCAGGGATCCTTCGCCACCTCTCTCTCTAGCATCCTTTCCCCCGGACACGCTTGAAACTGAAAAGGGGCGCAAGCGACATTAAGCAAAGGAGCGGCAGGGAAGGGACAGCGCTTAGAGCCTCCTGCGGGGGCTGGAGCGAGCAGCGGCAGGGGAGCATCCCTGCGCCGGGAGTGCCGCCCCCGCCGGGCCGTGGGCGGGCTCGAACCCGCGGCCGAGCAGAGCCGGGCCGGCTGCAGCAGCGGCTCCTCCGCCCGCCCGCCGCGCTCCAGGTAAGGCGCGCCCGCCTCGGCACCGCGCTCCCTCCCTCCCTCCATCCCTCCCCATCCCTCCCCCTCCGCTCTGTTGGCTTTTAAATTGCTTTTTTTAAAAAAAGTGTTAGTGTTTCCTGTCTGAGGTGTCATTGTGCTGCTGGATTAAAATAACTCAGAATGACTCGAATTTCAATTAATAAGTGAAATCGAAGATGTGCGTGTCTCCCCTAACAGGCTGCAAAGCCTTGCTTTTAAAAACAGCGAGTGGCACGTGGAGAAACTTCTCCAAGAGGGATAACGTGAGAGCCAGCTCCCATTTTCCACCCCTGTTCCTCATCAAATCTGCATCCCACCTCAAATGCATACAGAGATGAACAATGCACTAGTACCTGCAAAATTTAAAGTAGATCACACTGATGAAACCTGTTAGTGAGCACTGAGTAATGAAGAAAGGGAACATTTGAATTTAAAGAAAGCATTTTATTTCTCTAGGAGGCTCTTTTTTCTAAATATTAAAAAAAAATCCTATACACACAATTTCAATGGCTATTCAAACTTTATGAACAGGATGCTTAAAGGTTGTGCTCCATCATGAACACTCCAGGTAATTCTAGTAACCTGTCATAGGATAAAGCTAAAGCAGTTTGTGCCGAAGGAAAAGGAAGATACTGCAACAGGCACACATTTACAGATTTAACTAATCTTCCCACGTGGTAGCTGTGGAAAAAATAGGAAATATATATTTTATTGGAAAAATGCCTCTTGCTTTCAAAGCCCCTTGTGCGATTTCTTCTTAGACCAAATTCCTGATTAGTTTGGGTTCAGCTGCACATCTCAGTTGGAATAACTCCTCTGACCTCAACCTTAGCAGGTACAAAAGCTTACAGCTGAGCCCAGGACACAACTTGGACAACATTCACGTTTTTGCATGGCTGTACAAATGAAAGCATTATATCCTGTGATTATCATTTACAAAAATATGTAATTCTACTGAGTAATTTTAATTTTATTTATTTGTACCAGTTAATTTTGAATACAAAAGCTTAATAGATTTTAAAAAAACCAAAACTGCTCTGAAAACTGATTTTCTCCTTCCCAGTCTTTCATCCTGCTGCACTGCTCGTAATGGTTAGTTTGTAAATCACCTGGTTACAGACACTTAACAACTCACTAAGGAATTTGAGTCTAAGACCTTGGACCCAAACTGAGAAGTAGATATTTGGTGACTAAGAAAAATAAAGTTTTCTCTGGAAGGTTTCAGATATGCATAACAATAATCAAACCCAGAAAAGTCTATGATTCAAATTCATAACTTGGATGGAAAATAAGGGGCTCAGCTGGGGTATATTCCCTTCCTTCTTCCACTTTGCTCCAAACTAACAAGAACTCACAACTGAAAAGAAAATGAATTGCAGACCAAGGGGCTGTTCTCTGTCATAGATTTCAAAGGCACATTGCACAACATTTGCTGGGGAGAGGAGATGGGTATGACTGACCCCAATCTGCTCCTGCAGGGCCCTTGTTTTTCCCTCAAGGAAAAAGGACAGAGTGGGATGTCCCTCCTTCTCCCAGCCCAGAGGCTGCACGGAGGGAGCTGCAGGAGCTTTAGTTGGGTCCTGGTAGGTTCTAAAGGCGAGAGGGCTGAGCAGAGCCCACAGCCATCATGGTCTGTGTGGGGAGACTTGGCCCCAGGCAATGGCCGGAAGGTTCTAGGTCTGCTAACTCTCATGAGGAACAGTGATTTAAACTGGCACAGCAGAGACAGGATTTCATTTGTCTTTCCCAATCAAGTTGTTATTTTCTTAATCTGAGCCAGCATATCCTGTCCAACTTTTTGGGTTTTCAACTATTATCTTAATCCTATCTAGGCTGATAGTGCCCAAACAAAACTGTTTCCATTTTGCTGTAGGCGATAAAAGCACATTATTTACCCTGGTCTGTGTGAGTAGTGAAGGTTTCAGTGCTGCAGGAGGGCTGTGTCTGCCTTCAGCCCACACTTGTGGGTGCCCTGTAGAATCCTGGTGACCTGCAGTGCTCACCCAGGCAGGGGTCAGGGCTCAGATGGTCGATGGGAGACCGCCCAAGCCACCAGTGCTGGCACCTTCCTGCACAGTCAGAACCGTCCCAAAGGTGCCTTTGAGGTTTCATCCATCAGTTGCAGCCTCTGAAGGTTGCCTGCCTCTCTGACCCAGCTCAAACACTTCATTCTTTAAATTGCACACAAACTGAGGGCCTATTGAAGCTGCATGGGTGGGCTGGGAATTCTGACTGTAAAACTGGAGTGGCAGAAGGTAATCCCCACTTGCCTGTGCGAGGACCTTGGAGGGTTGACAAACACCTTAAAAAGCCAGTGAAGGTCTCAGATTTGAGATTTGGATTTTGATACAAGAGGACTCAAAGTTTTACAGACTTATGTAGAGGTCCAGCTGCCCAGATAGCAGAACTGAGGTGCACAGAGCAAAATATTTTATAAAGTCTGTGTGCACATAAACCCAGCCACTAGTAACCCCATAAACCTCTGATTTCTTTGGGTAATTACAAATGGCAGTGATCATCAGCCATGACTCAAACACCACTAATATGCCAGACTTTTGGGTGTCAGCTATCTGAATTCATATTTAGGAACAAGGTGGGATAAGTTACTTAGTTCTCTGCCTTTTAAAACTAGAAAATATCCTGTGGGGCACGTTTTCTGTAGATTTCTCAGTAGATACAAGCAGAGCTTGTGATGAGCACTACATTTAAGCAGTCACATGAACATGTTCATTTCCTATATCTATTCTGTGAATGTTTATTACTGCATCCATTTCTGTACATTGCTGAAACCTTTCAGTTCAGAGTTGGGCTGGTTGGGAGCAGGACATCTGGCACTTGCTCCATGGAGGTAACTCCTAGAATTGTACTGTCATCCTAAGCACCCAGTTTTTATAAATCTGAAATTAATTTTCCAGAAAACCAGTATAATGCTAACAGCATCCTTGCCAGTTATTTTTGCAGCTAATCCACAATATGTAGTGTATTTAAAATGCACAGAGTGAAAACAACAACAGATAAACATATAAAATAATCCTATCATGGGTTATGTAACTTACTCTAAGGCTTTGATGTTCATGAAATTGATAATACAGGGAACTTGGTGAGAAATAAAGACCTCAATCCAGGGCACCAAATGTCTCTCATACACTTAATTATGTAAGTATTAGCAGCATACTGCTTGTCCCTACTCCTTTGGTGGCTAGAAGTGCTGATACTAAGAAAGACTCTCATGTAATGCTTATACCTATATAAGCAATTTCTAATTATGAGGTTTCAATTAAAGCTCATTTTGCTATACCAGAGAAGCAGTTTTAATTTCTGGTGAATCTTAAATTAATTCTACTTATTTAACAGTATGAGCTTCTGTTGCTGAAAAATATCTTTGACAAAAACATCTCAGGGCACAGAACTTGAGAAGATGCTTTCAGATAGAGCAACTTCCCAAATATTTCATTGAGAAAATGACACGTCTCTTACCTGGCACATGTGCCAACTATTGATCAGAAGATCATAGCCTAAGTGGACTCCAGTGTTTCCCTTTGAACTCTTGCCAGATACAGGAGCAGTGGAGGCCTGGGAGCCCTTCAGTGTCTGACATGACACTGTCACAGCAGATGGCCCTGTGCTGCCTGTCTGCAGAGGAAACATGACAAGACAGCTGCTTTCTATGGGCCAAGTACCTCTGGCTCTGATTACTTGCCCAAGGAGACTTGCATGGTTTTGCCCATGGTAGGCAAGATCAGATGTGCCTGGGGTTTAAAACCGAGCTGGCTGGTGTGCCAAAGGCCAGTTGTCAGCCACATAGGAGGGTGCCCCTTATAATAGGATGCAGACACATGCATTTGTCCACTCTCATCAGTCAATTCCCCAGTTAGACCTGGAGTTTTACTGCCACTGGGTTTTATTCCTTCTTTTTAATTTGCTGCATTAAAAAAACCAAACAACCCTCCTTGATGCTTTTCACTCAAGCTGCAGTCTATGCAGTATTAATCCTAACATGAAAAAAAGATTTGACTGTGTGAAAAGTTTGCATTTCTTTCTCTTTTGGGGAGTGTTAGGAAGTACCATGAAACTGCAGCTGTTATAGGCAGACATCCAGATTAACCCAAGGACAGATACCATGGCACTTTATTGCACCAAGTGCTTTTTCAGTGACTGTCAGTCTGTTGTATGCAGCTGACTTTTCCAAGCTGTGGTGGCTTTGGCTGAAGTAGAGTGAATTTTCTTCAGAGTGGCTAGGATGGGGCTGTGACTGGATTTGTGCTGTGAACACAAGTGTTGGTGTTTCAGGGATGTTTTAGTTACTGCTGAGCAGAGCTTGCACAGGGTCAAGGCCTTTTGTGCTCCTTCCACCATCCCACCAGTGAGGAGGCTGGTGTTGCAAAAGAAACTGGGGGGGGACACAGCTGGGACAGCTGAGCCCAGCTGACCCAAGGGGTGTATACCCTCTACTTCCAAATCTCATCTTGTGGTTGCCTGCCATATACCCTCTCCCTTTCTCCCATGGAGCCCTTAGTGTTTGCAGCTTTCCATCATTTCCCCTCCAACTGGTTCATTTTGATCTAACATACAGCATGAAGTCAAGAACAGAGAAGCTCACAGGTTGGTTTGCAGCTCTAATAGACAATGCAAGCAGAGAATCCCAAGCAGGAGAGGCAGCTTTACTTCTGTGCCACTCTGGGTGAATCCCTCCTGAGTTTGTCTCTGCCTTTCAGTCAAGCACTTGAAGACACTGTCATTCAACAGTTTGGATGTGGAAGTAAAATGCGACTGTAATGCTAATTCAGTTTATACTCTAAAACCCACCATCTGCTTTTTATTTTAAGATAATTCTACATGCAGTTTTAGATGCCTGCAGTAGCAGCCATGGGAATTCAGGCATATGGCCACTACCATATGACAAAGTGTATTATCTAATAATTTCTAATCTTTCTCATGCATCCACTTCTGCATAAGGTATTCCAACATAATAGGCATCTTATCCTTTAATTCATTCACACAAAATTCACTTCAGTGAAATCTTTGGATATTTCTACTACCTCTGCCAGCTGTCTGCCTCACCCCATTTCAGCCTCAAAGGTTCGTGAAACTTGCATAATTCACTTTTCCTGTCATGCTGAAGATAATAAATAACTGAATTCCCATGAGAAATGTCAAAACATTGGATGATATTTTACAGTCTTAATCTGATCTGAATAAAAGTAGAAAAATGTTGTCTCATCATATGAGAATCTGGGGCAGATTTGTTACCTTCACCTCAATTAAATGTTTAGAACAAGATGTGTCAATATATGCACAATAATCTGGACAGCATGCAGTCTGTCTAGTTAAACCAAATGCCTCAATATTCTGTGCAGAAAACAAGGTATGCTTATTTTTCTAGGGTGAGAGGAAAATATTACGGGTTCTGCTGAACCAGAGTTAAATACCAGTAGTTCCATACATACATCATGCAGGAAGGAACCTTGCTGTGAATGTGTAGCATTTGGTAAAGAAATGTGTGGCAGGAAAGGTCCAGATGTGCAGACATGCCAAGAGGCAGGCTTTCCAGCAGAACAAACCAGCTCAGCAAGCCCCCTAAGAAAGGGCAGCAGGGAAAACATGTGCGTGCATGTGAGCAAGTACACACATGCAGCAGAGATTTATATATCCAATTTCAGTGTTATCTGTGAAACAGCTTAAGGCTCCAGCAGTTACCCAGCTCTGTTCCTTGGCTGGCATGCAGTGTCCCTTTGCAGTGAGGGCAAGCCAGCTGACATGGCAGCTAGATCTCTTGATTCGTGTTTCTTGCACAGAAGTGAGATCTTCTCCCTTCTATTACCTCCATGCTCTCTTTTCCTGAGCATACAAAAGTAATCCCTGTACCATAGAATGGATTTGACCTTTGATGTGTAAAAGACCAAAATTCTCCACCCCATCCTCCCATAAAATTGCTGCCTCGGACGTTGGTTAAGAGCTGAAGGTAAAGCAGTTGCTTTAGAAAGAAATCAGTAATAAGCCCACTCCTTTTCATCTTCAGTACTGTAAAAATGAAACCCAAACAAGTACAGAAATATCCATAGGTTTCCTTAATCTCTTTATAAAGGATCTTCAGTCATATTAGGAGCTCATAGTAGCAATTCAAAGGCTAAATATAAAAGCAGCTTTTTGAAATACTTATAAAGTCAGTAAGAGGCTTTTTATTTTTAGCATATTTTCCTGTGAGATAAAGATAATGAATGTAGAAAGCATCCAAACCCAAAATGAGATACGCACAAAGATCCCACGATCTGCAGCAGGAGCGCTACAGAATCAGCATGGAGAGAGCAATGTTCTGACAACACCATCTGCTCATTTGTGCTGTTTTTTCCTATTACCAGCTCTCTTAATGTCTCATGCACGATTTTCTGTGGAAGTCAGGAGGAGTGTATGATTTATTTTGACATTAATATTTACCAGGCTGGTGTATGCTTGAAGTAGCCAAGATGCTGAGAAGGTTTGCTGGTTTAAAAAGCCATTGAAATGGTTTTCCTTTTTCTGTGGAGACATTAACAAGCTATTTTGTCACTTCACTGTTACATAAAAGTCATATCCCATTCACATGACATTCATTTAGGTAAATACCTCTAGTTTTGCTCTTACTAGAGCTGTAGACTGAAAGAAAAATTACTTTGGTTTTTATAAAGCTTTCTGGCACTTTACATTGGTCACTAAAGAACAGTGAAACAAAGTTTCAGGCTGTGAAACGTGAAGTTCTTTACTATTAGCAATTTTCTGGGAAATTAAAATGCAAAATACTTCTGCAAAACTCATTCTGGACACTGAAAATAGGTTTGATTGTCCCTTCCTGAAACCTAAAAAAGATATTTCATTTGCATTTATTAACATTTAACAATTGTCTTGCAGATTCTGGGTAAGTAGAATTTGTAACATGTAGGGGTTTTTTAGAGTTTTGAAGCAAGTCTTACAAATAAGGTTTGTGTACTCTGCTGAAATACAGCAAAAGTGTGCACAGTCTGTGCATTTCAGATCTGTTGCATGACTGCATGAGACTATGGATTGATACTCTTTTCATCCAGAAATGGATTACAGAGCTGACAGATTTCTTAAAATAACCATTGTGGATGTGAATCATACTGACAAAAGCAAAGAAATCCCATTCAGAAAAGACATCTTGCCTCAGCCAAACGTTCTCATGAGTGTGGATGGTTATATATGATTTATATACAAAGGAATTTTTAAATTGTTAGGCATAGAAGCCTTAAATTTCATTTTTTCTCATTAACAAAAAGATGACCAAAGTTATTTACCAGTGGTATTGATACTGTGCATGTAGCAGAGAGTTTGCTCTTGAACAGCTCTGTGTTCTAGGATGGGGTCATGTATTGTCCCCTTATAAGGGACACTGATATGCCAGAGATGCGCTCACAAACATGAACAGCAGAGAGAAAACTCAGTGTTTGCAATTCTCTTGCACAGGATTACATTATTTTGCACAGTAATTACTTTTTCTAATATTTGAAGGACAGAGGCTAAAGTGAAGGAGCTGTAGTATACTGGAATGCAGCTTCTGTTGATTGGTTGGTTAGTTAAATTAATCCTCTTTTTTTTTTTTTAATTTTGAGATTTTAAAAAATTGATGTAGATATTTACCAATACATTAGAAGAAGCTATTCAAGATACAACATCTTTAGTGTTTAAAACCTTTGGAAAAATTCATGTATTAGTAATGCATATGTGCTGTAAAAGATTAACTCTGCACCTTTTGTTTTTTAGGAGCTACTAGAACTTCTGAAAGAATTTGTAACAATGTGCAGTCTTAAGTGCTGCAGTCTCAGAGCCCTTTTTCTATTGCTGCTCTATAGGTAAGATGTATTTGCTAAAAATTTTATTTCTTCGATATATTATTGTATCAGTTGGTTTATAATCAACTTACTTATAATTAGAGACATATCTGACAAGGTAACAAAGTAAAATCTTCTTGGCATTTGGATCTTGCCTCTTACAAAAATTAAGGAACCTGGGTATTAACAGAAACGCAGGACTGAGCTTCATGAATCTCAGCTGTCTCGATCAACAGATTTTTAATTGGAAATATTGATGAGGGAGAAAAAGAATGGAATTTGTGAAGCATATGAACCCTCAAATAAAGGATTACTGGGTACAAAGTGGGTATTGTGCCAGATTTGCTTGACAAATTCAGATGGGCACATGGTCCTTGCCTGGAGCACAGTGCCTTGCCCTAGGAGAGAAGCACACAGTCCACCTAGATTTACTACAAGCTTGAGGTAGTAAAATCATCATTGTGCACTAAAAGTAGAGTATCTTAAAAAGAATTACCTATTTTAAAAACTGTTTTCTTATTCTCTGTTATGAAATCGTGAAGTCTTTAGGAAATCTGAGTTGCATTACGCTGGAAAGTGAAAATGATCCCCTCTGGCTACACATAGCCCTTCTAACAGTACAGATGCCATGACAGAAAAACATAGACATGGAGTACTTAAAATATATTCCTTCTATAAAAATGGGCAAAAATATTCTTCAAGTAATTCCAATAAGAAAATGGAAACAGGTGAAACATTCTCATCACAAGTATTTAAAGTCTGTGAGCCAATCTTATCTAGAGTTGCCTAACCTACTTCATCTCACAGCAGATTCCTCAGGGTAAGATTCTATCTGAGCTTTAACTCAGGCAGGTGTGCAAACACTCATTTAGATAAAGCTTTCTCTTAGTAGTGGGAACAGGTGGAACAGTCCCCTGAAAATAAGTTTAAAGCATCCACCTCCCCCACCTTCTCCGTTCCTAGAGAGGGGTCTCTGTCCACAACATGCACTTGCTCCAACTCCACCTTCTTTCCTCTTCAGCTGTCCCTTGCCATGCTGCAATGAGAGGATGACCCATGGCTTAGCCATAATAAAACACTGCTAAAAGACCAACAATTTCAGGAGCATCTAATAAAAAGGAGGCAAAATTCCCCCAGGAGCTCAGCCCGTGGCACACATTTCATCAATATCAGACAGACTTTGTGACTCCTCTTACAGCTTCATCTGGCTGTGAGTGTCCAGAGGCACAGGGGTTTCATTCCTGCCTTCATCCATGGGGCTAAGTGACCCACAGCACCTGTGGGAGTGCCTGGCTGCGAGTGCACAGCATTGAGCTGATGTGTCTGTTGTACCCAAACCCAGACACAGGCTGAGGGGCAGCTCTGATCATTGCTTATCTCACCAAGGGATGATGCTTGGGTACAAAAATGCCTTTTCCCAGTGCACAGATCAGAAGGGGTTTGTGAAAGTGCTGTTTGAAACTAAAACTGTCCTGCTTGGCACTGGAACAAACAGAGAAATATTTCTAAACAAAACCCAAGGGCTGAGGTGCACCCAAAGCTAGGGCCATGATTTTTTGCAAGTGGTTCCTTAGATATTCCACTTGGAAAAGCTCTGCCTAACATGTGAAGAGAGTTTCTTTTACTGAATAATTTACAGTCAGTAATGGTATGGGGTTGTTTTTTTCCTTTCTATCTCTCCCTGACTGAATGACACTTCTTCACTTCACTTAACATTAAATTACATTACAATCACAACATGGCCCCCTTTTTACTATTAAAATCTATATCTGGGGAGTTGCCTGGATGATTGCTTTCCTAGATTTTTTTAAAGTAGTAATGAAAAAATGAGGCAAATTTATCATTATCATAAATCAGCTCAAGTAAATGTATGCTCTTTGGTCAGAAGAAGGGTTTCCATTTATTTCAAATAGGGTGTTTTTAACATAAAGAATGCTAGCCTGGGTTTATGGAATCAGAAACAGAATCCTGTGAAATGGTGGGGTTTTTTTTTTTTTTTTTTGTTGGTTTTTTTTTTTTTTTTTTTTTTTTGCCTGAGCTCAAGAGCATTTAGGGTATTTCACTGTTTGTTCTTGTGCCTGGTAACATGATGCTAGTTTCATGCTAGTTTCAACCTCACCATTTAACCAAAAAAATGGTGACAGTACTGTCCATTTCAAAGCAGAGGGAATTAATCAGTGATGTAGATTTTGCTACAGTTTATCTGCAAAGACCATATAAACCCCCATGTCATTGAGCAAAGGTATGAAATCAGAAATAACAGCTTTATTTGCATCTGTAAGCCCTTTGCCTGTCAGTGAATTGCCTGCAAAAAAGCTTTTTTTATTCTTGTTTTCCTGGGGGGAGTGTTTCAAAAGCTTGTTCAAACTGTATCTGGCATTTTGTTTATTTTCCTGCAGTTCTAAGGTGTTTCTGTCTCTTTCATGCTTTCAGGATACATATCTTCTGACAAAAAATAGCCAGAAAAAATATTCTCCTACATGTGTCTAGACTGTACTTATGCCTAAATAAATGATATATACTACTGTTTAGGGCAAATGTTCCTTTTCTCCCTTCCAGTTACCCCATCGTGTTAAGACACTAACTTGAAAGTTCCTTAAATAACAAAAAGTTGTTGTACCTTTCAAGTTTAGCCAAACCCATAAAAATTCTCAGTTTTTGAGCATAAGAATGACTTAGAAAAAGAAATAATTAAAAATCTGCTTTTATAAAAGCAACCAGAGGGCATTGAACCTGATGAGTTAAAGCATTTATTATGCATTGACAGCCCAGAACAGATAGATAGTCTCAGCTGAAAAATAATTATATACTCAGTTTTTTTTCTGTAAAAGCCTGTTCACGCCTCAGTTGCTGGAACACCTGTTGCAAGGCAATTCCAGACTTAAATGCATGCCAAGGTATTTCACATACATTAAGAAAAGGGAGGAACTTAAACAGCTTCCCTTAACTTTGAAACATAAATATAATGACACAAATATTGGTTAAAAGAGAAGCTTAGATGCATTGATGAGAAGATGCAGAAAATTATGAGTTATCACCGGTCATTTAAGGGAAGGACTTCCATAAAAAATTTAAAGATGTATTTTGATAAATAGAGTTAGTGATGATGAACCAGAGCACTCTGCAATTGCAGATTGATTGGCAGAATAATGATATACCCTAGCAGTAGAAAAGAAACAAGTTTTCCTTTAACATTTCACAATGTGTAAAGCTTATCCAAGAACAATCCAGTAAAGCTGTGAAATTAAGCTCATGTAGCTCACTGAACACTTAGCTAAAATTTATATGTAAATTAAAAAAGGAGAGATATCTATTCCAAGTACAGTATTTAAAAAATTAATTACATTCAAATGCATTTCCAATTTTAACACTTCTATGCAACATAAAACTGGCCTTCTTATTCATAGTCACATCTCAACTCAACAACTCTGTTTGTTTCTTTAGGAAAAAACTTACAGGGGAAACTTCCCTTATTTCAATGCTGGCATTATTCAAGGGTATACTTAAGTAACAACACCATTATTTGGCAATATAGAAATAAAAAACAGGGAAAAAATAAAGGAAAAAAATTAGATCATTTAAATAGCTAAGATATCTGTGTTATAAGGCAGCTAATGAAAAACAGCTACTTCTGTGGCAATAGGGTCTGGTGAATAAAAAATTACACAGCAATAGAAGCTTTTCAAGCCACATTTAAAACCAGAGTGTGATTTGGCCATGTGCATTCAGTGAGATCATCTTGGCATTTAAGCTTTTCCAGTTGAAGGTACTGGATTATTCCTGGTGTCTCAGTGTCCTGACAAAACAACTCAAGCTTTCTCGGAAACAGCAAAATTAAAATGAAAATATCAAGCTTTGGAAAGCTCCAAGGGACCCAGAGATATAATGCAGAAGAGAAAGCAGAGTTTTCAGGAGCAGCTCCAGAAAGAGCTGAGACTAAGGAATTGAGGGAGGATTTAGCACCATAAGGGAGACCACAAAGCACTGGTAGCCCCTTACCTAATGGTTTATGCTTAGATTCTTCTCCCTAGGAGCAACTCACCACAGCTCTTGCACCTCCTGTAGGAGAGCTGATCATTTTTAGGGGCCAGTAACTCCCAGAGCAAGGATTAAAATCTCCAGACCCTTCTGCTGGTGTTTGTAGAGGTGTCTGCTCTCCATCAGCAGAGACAATGCCTCTGCCAGCTGGGCTCACCAAGGCAGTTTATTATTTGCTTCTCACCTTCATGAATCATAGCCCACCTTTCTCAAATCATTGGGAACAAGCAGTTGTCACCATCTGTGCTGTAATTTCTGAAGAGCACACCCTGCTCATGGTCTGGGGGTGCTCATCTTTGGGGTTAGGCAGAGAGGGTTTGTAATTGTTTGTATATCACTTCTATGGGTTGTATTTGTAGCTGTTTCTGAGCAGAGGAAGTACTTGAATTCTCATTATGCTTCACTGATTTTCCTCAACAGGATTATTTCTGTGGCCTGTTTAAAAATTGTGTTGTGAAAGCAGGATTTTTAGAGTGTTTTTATGCACTAGTCTCTGAGGTTGGTTTCTGTCTCTGAGATCTAAATATAATGTATTTCATTATGTAAAAAGAAGCTTTATTTTAAATGATGAAATAAACAACCAGCATCCCTTCCACATTCCTAGATTATAACCATAATGCCCTGTTTACAGATAAAGTATTAAAGAAGATTGTTTCTCAGATGGAATGTTAAGATATAATAGACTTTGAGGTATAAAAAGAAATAGACTTAGACTTTAAGGTATAAAAAGAAATAATAAACTTGAAGGCATAAAAGAGATTTTTTTTTCCCAATAAGAGACAAATACAGATTATGAAACCTGATTTTTTTTAATATTTTTTTTTATTATGTCCTTTTAAAATATCCTCATTTTCAATTCCTTTTAGGTCGATGCAAATTCCTGAAGCTGAAGGAAAAAGTGAAATTCTACCTCCAACAATACAAAAAATAATAAAAGGGTACAACAAGTATCTACGTCCATTTTTTGATAGTAAGTAGAAAATCTCTTTCAATAAGACTGAGTCATAACATAATGTGGTGTCTAAAATTCAACAGTGAGAGCAAATGGGTTTTTCTGTACTTTTTCCCTCTGATATCTGACAGCCACTGATCTGATTATATATGTTCTGTGATATAATAAGGTAGAGTTTAATAGCTTTTGTGGCCCAAGGTGAAACTTGCATTTTCCAAGTATTTGCAAGCTAAACTTCCAGACTGTTAGAAAACTTGACTATCATTGTATGTGTGTCTTCATGAAATAAGCTGTAACATCTTACTTATTTAAAAGTGTAATTTCCTCTAATTTCCTAAATAATAACTATAAAAAGCTTTGATTAAAGATTTGAAAGCTTTATATATCAAGCTGTTCATAACAACACAGGCAAATCTTGTTACTATGCAAAGTACTATGTGCCTCAGCTATAAGATTGCAAGAGAATTATTTAATAAATGATTCTTGCCTCAGGTCTTAAAGTTCACTGAACAGATTTACTGAAAATTGTGGGAGGGAAATGAATTGAAAGGAGAAAATGAATCAAAAATGTCAGTTCCCTGCATCAGAAACCAATGGTCACCAGATTGGAAGAGCCACATAGTGTCCTGCACCAAGGCTGATTTTATTGCCCTGCAGTGCAGTCAGACACCTGAAATCTCAGTGAAAAACTTCTCCCTTCTTGAGTCAGGCTTTGGATGTATCAGAAGTACTGAGGAGTCATGAATTGGCTTGAAGAACTTGTCCTGGAGAAAGTGCAGAATGCTGAAGAAGAAAATATTCTGAATGTTGAAAAGAGGCTCAGCCCCATGTGTCTGTCAGGAAATGAACTTGTAGTGCTAATTTCTAGGCAGTAGTTCTTAAGCTGGATGTTTGGACATGTTAGAGGTATGAGTGCAAATGAAATATTTTATATCCCTTTATATCCTACTTAAAAAATGATTAACTAATGAGTTTCTAAGACCATACTGTTACCTCTTGCCATCCAAATACCTGGTTCAGTATGGATGCTCCACATCATGTTCTGTTTCTGGATCCATTTATAATAATTTTAAGATATACCTGTATTTTAGGTTGAAGAAAAATGGCAAAATCATTTCATCAGTTTGTTTTTATTGTAATTATCTTAGCTGATGATAAAACTGCTATAAAATATTTAATGCTCTAAGGAGACTGACAGCAAAATAAAAGTAACTTTAATAAGTAAACTAACCCTTCCTCATTGGAGATGATGCATAATGTAAAATAACTGTGTTCAGTGGCCATTAATATATTTTATTCATTACCTCATGATAGCACTAGAGATATGTTGGCACTGCCATGATGAGTGTGCTTGGGATGAGACAACAGAGTCTCCTTTCAAAATCCTGTGATAGCAATTAGGACCTACCATAAAGCGTATTTGAGTTACAAATCTCCCTTTTCTCCATCTTGTTCCTCAGCTGTTGGATTGCAGCAAGGCTGTAGTTACTTTTTGTCGGGGTGTTTTGTTCAGAGGGATGCTAAAGGCTCTCTGGGTGTGCCCAGAAATCCCAGAGGGGCTGGGGCACAGACTGAGTCTGTCACACCCAAAGCCAGTCTCACACCTCCAGACAGTGCCAGCATTGCTGCATATGCTCACTGCAGCTCAGGCATGCAAACTGCCTCAGAAACCTGTGATGGATCTTTATTAGCTCTAGTGCTGGAGGAATGAGATGACACTCTGCAAAAAGTACATTTTATTGACGCCACTTCTAAATGCAGGGTAGATGGTTTTGTGAGAAATTACTTTCTTTGTAGGAATAATTTGAGTTAGGACGACTCAGGCAATGCTTCTCCTGATTTTGAACCTGTGGCTTTTTGTGGGATCATTGGGGATCACTTTCCCTGTTATAGAGGGAGGTGTGCTTGGGCTGGGCAGTGGTATCCTGACCCCTCTCTGTTTCTGGCAGGGTGGGCTGCACTTTGCATGAGGGTCAGGCCCAGGAGAAGCTCTTGCTCTTCTCAGAAGCTGAGCTAGCAAACCACCTAAATCCTCAGCTTAACAAACCTGTGGAATCGATTTACTCTGTGACCTCAGCTATGCTAGCTTTCCATGCAATATTTTCCTGGTTTATATGGTGTTTTTTTGCCTGCAGCTGGTGTACCTCGTGTCTGTTCTTGGTGATTGGCTTTACTCAGCTCCTTAATATTTGACAAAATGGGGTTTTAGTCCGGAAAAGAAAGTTAGGTATAAACTATGGTTCATAAAATGACAGTTCCTTTCTCCTAAAGCCAGAAAAACCAGAAATATTTATTAGTTAAGTAAAATTCATGGCAGCTCATACATTTTTTAGTTTAATAAGCCCCCCATTTGCTTATTAATTTGTGTTTGGTCCTTGTGCTAGGACTGGCAGCTGACTGGAACTGTCCCAGCCACATACCCCAGCTCGGGGAGTGTCATTAACAAGGGAAATATGGAGATCTTTTTCATTTGAGCCCAATGACTGCATGACAACATAAAAACTCTCTTCTCCTTGCATGGAGTGAATCTCCTGCTTTCCTAGATTTTAATTCTGGATTTATCTCACCTTACTTTGGTCCTCTCCTCCTGCACAGTCACCCCTCCAGACCCTGGCTGCACAAACATTTCCATTTTTGTGTGACCCAGACTGTCCTTCCCGTCTCCAAGCCCCTAAATTGGGTGCCCAAAGTTGGGTTAGTTGAAGCCAGCCTTAGTGTGTCAGAGGTCTGCAGACAGATAAAACTGGCTGAGTGTTCTGTGTTTGTCCAGGTTGGGTGGCACAGTTGCCACATTGTGAGGGTGCTTCAGACGCTGTTAGCACAGAGGAATCTCAGCTGGGCTGGTTATTTCACTCTGCCCTCATCTTAATGTTGCTATTAAGATGTTCTCTTTCCTCTTCAGCGTTCCTCTTTGACCTGGTTCATCAAGCAAGTCTTTATAAATTAAGCAGATAGGTGCAATTAAGAATTAAAAAAACCCCAAACCCCTGATCTGGAATGATTTTAGCCATTCTTTGGACTGGAATATGAAATGCTCCTTTAATAATGTTAGTAGATATTACTCCTCAATACAATAATATCTATCCTACCCTTAAAGATATATATGGAATACTTCCATAGAAAAGCTGGCATAAGGGATTTAAAAACCAACAGTTATTTCCCTTAAATGTGCTACATTACCCTGATACTTTATCTCAGCAGTACAAGTTGATTTCCACCTCAGGTTTTCTGCTGGAACCATGTAGATCAATTTTATAACTTTATGGGCTGTGCCAAACTCTCTGAATTAATGAGCAATTCCTGCAGACTTCAGTGAGCCTTGGATTAGGTTCATAGGGTTGTCAAGGGATGCATAAAATCTTGTAAATAATTTTATACAAATAGATTTTGTTCTGTGATTGAATGTGATAATTTAAGTGTTCTAATTAAAAAGAGAGATACTAGGAAAAGGTCACAGCTAAGTATATTTGAATATGGAAGCTGCTTTCAAGTGGTACAGAAAAGTGTCGTGCTTAAATCAGTTATTCTAAATCACATTTAAAAGATTATTTTCCTTCACTTCATAATGAGTAATACATTTCATAGACTTAAGTTTTAAATTAAAGCAAATAAAGTTTTTGGGTCCAACCTTCTGTCTAAGACCTGTCATCATGGGTTTTTTCCCCTCAGATGTTGTTTATATTAAGTTCTATAAGTTTAATTAGATGAAGGCATTTTAGTCTTCAGAAGTGTACAAATGAGACGTCAGAATGTCAGCTGTGTCTAACACCCTTCGCTTTAGTGAGGCAAACTCGCAAGGTACATGAGACAGAAATACCAAATAAACATCATCTGAAGACTATTTTAAGTCCCAGCTAGCCAGTATCTAATCCTTTAGAGAAAAGCAAAAAGCCCAGAATGCATAAACTTCAGCATACACATGGCAATGGGGATTTTCCTTCCTTTCCCATAAGACACACAGAGAGCATCTGATTGCCACCAAACCCAGGTTCCTGCATGCAGGACAGTTTGGGTTTTGGTTCTTGGCAGGGCTCTCCCCTGCCTCTCCAATTCCACCAGAGGCTTAGCTCCAGAGACTCCAAATTACAAACAGTGGTTATGTTCAGAGAGTAAAAAGATCAATTTTTTTGAAGTTTCCTGTTGTCTCCAGCTTCCATAAACTGGGCTCTTACTTTGCTTTGCCAAGCAATGTGCAGAACCAACTACTGCATGCATTTTCTGACACTGGACAAGTCACCTTTCTGACTTCTCTGAGGAGCTGAGCAGACAATGTTCCTTGATTCTTATATTACAATATTTGATATTAAACTTCCAGATTTTTCTTGTCTTTTGGAATATTTCTCTTTCTCTCAACCAATCTGTGTCTGCTGTTTGCACATTTTATTCAAATGTGGAAAACGAATCTTGTCACAGTCATAACAGTCTTGCCAATACAGAATAGATTGCAAGATAACTTAATTCTGTGCATTACTCCCCATTGTAATAATGCTGCTGCCAAAGCATAAGATGGAAAGAGCATGTTAAAATGATTATCTGTGACAGCCCCTAAATCCTTCTCAAAGGCACTGCTTGCCAAGATGGTTTGCTCTCCTCTGTGTGCTGCCTGTCCTGTTTGTCCCCACATTAATTGCTTGCATTTGGCTGTATGGAAACATGGGGGTTTTGACAAATGATTTAACAAGCTGATGTTAACATGGTCCCCACCAATTTTTGTCTTGTCCGCAAATTGTACCAGCAAAGCAACATCAATGTCTAAAAATTATTGATGTAAACAAACAGGATTGAAACTGATTCGTGCTAGAAATGGATCTGTCTTCTGATGCCTTCAAATCAAGAATTACAGTTGAGATCTGTCAGAAGGCCTGTCTTGACCTGTCCACGTTCTTCATGTAACTATTTGTCAAGAAAGATGTCTTGTGGCGGGAACTTAAATGCACTGAAAGAAAAGCTAAGCATTATGTAAGAATTCTGTAATACTCCAAAGTAAAGCTGGCAGTCAGAGGGACAAAATGAGTTTTTTAGGAAGCTATAATGAAATATTCTAGTGATCATTTTCCTTCTAATTTTCTGTTTACTCGCAGTATTTTATCCAGTATTGCTGAAAACAAGAGACATTCTTCCAAAAAGCCTTTTGAGGCCTTTTTGAATATCAGAATTGTTTTGAGTTTTCTTAAACTAAATGAAAAATGGCTCGTGCTAACGGCTCAGCACTGGAGGTTTTTGATAGTGCTGATCCATTGCAGTAGTAGGTACACACGTGACACAGTGGTGGTTTATTTTGCAGTGAGTGATCCAAACTTAATTTTAGGTATGTTGTCTGCCACTCTTCTGGCTGCTTTCCCATTTGGGATCACTAAGAATATCTGTAGAGGGCATGGAGGAGCAGTTTACATAAATTGCAGTAAAACTGAAACGTGTGCTGCTTGGGCTGCACAGCCAGGGCTGTAACCAGGCACTCCCTTTGGCCACGCTCTGCCATGCTTTGAAGATTCCCTTCAATGATGCGGGACAGAGTGACTTCAGTTTTCTTCTGAAAATCGGTAGATTTCTTCTGATGTTGTCATTATACATAGATCTTCTGCCAAACATATGGAATTGTAGGAACTGACTGCCTCATCTGGTTTGCTGCCCAGTTTTTGACACTGTCAACAGGAGACCTTTCAGAGGAAGTTCAGAGGAAACCCTGGTGAATAATTATGAGGAGACTCATTTTGTTATTAGTACTTTACAATTTATGGTGCCTTACTAAATAAACATTTATCCTCACCTGCAAAAAAGAAATCAACATTTAACTATTAATGTTGTTCTGATTTAATTAACTGCTGGAGCAAAGCTGTTCTCAGCATCTTGTATTGGTTAACAGAGATCCTTCCCATAATTTGTTTTCCAACTCCTCCCATACAGCACGGTGCTGTATCTGGGGATGGAATTTTCTGCTGAGTTCTTGTGGGTGCACCTGGGCAGTGAGAGCTGTTGGCTGGGGTGAGTGGAACAGGATGGTTTTGTCCTGACTGCTGCCACTCCTTGGCACTTGAGCCCCAAGGCAGGTCTGTGTTCAGCCAGTTTGAGCTTGAAGTACGTCTCAACCTGAGCTGGATGTCTTGTGGTGCTTGGGAGTCACCCAACACTGCAGTGCTGTTGTGTTACTCAGTCATATTTTGAGAAAGAGTTCAGCAGGAAAGAAAAAAGATCTACAAAGTTCTGTTTGTCTGATTCCAGAGAAATTACCCCCTGCTTAATTTCAGTAATCTTTCTGGGAAGTCAGCTTGTAACAACCTGGCACTGATGATACTGAAGTGCTGCTAATGGACATTTTCCCTCATCTGTATCACCTCACTGGGCAAGGATCAGGTGATAAAAATTCATCATAGGAAGAGTCTCATTATTCCCAGCCATGATTCCTGCAAAATCATCTGAGCACTGCATTGTCCTCTCCTTGGAATGGTCCATCCTTAAACATGTGCCTTGTTGGATTGGGTTCTCCCCAAATGATCATGTGAGAGTTGGCAATAATATGCTCTGGTACAGTCACACATGGGAATCTCTAGGAAGAAATAAGAAACCCCGGAATATGGGTTATAAATCACATTATTTTAAAATTCAATGGTTTTTGAGGGTCAGACATATCTTTTGAGGCTGGCAATGTTGTACCTGCAATTATGATACAGTACAATGGTAAGTATAAGTATTAATTGTTGTACCCCAGGTAGCTGGGATGAGTTTCTTAGGGGTTGAGCTTTTAATCCTGGAGGGAGAAAAAATGAATTTATTAATGGAGTATCAAAACATGAAAAGAGTGGGAAGAAACTGAGGAACAAGCTGTCGATGATCTGTGAGTTTTTCAGTCAATTTTGTTTCAAAGTTGACCTCCAAAGTCTTCTTTCAATATATGAACAATAGTTTCTAAACCCAATGTATAATTTAATAGTATATGATAAACATGCATATTAGCAGCAGGGCAGACTGCCAACCTGCAGGCCTGTTTTAATCTGGAGCCTTACATTTAAACTTTCAACTGAGTCCAGAACAAAAGACTTAAAGATTTTTTTCAGGAGTGACAGATGTGTAATGATTTTAACACATGCATTAAAAACAGAAAATGTTTCGGAAAAAATAAAATTACTAATAAACTTACATGTCTTAGGATGACACATTTTTTCTTTAGTGTTGTTCAGGAGGGTGGAGTTGGACTCCGTGTTCCTCTGGATGCCATTTGGGGCCATGTAGGAGATTTCTACAAAATGTATTGCAAGGAGCCAAGAAGGGCTTTCAGTGGATTGCCTGTGAGATAGGGGCACTACCAGCTGCAGAGATCTTACCTAAAGTATTTCTGCATTTCTCAGTGCTGTGTTCTTTTCTTCCTCGACTGCTTGGAAAGATGCACTGATTTAATATTAATTTCTTTGTACAAGCAATGTGTTAATTATTCTGCACGTATTCAACCAGGAATAATGTCGTGTTTTCATCAAAACTCTGAAAAAATTCTGCATTTTAAAATGCACAGCTGGTGATCTTCCTTCCAACAGTGTGAAATGCACATTCAGGAGGAAGTGGGAATCGGAGCACACTGACATTACAATATCAACTACTTAGGTAAGGTCTTTAACTACACTGAAAAAGCCTTCAGCTTATGACAAATTTTCCTTTATAAATGCAAGTATTTAAATCACAAGTTTCCTGCTGGTGGTCAAAGGCAAGACACTAAATTGCAATGATACAATATCTACCATCCATTCTTGAATGGAAGTCACTCAGCTGTGCCATTTGGGTATAAACCATGTGATGTTGCCAGGTCAAACTTCCTTCTTCACCCACATCTGCTGGACCAGATGTTGCAACAGGAAGAATTCTTTCCCCTGCTCTGCGTCTCAGAGCAGAAGAGTGTGAGGTACCCTGGGGATTGTGCCTTCCACACCTTATTGTGTAACATTTTCCCCAGCACCTTTATTTTTCAGGGGAAAAAATAATATAAACCAGGAAGTATTTAAGAAATAAAGCTGGTTTCTGAAAACTAAAATGGCTTTAGCTCAGAAATATGACATTTTGGTTAAGAATGTGAGAACTCTTGCATAATCTCTGTTCAAGGAATATTTAAGATAGCTTCTAGACATTTAGGGAAAAAAAGGAAAGATTTTGTAGACCGTTCTCATGAACACTGAATATTAAAGAATTATGAGCTACATTCTGACTTTATCTTTTTTTTTTTGCAGATGGTCCTGTGTCAGTTGGAATGAGTATGGATATTGCAAGCATTGATACAATATCAGAAATAAATATGGTAAAGTAGTTTCTGCAGTCTTTTTTTTGCTTGTTGATAAGCTGATGTCTTGTGCTTACAGCTGCTGGCAGTACAATTTTGGGCTTGTCTCCTTGTGAAGTCAGCGTGGGTTAGGAGGTGGAATTCTCCTTTTCACAACCATAGTGTTTATAACACTATAATAAGCATAGAAACGCAGCTGTGAATCCCACCTCTCACAGATACAAACAGAAAGCTGCTACTGAGTATTAATCTTAATGAGAAGCATGTGGACCAGTTCTTATTTTCCATCTGAAATGTCTAAATCGTTATGCATTTCATAAAAATGAAGATGTATTCATGTGCCTTTGAAGCCACTCTCCCTATGATTAGATACAGCTGAACTCAGGCTGTTTTTCTTTTCTATTGTTGCTGTCACACATTAATTTATTCCAGCTGTGTTTCATTTAATTTGTATCATTTGTTCTTGAACAAACTATGAAATGGAATGTACTTTTCTACTTAAAGATCCTCCATTGGTACACAGAAATAAAAAGAAAAAATAATTTATCAGATATTAAATATGAGTGTATTAGTAATTAGTAATTATTAGTTACTATTTAGAAAGGGGAAATAAAGTCAGAACTTCAGGTGAATTTATAATATTGATAAAAACACACCGTAAAATCAAAAGTTGTTTTAAAAGTGTTAAGAAATAATGTGATCTTAATGTAGGACTGTGAGGCATATCTAAATTGAAGGGGAATTGGACTGAGTGCTGTGTTCAGGTCTTGATAAATTTGGTACCACTGTTTCCTGTGTGATGCTAAAAGGAGAAATTGTGCTAAAAGATTCCTTTCCTGTTTCACTAACTTCTTTTGTCTATATGAATTTATTCAACTTTTTGCCATGTGCTCTTAAAAAAATTCTTTATTTATTAGCCTATGTGAACAAAATGAGATTTGGAACCACTTACATAAATCATTCTAAAACTTCGAGGTTTACAGAGCCAGATTATCTGCTTACAAAGCTCTGATGACTTCAGCTGATTCATAGCCCCAGACTGAGGCCAGCAGCTTTTACTGTAAATGACCATTAGAACAAAACCTACCAACCTCAGATGGAGCGCTAGAAAATTTGGCAGAACTTAGGACAGCTGCTCTTGGAGTGCCAGGGACGTGGAGAATCACAGTTTGTGCCCAGCAGCTGTTTCCATATACTTCTGTAAAAGTGAATACACACAGGCTCCCTGTGTGATAATTTTGATTTTCTCCTCCAGGACTACACAGCCACCATATTCCTCCGGCAGCGATGGACTGACGAGAGGCTTTGTTTCGATGGTAACAAGAGCTTGAGCTTAGATGGCCGACTTGTGGAAATGCTTTGGGTACCAGACACCTTCATAGTCGATTCCAAAAAGTCTTTTCTTCATGATGTCACTGTTGAGAATCGTCTTATAAGGATATACCCTAATGGAACAGTCCTGTATGCCATAAGGTACGTAAATACCACCCATCAGCCTTTATGGTTGTGTCTACTTATGTTTTAAACTTCCCAGGTTCTGCTTAAGAAAATGGGTCTGTTTGTTAAATACATAATGCATAATATTCTTGATCAATATGAATAAATTCTTAAATTTAGTAGTAGATCTTCCCTCGACAGACCCTTTTGCTTTCATGCAGGCCGAACACAGGGATTGCGCGTTGCCATTCCAGTTTGCAGTGAAGCCACCACAGGGGAAAACAAGCTGTGATGATGGACTTGCATGATTTATTGTGAATTACCCTTTGTAAAAGGTTTTGATAAATAGAACGAAAATCTTAAAATATATTGCAAATAAGAAAGGAAAATGTGCACTCTAAGTGAGAGGGGAGCAAAGGGTGGCCTTTTTAGACTGTCACTGAACTCAGCTGTTCTGCTGCGGTTTCTGTTTGGGATTGTATTACTCTTGTACATTAGATACCAGTAAATAATAGATTTTTCTTTTCCTCACAATAGATATTAGGCTGAAAATATTATTTCAAGAAGGACACATGGAATTTTTTTATTTTTACTGATGAACATTTTTCTCCCATTAACACTTAGAAAACTTTTTTTTCCCCAAGGATCACCACAACTGTTTCATGCAGCATGGATCTGACCAAATATCCAATGGATAAGCAGACATGTACTTTGCAACTGGAGAGCTGTAAGACATTTAATCCTTGTTGTTTTATACAATTAGAAAAATATCTGGGATCTATTTCTGCTAGATATTACCAGAGTGGCTGGGATTTTCATAAAAGGCAAGGGACATTGTGTGGCCAGTCCCTGCTGAATTCCAGTGGTCTCTGTGTGCAGAGATGTGTGCACATATGTGCACGTGACATCACTGAAAAGAGCATGGCAATACTGAACTGCTGCAGGGCTAATTCATGATTGAGCAAAATCCTGGGAGATTCTCACAGGCATCCTGCAGTTACTGTCTTGGTCTTCAGAGGGAGTTCTGTGAGCAGGCATTTTCTCAGCACAGAGGAGATAATTTTTTTTTCCCCCTTTCAGAGAATATGTAGTTTTTTCCCCCCGAGAAAAAATTCCTTTAGGAAAGAAAGAAATCAGAATGAGGCTTATTTGTAAGGCATGTATTTCATAATTTATCATTTTCAGATCCTGCTCTGACTTATTTCATTGTCTCTGTGCCCTGGTAAAAAATGTGATCAATTGATGAATAAGAGTAAATATATTTTTTTTCATTTTATCAATCAATATCCTCATATTTTCCTTGAAATAGGTTCTCTAATACTTTGTAGGCATGGTTACTTTGCAAACACACAAACATCTACTTTTTTAGTTAAATGTTTGTTGTTATTCATATGACAAGACTCTAGAAAATAATTTTTGCATGGGATAACATAGAAGAATAACCAGCTCTGTAGGATGAAAATATATATTTAAAATATGTGTCGATACATGCTCAAAATCTTTTGGAAGGCTTTCTAGTACTTGTCAAGTTTTATTCTGTATCTTTTCAGAAGTGTGTGTTTTTCATCTCTTGTTGTTAATGGCCAATCAGAGTGCCACAAAGTTTCATTTTAGACAGAGTCACAAAGGAAATTAACCCAAAACCTTCTTCACACAGGCATCCCTCTAGAACAAGCAGCTTTATGAGATCTGTTTAACAAACAGTGAGTTGAATTGGAATTGGGATTTATCTTTATTTTCCTTTGGAAGAGCATATTAGTGAATCAATGTATATAGCTTTAAATCAACAGCGCTGCCTAATGAGTCATTTAGTATTTTCTCTAGTTCCAGAATGAAATATATATCCCACAGGAATTTGCAATTTATTTCACAGGATTAAAAAAATAAAAAGGAGAATTCCCCATATAATTAAAACCAAGCTTTTTTCAGATTGATTCCATCTGCTTTTTCAGCAGCACACAAGTGTCTCCTGTCCGAGGGGAAAACCCAGTCGTGTCACAACAAATGCTCCCATTACTTTGGTGTTTAGTTTTGAGGAAAACAGATAGAAGCAACAAATACAAAAAGGAAAGAGTGTGCCTTGGGCTGTGGCCTTTTCTCATCAATGCACTGCAGTCCTTTCTTCTGGCTAGGCTGGAAATGGGGTTTGTTTCCCCATGAGATAAGCTATGTTAATTTATAGATGAATAATGTTATCATCCTTCTGGCATACTGCTTGCCAAGACCATTTCCTGGGTTTAAGAATTGGGAATGCAGGCATACACACACATCTGCACAAATATTGATGCTTGTAAACAAAATGTAAACTCTATAGCAAATATTTGAACTGAAACAAAGAGTTAGGCTTTTATTAAGTGATTATTAATATAAGGAAAAATATGTCATGATATTATGGAGTAATGGCTTTACACCATAAAGCATCCCCAGTGGCCTTTCCAACATTCTTTTCTGCCATTGCTAGTTAGTAACTTTAATTGCCTTGTACTTTCTACATAGCAAAACACATTATGGCCAACATGTTATTGTATTTTTCTCCCCTAATTGCAACACTTTAGAAGGTTATGCTGGCATTTGTCAGGAAACAGACTTGGCACTCTGAGTCTCTTGGTAGGAGTTCCGTGTTTGGGAGAGCGGAGGGTTCGTGCCTTGGTTGGTGCTGCCAGGGAAGGGTTCCTGCTCTCTGCCATGTGGCAGGGACCACCACCACTCATCCTTGCTGGGCTGAAGGGTTTGTCCTCACATTTCCCTCACAAAGACCCCCAGTCCAAATACATATTCATGTCTTGGGCCCCTCTCTGAAATTTTATGTATTTTTGAACTTGTCCTTTACCATTCATTTGGTGAAGAGCCATGTGAAGGCACTTAACTCGTGCTTGACAATCAGTGAAAATTAAAATTAGCAACAGAAGGGTAAAGAAACTAATTTGTATTAGGCATAATGAATGTTTAATCCCAAATTTACTATTCCTGTAGTTAACCCTATTGACATTAGCAGCTCATACTCTATCAACAATGTACAGGAATGAGACATCCTGGGCTTGAGGAATTAGCTAGGATAAAAACTCAGTGTCACATAAAGAGAATAGAGATTACTTGTAAAAGCCAAATAACATGGGCTTAAGGATTTTGTCTCTATAAACTTTTGAAATGTTTTATAATTACTAAAATGTTAATCCCTTGAATAAAGAACAACTTTGCACAGAGGGAGCACTGTACTATTTAACTTTACTGACTATTGAGAAGGCTCTCAGTAAAAATTCTTCTTAAGAGTTTTTGAATTATTATACTCAAAGAATTTTCATAGGAAGGATCACCCAAACTTACTAATTGTTCCACTAATGAGAATATTTTGGAACAAAAGCAAAATAACCTGTTTCAAAATATGCTTGTTATCATTCATGTGGGCACCCAGAACTTCTCCTGTCTCATACAACTTGGAAGGCTGAATATCTTATAAAAACAAAAAAGAATTTCCTGTGGTACTCTCTAGTTCTTTGGACTTTATTTAAATGTCTGCAGTTCATTTATACTGAAAGGAAGTAAAATTAATCCATGGCCAGAATCATGCATAAAACCTGGTTATATGAGCCTCCCTGTTTTGACTAAGGACAATACAATTATTTGTTTATAGAAAATGTTACTTCTATTTTACATCTCACAAATCTGGGAAATTTCCCAGAATGTAGTTATGGGGGATTGAAAACTTAGCTTGGATGCATATGCTTTTGGCCTAGGCTTTTGACACAAAATTGCTTTGGCTTTAATTGCTATAAATGTGATAATGTGAGCAGAGATTCCAGGCCATGATACCTTTTCATATAACTGCCAGTGATAGTGAAAACAAAATTTACATTTAAAGAATGAGCAGAGAAAAAAATTTCAGGTGAAATTGTCTTTTAATAGATAACCAGCTCAGTGTTTCCTTACAATGAAATTTATAAACTCCCTTTTTATCCTGCATGAGATGGCTGGACAAATCAATTTTGTTTTGTCAAGGCAAGAAAAAAACCCCAATAACTTAAAAATATTAAAAGGCACTTTTGGTTTTTGTTTTAATACATCTCCTTATTCTGTGATTCTAGAGCTTTGTTCTTTTTGCAGCATATACCCTTGTGCAATGTATTGCATTATTGTCTCGCTGTAATTTACTTACAGTTGACTAAAGTCTAAAAATAATCATCAGCTCATGTTTCTGTTCCCTAAGCTGAGCTATTAACTTGCACAATATAAATCTGTCAAATACAAGAATGATTGATCTAAGTAAGCTAAAGGAAAAAGATGTTCAAATGCTCCCTGTTAACATGTAAATTACATTAACATAATCTTGAATTAATCATATACTCTAGTCTGTAAAGTGGCTGCCTTTTATGTAATGGGGAAAAGCTACAGAGGTATTTTAACTATGATTGTGCTGCACACTGACAAGTGTGTGCAAAACACAGTTGCCTTCTGATAGATGATTCATCCAGCTCCTAATTACTGCTTGAAGGTTAAGAGGGAACCTCCTGGGGCCCCTGAAGCATGCCATGCTGTTGAGCCTGCAGAAACATCAGCTCTAAGCTGGTGTCCTTGGCAAATATCCGAGCTCCTCAGCCAAAACCTTGTCCCAGGTGATGATTCCAGCTCAGGCTGGAGCACAGCAGCAGTGAGCAGCAGCTGTGCTGCTCTCCCCATCCCTTCATCTCTGTGGGAATGAGGACCAGCACACTGCACCGAGAAACTGCATCTTGGGATGCAACACACGGCGCATTTCATGTCCAGTCAAAATGCTGGCAAGTGCAATAATTCATAAAAGCTCTATTTCCTTAGAGCCTAATGGCTTTTGCTTTCAGAATACCAGGTGGTACTAATCTATTTTATTAGTTTGTCATTTATCCTGAAGTAGAAGATATAAAAAGACCACCTCCAAAAACATCAGCTTTTAACTTACAAGGCTTTGCATGTATTGGAAATTTTGTTGTGAACAGGCATTACAATCTGCCAGAACCCATCATTGTTTATGTCTAATTGCACTTCCAGAAATAAGAAACAGCTGAACCATAAGTGTGCTCAGCACAAATTAATTATTGTGCAAAATAACCACAATTGTTGGCTTGTGTCTCACTACAGGGGGTTATAACATCAATGATGTCATGTTTTACTGGACCAGAGGAAATGATTCCGTTCGAGGTTTGGACACACTCCAGCTGGCACAGTACACAGTAGAAGACCACTTTACCTCTGTGACTGAAGCTGTGTATGAGACAGGTAAAAACACCCCTAAAACACTTTCTGGGTGCAGTTTGAACTCTGGCTTTGGGAACAGAGCAGCTTAAGGACCTGAGCACGCTGTTTCCTGTTAGGATGACAGTTTTCCTGTTCTAATGGTTACATTCTTGAAGCCGTAAATACTTTTCAAGTTACAAGCAGAGACCAAGCTAATATAAAAACTGAGCATTTTCTTGGAGGCCACACATCATCTAAAGAATTATAAACAAGAATCTACTGCTCCTTCCATATGTCAGGGAGAGCTCTTGTGAAGGAAGAGAAGCATGCAACTGGGCATTTAAATTGGAGACAGACCAGGGAGCTCGGGGTACCCAGGTCAGAGCAGTCATTCTGGCTGTACAAGGCGAGTCAAAAGCCTCTATTCATCTGTGGAAATTCCAAGAATATGCTGTGTGCTTTCACAGCTGCAGGAATTTGAGTTTCATGGCTACTGCTTGTAGGAGTTGCTCTGTTTCTGGGGCAGCCTCTGCCCAGCCTGGTGGGCAGCAGGAAGGAGATGCTCAACCTGTGCCCAGGGAAGGGTCAGGAGCCTTTCCACAGACCTGCCCCTCTGCCCAGCTTAGGAAACTGCTGTAGAAAGTTTCCTCTAACTGCAGGGCTTAACCTCAGGGAACAGTGTGCTCTTGATTATTTTCCAGAGGTTTTGAAAGGGATTTCAGAGAGTTCAAGACCTGCCAAACCTTTTTGTTCTTTGAGTTACTCTCAGGTCCTTCATTACTGCTCTTCGCTGTGTACCCAGTTTCTCTTCTGCTCAAGTCAGCACACCCACACAAGGGTGTGATCTTTAAATCAAGACACACACATCCTTCAAAACTGCAGTTTCACCAGAGGACATGTTTCTAATTCTGAATCACGGAAATATACTTTCTCTATTCCATCATTGGGTATTTCTGCTTTAATAACACAACACAGAGAAACTTGTGATCTAATTTCAGGTATTAATTCAGGCTACAAAATTGAAGTTCTCTAAGTATAAATTAAATACATACCAGCAGGCTCGAGGATGACAGAGTTTCTTGCTCCTTATGTAAGTGACATCTGCTTGCCTTCCTCTTTACAGCTTCTGAGTAAGCAGCATCAGGTTCAATCAAAGACTAATCCTTTACTGCTATTCTGCCCAGAAGGGTATTAGGACCTGTTCACCACACAGGAAAGTGGAAGAGGAAACCTGCTTAATTCCTATCACATTTTATCACAGAATCAGGAGTTTAAAGACAAAAAGTTTGATTGTTTTGTTTATTTGTTTTGGTTGGTTGGTTTTTGGTTTTGATTGTTGTTTAACTAAATTGACTAAAACCTATTTCCAGTTAGAATTGAAGAGGTATGATCAGATGAACTGTGCTCTTCTTCCAGTAAATGATGCTGTCTTCCTCCCTTTGTCTTGGCAGGAATCATATGCATGAAGTCAAAAGCCACTTTTTGTTTTAATTATATGTTTTAAGACACACAAATTAATTCAATTAAAATTTGTCACATCTGCTTGTTACAGTTCTCCTATTCAAGACAGCCATGTTCTCAAAAGCTGTGCAGTGCTTTTAAAATTTAATCTCCGAATCCTCTTAATTTTCTACCAAGTCATTCTGAACTAGGTACTATTTTCTACAGTTTATTTGGAAAGCAGTGCCTACTGTAGGCCATATTAAAAGAAAAAAGCAACCAGATTATGGAGCTGTGTAATCAATTTTGAAATAAAAAATGATGTTTTGCATTTCCTCATTACCATTAATAGATATGAGAGTAGCTTATAAATAACAATAACGTTATAAATAACAGCTATTTATAACCAGTACAATTCAAAGGGCTAAAGCTAAAGTTATGAGAGAAGAGCTGCGTGCAGTATTTCCTAACACAGCAAAAAAAGCAATCAGGGTTTGAGACTCTGTGAACATGAACAGGCAGTACAGCTGCTGTGCAAGTGAAATATTGTACAGCAGCGCAAAACCCAAGTTCACGTACAGCCACTGACAGAGCCAAATTTAAAATGCAGTCAGCAAAATTCCTGCATAAGTAACTTCAGTAAATTTAAGAAAAGGACACTGAGGTTTAATCTTGTTTGTAGAACAGCATGTATCACGTAATAGTAATCACATTACTGTAATCACATAATAGTAAGTCACTTTGAATAATGTTAGCTGGATTTCTGGCTAGGGTTTGGTGTTGATTTTGTTTTGGTACAGAACAATTTCATTTTGGACATGGATAATTTAATTGTTAGAACCATTTCCTACATGTCTTTAACTATAGTCGTCGTTCTTTGTACACTGATAAACTCTTGGGCTCCCAAACCATATTATCTGCATCAGTGGCTGCTGCATTTTATTTTAGCTGTCCAGCCAACACCACCTGCATTCTCAGAGTAATAAATACTAGTATAGAAAGCTTGCCCTTCTTACTGGAAAAACATAAAAGCAATGAAGAACTGTCACAGTGTAGCTTTTTGTATAAATAATCATAGTGATAAGGCTGAAATACATTTTAAAAATTCATTTAATCTATTCTTGTGTCACAAGGCAAGGTCATCTATATCTGCAGCCTACTTCCTGACAGATGTTTCTAGGAGTAAGTCAGACAAGCTTCCAGAGTGTCTGCTTCACAGCCTCCCTAGATGATTTTTTTCCTGGTGTTTATTACACGCATATTTTCCTCATGTCTAATCTTGATCTCCCTTGCTGCATTTCAAACCCATTATGTGGATATTGAAGACAAATGTCCTGCTTTTTTTCAGCAGCCTTTTCACTGTATCAAGGCTGATATATCTTTTCTCAGACCAACAATTTTCCTCTTTTTTTAATTCATATAAGCAATTTTCTAGATGTACTGTCTTTGCTATTGTTCACCCATTGAATTTTCATCTCTTTGCTGATATGCAGCGCCCAAAAATGGGTTCCCATTGGATAGCCTCTGAGGATGGAAGGGTTTTCTTAATATGTTCCATGAAATCTGTTCCTCTTTATGCATTCTAGGCTGATATTTGCCTTTCTTGCTGAAAATTATCATGCATTTTTGACCTTGTTCAGCTAGGTCAAAAATTCCTCCTAGTTCTCTGACTCCTTTTTTGCCCTGTAACCACATGTTCCCTGAGCTCTGGGAGCTGGTGATTCCCATCTGAGTGCCAGACTTCATACTTGTTGAATTCCCTTGTTTTACTTTGGTTATAATAGTTGGTGAGATATTTTTGAACTCCAGTCCTGCTCTCCAACGTGCTAACTCCAGTCCTAACACACTCATGGAATGTCATCATGTTAGGGAATAGTTTTGGGCAGACCCCATGTGTTCCCACTTGATAAATGCTTCTATTTTCACAGCAAGCAATAGCTAATTAATCTCAATTTCCATTTTTAGCCAGAGAAAGAAGCAAAAACATAATTTAAAACTTCATGCTAATTGGCTGCTGATAGCTTTTATTTCCAGCATCTTTCCTGAAGTCTTGCACCCACTGCTCAGCCCTCCTGTCAAGTCCTTGGCAGCAGCAGGAATGAGGAGGCTCAGCTTGCTCAGGTCTAGTCTAATGCTGAGTCTTCAGCCCAGGAGGCAGCAGAGGCACGGCAGGCAGGGCTCTCGGTGCACGTCCCCACTCGGAAAATATCAAGTCAACAAACTGCCATATTCTAATGGTATTATTTTGGCAGAACAGAAGGAAAGAAGAGACAGAAGCATAAATTAAATCTCTGCTCCTTGATGCACGAAGACAAGATATTTGCTCTGTTAAAAAGGCTGCAAAAGGAGCTGGCTGCCGCTCCTGTCTGCAGTCGCTGCCAGGGTTTTGATGTCTGTCTCAAATCCTGCTTCAGCCTCCTTGGGCCAGAGGCCCCTCAGCCCTGGTGTGGCTGTGCAGGGCTGAAGCTCTGTGCTCCCCTGGCCACTGCATGTTGTCAGCTTCTCAGGGGGATGTCACAGCTAAGCCAGGGAGGAGTTGCCCTCATTTATAATTAGTGATCCGAAATCAAAGCCTATACAAAATATATAGATTATATAAAGTTTGTGTGAGAGTGTATGTCCATCAGTCATGGTCTCTTTCTAAATAGGTGCACTGCTTGCTTTGCCCTACAGGCTCATCTGCAATTTCCTAAGGTTCAGGAGATTATTTATTTAATAGTAGATTTTTTTTAGGTTTTTCAGTACTTTTCCTTTAGAGGTGCAGAATAACTTCCCCTGTTCCCTTTATCTGTTCTTTTATTGTCTGTAATTGCTCTCCAATTGTTACTTCTGAGAACATATTCTTTGCCATATAGGGCTCACAAAGAATCCCAGAGGTATTCACTAATGATCTTACCTGGTGACTCTTCCATCAGCCTCACCTAAGATTTAAACAATTACCTATGCATATCTATCATCATGTTATGCTCAATTTACCTCTCTGAGCTCATAGCATCCCTCTTTGTAAACAAGCTTTTCCACCTGAGCTGATGTTTTCCATCATGAGTTGTTTCTGAGATACTTCTGCAATGTAGAACAGTTTAGAAAGAAAACAGTTTTGGAAATTTTGAAAAAGTTACAGTAATGTAAACTCCTATGGAAATGCAATGAATGGAAAGAATATCAAGGATTTAGGAAGCATTCTGTCATTAACTCCTCTGAAGTTCTTTATATCATAGAGACAAATCAACCTCAACACTTGGAAATCTTTCTGTGGCATAAACTTTTTTTCTGGTTTTGTTGTTGTTTTTGTTGTTTTGTTAGGTGAGCTAAGTGGATAAATATATGTACACATTACACTATGAAAGTGTTTGTTTCGTTCTTGGGAAATCTGAATTTCAAACTTATTTTTTGTAAAGCATTTTCATGAAGATCAAACACTTGTTGAGAAGCCCAGACTGAACTTTCATTTCCTTTAGTTCACCTCTGAAAAGCAAGTAAGAAAAGGGGTAGTTGGTAAGATCTAGGCTATGAACGACAGAAGACTTTTTTTTCTCTGAGGGAGGGGCAAAGAGGCTGTAATATCATATTAGCAATTTATATTGCCACCCTTAGCATCCTGCAGCTGTCAGAGAATTGCATTTCAGTTGCACAACTTATTTATTGTGTAAAAGTGGGGACATTCTGACTACTCACTGCCTATGTTCATTGTAAACAAGCAATAACAAAATGGAGTACTGAAAACTACATTTTCAGTGTATAGTTAAACCAGTAAAATCTATTTTAAGCTCTCCTGCCCTTAGAAGAGGCAAGATGAGAAGGAGATGATGCATTGGCAGAACTGCACTGACGTGCTCGTGTGAGTTGTACATCACACATTTTAGCAGACACCCAAGGGGTTAGCATAAATAATTCATGAGAGACAAAAGGATGCTCTTTGTGCCTGGCTGCACACCTCTGTGCAGGGCACCAAAGTGCTTCTTGCATAAAGAGTGATGTGGAGCAGACTTTTCCTGGAGTAGAGCTCAGCAGAAAGTCCACAGGAAGTGGTTGTGGGGAAGATGGTCCCATCCCAAAACACTTGGAGTGGAAATTAGGAACTGCTGCCAGTATTTATAGAGAATCAGTCCTTTCTTAGTTACCTCTGCTGGGACCTTTCACTGGTCAGAAATGCTGCAGAAAAGATCAAAGATGCAGCATTCTGCCATCAGCTGGGAACAGATGCCACAGAAAAATGGGACAATCAGAAAATGAATGACCTAGGGTGAAAAGGAAGCTTGTTTAGGTTTATGTATTTCTCAAGCAGTGCAGCAATAGTCATTGTTGATAGAATAATCAGTGGCAGGTCTATACAAAGTGTCTGATAATCAGAACTGTAAATTAGAATATAATTTTAAAAGCCAAAAGCCAAACTGCAATGCCAAGTTATAAATCAGTTTTTATTGCCTTCAGAAAGATCTGACTCAGACCTAGGCCTGCTCAGCTACTGAGAAAAGCCTGTGCAGGTATAAATTTTATGATGCTTTAACATCAGTGGTCAGCAGGACCTTCTCATTTAGCAGTAGAGAGGGTTAGAGCAGGTATGGAGACTGTCATCTGCTGTTTGGATTTGTTCTTCATCTACAAGTTAGAGCCACTGTCTACTGCTGTACTTCTGCTCTCTCATAAATTCTATAAAGCCTGCATTGCTCAGCTGAATTTTCTTTTGCTGTGGGGTCATTAAGTCGAATACCTCACCTTGAGGTGTGTTTAGAGTGTAAATATTGCCAGTCATTGAAGTTCAGGTTCATCTGAGAAACTGTTACACAGAGCAATTCAATACTTTGATAAGTGCTAATGCTGTGCCTTTGCTGCTGTTTGATATCTGCACAGAAATTATTTCTATCATGTTAACAAATTTAAATCAGAGCAGTCTCACACGGAGGAGACATTGATCATGGGCCAGAAACTTGAAAGAAAAAACATATTTTCATTTTAATGCAAGTATTTTGTTGTCAAGCAAGAGGCAAACTTGACAGTTTTGAGGAGTTAATTTGAGCTGTACTTGAGTTAACTCTGGTAAAGTCAGGGCTAGGATTTCATGAAGCTGTTTCAATTTTGTTCTGGCTGATGGCACCGTGGTCTCAAATGTGCCAGTCAAAGGCAATGAGATACAGCATTGCCCTCTCACATGCAGCTCACGCAACAGGAGCAGCAAATCTGTTCTTTTTAAAGATGATAACTTTTGGAACATGTGTGGTGTAGATGAAAAAGGGACTGCAATATTTCCCTATCTTCATTTTATCCCATTGCTCATTTCTTTAGCATGATAAGTGTGCACTGAATACTTTTTCTCGACTACTGATTCCTTCAGTTTATTACAGGAGGAGCTCTGATGATTTCTATATATAGGTTGCTTCAAAATTTCCATTATAAAAGCTCTTCTGAACCCTTTAGAGAAATGCTGACACTATTATTATCATGTCCATGATATGTCTTTGGATTCTGGCAAGAAGAAAGCCTTAAGGTTAGAGAAATGTCTTTTTTTTGTTCCCCAAAAAGCCACTCAGCTATAAGCTGTTACATCTCTATTTCTCTTTGTTCACATTACTTCAGAAATTTCTGGCATCAGAAAAAATAATAACACCAGAATATTCAAAGGACTTGTCTAAACTTGGAAATTGCAAACTGTGGCTTTTAAATCTGATATTTTGAACTAACTTCACATGTATGCACTTAACTTTTATTCCGAGGTAAATAGAGATACAGTGGTAGGGCAGTAACAAGGAGAGGGTGTTATTGTGTTATTCCTGAACCACAGGAAATCCCCAGGTGCCTGTGGCACTCTGCAGGAAGGATGCTCTGGTCCCTTCACTCCCCTTTGCTGGGCACATCCTTCCCTGTGGTCAGCACAGAAGCAAAACACAAGGAGCTTTTGTGGAGTTTCTGGTTCTCTTTCCCAAGTGCTTTGTGCTGCAGCCTTTTGTAGTACAGACTCAGAGATTTCCCTTTGCACTGGGCTCATTTCAGAGCACGCTGGGCACAGACAGGGCAAGTAAGGGCACACAGTCATCTGTAAGTTTTTCACTCCCTGACTTCTGAGTGCTTTACTGTGGTCTCCATACACTGGAAATCAGTTTTGCTGAGCAAAATGACATTTATTGGAACAACTGTATTGGTAAAAGTCACAGCCTTGGTAGAGGTACACTGGTATAATGTCCCTCTTTTCAGTAAAAATGTGAAAATGCTGTAAAACATGTTTGAACCTCTTGCCTCATGGAGATAACTTAACTGTAATGTTTGTACCCTTTCTTTCCGTTGGATGCTTGAGGATTTCAATATACTGAATTTACAAAGAAAAACCCTAAAAAATACAGTGTATTTTTTCCTTTGGAAGGAGAAAGAACTGACTACCAGAGGACTGTTTAGTTTAGTAGGGAAGAGATGCTCAATGTGGCAGAAAACTGAAAACAAGTTAATATTAGAAATTAGGCATTGATTCTTAGCAAACAGAATTATTTATCAAGAGATATGCTGTGTGTCTAGATATTCTCAGACCAAGTCTTCTTGTCTGTGTGAAAGGTGGGCTCTATTCCAACAAAAATTATTTAGTTCAAAGCAAGGGATGATTAAGGAAATTGAGTGGCTTGTGATTAGGGTCAGACTCCATAATGCAAATCTTTCTGTTTTAAAAATCCTGTTATTGTTCTCTTGGTGCAATATATACAATGCTTTTAAAAATTGAAATTTAGCCATCCATTTTCTCATCTGGGATCAATAAGACATTTCTTTGCATCCACTGCTTGCACTTCAGGCTTTTAGAAGTGCTCTTCTTTGTGTCTCACAGCACACCTGAGGGATGCATAAATAGCCTGTCTGTGCCTATATTGCTGTTGCTGTGGTGAATTCACTGCTGTGTACTTCTGTCCTGACTCACAGCAGGAAGCACTGGAAGCAGATATTGGTGCCAGAGAATAGGTTTTGTATTAAAATAGCAGAAGCCAAAGCTGTTGGACTACAAAGCATTAGTCTCTCACTGATATTGTGCTGGCATGCAAATGCTGAAATGATTTTGTAAAAGCTTAATAATGTTTAATTTGTAACCTGGAACTTCAGAACAAGAAGTCTTTTCTGCCCATTTAAAAAACAAGATTTTGTTTTCCCATAATGCAGTGAACTGGTAACAATTTCAGGTTGTGTGCTTCAGCATAGCCAATTTTTGCTCAGGTAGGGAGCTGGATAAGAAATTCAAGCTTTGCTTATGAGTGTGCTGTCCCCTCATGAAACACAGTTCTGTATTTGACTCTGTGATCCCAGAAGTTCATCTTCTGGAAATCACTGACTTAGAAGTAAATAATTAGAGCCCCAGCAGTGACACTGCTCAGAGCAGCACAAACACTAATAGATGATGAGGATGCAAAGGTCGTGCTTGGGTTTAAGTGGAAGGTGAGGGGTAGGTCAGTAATTTCAGAGCAGGTACCTTCAATCCACATCTTGTGCAATAGTAAATGAAGAGAAAAACAAACTGGATATGTGAGATAGTTGAAAGTGAGAACCTGTGACACCTGCATGAAATGACAATCCTTACTGCTCTAGTTGGTACAGTAGCTCCCTCATTGTTATGAATAGCAGCTGCTAAATCCATATAGGATTTCAAATTTCCTTGCCTTGTGTTATGTGATGAAACATCATGTTCAAGCATTGAAGGATTTATTTTTTCCTTCACTAATCCTCATTTAATTTCCAATTCAAGGTGTCTTTAATAAAACTCTGGATATGGTGACTGAATGTTGCATATTTCATTGTTTCCTTCAGTTCAGAGTCTTCAATCTGAATTTTTCAGTGCCGTGTTTAATTTTTACAAGCTTGTTTGTTAAGCTTTTTCCACACTGTAGTACACCAAAGTAATACAGGTTGTTATTTCAAGGACCTTTTCATGACTTGCACCTTCACAATGTTTTTTTTTCCCCCTGCTCCTTCCACAGGACGTTACCCCAAACTTGTGTTTCACTTTGAACTCAAGAGAAACATCTTGTATTTCATATTAGAGACATATGTACCATCAATCCTTCTGGTTGTGCTCTCCTGGGTGTCATTTTGGATAAGCCAGTCATCGGTTCCAGCCAGAATCTGCATAGGTGAGAAGCTGGTAAACCAACCCAAGCCAGGGGCTGGATCACTGAGACTCCCTCTCTATTGTATTTGGCATCCATGTCCTGAAGGTGCAAACACTTTTGAGTTTTATGGAATTGCTTTTTGGGTTGGCCATACTCAGTGCATCATGTGGATTCCCCTTAAAGCCTTGCTATTCTTTAACTAAGAAAAGCGCCTTTGGCAGCTACAGGAAGGAGACTTATAGGCAGGGGAGGCCACTGAAAGCAAAGCAAAAAACTGTCATTTTGGAAATAATTTAAACATATTCAAATACATGGCATGCACAGACAATTGTGAGGCTTTTGTGAGGTCTCACGATACATACTAATTAACACATGAATAACAAGAGAATTATAAGAGATTAAATATAATTAATTTCAAAGAAAGGATATTCTGAAAGGGAAAGAATGCAAATCAGGTTTGATCAGGCTGCAGGTGGGATGGAAAAAATACTCCTACAGAACAGGGAATAAAGAAGGATTTCACATTGAATGAGGCCAGTGGGCAACTACACTCAGAAAAACGATATCTGAATATTTTAAAGGGACCTTTTGCATAGATTTGCAATGATAATGTGTTAATCATAATTATACATTCTGTGACACCAAAATCTCTCTCATTTTAATTTCTAGTCTTCTCAGCTTTGCTAACATTTTCTGTTACTCTTTTTAAGCGTTTAACTTAAGAGTCACAAGTTAATTTTAAAGTCTTCTTCCTAAACCATGACCCATTAAATTCTGTGGCATCCTAGGAGTTTCAGGTCCAGGGAGAAGGTTCCTGCAGCAGGGCCCTTGCAGCAGAGGCCCTCAGTGCCACCTGTGTTATACTAGAACACATTTTTTTCCATTCCACAGGTGTCACCACAGTCCTTACGATGACAACACTGATGATGGGAGCCAGGACTTCACTCCCAAATGCTAATTGCTTTATTAAGGCAATTGATGTGTACCTTGGTATCTGCTTCAGCTTCATCTTTGGAGCATTGTTAGAGTATGCTGTGACTCATTTCTGCACTCTGCACCAACTCAGCTCAAAGGAGCTTCCAAAGGTAAATTAATTGTTTGGTGTTGTCTTACAAACTGGATTTAGATTGCATTTGCTAAAAAGAATGAATTATCTTAGCACTAATGGTAAATGTATTTAAGGTAGTTTCTTTTTTAGAATTAGGGCAGGGAAACATAATGATCTTGAGAAAAAGAAAAAATATTTGTATACCTGGAGCTTTTCTGGAAGAGACCAAGCACACTGAAGCACTCTTCCTTCTCTCTTTTGGTCTGGGCTTTAAGGCCACTTATAAAATGTTCTGGATGTCTCACCAAAATCACAGGCACTTCTTGTCTCCCAGGCAATGGTATAAACTCACAGTTCAAAAACTGGGCTGAGCTTGGTAACTTGATCCTACTGCAATATGGAAAAAAAAAGGCATTTATATCATTCCATTTATGAAACCTGCACATGCATGGAACATGAGTCAGCCTCCTGGTGATGTCTTCATGTGCTGGGTGTATCAGGTCCCTGTAGCTTCCTGCTCTCACCTTCTCCTTCAACAGCTGCACCTGAAGTCAGGCTGGGATCCATTTTGCCTTCTGCATCATTATTGTAACAGTGCTTTTGCGGCTCTAAAGAGTTTCTCACAACTCTGAAATACTGTGAAATATACTTAAAATAAAAATGGATGAAATCAACATAGGTATTTTTTGAGTCTGATGGTTGCTGAAATAATGAGGACAGGTTCATGAAGAGGTTTTGTCACATCTTCCATCTCCAGTGTATAGCAGTGCTTTCATAAGCAAGGAAAAATAAATCACAAGGAAGCTGAAAGATGATTGTCTTGCAGCTTTTAATTAGGGAACTGAACCTAATATGCATGATAAAGAAAATTTTAAGCAGCTTATGAAATTTCTGGATTAATAGAAAAAAGCAAAACATGGAAAATGAGAATTACAGGAAGAAAAAAAAAAAAGGGGGTAGAAAGAAATTTGGTTGAGTGCTGTAGGGATAAATGTCCAGAAGCAGAAAGATTGTTAACTGTTTATGCCAAATTAGAACAGAGCATCACAAATGCCTAAGCAAAGCTCCTCAATATAGTCAAGAAACAGGATATTGAGCTCAAGTGGAGGAGCTTCAAAACCTTTTGAAGATTGGGCAATACGTGGGTAGGTGGGGTTATGCCTATATAGTTCATCAATTAATATGAGCTTTTGGCTGTTTGGATGAAAGATAGGTTCTGCAAATGCACAAGAACAGGTGTGTGGAGAGAGGCTGCAAAATGGACACAAAGCTGAGGCACCCCAGTGGGTTTTATGAGATAACGTCTATCGGGGACTGTCTGCAGATGGGCAAACACTCATTTCGAGTGAGAGTTTGAGTGGAAAGCCTGTAAGTAATTTTTATTGGCAAGGCAACATCAGTGACAATTCCCTGTGAGCATATCCATCTTGTGAAGTAAGTGGTTGTCATTTTGCTCACAGTGTACAGAAAAAAAAGCTGCTTGGAGGTTCGGGTAAGAAAGTAAAGTGTTTCAGTGCTTGGATGATTAAGCATCTTTGGATCTGTGAAGGGCACTTATGCTGTCCTTGCCTTCACCTGCCTCTGTCAGATTCCCTTTCATCTGGAGCAGGCACTCATGCTTGCAGATGGGGTGGACATGGGAACTTGTAGACTTGAAAAATGTGCGTGGAAGTATGTGGAGGTACAGCCCTAAAATGAGAAAGGAAAGTTTTGTGATTAACTTAATGACCAAAAGAAATAGTCTTTCACTTCAGGCTTGTTTCCTGCCTTCTGCTGGGCATCAGGAGTGAGCAAGCAAACCAAGTGCACTTCTTGCCCACACAAAGATAGGGGTGTAAGAGAAGGAACAGTTTGGTCCTAGGTCAGCTTGCCTCTCTGTAGAACAAGGAAAATGTTTGTCATGTCCTTTTCTACTGTAGCCAAGGGCAAACGCCGCTTACTGATTTGGGTGTCATGGAGAGCATACCTGACTTGTAATTCTCATTTCTTGTTATAAAAACAAAAACATCACAAGGGCAAAAATACCAGCTAAAATCTCATGTCACTGTCTAGCAGGTACTTAGCAATTTATGTGTGAGTATCGTCACTGTGAATGTGTTGTCCTCATTATCGTATTCTCTTGTGGACACAGGTTAATTGGAAATCTCACGTCCCAGTTTGTTATTCCCATATGTGAGCTGATAGAAAATTTGCACTCAGAATTATGTAAATAAATCTAGGAGGTGAAATGGAAATGTCACCCTCTGTTTTGTATAGGAATTAGTTGTACTCACTTGCTTCCCGCTTTGCTCTTTGAAGAAGTTGGGCACAGGAGTTTCAAACCCTTCTGAAGCCCCTGAGAGCTCCAGTTTAGAACATAAACTGGTGAAAGAGCTCATCAGATCTGTGCTCTTGCAATGCTTCACATCATGTGAACCAGGACCCACAGAGACATCTTCAAAGCTGATGGTAAAAGCAGAGGAACCACCTGCTGCAAGGGAGGTCAGGCAGGAGGTGCCATTCTCATCAGCTCCAGAACAGCAGGCTGCTTCTCCTGAGTTTCTTCTATTTTGTACAAAGGCATTAATTGTCTTCTTACAAAGCACAGAAATGTTCCTTGGGTTTCCTCTGTCTTTTACCTAAACCTCCACCGTTAAGGCAGAATGGAGAATAGTTTGAAAACTGAAAATAATTTTATAAGTGTGATGTTCAGCTTCTGTGGTATTTCTGTGCAAGCCTCATGCAATCCTTATGAGCACCACATAAGCTCCAGGTGCGCAACACTGTGGGCTGAAATATTTTTAAGCTTGGGCAGCTTTATTATCCAGTGTAAGTGACAACATTCCTCCAATTCTGTTGGCTCTTGGATGTCAGCAAACACCTCACTCATGTAAACAGCAGCCCCACTATCAGGTGTCATTGACAGTGCTTTTTGGGTGATGTACAGCATCTTTCCTGGATGGTACCGATTTGGTATCTAAACAGAGCCCTCCTTAGGGCCAGCTGCCATTTCCTCATTGACAGCTGGCATCCAGAAAAAGACCTAGTACGACATTTAAAACTGGAGCCACAGCTGAACACTCACAGCACAATTTCTTTTTTCGATACAGAGTAAACCGGTTCAGTCTTTTCGTCGTGCTCAGTTCTTCATAGCAGTCTGGAAAAGTCCCTTGATAAACCCACTCTGTAAGACTGCAGCTTTTTATAAATTAGCAGGTATGGTTCTCTAGTCTAGCTCTCTCCTTTCCAAGCTCTGTGATGCAGCACTTTTGCTGCAAACTCCCCTCTGTTCTGCGAGAGCCCTGCCTTGTTGCAGTGCAGATAGAATCCCGTACATATGCACTGCTTACGGTATTTTCTGCTTAAGTGAGAACTGCCCCTTGGGGAGCTGAAAGGAGTCAAGAGCAGCCTCATAACACATCAGCCTCCTGGGAATCGCTCACATGCACTGTGAGGAAGGAGAAGTGGCACGTACACAATGTCCTTTCATGCTCTGAAATGAAACTAATTCTGAACAAGCGATAGCCAGCCCTACCTGAGAGAAAAATTGACTCTTAAACTGAGCAATGCCCCAAATCCTGAAGGTTTTGAAGTACAGATGTCATAATGAAAAAGAAAGCAGGGGAAAAAAGTCAGAACTCTTCTGTCAGGTTCCTTTATTTTATTAACCTTTGAAGTGCTGAGTGCATTCATTAGGCTGTTGCTCCGGTGCCTCATTTCAAGTGCCAGCACTGCTGACAAAGGCTCCTCTGCCATCCCCAGCACTCCCCTCAGCTGCCTGGACTTTTTGAAGCAGAAGAGAGAGATATTTATAACCGAGTCAGGCCTCAAGTGAAAACTTGAGGTTTGAATTTTAGTGCTACCTTGGGGATTATTTAAGGTTCAGACTGCAGTTTTATGGATTGATCCTCTTAATGCTTTATAGGCAGATTTTTGTCCCAGCCTTTCACAGGGGTGTGGGAGGCCATGAGGAGGATGACCAAGGTATTTTTTTGGTAATTGTATTTTTAGGAGGATATGTGTGTTGAGCTACATTTATCTCTCAAATAAAATATCCCCCTTTTTTTTTTTTAATTGAAAATGGAAAGCTGCATTAATCCTTTTTCTACTGCCATTTGTTCTGCTTCACTGATTCACAGCAGTTTGAGGACATTGTTCAGACTTCACTGTAATTTTCAAGGGTGTCAGTAATTTCAGATGAAGAAGACAGGCTGGTGCTGTACACATGCACCCTGGGCAGAAGAGCAATTCTGTACTGGCATGGAGACCACTTAGGTGGCTTAATTGGCTTTCTGTGACTTTAATAGCTGGGGTATACCTAAATGATATTTTTGTCTGGCTGCACATGGGGATGTACATCTTAACCTTTTGACAGTTTGTCCTTGTGTAAACTGTTTATTTTCATGATGCAAATGGAAAAAAGCAAGTTGGTCAGAAGAAAGAGATTCTGCCTTCTACACTTCACAAATATTTTTTTTAGACTTGTCTTACATTTATGCCACCTACTGATTTGGGGGGTAATAAAACTATCAGGAGAAAATAAAAATTATATATATGCCTACCTGAATTAAAATGACCCCTCCTCAAAGTATATATAATAAGTTTTAGTTTAGATACAAAATTGGAGCCAGTCTTTTGTAGCTTGTTTCTGTTGGTGTCTCTGCAATATCCCAAGCCAAACTGAATACTCCAGAAATTCCAAGGAAGTTTTAGAGCTGGAGCTGCAGCTGATGTCTAATCCTGTGTCCTCTGAGTCAGTAGCAGAAAACCCACCGACTTCAAAGGGTGAAAATTTCATACATGAACTTTATGGCTCTGAGCCATTTCTAATCAGAGAAACAAAACCCACCAGAAGGCTTATACAACATTCTCCAAAGACCTGTCTTGATGCAGTGAAGCACATAAAAATATTCTTAACCCTCCCACGACTTTGAACTTAGAGCACGGGTTCCAGGACTTGACAGAAAGTATCACAAGCTGTTTGGTATTAAGTCAGCTGTGGCTGGGGCTTGTCCCTCTTTATTTTTTAAGTCACTTGATTTTGATCACAAAGCGCCAGAATGAGGTAGCCAGTCACACACAAGGAGAGCATCTTGTATCCTGGGGTGCTTGATTTGGGGCGCAGCCAGCTCAGCTCCCCACCCTCTCCATCTCCAGGCTGGGGCTTTGCCTTCACACTTTCTGGGCACTAACCTTTGCCAGTATTTGCCCTGAGCAGAAGACAGTTTACTGTCGTGCCTTTCAGGGATTTGCTGCTATCTTAAGTAAAGTTCCTTGTCCGTATTTGAACAAATCCAGATTTGCTTGACAGTGCTTCAAAAGTTTTTGCTGTACAGCGTTGCTTAAGTCAATGTTTTCCCCTAAATGGAGGCTTTGAGAGCTGAAAGGAGCTGCCTGGTGCATGCAAGTGCTTGTCCTTGAAGTCGAGGAGTGAGACTGAGGAGGAGTCTGAAGAAAAATCCCATTTGCTGCAGCTCTAAATAAACAGGTGTTGAAACATGCACTTAAGTACCTGCTGTTGTGTTCCCTATCAGATTATTGATGATGATGATGATGAAGAAGAGAAGAATGGAGTCCTGGCAGCAGTGACAAACAGTTGCAGTGCTCCTGACAATACGAACAAGACCGATTCAAACAAAAGCAAACAAACCAGCACTGACAGAAAAGGGGAGAGAAATCAACACAGTGTGTGCAGCTCAGCAATGTCGGTAATGAAAAGACTTTTCTGTATCTTTGACTGCTTCCATGTTAAAAACCCTTACCACATAGACAACTACGCCAGATTCTCCTTCCCGTTGTCATTCATCATCATTAATGTACTTTACTGGGTGTATTATTTGTATTTCTAAATGTTTTATTTTGCAATATTAGTTTAAAGTTTAGAAAGTGGACATGGGAGGGGAAGTTACGGAAAAATGGAGAAATTATATTTGAATAAAGGGATGTAAAAAGACATGCCACCTTTTCAAGTGTGTCTGAAAATTTTGTTAACTCACTTTTCTGCATTTAAATGTCTGTCATCCAAAACTGGATGTATTTGTATTAGTATGCATGTCCCAAACTACTTATCAAAGGCCAATAAGTCCTTTTTTTAAATATTTAATGTTCAAGTTTGTAAAATCAGAGTTATATTATGCTTGTTTCTGAACTCCATTGAATAAATGTAAAAATGAAATGAAATATTGTTTTCCTTTACTGCTTTCTGTACTCAGTTCCTTCTAGTTTTGTCAATTCTGCACACATTTTCCAGATTATTTAAGAAAATGTTTAATTGCGGATCAAAGCGGTTTTACTGTGTAGCAAGAAACAGTTCTAAGACATGAGCTACCAACACAAACAAATAATCTGTTCATCTTTGTAAGGTCAGAAATATGTATTAAGATCCCTCTACATCTTTAGACACAACTCCCATAGTCATCAATGGCTTTTCTCAGTAAGTGCAGGGCAGACTACAGAAATGGACTGGAGCCAAAAGGTTTAAAATCCAGAGAGATGTATTTCTCTGAGTGAGGATTTAGTTGTTCACCAATCCTTAATGGAAAATGGTAATTTATCCTGACATTTATACTCTGTACTCTGCTCAGTCACAACTGCCTGTGTAACTACAACGTAGAGGAAAAATTTGATATGCTTAATTTTCAGCTTAGTCAATCCTCTTGAACTACATGCAGTTAAAAAAATTTCCCATAAAAGTGGAAAATTTCTTGAACAGAAAAGAAAACCCTGAAAAGAAATAGAAATAGAAAATCCTGTCTTGATAAGATAGGAGAAGTTTTTCACAGATGAAATGATGACCCACATGAGAGAATGGTTACAGGTGATGAAAAACCATAGCAGTCTTTCCAAGTGGTTGCTTCAGTGACAGATACTACAAGCCTGTCCCCTGCACTGCAAGCATAGAAGTTGAAAGGTGCTTATTATTATACCTTTTTCCTGACCATAATGTATGTATCTGTTGTATATGTAGGCATAAATGTGTGCTTGTGCTTTTATGAACTGTGTATTTCTGATGATCAGACTCACTGCACACATGCAAATGTGTACAGTGAGTCTGATCATCAGAAATACAGAAAAGCTCCCCCAGCACGGGCAGACTTGGACACACCTGATCACCAGGGTGCTGCCTGTGAAGAACATCATTACATGAAGGAAGAAAGTGCAAAATACCAGTGTGAGACAGATTTGCCCTTGCTCCCATCTAAATCCATAAAAATCATTGCACACACTGGTAGACAATTTTTAGGTCACTAAAATCCCCTCAGTATTTTTATTTTCTAAGGTTGATGACTGAAAATTTGTTCCCCTGCTGTTATTAGGAATGCCTTTTGCAAAGCTTATTGGGGCAGTGCAGCTTCAAGAACAGTCTAGTGGCTCTTGGCACCTTGTGCCATTCTGGCTTTCATATGAAAGTAAATACATTCAAGAACTCAAATTAGGGCTGCTTGTGTTAATGAGCAACAATAACAATAAAAAGCTATTCTTTCATTTAACACTCTGCTACTGAATATTTAACCTGAAAGCCTTTATCAGGAACAGGCTGTAGGACATTTTTTCTTGGAGGTGTAAAACTGGACTCTCAGTTTCCAGTTCCAAAACTGGACTCTTTTCAATTCTTACTCCCATAAAATTCACAGAAGACAAATATTAAATCTTTGTAGTTTTCTTGAATTTGAAGTTTACATTGTTCCTGAATCTTTTCAAGCAGTTACCTGTCATGTTAACACTAAATTTGAGATTAACATTAACTGCCAGCATAAAGTAAGTGTTTAGAGTTTTTTAGCTTCCAATTTATTTGGAGACAATTCACCTTAAGTATTATTTTTAAAACCTATTGAAAGTCTGAGAATTTTTATTGACAATGCACTTAGCTGAAAACAGAGTCTGTTTTCCCACTGAAGTGCTAATTGTAAGTAGTGTTATATAATGAAGTCCCCCATGTTTTCCTGAAAGAATTGACTGCACAGCCAGATTATTCATTATTTTCCTTTGCATAATTCTGCATTAATTGCTAATTTCAAAAATAAAAATGTGAATTTATTGTAAAAGATGCTCCCAATGGATTTCCAGTGTGGTGTATGAAGAATGAAGAAGGTCATTTGAATTATCCTGTTCAAACATAGCTTCTGTCCCTAGAAACTCCCAAATCCCTTGGAGTTAGTTCTAAAGGCTCCCCTGAGTAAGGAGCATTCATGAACAATTCACTGAATGAGGAACTCAGAGGAAAATGAGAGAGGGGGAAGCCTCTTTCAGTGCTAAGATCAGGGGCCAAAGTTGAGGCTGAGGGAATGAAAATTACGTTGGTTTCATATCTGATGAAAATACCTTGGACTTTTGGCAACCATCTTCTGGTTGACAGTTGAGTTTCTTAGTTTGATTTTAATGTTTTCCAATCAGACTCATAATTCAGAAATGCTGGAGTTGGATACCTGAGGCAGATGTGCAGTGAGGGACCCGAGGCAGGGGAAGGGGGCTATAAAGGAGCTGATGATGCATCCTCCTGCAGTTTGCTTTGCTCCTGGCAGGATGTGCCCTGTTTTCCATGGATCTGAAAGCAGCAGCCAGCCTGAGGAATAACTTTCCTTCCTTTGTGCAATGTCTCCAAGCCCGGTCTTTTAATTGATTCAGCAGCCATCACATGGCTGTTGTGCAGACTAGAAAAACACCTCTTACCTTAGCAAGATCTTTGATACTGTTTTCTTACTAAATGGGAAAGTATTATGAATATAAAATCCTATGCTGAGATATTTAATCAGATAAAATATTTTATTATATTTTTAGATTTAAGACATTTGAAGGTATTAATACTTGCTACCTTTCCTCTTCATCAATTATCTGGTGTTCTTCTGATTCACCTGTACTTTAGGTAAGTATCTCCTGCAGCCTGCTTACTGTGCTGCCAGTTGTGATACTTTGAGAATATTTGAAATATTTCACCTAAATCAAGAGGGAAATACTAAAGAAGGTGATATTTTAGATCAGGTAATTCATTATCCCTCTCATAAGCTTAGAAGGCATTTTAAGTCTCTATCTGATAATTTCTTTTGAGATGTGAAGAACTAAATATCCCATCTGAATACTCCAATCAACACATCTGGCAAGCATAAGAGAAGGGCATCCATCTGTTGATCTGAGTACCCATTTTCAGCACAGTGGCCTGGTTTGGTAAGACTGCCACAGTAACTTAAAAAAAATTTCCTGCTTTGTAAGCCTCATCGGCTTTTTGTGCTAATTATTTTAAGAGAACTGTTATGCCCTTTTTCATGGGAAAATACATAAAAAAAAAAAAAAAAGAATAAAAGGGCGCCCCACGTTGTCACCCTGTAATTCAAAATGAAATTAAATAAAAGATTATGGATTAAAGAAAAACCACCTCTCCCAGTGCAGCCCGGGGAGGAGCTGGAGCTGCCCGAACAATTCGCTCCGTGCAGCAGCAGATGGAGCTCATTAACTGCTCTTCATCCCTGCAGGAGCGCATGGAAACGGCGAGCGCTGGCTAAGGAGGGCTCCAGGGAAAACCTGCTACCGGCTGGCATTTGTGCTGGGGTAACCAGGTCATGTTCGTAGTGACACGTTAATTAAAGTCAGCCAGGACAGCATGGTCAGGTGTATTTCTCACACTGAAGTTCAGGCTTCTCAAGCCCTGATTGTTGTTTCCACCATTTTAGCTGCTGAAATTGAACATATTCTGCCTGTCCACAAAGTGACTTCATGACTGCAAACCCCTGTGTTTAAAGCATGAATTTCCTCTCCTTCTGTCAAGGTTTTCCTCTGCAGGCTGTAATGTTTCAAATCAAAGCACCTCAATATTTCAAGGCAGGCAGAAGAGTGGCTCTATGAACAGTTTCCCTATAAAGATTTATGAATCCTAAATAGATGTTCTCAGGTAGTTCACTGGCATACTGCTAACAGTTTCACAAAGATCAAGATAATTTTAAAAGCCAGTTTCAGTCAAGAAAATTTCCCTTGGAAGAGGGCTGGTTGCTAAGGTGGGACGATGAGCTGGGAGAGTCTTCTGGGTGGATTAATCAGTCACTGCAAGAATAAGCCATCTCAACCTGAGAGCTGAAAACTGGAGTGAATTCTTCTTGTGGAGCACTGGGTGCTTGACAGTGCTTAAAGCAGCTAAGCTGGACATAATTTCAAACTCTGTAATGGATTTGCCATCACTTGTTCTTTAACTTCATAATTAAAACCAGGGGTCCACTTTAATAAAATTGCCAAATTCAGCTTTTCATCATTTTCCATCTGGAGACATCTTTCTTCCTGGTCCCATCTGACTGTCAAACTTTCCATCCTCAGAAAGGATAAGGGGGTATTTGGGGGCATTTCAGTCTCCTGATGTGAGTTTACTCATATAATTTGGGTTCTGGGTTTCTTTCCAAATTGGAATGGACCCTATTTTCCTATTCCAGATCAAACACAGACAGAACTGCAGAAGACAAGAAACCCCAGAAGATTTTAGCACCATCACATGCGTGCACAAACCACGACCCTGATTCATTTTGAAATTCTGCTCTGAAGTTTAATCCAGATTTAACCACTGGATAACTTCATCTGTAAAAACACACAAATCTCTCCACAATCTTGTTTTCCTGCTGTAGCAGGTAATTTTGGAACCTAGACAGTGAAAGGGTTTAATGCCAGGTTTATTTGATTTCTCCTAAAGGCAAGGAATTTAATCTTTCTGTTTTAAAATCAGATCAGAAATGGATTCAGAATAGCAGCTCTGGTTCTGGTTGGGGCTTGGCCACTTTGGATGCAGAACAAGCTGACAAAACCAGAAAAAAGTTAACATGAGAGTATGAAATGGAGTTCAAACCTGAATTACAGGCTGACATGCTCAGCTTGTCAGTGCCCCTGGTCCTCATGTTAAAGTTATGGGTGCTGCATCTCAGAAACAGTAACAGGAGAGGCTGGTCACCATGGGCAAAGCTGGCATTGCAGGCACTCACATTTTCTTGGAAAAGAGGGAAGAAGGGATTGTCTCCTCCTTTTCTATGTCCCAGTTTGGTTATTTATTGAGCACCTGCTTTGAAAGAGTGCCAGTACAAGGTGACCAAAAATGCTGCATTAGTCTCTTCTACAGGAACCATCTGTTCATTGTGGGCATTTGAAGGCTGATCCATTGGACTCATGTGCTGGATCATGTTTATAAGTCAGTCCTAATCAAAGTGCTTTCCATTCACAGCAGTATATTTTGGATATCTAATGAATACAACTGTCATTTTTGTGGGGTTTTTTTTTTGTTTGTTTGTTTCTTTTTTTTTTTTTGGTGGTATTTTCCATTCTTGTGAAGAAAAGATCTGTAGGAAAAGCTTCCACCCTATGCTCAGTATATGAGTTGGCTGCAGGGATCCAATCCAATCCTTGCTTACCTTGATAACCTTTAATTGCATTTTGGAGAACAGAACTGACAGTGTTGACCTCAAAATAATAATACAGCAGATTAAGTCTGAAAAAGTTTTTTAACTAGGCGAATATAAATGAAACCTTGCTCTCTGCTTCTTTATCAGGAAGATAAGATATTAAGCATTATTTTATCTTTCCCCTTTATCATCTTTGTTTAAGTATTGGGCTCAAGTATCATTACTTTTTGAGGTTCTTTCATAATGAAAGATTCTGAGAGCCTTGTAATTTTTTTTCATTAAAAGGAAAAAACTAAAGTATGATGTGCAAATAACTATAAACTTTGAAGTCTGAGGCTTCCTATGCCCCAGGATAATTTTAATTCTACTGAACAACCTTTTCATGGAGTGCTAGTCCACATTTTGTGAAGCCTGATAATAGGAACTGATGGCTCTGGAGACTTCCATAATTTCCATACAGGACTCCTTAGGGATGCCAGCTACATGGCTGACCCTCACCATTTCAAACCTACATATTCTTACATATGCTACTGTTCTTATTTCAGGTGTTACAAATGGCCAGACTAAATCATACAAATTCCTTATGCTGTTGCTGTCCTTACCAGCACATTCCAGCTGCTGGGTAATGGGAAATATTTTCTTTGGTTGATCATTCCTACCATGCAGCTCCAACTGACTATTCTGTCATCTTTAAGGCCCATGAAAAGCCAAAAGGAAGAAGAGCCAGTCCCTTTAATTCTACCCTAATAACCTAAATTCCCAGTTTCTAAATTACCACTTCTGGGCCAATAACTCAAAGTTGCATTTGCCTTGGGTTGCCACACATTACCTTTCAAGAAGACTTGGACAGTGCCTGACCCTTTGTTTCCACAGCCCAGCTGTAGGTTTCTGTTCCTGTCAGCAAGTGCACACAGTAGCCTGAGCTGGATTCCATTCCTGTCAGACACCTGGAATTACAACACAGCTCTTTACCAGCAGGATCAAAAGCTGTTCCTGGATGTTTTGCATGTCTGCACATGCCTTTTTTCCAGCTCTAGCATTTCCCTTCCCAGAAGGCTCTACATTGTTCTGTGATAATGTCAGGTCTCCAGATGCACTGCCATGCTGTACTAAAGATGACAGACGAACAAGCCAAAATCATCAATTTTAATGATATTTCAGCATCATCCTGGTCCTGTGTCATTCCTGTGTGTACTTCAGCCATCAATCTGTGTTTGTCTAAAGTGGTTCATGCCAGAACTTTAAATGTGGAGAAAGCTGAAGCGGCCAATTTATTGTGTTTTGACAAGGACAAGCCTCATCTGGCAATCCAGCCAGGCTGAGTGCATCTGGTTAATAGTGCATCCACTTTCTCAGATCCAAATTGCTCTGTTAGTTTTCATGACCCTCTTATCTCTGTGCTGTCTCCATCCACCCCGATTTCCTTATCACATAATAGGATTGTGCCCATATCTTCCAATTTCATTTCCATTGGTTTCCAATCTGTGGGATGCTGGGAGCGCAGGCTGGTCCATCAGCCTCTCCTGCTGAGATGGGATCACTCACCCTGAAATGCCTCATCTGCACTGCAGGGAGCTCCTGGCATGGCTGATCACTGCCTTGGCCTCTTTGGGCTTCACTTCTGATTTGAATCACTCCCTACACCAAGGGGAACCACTCTCCACACCTCTGCCTGTCGTGGGCTCTGCAGTGAAAATCTTCAGAGAGTTAACTACAAGTTAGATGTTTCAATACATATGAAACTAGTCCATGCTGTCTAATATTTTGAACACACTCTTTTATTTTTATGAAATATGGTAAAGGAACAGAAATCTCAGAGGCAGGACATTCATACAAGACTTATGTAAATAGATGTCCAGGTCAGAGAGACATCTGAGAGGTCCCCACTGAGAAAAACACTACAGCAAGAGCTGGAGTCTTTTTAAATCCCAGAGAATACACACTGAAGAGGGCACATCGAAATGTCTCAAATGCAGAACAAGCTTCAGTCACAATTTACATCTTCCAGACGTGAGAGTCAATCAACACTGAACCAAAAATCTGGAGAAAATCAAGCTTCATTAGCTCTAATATTCATGAGTTACTTCTCTCCTCCAGTCCTCAGAGACTAAAAGTGAGGTACAAGGTCAGAGGCACTGCTCTCTTCCTTTTTTTCCCTCGAAATTGCAGTGGGGTTTAGAATTTACTTCTTCAGCTTGGTCCTTTGAGAATACCATGAAAACAATGCTGGTACAGCTATAGAAAAATATTTATATTCCTAATAATCCTCTTGCTCTTACTTTCCCCCCATCCTCTGCTCCTTCTTTCATCTTTATAAATCTTTGTAAACACACTCTTTTAGAATGAGATTTTTCTTTTTTACCTGAATTTAAATCTCTCTTGGTGGCATGAATTAGACAAAAATCAGCCTGTCCCTTGTCCCTTGCACCTTTGGCCCTGGTTGGCCTTATGGAAATCAAACTGGAATATACAAGGAAGAAGAGTTAGTGGAAGAACTGGCTTCAAGTTTGCACAATAAAAAAAAATAATAATAAAAAAGGAACAACTAAAGTAAAAATATCAGTTGGTAGCTGAAAGAAATTTATTGTATTCATCTCCCACGCAGATGAAGTATTTGTGATTCTGATAAAGAGCAGGTCAGTGGAATTTTACAACATATGCAGAAGGTATTTTACCTAGAACTTGAAGAAGAAAATAATGATCAGAAGAGGGTGCTCTCAGCTCATGTTCTTTTGGTTTTGTTTTGAACATTTTGGTAGAATTCAGCAGAATTTTCTTCTCTCTTTTTTGACATTAATAAAAGGTCTCTTTGTAATGTATTTTCTGGGATTTTTCACTAAATAGATTGCTCTTCTTACCGCACCATGTGCAAAATACAGGCTCAAGGTTTTGATTCCAGATTTTTCTATGTGTTTCTGAAAGCTTTCTGTAGTATTAGCTGAAGTCATTTCACAATGAGCTTTGTGTCTGGGCTCCCACTATTTTCTAGGTTATGTTTATGTTCTCAATCTGTTGAAGTTAGCATTTACAGGAACTGATTTCCTTGCACCTATGACTGAGTGCTGTGGAAAACTTAAAAAATTGCAAGAACAGCAATTCATTCAAATATAAGTTGCATTTTTAACCAGACATGAAAAAAACCCAATAATATATAGCTTCAATGATCAATTCCAGTGATTGAAACATCCCCCATGTCTGAGTAGTCACAAAAAATTTTATTAGTTGATCTTTAGACAAGAATTTAATAAAAACTTAGTGCTGCCAATGAGATTTTTAGCAAAGCATTTGACCACAGAGTTCACTTCAGGGAGCATGATATATCAGAAAATACCTGACATTTGTTAAGTTTTATTAAAGCAGTGCTGATATCATGGATAAAAATAAGCCTTTTAAAAGTTAGTTGATATATGGGTGCAGTTTTTTCCATTTTTTTGGATCACCAGTCTTTAAAGGTGATGAAACTGTGCTGTGCATGCAACACTAGAGCCCAAGAATAAGTGATGGCTATAATCCCAGATGTTTGCAGACTCTTTCCTTGTCTGAAGTGGTGAAGCACAGGGTAAATTCAGGCAGAAGGAGGGCACTGTCTTTTAGTTGGTGCAATGCAGCATTTAGCTCTGGTCCAGCCTGCTCATGGAAGAAATCTCTCTGACTCTGATTCCCCACTATTGCCCTTTTTCTAGAACTTGAATAAAGTCCTGTGTAGCCATCTTTTATCAGCACATACCAAAACTGCCTGGAGGGGGAGAGTCGTGCTTGTATTGAGCAGCAGTGATTGGAATGGGTTGCAAGAGGATTCTCACTCTTTGTGCCTGTGTAAATGTATTTATCTATGCCTAATGTGCCTGTGCACATATATCCATGTATGTCTGTACATGAGTTGTACAAATTTGTCCTGAAAAGGCAGGATTTTATTAATGGATTCCTTCTGCACTTTAGACACTGTTTTTCAATTTTGTGCATCAATGGTCAGGTCAAACATCGAACCAAGTAACAAACAGGGCTCCTGCAGGTCCACGTGCAGAGAGGGGCTCCTCATCTGAGGCTTTTGGAAAAAAGTTAAGAAAGTGAACAGAGGGAAAAACAGCATCCCTGCCTCACCATGTCTGTTTTCATGTGGGGAAAAATGGCTGATGTTTGCTAGGACTCTGATTAAGGAAAACCTGTCCTCCACCATTTTAGACATAGGTTTACACTTTCATTTTCTCCCAGAAGAAAGGGATGAAATCAAAGTTAGGAAACACACAAAAAAGATCAGTTTTCTCATGTAAAGTTTACCTGAAAGCACCGTGTTACAAGGCAGTAAGGTGTCACTGCTATTCTAAGGATTTCCATCCAGGTCCCTGCTGTCCCTGCACTCCTGAACAGGACAGGTAAAAAATGAAGGAACCCTGGGCTGCACTGTTCCAGCTGTCAGGAGAGGAGCTCATTTCTGGCCTTGTATGTTTAGTTATAAAGTGGGATCCAAAGGTGTAATACAGAATAAAAGATGAATTATTTGATATCCAAAACATACTGAAGGAGTGAAGTCAGAGACCACAGGTCACCCTTGCAGGCTGGGAGAGTGTCTGGAGGGTCAGCAATGAGTGTGCATTAAGGAGTCCTAGGGAAAAGCAGGAACAGAGCCAGCAGGTCAGCAACAAGCCAGCACAGACAGAAAGGCCACACACACCCTCTAATCACACTGGTTGTGAAAGAGACACTAAAATGTGGAAAGAAATTGCAGGGGGATGTTCACAAAATCACAGCTGACCTCTCTGAGACTTGGACAGGGAGCATAGATATAAATGATCTGCACTGCAGCTAAAACACTGCATTGCAGACAGTAGAACAGTTTTGCCCTTAAGATCTAGCAAGTATTACAGACACAAATGTGTGTAAAGCATGACCTGAGAGCTGGTAACATGCTGCTTCCTTTGCTGCCTGGCAAATGCAGTCAGATTTGGCTGAGGGAAAAGAGATGTTAGCAACAATCTCTCAGTTTCTAAATGCCTGGAAGAAAATTGGCAGAAGTGTAATGAGAGCCCTATAAAATGACACTTTGAAAAGTATCAATCTATTTCACCTATTTCCAAGAGAACTTTCTACCCAAAATGGGGCTGCTGCAGTAAGAAAGGGGAGAGACAATCCCATCCCAGAACACCACAATTTCCTTGTCTGATTGCCTTTGCATTTGTTGAGGTGTAAGCTGAACAAAAGAGGAGTCTGAAGGTTTGATTTTCTATAGATTTTACTTCCCACTGACAAACCAGCAAAAGGAGCACTGTAGTGTCACAGAGCACTGGCTTGAGATTTTCTGAGACTTTAGTGACAGCTCCAGCTCTGTTGGTGTCCTTTTCAGCTGGAAACTCCTCTCTTACTAACTTTTCACATAAAAGTGATCTCTCTAATAGACCAAACTATTGCCAGCACTTACATATTACTCTTTAATGAAGAGAACAGATTTTGAGTAGGACTTTGGGCATCCTACTCTGCTGGATTACAGAAAAGGCAGAAGTACTGGATTTTGGGATATCTTCTAGTCCTCTTTGTCTCTATGATGATAAGGCAAGGCAAGGGCAGGCACAAAGGCATGTGATAAGTAATATACTGAAGATAACTGCCTGGATTTCAAATATTTCTTAATAAAAACCAGTGTTAATCAAAAGCAGACAGTTTATCCTTATGAACTCTGAATCACAGCTTTTTGGATGTATAGGCTAACAAACATGAGTATATACTACATAAAACAATTATATGAAAACTAATTTGCAATAAAAAGCTACCTTGTTTTTAAGGCAAATTTAAATAAAATGTTCCAAAAATCTCTAGTTTTTCTACTTCAGTGGAAAGAGATGATTGCTTTTCACAAGAAGTCATCATAGCATTTTCTCTGTTTGATGCCTCAGCCTACAAAGAGTGATCTGAATCATTTCACTACTGAAAATATCAAAGAGCAATGGGTTGTTTTTTATAGGTCACAACAAGAAATTTATATTCAATGTTTCTGTCTTGGTTTGTCTTTAACTTCACCAGCCCAATCACAGCTAGCAAACGAACTGTAAATTGTTGCTCCTCTAGCTCCGCTATCTGAGGGAACAACAAGCTGTAAATTGCTACACTGTGCATATTTTTGAATATTCTCTTTTTTGTTTTGGCTTGTATTCTTATTTTGGCTGTGCCTGAGAACCTGAGCTGATTACAGGTACAATGTAGATCTCTATTTGTTGGCAATTGCTATTCAGCTAATGATTTAATCTCCTGAAATTTTTGAATAGCTTTTATTGTTTACTGCTAAATATTTTTACTATTCATAAAGAGCCAGGTTTTGAAAGCTGTTGCTAAGCCAACTTGCCTCCAATGATTTGCAATGATTTGACATTAAAAGAAAGGACCACTAGTGTATGCATTTTCCTGGATTCTACTTTTCAACCAATTTTTAATCACCTGCTTCTGAGTGACAACCACTTTACTGCAGGTGGGGTATCAGCACAACAGCTAGAATGTCTCCTGCTTCTTTCAATAGCCAGCACGAGGGTTTACCAGGGCAATTTTGGACCTCTGAGGAAAATGTAAGCAAGAAAAATACAGAAATCCTGAACAGACTTCAGACTATCATACATGTTTAAAAAAATCAGGATGGATTTCTGCAATAAAACTAAAAGCAAAGGGTATATGACTGATTATGCACCTTTTACCCCTTGTTGGTAAAGTCTGCGGGATTCATCTCAGATATTTTAAATTAGGGAAAATGAAACTAAAACCAGCAGCAGCTGGGTCTGGATTCATAACCCAGCATTCAGGATTCAAGCATTTGTAAAAGCTGAATTTCTTTTCTCCAATGACAACAAAAAATGCAATGCATGTTTTACAGTTAAAGTTCATTTGTGTATAAAGAACCACAAAGTTATTTCCTCATTGCAATGACTGTAATTGTATTGCTTCAGATAACCCACAGACATTTCTATAGGACAGAGAACTATTCAGTACCATGTGAATTCAATCCTTTTCAGAATTATCACAGCTGGAGGATGGGGAATAAATGACTGAATGAAGGTTTGCAAAATCCTGCTCTGCACTGACACAGAGATTTCAGCTATTCATGGAATTGTTTTGGGGATCTCTTCATAGTAAGTTATTTTGTCTATAAAACTTTCCAACAGTCTTGTATTTATATTTAACAATACATATGTCATTTTTTCACATTTGAGATCTTTTTAAGGTGTATGTTTTTAACACTGACTTTTCAAAGACTTAGAAAACTCTATGTGGTTCACTTTGGGGAATTTTGTCTAAGTAGAGGATTGAAGGCTGATTCCTGTGCTTAGATTTGAAGATGAACAGTAATCTGAGTTTAAAATGCACTTTCTGCCCAAATGCAAATCTTGCTGAAATCCTGCCACTGAGAGAGCTGAGCCTGAGTCTATTACCAGGTTAAAGAAGTAAAGAACTACCTGGCTGGTTTAGTTTGCTAGTAAAGCCAGTATCTAATACTGATAATGCCTCTGGAAGTACAGAGTTAAAATTCAAAGAGTTTGAAAGGAAGCCATTCAGATGTTATCACTGTTCAAGACCCTACAGAATTAAGATAATTGAGCTATATTTAATCTTTGCACAAATGGCAAAAAGACTTTTCATTACATTTATGAATTGGCTACCAATCTCCAGTTCCTTCCTCTCCCTTTCCTCAACCCTGATATATGAGTTGCATGTGAGTTGGATGCTTTGGAAAATGAACCATTGGAATAAAGCATGATTTTTTTACAATTTTATTTTTATCAAGGGAAATAATTTCTGTAATCAGGTGTGAAGCAGGACCTGAAGCCTTGTAGCCAACATCTAACAGAAAAGGCCTGTGGAAAGATGGGATTGTTCTTGAGTACAGCCCTCTCCCTGACCAGTCAGCTGCAGTGTAACATGCATCCTCCTCCAAACTGGAACTTTCCAAATGGGATCAACTGCACACAATCCATAGTTGTTTGTTGTTGGTAGGGGTTTATTTATGTTTTAATATTGTCAATTGAATCATGAACAATAAAAAGGATTAAACCATCGATATTGAAACTCAGAGAAAAATATCACTTGCTTCTGCAGCTTGTCATTTGGAAAAAATAACATGATCCACTAGCCAAGCAGCACAACAAAAATTATAAATCAATAAGACTGAAATCCCCACAGTATCGTCTTTCTTTCAGCCTTTCCCCAAGACTTACAGTTGTGAGATGTCTGCCAGAGAAGTAACACAAAATGCTCCAACACAAATAAACAAAATAGTTATTCCACCTAAAAGTTCAGATATGTTTTTCTTCTTAACTACTGCTCATATGTGTGTGTGTGTATATATATATATACACACACAGACACATGGGCCTATATATATATAGGCTTTATACTTCTTAATCATCTTCATTTTGTGTTATCCCCCTGGTGTTATCTCCCGGTCTCTTTGCTTTTCCAGCCAGGAAAAGCTTCAAGGAAAGAAAGGGCCAATGCAATTCCATCCCAGACCACAAGTGTCCCTGCAATATCTTTCCATAGGCCTTTTCTCAGATGTTAGCTAGAAGGTTTTTGGTCCTGCTGCACACCTTCCTGTGCTTAGATGCTTTAGTTGAAGATGAACAGTAATGGGAGTTTAAAATGTATTTTCTGCCCACATGCAAATATTTCTCCATTTTGGTGGTAAGAGGATCCTTTCTATGGTGTGTTCACTGCATTCTACTTAAATATTATCTCCTAATGTATCTGGCTCAGTGTATTTACTGAGCTAGTGTAGATCATACTCTTAATTGAAAACCACTGAGCTCAATAACATTTCAGAAAAATGTCAATAGTCTGCCTTATTATATCACAACCTTTTCAAATATTGTTTCTCAGGTAATTTGAAAGTTAGTCACAGGACATGGTAAATAGCAATCTGAAGGAAAATATGACTGATTATGTCTAGATCCATGTTATTTGCAGACCAAGTACCTGATTAATTTTCCAATGGAGGTAATGAAAAATTTTTGTTTGACTTCAATTGAAGTTTTGTCAGACTCTCAAGCCTCCAGGTAAATTAACCAATGGGAAAGGAGTGTGTTAATGTGTGCCAGCAAACTCTTGCCTAAACGTCTTAAGATCTGAAATGTCTGCAACAAACAAATGTTACTAAATATGTCTGATGGACAGATCAGATTTTAATTGTTTTCCAGATGGATAACAGTGATTTGAGAACATAAATGTGAACATCCTTCAGTATATAGGGAGATATTTTTTTCCACTACTTGTAATTTGTGTATTGAGCTACAAATGATGGCAATCAGGAGTGAGAGTAGCAAAACATTTTCCTGATCTAAAACCTATTTTCATAGTAATTAGGTTTGTAAAACAAGACTAGGCAGGTGAAGATTACTTACTAATTGCATCTAAACACAACTGAGGAAGATGGGCTTAGCACCATTTTTGCCCATATGCAGAGACTGACATGAGGACAACCCTACTGTAAATTATTCTGCATGCCCTGAAGACTTCCATGCATGGCTTGCTCTGAATTTATTCCCCAAATGCACCACTGAATGGGAAGTGTTCTCAGCAGAGAGCTTCATAGACATGGGTTTATCGCTTTTTAATTATGGCACATGAGTCTGTTGACATTGAGAGTGAGTGCTGCACATACCCCTGGTTCTGAAACTCTTCTGTTGTCTGTCTTTTACCCAATTTTATTAGTAGTGATTGAAATACTACTTACCATTCTTCTGTACTCTGGTTCTGTCATTCTTTGCCTGTGTGCCAAAAGCAATAGCTGGTTTTTATTCCAATCCCGTGTTCCACTGCTAAATGTCTGTTAGTCTCCAAGTACTAATTAACTCACTGAGGAAATCAGACCTGTGAGGCATTCTTTCAATTTTGATAGACACTGGGAATCAGCATTTGGGCAACTCTGCATGTATAACTGAATATAAAGCAAAAGCTTTCTAACTGAGCATCTAGAGGCAGTGTACCTTCCTGCCTGCTTGAGCTTAGAACATCTGAAATCTTTCCATTCCTTGGACCTGCTCAGGCTGGCAGAAATATCATCAAGGTAAAGTTTCACATTGATTCCTTGGATTTAGCCTTTGGAGCTTGCAAAGGATGAGGAACAATGCAGTGATGTTTGCTGATGGATTGGAAAACCCAGGTAGTCTTGCATGAAAAGGTGAAGGGATATGAGTTGAGGCACCCCTTTCAGAGTTTGCACATCCATAGGTTTAACACATTCTCTCTTCTGCATTAAACATAAACATCTAATTATAGCATGTTTCATAGATACATGATCCTCATGAAATAATTTAGAGACTCTCAAAATATTTTAGTAACTTGCCATAATCAAAAATAAGAACTTGAAAATTCAGCAGAATTGGCTAACTTCTGGTTTTCTAAATGACCAGTGTCTTGATGGCTTTAGGTGGTGGGGTTGAGGAGACACCAGAATCTACTATAGGTTTTCCCATTTTCAAGGAAGGCAATGACAGCACATCACGGGGTGTCCTTGGGTCGCAGTGAGTGAATTCAGAATCCCTAAAATGATTACTTTTATCTCTACTTTAAAGGACAGAGTAAAAATGAGCTATGAAATATCTTTTCTATTTACATAAACAACAGATTATCATACATAGCAGTACTCCTAGCAGTACAGCCTAATGAATTTACAGAATCACTTAGTTTTAAAGTATACCACTGATAAATTTTAAAGATAAGGTTAATTTCAAGGACTTGTATAAATTTGTTTTAATGCTGAGATGTGACTTTCAATCCATAAATCTGGGAAAAATTTACCCAGCACTCGGTAACTATAATTTTCCACAAATTAGCTTACACAGGAGTATAGTTAATGTGGGTGGAAAGAAGATGTCACAGAGTTTCTCTCCTTAAATATTTCCACTATCTCAAATAACCTTCTATTTGTTACTGGGCAGTCACAGCAGAGCTGCTGAAGTTTATCTGTGCCTTGAGGCCCACAGAAAATGCATGATAAAGATAAGAATAGCCCAAAATATCTTCATTTTGTATCCTCATATGTTGTTTTTCTTCCTCAATTCTATTCTCTTAACAAAAAAGACAAAGTCACATATGTGATAAATCCATACCATAAATTGTCCTGCATTAGTTGTTTTTTTAACTTAATCTTCAATACAAAGTTTGCAGTCAATATTAATTAATTTGATTGCACATAACTCAGAAGGACGTGTAATTCTGATTTAAAAATTCTCCTAATTTCAAGGAAAATATTTATTATATTTGTATTTAATTACAACAGCCATAAAAAATATTTGTAGGAATTGTGTATAAAACGTAAGTGGCAGAAATATTTTGTTCTCCAATGGGATCTTGTCACTTGATACCATTAGTTTCTGAAAGAGGCAAGCTTTTCTGAGGTAGCAAGCACATTCAGCTCTGTCCCTGCCCCAGAATGCTGCAGACCAAAGCCAGAGCTCCTGCCCCCCCCATGGCACAGGGCTGTCTGACACAGCCTGGTGTCACCTGTCTGCTCCCTCCTTTCCCTACTGGCTGTGCTGTCAGCTGCCAGAATCCTATTTTTATTCTATTTTAACTGAGTTTAGAAGCTGAAAACCAAAAATGCAGCCCCAGGTGACCAAAGTATTTCCAAGAACCTCCAGTGCCGTAGCAGAGACTCCTGCTGAGGACACTCATCAGTCATCATTCTGCTCCCTTGCTTTGCATTGCTTGATGCTGCTGCTTTGTCTTGCTATTTTTTAACTCATGATATATTCAGTAAAGGTTTGCCTTGCAATAGTTTTGAGCCCAGGTATTTTCAACAAGCTTTCTTGGTCTGAGCATCCCCGTGCCCAGTGTGCATCACAGAGTCCCTGCTGAGAAATGACTCATGTTATTTAGTTTAGCCTCAGCAGACTTTATTATGGTTTTACTTGCCTTGTTCAGATGCAAGTACTTTTCCCCTCTGAATTACTATTACTGTTTTTCACACTTTTATAGGTCCAATGAGGACTAGGTACCTTGCACCAGAGGTTGAAGGACGAGTAGTAAAATCCCACAGCATAAAACTATCTTGCAATGCAATGAGGATTTCCACAAAAATTCCTTTCCCAAAAGAAAATAGAGACAAATTCTGGTCAGAGTGCAGCAAAATGGGAAGTTAATGCAGACCAAAACTTTAAACAGATCAGAGTGGCCTAATTAAGAAATTTATTGTTCATGTGCTCACGTCAATTATGGAATCTTGCAAAACAAATATGCAACGAATCTGTTTTGTGAATTATGCTGATAAGAAGTGAGACTGTGAGGGATGAGAGGAAAAGGGTATGTGCTTCACAGATGGAAGGCTAGGAAGAAAATTAAAATTCCCTTGCTGGATTAAGTTTCCAATGGCTAACATTTTTATATCCGGAGCCAGATTATCAAGTGAGATCTCAGCCCTGGGAGAGTTTCTGCCCACAAAGCCCACCCACTCACAAGAACTACTTAATATGTAAAAGTCAGCTGCAGTCTCTGACTGTTGCTGGTACACAGAGCAACCTGTAAGTCTTCCTGTCATCTGTGATTTTAATCTGCAATGTAATATCAACCACTCAGCTAAACCCGTGCACTCAGAATATCACATTGTCAGACGCGGCTGAGTTACAGCAGGGACAGAAATTAAACAAGCCTCCAGGTTATTTCACTACTTTCTCTGTCTAGAAATAACAGACCATTATTTTGTTTTAAGTACAGAAACAGTACCCTGGACTCCATATTTACAATAAAATCAGAAATACTTTTCTGGAAAGCTTGAAAATAGTTTAACTTAAAGAGATTATAGGACAGCTCTGTTCTTCTTCAAAAGAAGACAGAATAATAAACAGACATAACTCCTCTTTCACAAACACACTCACTATAATTTCTAAGCTCTGTTGCTGGAACAATTCCTATTCTATTTCCAGCATCCCAAAGAGCAATGACACACAGCACTCACTACAATGCTCCTTACATCAGAAATAAAAGGAACAAGAGCAAAATGAAAGTGAACATGGACAGACTTTCCATTACTCCCATTTTCTAAAGTAAACCATTTTTCTCTCTTATGATCTGCCCCTGCACATAGCTGGTAGATGAATGCTTCCCCTTACTTTAGATGAACCATCTGTGTCAGTAAGGCTTGCAAGAGAGAGCTCTATTCAGCAACTAAGAACTACTGCTGGCTAAAAAATAGAAGTGGCTTTCACAAGCTATTTTTAAAAAAAAATCTTTATTTTCATTATATTTTGGAGCCTTATATATTTTACTCCATACATTGGAAAAATGATTTTCACTCTTGTCAGCTCTAAGAATTATTGAAGGTGAATTGTCAAACATCTAGCTTTGAAAAAGGTGTTAGAGTGTCAACATTTTTGAATTTCCTGTACTCTGCAGGGCTTCTGGAAGAATTAGAAATTTTATGTTAAAGTTCTAAATATTCAGGTTTGGCCTAGGCATCACTGTTTTATATTGCATGGTTTCACTGTATCCAGATAATTTGCAATGTTTTAATGTGCATTCTTATTTCAGAAGAATTTAAGACTCAAGCACTAAACTGATAATTAGATTGTTCCTTTTAGTGCACTAAACACATCCTCATCTGGCATGCTTTACAGTCCGTCCACTATGTATGATAATGTCTCAGTACAAGACTCGCCCTGTCTTGTCTTCCTGATTAATTAGAAACAGATTGTAGCCAGAGCTTTGACTGGTGGAAAGTGATTGTTACACAGCCAGGGACAAATTATTTTCCCACAGAGCCACTCCAGTATTCTAAAGCCAAGTTTAAAAATATCACAACATTTTAATATTTACATTCATCGCTCAAAAAATAATGAACACATGGAAGAATCTGTAAGATACAGTATTACAACTGTCATTGTTCATTTTATGGCACAGTGCAGGAGTTGATCTAATTCTTCAGTTGTTACAAAAAACCGGTTTTGGGGCCAAATTCTTGTAGCATCTGTGTATAACTATCCAGTACAAAATTGGCAGTGAAACGCAGTTATACAGGCAGGAAGCTGTTTATCCTCTGTTATTTTCTGTATGGTTTCCTATACCATGCTTGGGATCATAACTTAAGAAGATCCTTTTCTGAGCCACAATGAGGGGGGTGTGAAAAATCCAGCATGCCCACTTCTGTCTTATGTTGTTTGTACACTCAGTGCCTCCCCAGGGGAAGAAAAGAGTTTTTCATTTTGGTTTTACTTCCTCTTGTTGTTATTTTTTCTGTTTATGTTTATTTGTGCTACAGAAGCAGACGCAAAAGAAATGTTCCAACCTGTCTGTGCTCTGTCCTTCCTTCCTGGGAGCAATTGTCCTGCAGCCCAGAGTAGTAGCTCCTTTTCTGGCCTGTCTTCCTTGGAGGAGACTAAAATCAGAGTTTCAATGTACTGAGTTGCATGAAGACAGAGGGGCAAAGCTTTATCTTAAATCTTTCTTCCTAGATAATATCTAGATTTTTCCTTCCAATAACTAAAGGAGGTTTATAAGAAAGACGGGGACAGAATTTTTAGTAGGGCCAGCTGAAATAGGACCAAGGATAATGGTTTTAGACTAGAAAGGGTAGATCCAGACTAGATAAAAGGAAAACCTTTTTTTTATGAGAAGGGTGGTGAAACACTGGCACAGCTTGCCCAGAGAGGTGGTGGGTGCTCCATCCTTGGAAAAATTCAAGGCTGGGCTGGATGATGCTCTGAACTGGACTCCCTTCCTTGCCTGGGAAGCAAGGGAGTACAAGCAGGGCCAGCAGAGAGCAGAGCACACAGCGGGAGCATCACGGGAGCATCACGGCACTGCAGCAGAGACAAAGCAACGTGCAGAGGAACAAAGGGCCCCGGGATCACACGGGTTGCACACACCTATAGGAATCCTTGTTTATTTTTCCTTCACAAGAAAAAAGACAAATTTTCCATCAGCTTCCTCAAACTAAACTCAAATAGCTGTCCTGGCTCCTGGGCATTATGGGAATGGGCCTATGGTATAGATGTTCAGGGAAAAGTTCTCCTTATTTGTTTAGTTCAGCAAGTAATGTTGTCTGTTGCTCAAGTTAGGTCTCTTAATTGCTGAGGTATGTTTTATTTAAAATTTAGTTTATATGTTTATTGTGAATAAAATTCAGACTGTAAATCATCTGAGGATCAGCACCATTTTTTGCTGCAGCTTCTTACATTGAGTTTTTATTGAGCTTCACTTCAGTCTCTGCCTGTCACCAGGGTTACACATTTTAGAACAATTGATAGAACTCTGAAGAGTTCTATGAAGAGATAATTTATTAAACTAACCTGTAGTTGTCTCCTTTTTAACACATTGTGTAACATCAATTTAGCAGAAAGTTGGTGTCACTTTCTGGAGGCTGTAAGGTGCAGACACTTTCTCATTCTGTTGTTGACATCCATGGATACTGGAGAGCTACATATGGTTATATCTGCTGAGGGTCAGCCACAAACCATGCAGCACAGCACAAACAGAACAGTAGTATTTTGTACAGCAATACGTGAAATCCTGATTTTCTTCTATATGTTTAAAATATCAAGTGAAGTATTTCTGGGGCAGCACTCTTGGGGGTTTTTTGGTGTTTGTTTAAAGTAACATTTTCCAGCACAGAGAAATTTCTTTGTATGTATAAAAATAATTCAAAATGTGTGTACGGGGTACTAAACAGAGGTATGTTTTGTTCTCTGTGTGTTTTAAAACTGCTTTGTTTAAATACGGTGTAGTGGTCTGGAGTGGATTCTTGTCAGCTAAATTAAACTTATTTAGTAGCTGGCACTTGTGTGTTGCAGACAAGCAGCTACAAAGAATATTATGTTTGTACAGCAATTGCTTAAAGTATTTGGGAAAGACTGTACCTTTCTCCATCAGGTAACAGAAATGTCAAATGAGTTTGGAAAAAAAAAAGCCATGAAAGAAAGTTTATAAGGATGTGTTTCCATGGCTTACACTTTCATCAGGTTTTAAACCAAGTCCTTCAGCTGCACTCCTGGTGCAAAATTGTATCCTGTTATGTGATTTTCAGACCTCCAGTACAGATGTGCCATTTCTTAGAAACATCACAAGTTATTTGCTCAAAGAGAGAATCAAATCTGCGCGAATTCATTAAGTCAAGCACAAAACTGTAAGTGCATATGATGAGCCATATGTTTCCCTAAAGAAGTTTTGAATCAAATGAATGAATGTTTACACAAATAAATAGACGTATACACAAGTGACATATCAGATATCATTAAGACACATTACACATCCCTTCTTGAATCCAATCCTTTTCTTTACCCATAAGCTGGGGACCTAAATTAATTAAACTCTAATAAGTTACTTTCCTCTGTGAAAATTTTATTTTTGAATTCTTCCCTCTGCTACAGCCACAGGTTTCCACAAAATGAGCACTGAACTGTCACATAACCCTTCAGTTAGGAAAAGTAAATACACACACACACTGAAGCTAAAACAGACTTGGTTTTTTATAAACTTTTATAGTCTCATGTGAAATACGGAAGCAGCAGCTGGGATTTTTAACATACACCCCACTCACAGCACAAGCCTTCCACCCATCTGCAGAACAGCTATAATCGTGTTCATTAGCTTTTGTGAGATTAAATTTATGTTTGTGTAACCCTTTGATATTCTCAGTTATAAATGTAGAGTACAGGAACAGGTCTGAATTTCTTCATCCTCTCTCACAGGTATCTTTCCATCTTATTAAGATAGTTTCCCACTATTCTGATGGGGATTTGGAATCAAAAAGTTTGAGTTCCAGCACCTGCTCATCAGATACACTCCTGATTTTCATATTGTGATAGATACTACAAATCTATCACAAATCTATCTTTCAGCTCATTAAGCTGAAAATATATCCAATTTTACTTTAAAAGAGCAGATGTTTAAGACTCAGGACTTTCCAAGCTCCATCTGGCATTAGCCCAACAGTAAATTCTTTTTCTACAACTGTGAAAGCATCATGTTCCTGGAAAAAGTTAGAGGACAATGGAAGTCTGTGGAAGCAAGCCTGGGATGGAAAGATGCAAAAATATGCAAGTAAATCACACGTATTTGTAAACTCAAAGTAACTATAACCACCACTTAGAGTCCCACAAAAACACACTTTACCTGCTAGTGGGAATTGAAGTCATGTTGTACACAACTGTATGTGTTTTAGAAATTGGTTGGCCTTTTTTCCAGGTTGTCATTAAACCCATGGATGTGGGGGCAGTTGCATTAGGTCAGATCAAGGTTCCCCAGCTGTCTCACACTGCCCAGAGAAATGCCCAGAACACAGAGTCAGACAAGGCAAGCATACAGGACATTTCCCTCTCAGGGTCTCTAGCTGCTTGCAGCTCAGGGCCTTTCTGAAGCAGATATCAGATCTATCTGCTTGGTAATCCTCGATGGACTTCACAGCTTTTTCCCCCTGTTTTCCCTTTCATTAACTGTGCAGTCCCTTTCAACCCATATAAAATATTCCCTTCTACATCAGAGGCTGCAAAAAGCAAACTACTGTCCCATGCTGCCAGGTGGGACCCTGCATTACTTTGGTAGTAGAGAGAAGCTTTAAATTATTCCAAAAAAACCAACTATGTCTATTTCTATATCAAAGTCCATAAAATAATTACTTCTTTGCATAATTTACTGATGTTAACAGGAAACGTGCAAATGGATTTACAGTGGGTTTTCATCCTTAGAATAGATGTTATTTTGATAAGTAGGCCTCTGTCATCTGTGTGAAATACTGTCTGCATGGAAGTATTGCCATAATAGCAGTGGATCATGTCAGTGATGTGTACATATCAGATGAAGTAACAAAAGTAGCGTGTCTTTAAAATTTGTCCATCACTTGTGCATCATCCCTGTGGACTGAAATTCCATACCAACAGACAAAAAGTACAATAACAGTACTCTGTGACCCAGCTGGGAATGGTGACAAGGAGCACATTTGCTGGAGATGTGGGAAGGATGGCAAGGATTAATGAATGCAGGCATCTGATGTGGGCAAAAAATAAATAAGTATGAGAGAAAAAGAGTTAAATTAATCTTTTGCATTGGTGCTTATAAAAAAAGGAGCTTGAGGAAGTTCTGAGTACAGGAGTATTATGTGTGAGGAGCTAACAGATTGCAGTGTCCATAGGACTGATTTGAGAAGAAAATGACAAGAGGAGTAGTAATAAATACTGACCTTCAGGGAGGCCTGATAAAATTGTCTGTCAGAAGACCCAAAATGGACAAAAGAGACTCTGTTTCTCATAACATGTAATTTAACTTTGGAACTCATCATTCCTGCACTTAGTAATTGTAAATTTTTTAAAGGGTTCATAAAGTAATTAATACAGTGATGAAAGAAAACACACCAAAGCTATCAAGCACAATTATAGTGATGCAACCTCCAACTCAGGAATTCTATAAACCATAGATACGTGAGAGCTGGGAGTATGTATTGCAAGAATAATAACTCTCAAGTGGCGCCATTTCCAAAGTATCTGTAGTGACCACAACTAAAGACAAGACTGAGTCCTAGGTGGCTCTTAAGAGTTCTGACCCATCTCAGCTGCTCTTGTGTTCCAGTTAGTGGAAGATTTGCCCAGATTTGCAGAAATGATGGTACCAAGTGCTTTGTTATAAAGCAAGAAGAGCTTTTTATACTTTCAAGTGCAAGAAAAATCATTGCAAGTAAGACTCTTCACGCAATTAATAATGGAAGATGTACATTTTCACTTTGGTGGGCTTTCAGAGTGTCATCACTACTTTTTAAAATAAAGAAAGTACTCTATGTATAGAAAGAAAAAGACAATTAAGAAGGAGATGATTTCTCTTTATACAGTAGTTAAAAATTGCTGTACAAATATTATTTGTGATTTTCACTCATGCTGTGTTGGCAAGATACAGCTGTTTCAACAAACCAGATAAGTATGAAGAGAAATAGAAAACAGACTTGCTGGGGAAAAAGGTAAAAATATATAGTGTGTAAACTGTATGCTCTGAGGAGACAAACTTCTTCCTTCATTCTGCACTCTGTTTTACTCAATGGCTTTTTTCAGTATCTGCAGGCTAAAGATGACTGTTCTGTCCAATTAGTATGTGTTCCAGTGTGCAAAATGCACAAATATTTGCCTGTTGTATGTGAATATAGGAGAAGAGAATTAATTCCGTGTTAATGTGCAGAATATTGGAATGTTTCTACTGAGACTTTGAAGGCAGAATTCAATTGGTGGCAAGGTTTTCTCACATGCAGTCTGTGAAAGAAAACACTGATTTAATTTTAACTCCTAAAAAGCAAAGATAGTTTGATTAAATTTTAAATTGACTTTTTGCTCAGCAGCAACGAACAAGTATAGGACAGCAGACCTGTAGTTTCCAGGATTCCCCTTCTTGCTCGCCTCAAATGTGAGTGATATCTTCTTTTATGTCATCACCAGGGATCTCCCTGACTGCCACAAGCTGCCAAAGATGACAGAAAGCCACTCTGTGGCCGTGGCAACCAGCTCCCTCAGCACCCTGGATTTGTCCTACCAGCTCCACAGACTTGTGTTCTGTTCAGTTGTCTCAAGTGATCCACAACTCAAAGTTTTATTTTCTGTAGGAAACTGTAGGAACTCTGTAGGAATTCTTCCATCACAGTACTGTATCTTTCTGCTTCCAGAAACGCTGAGCTCTGTAGCCATACACAGATTTCTAACTCCTGTTTGTCTCCCACACTGTGGGCATGTGTGTACTGGCATTTCAAAATAAATCAAACCCCAAAGATCAAAGCCTTGCTCATTAGGTTAGTAATCCTATTAGAAAAAATGGTATCACCCCACTTTGCCAGATGGTCTCAAAGAATACATTTTCTTGTTTCCAGATCAATGAGTAAAAGAAGAAAATTCACTTTTCTTGCTCCTCTAAACCTGACCTTCAATTTTTCCATTTCAGCCTCAGCCTGTCCATTTTTTTCTCCATACTTGCATCTATGAACTATATTGAAAAAATTATGGTTTTGTCCCCTCTTTATCAGTAACTCTGCAGTATATTGGTCAAACAGCCAGCAGTACATATTTGTTTTAGAATTGCTCACCTTGATGTGTAGTCTACACTTTCACAACCTGTTTAATTCTTCCTTCATCCTTTTTCCTTTTCAAACACAACATGGATCCAAATAAAGGGTTATTTCATCTTAAATGTTATAGTTCACTATTCAAAATGTATCTCACTATTGAAGACATTTTTTTCATTATCTGCTGGAGGGAAATATATTTATATCGTATTCCATACTAGTTCAGTGTTTTTTATTTAAAAATTACTCAGGTTGCATATTTAAATATGCGTGAGGAAAAAGTTCTCTCTCAAAATAACCATAACACTTTTGTTTATTGTCAGAATCTGCCATTTGCCATGAGGTTATATCACTTTTTCCATCCTCCTGGGCATACATCATGGTGCAAGTAAATTGCTGCAGCACATTGATTCTAAACTGCCGAATTACTGGTGCCTATCACAGTATTCAAAAGGCTTTGAAGAAAAACATCTTTCCCATTGCTGAGGGCTCTAAAGTAAAAGCAGATTAATAATTTATGTTTCAAACTTGCTCCCAGCACAGTCAGCAGCAAACCTCTCGTTGCTCGCAGACAGCAGTGTCCTCCTTCCTGCACAGACTTTGGGGAGACTCTGGTGTGGACACAGCTGAATGAATGAAGAGTCCCCATCAATATAACAATCCATGTGTGACAGCATTGTGAAGAATGCACTCCTTTATTCGCTGGGTGACAGTAACCAGACTTGTTCAGCTGAGAACATTTAACAAGAATGCAATTGGACAGATCTTCCGTCATTCTGACCAAGGCTAAATTCAAGCAGAAGCACCAGAAAATATAGGTCACTGATTAATTCACTGAGATTCTGCATTCTTGCTCTGCAATAATCACTTAATGGCAAGCTAAAGCAAATACTTCAATGTGATAATTAATTCTGGTTACACATTATTAAGGTCAGAGGAGCTAACAGATTCACTAATGATTTCTATTTTAGAACATGGGACGTTTCAATCAAGCATATATAAAATAGTAAATGTAAGGGAATTTAACAGTATTTACTGGCTTAGTACATGATTAAACATTGACTACTGCTCAGCATGTAGAGGCATTAAATGCTGCCATTCTATCAGAGGGGAGATCCAAAACTTTTGCTGAAATTAGCACTTTCAAAACTTTTATTAAATTGAGTTATAACTTAACAAAAAGTCCTGAACTTAGTTAATACAGTGACTGACAGAACAATAATTTTGATGTGTCCTACATCGAAATAATCTACATACAGAGAGACAAAAAAGTCTTTTATCTCTAGACATGAGAAACAAAGCAGGGATACATGAAGGTTCCCAAACCACTTAGGAAAGCCCTTCTCTCAACCCCTCACACCCTTCTTGTTTGGCATTGGGGTGGATGGAGTGTATTGTTAAAGCTATCTGAGGTACCTGCAGTACAAGGAGCCTCCAGAGAAACTTGTATGCAGAGATCCAAACCACTGGGAACTAACAGATCTTTATACATTATTAAACATCTTTTTTCCTCCTCAGGATTTACAGCAAACCTATCTGCTTCTTTCTGGCTCTTGCTCCTCTTCTTTAAAATATGCAGACATCACAGAGAAGGGTTTTCACAGATTCAGGAGCAGCAAAAAGATACTTCATTTCTTGAGTACGCCTTTCCTACAGATTTATTCACTCAGTGAGCAGGAGAAGGGAAACCTACATCTTCTTTGTATTTTATTCAGTTCTTCCTTTGCACTGTTACTGAAGTTATTGGTAGTTTTTTTCCAAGTCAAAAACTTAAGCAACAGCCCTGAATCAGAATCTTATTTATTTATTGTGAATGTATTAGTACTACTGCACAATAGGTTGTCTATCTAATTAATCATAACATAGAGTGAAAACTAGCATTAGTTCCATCTACATCTGTCACACTTAGCTCTAAATGACAATGTGAAATGTTTATTAGTCTCATTGAACTGCTCATCCATCTCACTGACAACACTTTCAAACCATATATGCTTATTTATCACCCTGGTGCCATGAGCTGAGCTCTCTCAATTTGAAGATATTTGTGGGTGCTGAAAACACTCCTGCCTTAGCATTCCCCTTCTCCTTCAGGTCCAGAATGAGGTTCAGAAACTTCATTCACTAATGATGGGTGGGACAATGAGTTTCCAAAGAATATCCTTGGTTTTGACTACTTGCAACTCACCCCAGCAGAGCTTTACAGGCAGGAGGAATTGAAATCTGGATATCCTTTCTTTATTTTTTTAGTTTTGTTTCTGAATGGGACGATGCTTTATGTATTCCTTCTGTCTGTTTTTCTAAAAAATTTTGCAATGTGTTGTGTGATGTTTAAGGTAAAAAGAAATTGTTGAGACTTAAAACGTTTCAGTGAGTTTTGTGAAAACTGGACAGTCCCTGCATTAAAAGGACATTAAAATTAGTACCTCCACATTGGAAAATCCTATAGTGCAAGGCTCAGCACCATTCTGTTCTTTCTGGCACACACCAGTGAGGCAAAACCCTGGCTGATGTCTCAGGAACAGCTGCAGCATAAACTGCTTCCTGAGGAGACAGGAGTCCAGGAGGGGCACAGAGCTGGGGCACTCCCAGAGAGATGATGGATTTTGGAGAGGGCGATGCAGAAGCAGAAATGAGAAGGCAAGCCAGACTTATGGGAAAGGTCAGGAAGTGTAAGACCAAAGGACAGAAGGGCCTAAGGAAGATGGGGTGCACTAGGTCTGCTGCTTACAAAAAATCCTGGTAAAATCATTCCCTTGTGTGAATACACAAGGCCCTGAACCTCATCCTTGTTCATTGCTGGATCTTCTGGGCTGAGTTCTGGTGTTTGCAGGTTGGAGGGACTGAACACCTTTCGTGCTATTGGCTAAGACCCAAAAGTGCTTAAATCACTTAGGCAGTGTAATTCACATAACTGAAGGTAGTTTATGAAGTTCAACTTACAGGGCATTAAAAAGAGCAAACATTTTTTTTTCACTGGCTGGCAGAAAAACAATTTATTAAAATTCTGCATACCTAAACTTTGGCTTTCAAATCTTATAGTAGCCAGAAGTTTTTGAATCCTATAGTCTTACCTTCTTCTCTTCATTTGCACTCTGGGGGGGTTTGTATTATTAAATCAGTTACACAAATTACCTGGTGTATAGTCTGCCCTGATGCTTATTCAGAATGCATGTCAGATTTGTATGTCATCAATCAACTTTAAAAGGCAATAGGGAAAAAAATCCCACTTCAGGAGCTGTTTGGAAGTATCAGACTCTGCAGGTGTTTTGGATAGATCTGTCTTTCTTGCTGAATCCCTCATAAACACCAAGCTTTGCCACCTTCCCTCCCTCTGACATCTGGCAACAAGACTTCATATACAATGCCTTATGCATGACCTGTTTTTAACACTCATAAAAGATATTAGTGTGACCCCTTTTTTGTGGCCCATTTTTGAAGGCATTGGATCTGCTACAGAATCTTACATATTACCACTTGTCATGCAAAAATCTCCCTTTGGTTCAGTAGCAGTTTCACTGTTCTCCTTGCCCTCTTTGCCACTGCTCTGATTTAAGTTACCCATTTGGCTTACTCACAGAGATGATCCTTGGGCAGTTATCACAAGAGGAGAGTTAAATGACTGCTGAAAAAAATAACTAAAATAACTAAAACTAAGTAAGACATAGAACAGATCTCCAATGGAAAATGATGCACATAGATTTCAGATTTTTTGGTTGTTGTTTGGATTTTACTTCATGGATAAGATTGCAAGAATAAAAAAAAAATGTTTTATGATCAAAAATTGTTTTGTTATATAGATAAATAAATTCTATAGCAATTTTGACAGTTTGATTTTTGAAAGTTTCTATTTGTAACTTCATATAAAATCTATAGTTTTATACCCCATACAGGATGTTTTTAAAATAGATCTACTCCATAGTATTTTAAATATATTGCATCCATAATGTGTGTTTTTCTTCTCAGCAGGAATGGTTAACATAAATAATGAAGGCTATTTCCAAATGGGTTAGTGGAAACTCAGCTATACAACTCTTTGAAAGGATTCTGTGGTCTTAATTTGCAATGACCAGTCAAAGGAACATTTAGGAAGGAAATGTTCATGCAATAAGCTGTGATGGTGCCTTCAAGAGTGTCAGGAATGAGCTGCAGGAGGACAAAAGCTTTTCTCCTCAGCTCTGCTCTGCCTCTGCAGATCACTGTGAAACAAAGCCATGACTTTGACTTTGTCCAGTCACTCCTTTGCCCACTGCCACCCCTGATGTACCTGTGCTAAAGGGTTGTCACCTCCCTGCCTGTACTCAGAAGGACACACGGACCGAGGCCAGGCTGGTATCTCTGCTTGGTTATTGGCATTATTTTTCCTTCAGCTTGTTGCCACTCAGTAGAGTTGTAAATATTTACTATCAGAGGCAATTGCTGTCTCTGTTAATAAACCTCAATCTCTGCCATTCTCGTTTAATGATTCATAAAACAATGTAATTTCCTATGAGTGCATTATGCTACCTTTTGCTGCTGAAAATTTGATTTCAGAAGAGAAAGAACTGAGAAAAGGAGGCATCAGCTAAAGTCTCATTAGGGAAATGAAGGCATCTTGGACATCCAGGCAGAAAGCTGCATTTGTGCCCTAACAACCAAATGAGCCTTGTAACTTATTGTTAAGTGAAAAAAGGAACTGCAAAGTTCCCCAGTGAGGGATAGGTGCTAGGGACAGCATCTTACCAGACAGTTTACTTTTTCTCAGTTCTTCCTGTCCCCAAGGAAGTGGCATTTTTTCATTGCTAGGGCTGTGGCATAGTTCCCATAAAAATGAAAAGGTGGATGTTTAACCTATAGAAGCATGCAAGACCTCCAGGACTTGCAGAGTAGGTATGTGCTGAGATTTATTGCATTTTATCTCACTAACAAAAATCTAATCTGTGTTGATTAGGGGTAAACCCCATATATTTTATTTATTTTTTCAAGAGTATTGAAGACTATAATAGGCAAAAGACCATTTCTTGCTCTGAATCAGTTCTTATGTTCTTTACTCACTCCATCTCTCAAGTTCTAGAGTAATCAGAACCAATCAAACTCATGATTATGAGTCAATAATAAGTGTAGTCTAAGATGATGATATTTTAACTTGTTTTTCACTATTTAATTTTATGATCCCAGTATCTAACTCAGTCTTATCCCAGCACTGTCTGAGCCCACAATTTCAAACATCCCTGCTCAGATCAGGACCAGGCAATGGTCTGAGCAGACTCTCATGAATTCACAGGGCACCAGAGACCAAGGTCTCAAACAAAATTCCATACAATTACCCAACAGTTAAACCACAACTTGGAACTCTTGCAAAACATGTTTTGTTGTATGGCTATTTTGGCATTCTCCTATATGAGATCCAGTCTTCAGACTTATTTTCATGCACAGAAGGGCATCCACAGTCTCTGCCATTTGGAAGCATTTCCTCAGCTTTTGCCCTTTGTGATGCATAGCCTTTCCTGACAGCATTTTATTCAGGATTGAAAGAGCCCTGATGTTTGGCAAATCAGTGATGATTTAAATTCATTAAGACTAATTTTACCCCTTGCTGTATCCAATTGCTTTGTTGATTTATGGAGATTGATTTTTCTCTTAAAAACTGGCAGTTTCCAAACACAAAGGGTATCCAGAGTATGAGCATATAGGGAAGCTTGGTGGATCTAATGGGATCCTGCAGGTACCAGGGCTCTGCTGTGTTCCAGGCAAGCATTTCCTTCATGCTCTGACAGAAAGTAACACCTAAGTTCATTTTCCAGCTGTCACTTCCCTGGCAACATGAAAAGGATTGTGGATAAATTATAAGACTAATCAGTAAATTCTTTACTTTGTCAAGTGCTTTTGCTATTTCTTTCTTTGGAACGCAGTTTGTTTTGGTTTTTTAGGGGTATTTTTTTTTTGGTTGTTTACTTTTTTTTCCTCAACACACTGATGCTAGTGCTCAAAATTCCTTATCTCTGTTACAACATATTTCGTGTGGACATTACTGGAAAAGGCTCCTGGAGCTGGATGAAGGCTGTTTATCAGAGATCAGGAGACACAAGTGGCCTCTGCAAGCCTGCTTGCTATCAACACCCCTCCAACCTCTCACTTGCTAATGGTGAGAATCTTAATAGAAATTTCTCACTGAGTTTAAAAAAAAAGGTCAGCAAAGCACAGCATTAAAGTAATAAACTGTATATGTCAGAGAGGAGTAAAAAACCAATTCTTGGACATTAAGACACCATTGCCTTGAGAATTTTGCATAATTCAGAAATCTTCCAAGAACATTTCTTCCTATATGACTTAACTCTTACTTTTTTCTTCTTTTTCTTTCTCTGCATTACATTTAAGTATGTTTAACAGCATTACAAGCAGCTGGAGAGCTGGCCCAGGGTTCTGGTGTAGAACAACAACAGATGTCACAGGCACATCAATCAATAATAGGTTTTGGACAAGTAGATTCATAATAAAACTCTGGGTGAAAAGTTGCCATTCCCTACAAGCACACTGAAGTAACAGAAACTTAAAAGAGAAGTTTTGGGATTTTTAAAATTTTTTTGAGCCACTGTGCTTGGTCAATAATTCCATCAATCATATGCTGTGTCTTTTAAATCCAAAACTCAGAGGAAGGAAACATCCATTTTGTGTTCAGTTTATTACTCAGGCTGAGCCATGCTCTTAAAGTTCCTCTTCTGAATTTCAATCTGAAAAGTAAACATCCAAATGAAAAAGTGGCTAACAATCCACCCAGAAATAAAACATCTCTGTTAACAGAGGGCACCCTCAGAGAGGCTTCCCTAAGATGTACCACCCAATGTTTAATTTAAAATTCATCCTCTGGACTTAATGAATTATCTTGGTCATAGTCTGTAACGGAATTGACCCAAAACATGTCAAAAATATCTAATAAGCAGAGGCTATGAAAGGGAAAAAAGTATTAAACTAAAAATTCTAATGTTTTTGTGCACATCCCAGAAACTGAAATCACTTTTCTTTAGAAGTTGGATTCAGTCTGGTAGAGGAGCACATGGATAAATTTCAGACATGAATCAGCAGTAAAATAGGGAAGAATTAGTAATTGTAAAGCACAGCTTGGTTTACAAACTCAAAAATCACTCACAGAGGCCTTGTAACACATGGGACAAGGGATAAGCTGTCAGCTCTGATGCCATCTGGGTCAGTGTCAGTATGTGGAGTTGAGAGCTCAGCCTCAGAACCTGCCTTTTGAGCCCACAGTGTCATAAATGTCCAACTAATGAAACCATTTAAGTCAGGGAGAGAAGCAGGGAGCCAGCCTCCACTGCAGAAATGGACATTAACCAGTAAACACCACCAATGAATCATCTGGTGTTTTCTTCAAAACATCTTCTTCCACTCCATGCATCCTTTTTTTATTAGGTTTTATTTTTCCCTGTAGCCACTTTCTTCTTCTCCTACAGTTGTAGGAAGAACTCCTGGCTGCTTCAGCACAACTAAGTCAGGGTTCTTGGTAAGTGAATCATCTAGAGTGAGAAATTCACTTCTCTATCTGATCATTAATAGAACAGAGACTCAAACCAAAACCAAAGAACAAAAGACAACCACATTCTGAACACAAGTAATTAATTTTGATCTGAATAATCTCCTATATCTAAAAATTAGAAGATTTTTTTTTATCTCAGTCACTTATGTTCCCATGGAATAATAATGAAAACCTCATTTCAAGTGATTAAAAGGTACAGGATTACTTCTGCGCTGCTGGAAATATGAAGTAAGATTTACTTCATTGTTATCTTCAGCTTTGTTTGTTAGGTACCTACAGTTATTAATAAAATCAGAAGAAAAAGAAAAAACAACTTGAGTAACCAAGTTTTAAAATTTATTATTTATTTTAGAATTTGTTTAAAATAAAATTTTCATGGTAAAAGTATGCAGCATGATTCTTGAAATGGCATTCCTTATAGGCTCCTAAAAATTAGGAGAAAGTGTAAAAACTGAGGTATAAAAATTACATAGCAGAGAAAAAATACCAACAAATGTGCTAAATTATAAACTTGCCTGTTTGGAGGGCAAGGGTAAATATTTGGTCTTAAATTGTTAAGCTGAAAATTTATCACTTATGACTTCATATCTTTTGAAGGTGGTTATAAACCTATTAGCAGTAATGAAGACAAGTCAAATGATTGATTTTGTCAATCACTGGGACCTTGTGTTATGTAACATGGATTGTGGGTCATCTGTAAGCTTCATTAATCATACATAACCCATTCATTCACGAGGAAAAATGATGAATTACTGTCTGTGGAAGCCTAGCAGTAGCCTCAGTAATTCCATGGAAGTGCAGGATATATTGTAAGCTTTTTTCCCCCCTATAAACATGTTGGAGACTGCAATCTGTAATCCTGAATGACACTTTAATCCATGTAAGCAGATATTTACTTCCCATGGAGCCACACTGATTTTAGTGGCTGATGCCTGCTTGTGTCTAATTGCAATATAGTTTTCCTACTGTTCCTATGATGATAAAATTCTATATACCTAAGAAAAAGAGATTAGGGACTTCATTTCACCCCACCTCAGCCAACTAAAACTGGACCAATAAACAAACCACAAGAAGTGAAGGGAAGGTACTTTGGATTATTATATATAGGCAACTTAATTGCCATAGAAGTCATGTTATATAAAATGGATTGAATGCAATCTTAAAGAGAATTAGTTCAGGCTCCAACAAAACTTCTTTTGGGAAGTTTTGGGGAAGTATTTCAGAATTTATCTTCATTCATGTCTAGAGACTGCACATCAATGCTGCAACTATTTATTTCTATACCAACATTGTCGAGTATTGTAAAGCTCTCCCCTCTCCTTGAGCATTTATCCACAATATATTTCTAACAGCAATTATAACCCCCCACATTTTATTAGGCAAAAATCTAAATCTTTTAATCTGTTCCCATGAAATGGGATCTTTTCATCTTTTCCCTTGGTTATTCTCTGGATAATCTTCAAAATTGGTGACAAGACACATTTGCAGGTTTCAGAGGCAAATGCATCTCCATTTGTTCCATAAAGTACGGTAGGTGACAAGTCATTTGCTGCTTGTCTCTTGTCTTAAAAAAATAGGTACTTGAAAATAATTATGCTGGTGATGTCCTGAAACAAACACCTTGCAGTGCTGAGTTGTCTTGTCATCCTTGTACTTTATGTCTTTCTGCTTCACTGCTTTTAAATTTTTTTCTTGATGCTTTTTTTCCTACCTAAGATAGTCACTTTTTTTTGTTAAAGATTTGTGTGTGTGTTTTGTACAATGATTAGCACAAAATGGCTATGGCTACTCTGCCCTAGAGTGATAGTTATGGTAATAATAACAGCAATCTGAACATATGCATGTTCATTCTCTCAAGATAAGCCAGAACACTATCAACTCTTTTTCTTCCTCTAATGGCACTGTGGAGTTATCACCAGCAATAGCTGTGAGTCATTACAATTACATGCTCTCTGTGGTACTTAATACACATTTTAAAGGACATTTCATTTTCCATAAGTCCCTAGATAACTAATCTAGTTCTGTCTATGCCTGCAAAAATATCTGCATTCTGAAAGACAAGCACTGCCTTTTTGACTGAATTAAAAATCAATATGATTTCACCAGCATGTGCTGTGGGGTCATTCCTTAATGAGAACAAACCCAGCCTCACTGCAAGGACTGGAAGAGAGATTTCTCTTTGCTTGTCTGAAATACACACACGTGCTGAGACCATTTGTTTCCCCATGTAAATAAAAGGGAGCCCTGTGTCCAGACCTACACGTGTAAGTATTAGCTTTATCTTATCACCACAACCATTTTTAGATTGATGGTGAAAGGCATTGCCTCCAGTGATAGCTCATGCAGTAGAATGCACACTGTATTGCTAACTGACATTTAACAGCATCTCATATGCATTCAGCCTCTACTGGAACATTTTTATGTAACACTTTCTAGATTTTGCTTTAATGTGCTGATTGCAGAAGAGATATGCAGTGCTCTGAGCAGTAATCTCCACAGCAGTTACCTTCACTTTGGAGAGAAAATGCTGACATCTGCTTACAGAAAGATGAGCAGAAGAAATGATCATGGCTAAGATAACAGCTGAACCTACAATGAGTGTGTAAGAGGGTGGGTGTAAATACAGAACTAGCTGTTCACCACTTCTTTTTCTGAACGTGAGGTACTCTAAACAGAAACAGTCTTGAACGCTGCAACTGCTTGAGTGCACATCACTGCTTCTCAGTTTAGTCTTGTTTTCAATACTAAATCTGATTTCCTTCCTCTCCCCCACCCACCCATTCACATTCCTTTCTACTTCAGTTCTGGAATGTGTGGTCTGTGGCCAGCTGACAACTCTTTAAAAAAAAAATAAATTAGAGGATATTTAAACAAGACATTTTAAAGATCTATGGGTCATGAGCAGGGAGAGCTCCTGGAATGAGCAGAAAGTAGTTTGAATGTTTCAATGATTTCTCTTTCCCATCCTGCTTTTCCCACCTATGTCTTTGTAATAAAAGTGACTGTTATTGACACATCCAAAGGCTTTAACAACTTCTGTAGTGCCACCAATGACTGTCAGGAGATACCTGTGTATCCTAGGAGTCAAACAGCTCCAATAATTTAATTCTAGTCTATATTATTTTTTCAGATATTTTACATTTGCATCTTTAAGTTTTTTCCTTCTGCTGCTTAACCAAAGGAAAACCAAACTGATTTATAAGTAGGCTTTATTTCTTGGAAAGTTGTGGGGTTTGTCACCCAGAAGCAGGATGGACCAACTGTGCTATACCACAGAAGGAAAGTGGTGCTCCAGGCAGACTTTGTTGATAAAGGAGGTAGGATTTTTATTGGACTATTATGCAAATACCAGATCAAAATTAAGTAATATGTTGCCATTTTCACAGTGTAGAACAAGCTGTAGTTTGTACAAGAAGTCTTGCAACCAATTACCAAGGATAGAATGAAGTATCACTGCTTCTGAAATCACTGGATACACTCTAAAATAAGTTGGGCTCAGCTGGCAGACAACATGTAAAACATTAATTTTCAGGGTGCTAAAGGAGAGCAGGTTAAGTAGTCGCTATCTCTACAGCTGGTTGACACTGGATAGGTGGAAGTAAAGCTGCGACTCTTATACACCAATAGAGCAATGTGTTTAAAAAGAAAATAAACCACCAAAATAAATCCACCGCCCTGCCTCAATCTTACAACTCCTGTAGAAAGAGCCATTGACAAATATCCATCTGGCCTTTCCTACGTCAGCTCTTCTGGAAACTTTTCTACCTGGGTGTCAGAAAAAATCCTTAGCTTTCCAAAATTGTTACCAGAAGCCTTGATCCTGCTGCTGCTGAGATCAATGAGAACTTTATATGCAAACTGAAAGAAGGATTAGCATGAAGCTCATGAAGTATGCAAAAGATTTAACTGTTTTATATATTTTTCCTAGTAAATTTCAAAGTTATTAATAGGAATTTGATCTCTAAGAGAACTGAGTAATGGATGCAGAAGGTTCTGTGGCAAGGTTTCCCAGCAAGCCAGGGATAGATTGCAGCACTTTCAAGTCCTGTTGAGATGCTTTAATACATTTATCTGTAAAACATCTGAATGTATATCTCCCAAAGTAATTGCTGCAAAGAATTAACAAAGCAAAGCAATTTTATTTTTCATCCTTCATTTATTTAACAGCTCCCTTAACCTATTTTGAGAAGGGTTTAGTGTAGAAGTTTACACATCTAAATTGACCAGTTGTTTCTTGGTAAAGTATTTTCATCATAATATCTGAAATGTATGAGACCATCAATAAAATAATATAATAATAATAATAATATAGTATCACCTCTCTGAGGCTAGTGAATTTACAGTGTTACAGCTCCTGGGTTTATGATGTTTTATGTGTTAGTGTTAAGAGTCTGGCCTGGAGGATGGGCAGAGGTGTGATATAATTGCATATCCATCCTCTGAGTGATATGGAAAGTAAGGGGACGAGTTGGAGAAGAGATCAGTCTGACCATTTTGGATTTCCCAGTGATTCTACAACTGCAGGAACTCCAGTCCTAAATTTCTTTTGGAATAAAATTTATTTTCTAACACTAACAGTTAACTACTTTCAGCTGATACCACAAAGCTTTCTCTTTCCATATCCTGCACAAATTCAAGGAAGCCTAGTGCAAGTAGATAGAATAGTGAAGGGCAATGTGAACTGAAATTACAATGGCTACATTTTGATTTTACTGGTGTTCAAATAATCTTGATTTGAGTGTCTTTGAGAGGTTACTCTATTAAAACAAAAAGAAAAGGTGGAAAACTGGACCCTCCAAAATAACTTTTAAAAATGTAATCTAATCCAAAAAGATGATCTCTGTGTAGCTAGTGGGCTTATGAAGCTATTTACCATCAAACAAGGGCAAGTTGTCTAATGTTGTTTGCATTAGTAAATAAATGTGTTGGGGACAGCAGGAATCTGTCTTATCCTACCTGTCACAGCACTGAGGAAGTCTCAGGATACAAGTAAGGGAGACCGTGTGTGTCATCGTTACCATGCATTTGTGATTTATATGTTTAAATATTCACTAATCCTATTTTATTATAAACACCCACGTATTATAAATATTTTCTTTCTTCAGACCAATTTAGACACTCAGAAATCATTCATTTTGGTAAGAAGGAGCAAAAAGTAAAAAGATAGGGAAAGGACAAGCTTTTCTTGCTGATTTGCTTCCAGACTTTAAGTCCTTGTTGTAAGTGGAATGACAAGGAGCATTTATTTTAATTCCCATTGAGGGCCCTGTGAGCACTAACTTCCATTTGCTTCTCTGGCTTCCACAGTGCAGTTTTTTTCCTTCCCCTTTCTAAAAGAAATTTCTGGTAACCAGCAGAACACCAGGCTGCCTTGGGACATTACACAGATAGGAACTTCACAAAGTTGCTGCCTGAATATTAAATGTGCTAGGGCTGTTTGGGTCTCTCTGAGCTGTTCCTGGGTAATCCTGTGAAGAAATTCTTATGAACAGGAGCATCAGATGTCTCCAGCTTGCATAATCAGCCTGCAGAATTTTGATAATTGACAGCAAAGCCTCCACTATGCAGTTGTAAGCACGTGTTTGGTATACACATATTGTACACAAGCCCACTATTTTAAAATAACATAAACACAAATTTATTAAAATATGTGAGTTAGGGCAAAGCCTGATTGTTCAGGTTATGTAGATTAAAGGGAAAAAGGCTTTAGTTTTCTATGGACCCTGTCTTTCAAATGATCACAGAAAACATAAAAGGGAGAAGAAAGGCTTAATTACTATTCTTGATGGGTTTTTTTCTCACTTTTGTAACTACTTCAGGAGCACTGAGGAAAAATATACAAGTTTTAAAACTTATTCCTCCCATTTTATTTCACTTGCTTTTAAATTGAGTGCTGGATCAATTTTAAATTTTACTCTTTAATCGATTCTTAAATGGTGTGGGAAAATGCACCTATGAACTTCTGTGGGAGCTTATTAAATTCTAAAAGTCTCTTGGTAGGCATAAGGGAAATTCTTGCATACGCTGGATGTTGTGTTTCATGTTGGGGAATAGGCTGAGGACAACCTGGTGCTGTTTTATGCTCTGCCTTTCAGGGCAACTCTGCTGAAGCAGAGGGTGCCCAGCACAGACCTCTGCCAGCCCAGTCCCTGCTTTTCAACCTCAGAGTCTTTGAAGACATTTCTCAGGCTATTGGGATATCAGCAAAGTCACCACTGACTTGATTTTCAGCAAAAATGTCCATTATTCAAGAGGAGAAGTAATACATTGAAGTTGTCCCCTTTAAAAGGGATAGTTTCTTTTGGTTTTGTGTGGGTTTTTTTTTAAAGAATGAAAATAAACCCAAGACAATTGGCTTCAAAACACATTCCTAAGGCTTAAACCATTCTCTGAAATATACAAGTACTTGGGCTGAGGAGGAAACGGACATTAGATGAAGAGATTATTAAAAAATGTATGATTATTTAAGGTCAGCTGTTATTGTAGCAGAATTTAGCCACACAACCATCTAAAAGTTTTATCAGCTATGACAATATTTGAACTTATTCCTGATCACTATTCACAGCCAACCATTGGTTTACTTAGGTATCCAATAATTATAAATGTCAAACAAAGCTGTTTTCTACCTAGCCTGGCCTGATAAGGAAGCACTGTTTACTTACTCCATTCAAAGAAGGTTGGATCATTGACTTATTTGAGATTATACTTTCTGTACCAGACTGAAAGCCTGGACAGGAGAATCAGCCCATGGGGTGAAACTTGGTCCCCACACTGATGGCAGTGACAGCCTTTGGAGGTCTGTCTGAGATGTGCAAGGTTAGGTCTTTGCAGAGGACAAACAGAAATGCAGAAAAGCTGTGAGGCTGTGACTCAGTGCAGCACTTCCAGCTGAGATGAGCTCACCTGACACCCCTGCAGGGGCAAAGCACTTGTTTCTGAAACTGAGACTCCAAGAGAGCTGCTCTCTTGACTGACATGTTCCTATAAAATGCCTTTTTCAAAAGTTCTATGAACCTTGCAGATCAGGCCTCAGCTGAGGAATGTTTTCTTCATTTATTTTTTTCTGGCACCTGACTTCCTGCAAATGACAATACTGATGTTTTTACTGTTTGTCTTATGTATTGTGGTATTTCACAGGGAGGGTTGGTTTGTGGTTTGCGGTCGGTTTTGTGGGGGGAAGTTGTATTTTTATTTTTTGTTGGTTTGTTTGTTTAGTTTTCTTTAAGAAAAAAAAGAAAAAAAATTGGTTTTTGTTTACTTGTTTAGTTTTCTTTAAGAATACTGCACATTTCCACAGCTCTTCATGAGCCTTGTCTTTCCATGTGTATGGAAATGTGCATGGTGCTCACCAACATCCCCGGGCATCTGCACTGTGGTACCCTTTGGAAAGACAGAACGAAAGGATTGCTCAGAACCATCTGATACCACGTGCATGGCTCATGCTGAAAAAACAAGCAGGAGGGTGACCCTCCCAAAGAGCTTTAATACAGAGGGCCATCTGCAGAAAAAGGTAGCTGGGAGCTTTTCTCCTCTAGCAGAAGGAAACATTGACTACTACTATTTTGGTTTACTGAGAGTGAAGGATTAGATCAATTTGGCAGCCATGCTAAGTATTTTCTGTGTGTTGTGGTAACAACTTAAAAAATTCAGGCTGTAAAATATCATTAAAATTGGGATTAATCAGGATTAACACACATTGGGGGGTGGGGAATGCATTATTAAGTCTCCTTGTCACCTTCACGGATTTCAGGGCTTTGTTTCACGTGAAAACAAATCCCTCATGGATTCCTGTAAGTTTCAATAAATACATTATTATTGATCCAATACAGACATCCTTTTTGCAAAAACAACATTGAAAATAAGTTTATATTTACCAAAGCAGTACATCCTTGGGTTATTTTGGGTTTGTTTTTAATTTGCTTGTCCCCTGACCCTCTTGCTTATTTCCTCTGGTATTAGCTATTCCTGGACTATAAATGTGCTTGGAACACAGAGGAATTCTGCTGTTAACTATGATTTCAGAAGTGTAAATCTATGATAATAAATAGCCTAAAGTCAAGAAAGACTAGCTGTTAAGCTTTTTTTCTCATGGCCAGCAGTAATAGCGGTTTGATACAATATATACAAACTAGAGGAATAGTTTTTTGGTAAATATTCTTTTTTGATTTTCCTGTTTCCTAGTGACACAGTTGGAAGCAGGAAACTCTTTTTGAGTTTTGAGCTGCAGTAGTCCAAAGGATATCCTTGTCTCTCTCCACCTCTATAAATAAAGTAGGAGAACTTTTACCCTGGCTCTAAAAATCAGTATGTGTAGCTTTTAGGCTGTTTACAAGGAGAGTCAGAACTGTTCATAATGAATTGATTTATTTGCAACTAATGAGAATTGAAGTATTAAACATCCAATGTTATTTTCTTAGGCTTCTGACAAATATTAGGCCCCTCCCCAAACACACAAAACTAGAGTCTGGACATCTAATTGTTTACTTCAGTTACACAATTCTAACTGCAATGGAAGCATCACAAGACTATCAGATTTTGGTTTAAATGAGAAGTCTTATTTTATAGTTGAACAATGTTTGAGCCTCTTTTTTTCCTCTTCCACCTGATAAATTTACCAGAATATATAATATTTAATGTCATTCAGTATTTTTCTTTTTGATAGAATGAGCTGAAATAGCATTTGCCTACCTTGTGCAATAAAGCACAGGGAAGTATCATTGCAACATCCTAATTTTGCTTTAAGCTTTCAGGGGTTGTTTTTGTATGGGTTTTTTCTTTTGTTTTTCTTTTTCTTTCTCTTTTTTGGTTTGTTTTTGTTTTCCCCTGAGGTTTACTTCTATAAAATCTGCTTAATCTCACAACCCAGTTGGCTACAAACTTGCACCAAAGTCACTGGAAATGTGTGGTTTCAAGGAGGAGCAGTATCAGCTTGTGTGTAGCTGTTTGAATATCAGGTTCCTGGTTCCTGCAGGAAAATGTTGGAATGGTCAGAACAGAAATCATAAGAATGAGAAGAGGATGTAAAACTTACTGCAAAACCTCAAGAAGTTTAATCCCTTTACTTTATCATCTTCAGGCTAAAGGTGTTTTTTTCCAATTGATAAACAAATATGTCTGCAGTGATGAGCTAAGCGAATTCTCATGGAGACAAGATGCAGATTGTATAGAAATGGCAGTAATTACCTTTAGGATGATTTTAGTAAAGACTGAAGAAGATTTCCACTACCAAAAATCCATATCCAATTTGGATATCTATTTTTATGAATGGCTATGGTATTTTATTCTATTCTGAGCACAGTTCAGGAAACCCTTAGAGTCTCTCTTATGCAAAAGATCAGGCTGTCAGGACATCAGTGAAGTCCCTGATTACTGATAAATGATTATTTGTTATGGCTGATTATTAATTTTGGCAAGATTTAGAGGGTGAAAGCCTGGCTACGCAAGTTCAGTGGAAATACTGCCACTAATTTAAATTACACCATAACTTAGAAATATTTTATTTGCCTGGGTGATTTAAGTACTCAGTAGCAATTCTGGGTTATGAATTTGGATTGTAAATTATGGTGGTATAGTCAGGAGACAAAAGCAGAGCTTTACTCATCTGTGAACAGGGAATCAGGAGGCTGCATTGAGCCTCACTGCTTTTCCAGCTGTACATGGTTCACTACATCCACTCAGTGCATTTGGGACAGGGACTGTGAACAGCAGCATCAGCACATGAAGACACCTGATTTTCACAGTTTCTCTGGAAATTGAAAGCTTTTCTGTTACCTCGACATAGCAGCAGTTCCCAAGCACAGTGGAACTGAGGTTACCACGGGCTGGAAACTTCTGCAGTCGGATTTTCCATCACTCTTCCCCTTGAGGAGTGACTGTCACTTTTCAGTCAGCACGGGCAGGTCTCTGGCTCCATCAGCACAGTGAAACTGCTGTGCCTGGAGGGAATGAGGCACGAGGTTGGGGTAGGATGGAGGAACACACCTCTCAATCACAGACCTCTCACCTAGGCCATGGACTCTGGGTTCCCCACCTGCAGGGAAGGTTGGTTTCATTTCTGTCATCAAGATACAGCTGCAGACAGTTAGAGGAGGAATCAGAAATTCCACTTGCAGCCTGTTGAATGAAGGAATCTAACACAGAGAGCAGAAAAAGATGAAAGAAATATATTAATATATTCATGAGGAATTTATGTTCAAAGACCAGTAATCATCCTAACCAAAGAAAAGGTGGGCAAAGAAAGAACATGTGATCACTCTGTTTTTAACTGTTCCATCCCTGTTTTCTGCCTGTTTTGCAGACATGCCAGGAGCAATGTAAAAACTTCCATTCCCCACTTCTCTGGACACCTCCACTGCCCCAGACAGACACACACACTCACTAATCATTAGTTTTTACCAAGGGCTGAGAATATTTTTATGTCCTCTTTCTCTGGGAAGAATGAGATTAATCTTTACAGAGAAGATGCATTTCAGTAGCCTCTTTTTATCAGAACTGTATTGATTCACCATCTGACAGGCTGTCCCTAAATATGTCTGTTTTTCCTTCACCTGGTCCTTTTAACTATGGAGATATTTTACCTCATCACAACAATGAAAGGCAGAAGAAGGAAGAGCTGGAAACCTTCACAGGAATGGAGGATGAGGGTTAGCTACATCCTTTGTCCTTTTTTAAGCTTTTTTTCCTTTCTCCCAAAGATGAGAGAGTTCTTTGGTGTCCTTTGTTTTTAGTTTCTGAGCATGTTATGTTATGTGATGCTGCTCCTATCCTGCTTGGCAAAAACTGCACCCAACTGTTTGGGGTCCCTTGTGCCAGGCACACCTACCAAGAATGGCTTTGCCTAAAGAGATTTAATTTCAAACAAAGGCAAATGGAATAAAGGAAAACTGTGGCACTTGGTCCCCTTTCAAACCAGGAAACTGATTCAGCCAAATCAGTTCTCGAGTCAGTTTCTCTCTAACACTGGTAATTGCTGTTGGCTGAGAAAGTAGAACACTCCAGAAAAGAAGGCACATCAGGTATCAAAAAAAGAACTTCTTCTGGTATGTACACCTAGAATGGCAGATAATACTGCAGGAGGGTTAGAAGCACCTTTAATTAGCACCTTTAATTATCCTTTTCCCAGCATCTTGCCTAAGAGATTTAGGCTCTGCAATGCTGTTAAAGTGATGGACTTCATGCAGTAAAATGCATGGTGCCAGGAAGATTCCCTGAACATGGGGCTTTGTACCCCCAAAACAAAAAAGATTGCTCTGTGTAATGGAGCACAAAAGCCAGCTGATCAGAAAGACTGAAAAAAGTTGTGTTTTAACTTTTTCTCTGGTATTTTATCCTATTTTACCTCTTTGTACTTGGTCTGTAATCAAATGCTTAAACCTGTGCAAAAAAACCCCAAACCAAAACAGACGAAAACACAAATGGCAAAAAGCAAACAAACCCAAAAAGCGTCAAGTTGTTAAAGCAATTAATTTTTGATGCAGAAGCCCTTTATAGGCCTGTGGAAACAAAACCCACCTTTCACTGAACAGCCCAGCTATTTGTTTACATGGGAAATGAAGATGGCCTCTCACACTGCAGTCCTGCTGCTGGGGAGAAAGAGCTGAGTTTGGCTGAGCTAAAGGCAGAAGAGCAATTCAGTTCTCATTTCTGCACCCTCAGCTGAAGACAGAGCCTGGGAATGGGGAGATTTATCTTAAAGAGGGCTGGGAGATTGCACTTGCTTTGTTTCCAGACTGTTGAATATAAAACTATTCTGATAATATGTATACAACTTCCTTCTAGTCCTTTTCTTGTTGCAGCAGAAGCAGATATATCCCAAGCAAAAACAATGTTTCATCCTGTCAGATTTGGGTGGAAAAGGGAGGGGAGGATAAAACATGAAAACAATTAAAATGTTTATTTTTAATAGTGTCTGGCAGTAGTCAGAGGTTCTAAAACTATAAATAAACAAAGGTCATAGTTAACAATGAGAAACATATGCCATACACAGGTTTTTTAAAATTTAGATAAAGAAAATAGATAATGAGTAGTGTAACATTGATGGCTCTTCACCAGTCTCATCAAAACTGCCATTGCAACATAGAATCAGGGGAATGTAAAATTCAGGTGTCAGTTCCTTGAGTCACCTCTGTTCTGATGGATTTAATGTCATCTTTCTGCTTTATTTAGATTTGGGGACAGGCCTTGCTGTGCCTGGAGATGTGTACCTGGTGGGGCCAGGTCTTTGCACCAACCTGCAGCTGCTTTTAAAGCAAGTGCAGGATCTGAAAATCCACTTGTGTGCAGAAAGTGGGAAGTTATTTTCAGTGACACACCAATACCAAAGCTCTGGCTGAGAGGACAACCCTGAATTGCTGGTATTTGGTGGAAGATGAGGGCACCTTGAGTCCCAGCCCAGATGGCAGATCCAGCCCTGGTGTGTGGTCAGCAGCCCCGCTCTGCCGCAGGACTGAGCGCAGGAGTACGGCTCCAATTATCAGAGCTATTTATGTGCACTTGCTTTTGGCAGTCCTGCTCTGGAATGCTGCTTGTAAAAGGTTTCATACTTTTCTCTTAAGCTCCTTAAAGGGCCATTATGCATTCACAAGCATCCATATCCATCTGGTGAGGAATGTCTCCCAACTCAATTAACGCCACATGCGCACCAATCGCTGCCATTCTGGAGTGTGGTTCAGTATTCCAATTGTGCTTCCATTTTAAGAGAGGAGGTTGGGAAAGACTGGGAAAACAGTACAAATTACAAGAAAAGCATAAAGAATAATAGTTTAAAAAGGATTTTTAAAATAATTCTTTTCACAATAGTCTTTTTGGACCTTGGCATTTCTGAGTTTTAAAGAAGCAGCTACATTCTCTGCTTTCAGGCCTGATACCATAAGATTCAGAAGCAGGTGAGGCCCTTTAAAAGGACTAAGATTTCCTTGAATCATTTCTGCTACACTTAACAGCAAGTAAGATTTGCAAATACATATGATTTTTATTTTGCATTCCTGTAATTCTACTGCTTTAAAATGTTTTCTTTATTGACATTTGCTGTTGTTGCTGTATATGGTACCTTAGCTACATAGGACTTCAATTTAACACTGCAGGTTTTTCTTTCCAAAAGTACTAATACAGGTGACATAAATGGGCCTGATGTCTTAGAAAACATGATGACCACTAAGAATGCATAGGAAGTATAAAAGCAAAGTCCAGAATTACTGGCAAATCTAAAGACATTAGAAACAGAGAGGAAAAGGCATCTACCAGGCAGAAGAGAAAATCAGTTTCTAAAACACTTTAAGTTAGAGGAAGATATGAGCTCTCCAAAGGATTTTTAAGGAAACAATACATAATAGTAAATGGCACAACAATTTCAAGTGGCTTGAAGTGGGAAATGAAATTAAAGTGGGAATAAGGGGACAGAAAATAATAGATGCAACTTTCTGCTTGTAAGGCAACAGGGACAGAAATTTGTTTTTACAGAAGGAATTCAGGAAAAAGATGGAAGTGTGATAGAGTTTATCTGAACTGCAGGATTATTGATATTAGCAGAATGTTGCACAACTGTTAGTGATAATTGAATTTGCTGGCTCTTTATGGTAGTATTTCTACCAATGGACTTTCTATCTTGGCCACAAAATCTGACTTCACTTTAATCTTCCACAAAATTAGTTCAAGCCACTGTATAGTTTATTTTTTAAATCATGTGTGTTCATGTAAGAAAAAAGTTCTCATTTAGTATTTGGATTTTTTTTCCCTGTAAAGACAGGGAATTGGCCATTTAAATACAAGTTAGTAAGTAATTGGAATCACAAGCTATTTATGGAACCTTCTCTATCAGGCTACTGTTGGCATTCCGATTGGATTCCATGTAAGCGAGGGATAGAGATGAAATGTAGCAGGCAAAGCAGCATTTTGTCTATTTTAAGCATTTATTGTATAATGAGATTCTTATTTTAATCATTGTCTTTCAGATTATAAATCACTATTTTCCTCTTTTGCTACAAGGGAATAAACTCCCAAGCAATGAAATATGGGTTAGGTTTTTATGTCTTTTTAATTCACTGCCTAAATGATAGCACATAACCCGTCAGCTTGCTGGAAATCCTCACCATTAAGTTGATTAATAAGGGAAATAATAAAGCAATAACTACTTTGATTTTGCACCATCCATATATTGTCACAAGATGGGAGAGTCATGCAGAAAAATGCATTGATAAACTGGTTTTACCTTGCTGGAGCATCAGTAAGATTGCTGGGGGCTGCCACACCTGGCTTATAAAGGAAAGAGAAGGGTTTGTTCTGCCTGGGGAAGAGGAGGCAAAGGGAGGATCTTAATGCTGAATTCATATCTCATATTCATATCTCATGAGTAGTTGGAGAGCAGATGGGAAAGGTAAACTTTTTTTCAGAGGTCCACAGCAAAAGCAGAAGAGGGAATAGATACAATCTGCAGCAAGGAAAATTATTCTAAGAGCAAAGGCAAAACCAGACTTTTGCGGCCAAACTAAAGGAAAATCCTCTTCAGTGCAGTGATTCAAAACACCACTGGACAAGCCCTGGGCAACCAAATGTACTTTTGAAGCTGTTTTAATTTGGAACTTGGACCAGGTGATGTCCAGAGCTTCTGTCAGACAGAAATCATCCTGGCACTATCTGACCACATTACAACCCTAAACTGCATTAATGACTACTATAAAGTGTATTTAAGGTCCATTAATGAAGGTACAGAATCATACAGTCATAGAAGGGTTATGGTTGGAAGGGATTTTAAAGATCATTCAGTTCTAACCCCTCTGTCATGGGCACAAGTACATGTTGCTTTTGCTGCTCATATCTGACCTTTGCCATCTTCTGACTTTAGAATATCCACTTATCATTTTGTCTCATCTGCAGCAAAGAGAGTGACTAATCTGACACCTCTAGAAGCACAGGGGAAGGTATTAAGAGACCTTTATAATTCAGGAAGGTGTTAGTCTCATTTGACCTTCTTAATGCGGGGAGATGATAGAGAGAAAAAATATTTTTCTACGACAGGAAAGTAAAACTTGAAATATCTCTTTACCTGAAAAAAAGTCTGTTTTCAGGGTGCTACATTTTTCTCTCCCTTTTTCCCTGATGCAAGGCATGCTGGTAAATCAGTCAGAATTCTCATGTGTCTTAGGAATGAAAAACACTGAGAAGCACAGGCATGTGTATATCAACATCCGAAAATATGTCCTCCCAGTGTATCTTGGAAGCACGTGTGTGAGAAAGAGGGTGGCTCCTGAAAGCCCTGCATTCCTGCAGGAATAGATGCCTGGGTCTGTGGGACAGAAGGCAGCTGCCATCCCTTCTGCACTTTCTGCTCTGACTTCTGCAGGACAGCGTTTCAATTTTCAGTGCGGTTTTGCAGTCTGAACCTTGCCCCTTGTGAGACCTCAGAAGGTACAAAGTTAAAAAAAAAGCTGCTTCTCCTTTGGCTGACCATTCAAAAGTGCTGTTATTCTGCGACTGCACGAGTAAATAAAACAGCATGAAGAGATGAAGGCTAGGACATTAAAATATATGTGCCATCAACAGGATTGCTGAACAATTTCAATACATTCTCTGAAGCAGCAGAGGGACCTGGCAGCAGCTGGAGCTTTATTTGGTGGTCATCAGAAATTTACACTGACATGTACTCCCTTGTAGCTTTGATTTTCCTGGGGGAAGGGGACTTCGTACTATTTGGCAATAACCCTGAAGTATTAATTGGAGGAAAACTTGCCTCAGTATTGAGAAATATCCAACACTTGAATTTTTTCCCTTCAAATATCGTTTATTTCTCTGTTGATATTTTTGTGAAAATTATTCCCCTCCTCACTGATAGCTTATTATTATATGTTTGTGATTTCAGAGCAATAGTCTTAGTTTTGATCAGAATTTAACATTTGTCTCTGCTAAGAGCAAATAAAGGCACATTTTTTTTGTAAGAGGTCTCCAACTTCAAGGACTTCCTTACTTCAATGAATAGTTCAATGCAACTTTTTGGAAACCTGGTGCCCTGTGAGGCCTGAAGTGCTCAAACCCCTTTTGATTTCAGATATTACATATAAATGTGAATATGCTGAAGAAATGTAAGCGGTAGGGAAGCGATGCAATGATATTTGAAGGTTTCTTACAGTACAGTTTCTTAATAGAAAACCAGTACAGAGGTGTTTCTGATTCTGCTGATGCAGAATAGCAGATATGGAAATCCTGTTTTGTCAGTTCTTTCTAACACAGCATTGTTCCTCCAGTATATGATTCCCTGCTCTAATTACTCCAGTTCTGAATGACTCAGTTTCCACATTTCCTTAAGAGATTACTCAGTCTGTTAAATAACACCAGGATGGTTTTGCTGAGAGTCTGTTTCTGCACTCAGTTTTATCCAGTTATCCTAGTGATTGGTGGCAAACCTGAACAACTTTGCTTCTGTTCTTTTATTCTCTGTGTTTTGATATCACCAGTGCCTTACGTGAGCCTCTTTATGGACCAGGACTATGGCACCTCTAATACTGATGTATTATTAGTTCATTAATGTGTGAAGGTAAAAATTCTTGGGTCCTTTCTACATTAATTTTGTACTGCATATTTTTATCCATTCTTCTGTCTTTCCTCTATCACCTTTCAAATAATATCTTTTTATAGGACTCCAAGCCTCCCAGTGGAAACACACTCTGGATTATTTTTCTCTCAGTTACTTTACCCATCTTTTTTCTACATCAAATAATTTCTTGGTTAGTTTTTTTAATCATTCTGTTGCAAAGGCTTGCAGACACTTGTGTAATGCTGATGTGATGAGTAGAATGAGATACAGTCATGATGGAATAAAAATGATGGGATACTGAGGTGATGGAGGGAATGGAGCAAATGATGCATTGTTTTACTACTATCAATAAAGAGTCAATGTTCAAGGAATTAGAGGGCTGAGAGAATGCCAACTTCTGGATAAGAAATGAAACAAAAGCCATGACCAAAACCTGTTTGTGGTTATTCAAGTTTCCATGGCTCTGTTCCAATACTAACACGCAATTTTGAAATCCTGACAAAATTCAAATTCACTTATTTACATTCTGTCTCCCCATATTTCCTATTATTGTATAACACATTCTTGTTACTTCATTGCTGTGTAATGCCCTGTGATGCTAAGCAGGTGCTGCTGCTTGAGAATGTGATTAAATGAAATGTAAACCTGTGGTTCAGTGAATCACCTGTATCTCTGACCTTTGATTCCTTTTTATGTTGTTCATTTTCATTCAGACTAACATTATTTAAGCATTATATTCCTAAATTAATTTACAGTCCCTTTTAACATTTACACATTTAGCCACAGGATATAATTTGTCTCAAGTACTGTAATAAGGTCCTGGTGTGGATATACAGATAGATCTACTAAAAAATATTCAAGCTTTTGATGCTTGGAAATCAAAATATAAAGAAAATAGGCACATTTAGTACTTTTCTTACTTCCTTGATCTAAGAAAATGTTCTATGATTTAATCAAATAACTAAAGCAAGAATTTAACTGTAAATAAATGTGAAAATTAGAAAAATTTTTCATGTTTCAAGTAAATTTCTGGTCTTGTTCCTGTCAGCCAGAAACTTCATGTAATCAGAACTTGGCATTTTAGGACTTCTCAAGTGTTTCTTAGGATCCTGTTTGACTTTGTGTGAAAAAGTAGACCGGCACATATACCATTTTTATTTCTGACCAAACCAAGAGAGAAAACTCTAAGGAGAGCTATCCTAAAGTGTGTCCTTTCAATATAGGTGGGCAATAACTTTGAGCTAGATTTAGAAAGATTCAGGAGAAATTGAAGGGTATAGGTTCAAATACGAATTAGAAAAATTTCTCCGTTCTGTTTAACAGCACGGACACCTAAATTCTCCAGGCATCTTTGACTTCAGAATAAACTCATAATTCTCTCTTTGCACACACCAACCCCCAGCTAAGGAGCTCATGGCCTCTCCATGCTATCTGCTGTGTCAGTGTCCCAAGGTGGTACCCAAGCTGTGGGCACACAGTTTGTCTAAAGCTGGCACTTCAGAACCCAAACACAGCGCAATGTTGGCTGCTTTTCAAATCAAAGTGCCACAAGTTTCTTTCTTCCCTTCTTACAGGGGGATCTAGGACTGTCATGCCGTCCTAAGACATGGGAAATTGAGTTGTTTGCATATCATGAGTGGGTGGAAGTTGTATCTTTCAGTCTGTGAAAATGACTAGCTACTGCCAGCATTAAATGTTCTGCTGCGCTGGCTGGTGACAACTGAAGCAGCATTGAGCTCTCTAGGTGCTCCAGTCCTTTTTTAATTGACTGGAGAATTGTTTAGACTGTGAGATCTCAGGGCAGCAACCAGCATCTGTGCTTTTAAATCATCTAAAATTTTGACATTCTTGATATTTGTAGATGTCAATGAGGAAAAGTGAAGATGGCTGAACTTTTTGTATTTATGTGTAACAAAGCAAGAAAAAAGATGCATTAGGAAGTGGAGGGGAGTTTCCTCTTATTTTTTGCCTCTAATATTTTGAATAATTGCTTTTCTGCCTTTGCTCTAGAATTTGATAGATGGCTTCAATGTGAATGCAGACCTTCTTATTCCCTAATATAACAGTATTTTAAAAAAACCTTTCAGCATCAGTTAGATAGGAAAAAACGTTAAAATTCTGGTAGCATATGTTTAAGGGCTGAGTTTGACTGAAAAATATCATTTCTTCTCAGCAAGGTTAACTCTGAGCAAAATCTATGCTACCATCTTAATAAATACATATTCTTCACTTGCACTTTCAAAAGCAGTGTGGATGAAACAGAGTTTTTCAAAGCTAAAAGAGCATTTTCAAAATTAAATACATTTGGTTTCTTTATGATAAATAACATCATGCAACCATAGCAATGTTGAGTGTTTTTCATGAAATACAATCCATTCTGTTGCCTGTCATTAAGTCTTACACAACTTTGCTTTAAAAAAAAAAAAGAGCAGAGGTTGTAATATTTATGATTCTTTAAATCAACAACTGGGCAGAAAATGATTGTTCCTGAAAAATTTCCTATTACCCTTGAATTTCACAAGGCCACTACCCTTTCTATCACTTATTAATACTATAGTGCCTAAAGGCTCCAATTAGGTATTAGAACAGGGATAACAGGCACTGTAAATGTGCAAGACAAATCTTCCCTAAGGGGCTATAATAAAATATTATTTTATAAAACCCAAGTAATTTCTTAAAATAGCTTTGTAGCTATGGCAGACCATTACTAACTTTGGCCTATATCCTGCAGTGAAGATGTGCTGTGTGAGTCTCCATCCAGTAAGTGCAGGCAAGGAACCGGCCATTAAAAATGGAAGTTGCTGTTACAATGTGGAATTTTTTCATTCACTTCCAGCAAAAAAACCCCAACAGGGTAGCTTGCAGTTACTGCTGAAAATCTACCCTAGAAGTTACTAGTCAGGTCACAAAATACTACTGAGAATGCTCCAAAGCCACTGAGTTCCATCAATGACAGAGATGTACAAGTAGAAAAGAAACGTGCTTGTTGACCTGGATGATGAGGTGTCTTTTGACTACTGATCAAACCTCTGCTTTGGGTCATGTTCACAGCATTATCTGAGGTGTGTGAAGTCAGCTAACCGCAGGGACCCTTGCCGGTGGCAGCGGCTGGACTGTCCTGTCTCTCGGTCTACGCTGACCCTCGCCCAGGTCCCGAAGCTCCTTTCCCACAGCCATAGGTGCGAACAGCACTCAGCACACGTGCTTCTCAAGAGCGGTAGCGAAGGCGGCTATTTTCAGAACTACCTTCCCGACCCACACGATTTCCCAGCTCCCGATTTCCTGCCCTGTGCCCGGCCCGGCCGCGCCTCTTCGCTCCGCGGCGCGCCCTCGGCGCATCTGTCCGCTTTGCCCCGGGGCGCGGAGCCGGGCCGGGGGCTGCCAGCGCCGCGGGGCACCGAGCGCAGGTAGCGGCGCTCCGGGCGCTCCGGGGCCGCGGCTGCCGGGCCCGGGGGGGGCGCGCCCGGTGAGCGGCGGCGGGAGGGGGGGCCCGGGAGCGCCGCGGGGTCCGCCCAGCGCCGCGGCCGCACGGGCTGCGGCAGGAAAGGAGCGGCGGCTCCTCGGAGAAAGGAGGAGGAGGAGGAGGAAGGGGGGGTCCCTGGGAGCGGAGCCGGCCGCAGCGAGAGAGGCGGGGCGGGGTGGGCGCGGGAGGCGTGGAGGGGCCCGCGGAGCGGCGCGGACGGGCGCGTGCCATGCGCGGCGCGGCAGCCGGCGGCTCCCGCTCGCTGGCTCAGCATGCGCGGGCTGTGCCCCCGCCTCTGCCTGCTGGCCGCCGCGCTGGGCTTCTGCGGGGGCAGCAGGAACTGCCCCGACCTCATCGTGGACCGCTGCCTCTGCGCCGCCGAGCGCGCCAAGGGGCCCGGCCGCCCGGCCCTCCGCATCAAAGTGGTCTGCACCGGCGGGGACTTGGTGGAAACTTTGCAGCCCGCCGTGCTGCCCAACCGCACCGTGTCCCTGTGAGTACGGCCCGCGGGCGGCGCGCACCTGGCGCGGGCGGGGGGTGCCGGGGACGCGCCGGACTCGAGGGGACCCCGCGCCCGCCGCTCCGGAGCCCGCAGAACCGCTCCGTGCCCGCTGCAGCCCGAGCCTGCTTTTAAAAAGTCTGTGAGAGTTTTGGGGTGTTTGTTTATTTATTTATTATTTTTTTCGTGTTCAGTTGGGAAACTCCTGCTGGCGTTCGGGTCGGAGTAGGGGAGCCGGGCTCTCCCCGGTGTAAATTGCGCGCTGCTGCGGGCGGCGGATTGGGAAATGTCAGTGGTGGCAGAACTGATGGAGGGAGCTCTCTGGTGTGCCTCTGCCAGCGACGGGACGGGCTCGCACTGTCCGGGCAATAAATGAATGGTATCGGTAATGCTGAACTGCCTCCTGGAGTGCTGTGTCATTAACTGGTTTTCCCTTTCTCTCTCGTCTCCTCTAAATAAAGTTTGGAATTTGATATCTCCTTTTTTAAGATGAGTTTCTATACAACGGTATGAAACTCTCAAGTCTCCAATATAATTCAGAGTTATGTGGTAATTTGAAGTGACTCGGAGTATGGTGTTCGGTTTTTTGGTTGTTGTTGTGTTGTTTTTTTTTTTTTTTTTTTTTTTTTTAATCTAGGAATTAGGTTGTGATACTTTGTTGCCTGTTGCACATAGCTCAACTTGAATAAATAGTATGTTGTAAGTAAGGTAGTAGAACTTTCTGTGATTGTATCCTCAAGTACAGCTGATAGTAATGTCCCTGTAATGCACCCAAGCAGTAATAGCTCTGTGATATTTACCCTTTAGATCATACACATATCAACAGATCTTTTACTCTTGAATTTAGTTCTGTTGACAATTCCTGCTATGAACATCTCTGCTGTTCAGTGCACTTTCTTTAAGTCAACACTTTCAGGTGGCAACTGGTAAAGATAGTAATTCATAACATCTGGGGAGCTTGTGCTTGTAAATGTACAGATGTGCTGTGTATGCTCCAGTTCAGTTTTAGCTATAACTGTTGAGTGACTTGATGCTGATTATCTGTATGCTGATTATTTATTTAGGAAACTTCTGCTTTTATACAAGAGACAATAATTGCACTTCCTCCTAAATTTTAATAGGCTGGTTTGGAATATTACATTACTTACCAACATAAACTTTAACCTCAGTGATAAATTCACTGCTACTTCTATAGTTTGCATAACTGGCTATGTCGTTAGAGGTGGTAGTCACCAGAATTATAAAATGTCGATGTCTTGGGGAGACAGGAACTATTTTTTCCTCCTGGTTAAAGAGCTATAGAAACTCTCACACACAGCATGTCTGCAAAGGTTTTTCCTCTTAAGTGTTGATTCTCAGAGTCTTATTTAGGTTTTTAAGAAACTTTTGCTGAGGTAAGTACCAGTCAAGGAATCCAGCTGACCGTGAGATCAACAGAAGTATGTATTCACTGCGGAGAAAAGAAATTGAATTGGAAACAGAAGTGAGAAAAGATGAACAGGGGAGGTGGTGTGTTTGAAGTGGTAGGTGGGGGGATTTGCTCTTTTATACATATGATTTAAGGCACCAGTAGCAAACTTGATCCTATCAACCAAAACACATTCATTTCAGGTAGCACTTGCTCAATAGTCATTAGAAGGGTACTGTGCTAGTTTTCTTAAACTTAAATACCTCTTGACCTGAGAGCTGATTAGATGGCCCTAGTTGATACAAAAGATACATTTTGGGTATTTTTTTTTTGTATTTCATAGGGACAGGTATAGTACTATGTATCACATAAACACATCTCTTTTCCTCCTACAGTCTCCCATCTCATTTTTGAGAATTTTTTTTCTTTCTCAGAAGTAAATTTAAGGTTAAATATTGAAGGTAAAAGAGAAAAAGAAATTAAAATCTGTATTAGAAGTTTTCAGTAGCTAGAACATACAGGTGAAAATTTGTTTGAATATGTCAAAGATTTTCCAGGTGAAACTGGTTTTTCTGAATTAAGTTACACTTGTGGGATTTGGCTACCTGTAGAAAATAATGATAATGAGCTCAGGTATTAGTGCTCTTACATTTGTTTTTGTAGCGGAATAAGAGATGCAGCCAAAAGAGAATATTCTGGTAGATGCTGCCTGCTTCCATTCAGTTTTATGGGCCCACAGAGAGAAAGAGAGCTTTAACATATGGAACATAACCTTTTGGATTGCTTTAACAATTAAGAAATATAGAGGTGAATAAAAGAATATATGCTCAGATGCCGTAATACTGTAATGAAACAATGTAATAAACATTTTGTGGGGTTTGGGGCAGATTATTCATTATACAGAGAGGCTATTTCCTTAGTGCTGTGATCTTTTGGAAGGCAAGATCAAAGCCCAACTCTGGTAACTGCTCTGCAGAGATGGAAGAGAATTACCTCTGCTTTATCTCTTGAGCCATTCAGATATGTAACATCTCATTTACATGCTCAGTAATGGTATTATCGGCAAATTTAAAGGTTATGATTTGGTAGCTTAATTGAAGCTTGAGTTTGGTGGCTTAGGTACTTTCCCCTAAGTGAGTCTTGTCTGAGTTTGGTAGTTAGGCTCTGTGGTAGTGATGTACTGAACTATTGCCACTAGGAATGCTTCTGACACAATCACACACGGTGACTACAAACTAGTGTGAAGTCACTGAAGAAATGCTTATTCTTTACATGTTTGGACCAATTATTTTCAGATTATGAGGTGAGGAAGTCTGCAGAGTTTCTTTGAAATGATTTGAACACTAGAGCTATTCAGTACTGTCTAAATGCTCCCAATGAGAATCACACTGGAAGTAAAATCAAAATATAAGCTGATAAAGCACCTATTCTCTCCTCTTTATTTTATATTAAAACCCAAACCAAACAAAACCCCCCCTTGTTCTGGACTCTGTTTCACTGTCTTTATTTAGTATTTTACTGCTTTGGAAACAGGATTCATGAGCTTGATGTGGATCAAAAGTAAAAACTTAGCTGTAGCTTCACAAAGTGTTTGCACATATCTTGTTAAAAGTGATTCTAGTCCTTATGGATTTGCAGCATGCATCTCTTGCTTTGTATTTTGGGACAGGGTAGAGAAAGGGAATTACCTTTTTTTTTTTTTTTTTTTTTTTTTCCATGAAGAATACAGCTGTTGAATCACTAATTTATGGGATCTACTCTCACCATTTCACTCTCAGTAGGCATTGAAGTGTAGACCCAACAAGGAGGAGTTGTGTCACTTCAGGATAATGTAGTTTTCTCATTTTAGACTCTGTGGTTGAATACTTGGGGATTGTATGAAACCAATATTTCACATTTTTTTAAATCAGTGTGATTGGGTTGTTAAAATCTAACTCTAGGGAATGAGACTATTTGCAATCTTCTGTCTCTTCTGTGTTGATAGAAAAATTAGTTGTAAACTTTTTGACTGAGTTGCTGAAATTTGGGCTATATGGAGAAGTTGTTTTGCTGCCTTTTACAGTGTGAAACTTCTGCAGTTTGAAATTTTGGGAATTGGGAAATTGGATTCTCTACTGGACAGAATATTGGTAGGTTACTTACATACTTTTTTCTTTCATGCTTTTAATCTTGGAAGTTCTCAGTTCAATACGTGTCACTTGGTGTCACTGGGCAGAATATACTTTGAAGTTATAAATGCCATCAGTTTCTAATCGTAGCATCACTTTTTTTTTCCTCCCTCAATTCAAAAGAAAGTCGAAGATGTGTACCAATGATTGATATTCTTGCAAATTTTACCCACAGATACACCTATTGAAAGGTGTAATTTTAAACTGTCATAATAGAAATGAAGAAAATTTATGGTAGTGTATGGCTTATATAAAGTCTTTATTATATAGAATTCTTCATACTTTTTATGTCTAAGCCTTCTTCTGACTTAGAATTGGAGGTTGTCTGAAATTCCTCAGATTCCCAATTTCAGAGTAAGGCTACATGACTCCAATGGTAATCCATAGCCATAATATGTATGAAGGGTGTTCATCTTCAAAGCACTTCACAAACATTAAATACTCTTCTGAAAGCAGCATTGCCCCACTTTTCTCTGTCCCAAAATTACTTTTATGTCACATTCATTTGTATCATGTCCACTAGAGTTTTTTCAGAGTTATTATATTATTGTGTTTTTTTCATGTCTAGTCTGGTCTTTTACCTGCCTATATTCAGTTTAGGATATAGCAATATGGTTTATTTGATATAAGCATCTTCTTTAAAAATAGATCACAGAAATGTTATGTCCCAAAGAGTTCAGCGCTTAAGCTAGCCAAAGCAAACAAAGAGTTGAAGAAAGACTGAACAAAAAATAGAATTCAGTAGTTTTATTTCCATGTCTTGAAACTCACATATTCTTCTTTATTGATTTGAGACCTAACATAGCATTGTTAATTTGTAAATAAGAGCATTTTTGTAGAAGGTAGGGTGATTCTTGTTATAAAGGTTTTTGCAAACGTTTTCACCTTGGTTAGTTTACTGTGTTTACTCAAAGTGGCAGGAAAAAAAGAAAAAGAAGCAGATTTCCTGCTCCATTATTTATATGTATATACATATTTATACATGCTTTCTCTGAAACTCTTAAATAAAGAAAAGAAACCAGTTTGTAGAAGAAACTCCTAGTAGGGAAGCCTACCTAAAATACACCAAAGACTTCGAAGGTCTCAGACAGATGGTTGGGGAGAGCAAAGTATGGAGAAGATAAAGGTTCTAGTGATGAAAAGTCTTCAAATATTACTCAAATATTAGTCTAATTATCCTTGGTAATACATTTTATATATTAGTCTAGAGTGGCCATATAATATTTTATTTTTTTGTTTGTTTTTTTATGACAAAGATATACCTGCACCTGAAAAGTACTAGTAGTGTGACCACTTCCAAATGATGACTCTTTTGGATGAAACTGATGCATTTGGCATCATTGGAAGTGGTAACCCAAGAGGAGTGTGAAAAAACTTCTGCTATGGAAAATAGAACTCTCAGAGCAAATCATGTTCAAAATACAGTAAATGCTACTTTAATAGTTACCAAATTACCATAACTTTTTAAAGGTATATGAGTCATCGTGAAGTTTCTTTCTCTATTATTATTAAACTATAAGGGCCAAGAGTTCAAAGTGTGCCATATATCATCCTGGTGCTTTTACATCCTCAAGTGTAATGTTTTTTGAGGAAAGCAGTTTGTGCAAGAGAATGGGACAAGAATGTCTGGAAACAGATAAAATTATTTCACAGTACAGAACAGTTCATTAATTTGGTAATTTAATGTAGAAATCAAGTCCTATTTTTGTTGCATACTAGGAAATTTGCAGTATTGTGATCATTCACTTAGTTTCATTCCAGAGGTAAAAATAAGCTGGTGAGGATAGCCAGGGGGAGAGTGATGCATGTGGGAAGGGAGTTTTATCAGGTAAGTATAAGTTCTGATACCTATTGAGAAGTTCTAAATGAAGCTGAGGTTTTATGATACAGTATAATTTGTCAGTTGTCTGGCTACTGGCCTTGTCTGCCTTAAACTGGAAGAGATTTAGTAGATCCTATTGGCTCTCTTTATCTTTTTTTTTTTTTGGTGTGTTCACCTAATATTCATAAAATCTATTTAATTTTATTGATCTAAGGATATGTGCAACAGAAATTAGTTTCTGAAGTTTATGTACTTGCATCTCTTGCAGTGAGTTGGTGCCAGGGAGAAGGTGATTTGTGTTTATGGAATCTGCCTTTATATGAAGCTGCATGAGTTTCTGGCCCTTGGGACCAAACTACTGTCATCCCTTAAAATGGATTGTTCTTAAAAGATTTGAAAATGTGATGCCTTTTTGTTTTGTTTTGTTTTTCTTTCATTTTTTTTTTTTAAAGTTTTGTTTTAAGGCATTCTGGAACATTTCTCAAAGTAGATTTTTCTTTCCTTTTCCCCTTCTAAATATCCTGACAATATAATAAAATACGAGGTGAGGTGAAGAGTGGGGAGTGGTGAAGTGGTTAGGAGAGAGGTGAAAGTGGGACAGTCCAGAAAGAAGGGGTCTAAACAGTGCCAGTAAAAGGAAATTCCAAAGGGTTAGAATTTTATATATGTTGTCCTTTTTCTGTATCCTCAGTGTTTTAAAATCACAAATATTTAAATGATAGATGCTTTATAGCAACAGAATCACATTAACCCCTGTGACGCTAGAAGCCCATTTATTACTTTGCTGTTAAAACAGACCCAGAAACTTTCTGGCCAGAAATAACTGAAGAAAAATTATGTTTTTGTGAAAAGTTTCTCCCTGTTTGAGACCCTCTGTCAACACAAATTGTGCCACTATTGGATTCAGCTGTGTTCCAGCTTATCCATCCCTACTTTCCTCACTGATGTCTTTGCCTTGGTTTTATAATACAAAGCTGCCATAAATCTGAAAGTTAAAGGGCAGAGTACCTTTGCCAAGGCATAACTTCTGCTCTAGCAGCCAATAGGAAACACACATTTGTATATCTGCACCTTACACTTTGTTCATGCACATCTGAGAGCCAGGGCTCACATGAGCTTGGTTTTCACTACTCAATGATATTGATGCATGCTTTCAAGAATTGCTATTTATGTCATTTGATTTACTTTTTTGTGGAAAAATAGCCTATTGATTCTAAGCTTCCTCCCTTTCCATGTTTCTAATGGAATATCCAAACCCTCACAGCAATAAAAGCATACAAACCATGAAAAGTTTGAGTATGTACTTATCCAGTCAACTGTGATTATTTTCTATCAGTTACAAGTTTGCTGTCTAGTTCTAGACTTGTCAAATATAATTTGGCTAAAACCTCTGTATTATCTATAATATTAACATTTTTTCCTCTACTTTAGCAATTATGTAATGCAGGGAACACAGTTTAGGCTTTGTTCTTATTCTTGTGGCAACATGCCATTCTTCACCCTTCTCTTAAAATCAGTTCCAACTGTGTTTTCATGCCTGGGACTGATTTGAGACTATTCTGAAGTTATGGTTAGTCATGAAAGCTCTGGTTTTGCAATTTCTGTTACAGTCTTGCAGAGTTGTTGACAGTTTCTTTTCTGTACTTAGTTGGATATCATCTTATCTGAACAGCAGTTTGTCAAATGCATAAACAATTCTGCCAATAAAACAAGCACTCAGGGGTTTATGGGTGTTATGCTCACAGACCTGTAAGTCTTTGCAAAAACCTGAGATTGATTCCTTGATCATATAGAATTTGGATTTGTTGGTACCTGTGCATAAATAAGCAGATTATTTTAAATTTGTATTTTATGCTTGCCTTTGCTGAGTGGCTATTCATCAAAACTTATGAGGATGGAAGGACACTGGTCTGTGTTTTCAGCATTTCTGCTGTAGGCTTGGTACAACACACAATGAGGTTTAATGGATTTTCTATGTTATTAAGGTATCATTATGGCTTTCAAATAACCTGGTGAGTCAAGGTCTCTAAATTATGGACATTTATGATTCTCCTTGTTTATTGAAGAATTATTAGCAGTCAAGATGATATCTCTTCATAAAACCTTTTTCTTTGTTATAAGATTGCCTCTCCCAGAGAACTCATGTTTTGTGATCAAAAGTATTAAATGCAAGGGTTAAGGTTTTATGTGTACTGTGACTCGAGAAAAGAAAAAACTGCGTCATAAAATGGAAAATAAGGTTAAAACTAGTAATAACAAGATCAAGCCTGAAAAATGTGAAGAAAAACATAATGGAAGAATTGAACATAACATTATTGTATATTCATAGTTCCCTGGCAACATTTGTGTTTATATTTGCATTATAAATTACTGTGCATGCTACCAATTTCTTTGAGAGAGGAGGGTGGAAGGAGATCATAATATGTTGGTGAGCAACTTTATTGCCAGATTAGTTTTCATAGAATTTTCACAGGAAGTATACTGAAGTGTCAGGTAAGATTTCTCTAATGAAATGTCCTGGCACAATCTGGCACGACAGGAAACCTACAAGCATTTAAGAGAGAGGGAGAAGAAAAACAAAAGTATCATCAATTCTGCGGAATAAAATTTGCCAGCACTCCTAACTCCTGTGAGCTCCTAACTCATGAATTTTTATATATTAACGTGTGTCTTATCTGGGGAACTTTGCACTGCTAAGAAAGATGCTTTGTTTTCCATGGTCCACCCTCTTTACTTTGTCCCATCTGTCGCATTCCCAGAATCTTTCAATTCTACACTTTCCTTTTTAACTCCTGCTATTGTTGATACTTCTGTCTGTTTTTTCTTCTCGTCTGCATCTTGTTTTTGTCCACTGATTATATGAATTGCAGACTGCCAGTGCATTTCTAAAAAGGTAAAAACCCCATCTCCCTCCTCCTCAGCTCTGTTTTTGGTCCTCTGCTGTGCTGCTCTTCTGTGCCAGTCTCTGCAATTTCACTGCCGTGTGCTGCAGCCTCTGCTTTCAGCTCACGGTCTCCACCACTTCTTTAGTCTTGCCTGACTTCCCAGTTTCTTTTGCTTTTCTAAAACCCTCTATTACATCTTCCCTCATCACCTTTGATCCTTGACTCATTTTACCCTTCTCTTCTGAACTCGTTGAGTGGAACTGAAATAAGCGAGGACATGGGTCCTTAGAGAGATCTGAATTAAGTCCTGGAGTTCAGCCGTGCCTGGAATTGGGGCCAGGCAGATGGAGTTGATCCTATTAGACAACTTAGAAACAAGAAAAATCTTTTTATCTCTAACTCTCCCTCCTTAGATCTTATCATTAAAACTGCAGCTAGTGGAGTAGAGAGGTCTGAATGTGGTGGTGTCAAGCAGTGATTTTATATTGACCCACCAGACATGCCACTGCTGATCAGAGGGAACAGCCACAATGATCAAAGTTGTTTTCCATCCTCAGCATTGCAGATTGTTTAGAAGGGAAAAGTCTAATTTCCAGTTTTCTCTACACCTTTGTGGCAACATTCAAACAGTATTGCAGCTGCCCGTGAAAAACCGTGAAATTTGTGTAACACAAATAATTGTAGTGGTAAAGATGAAATCTTAAATTTTGTTGTTACTCTCTATGCAGTGCTTGAGCCATAAAACTAAAGTTTATATTAGCAAATCTAAGCTTAAGGGGCTGTATCTGTTTATTCTGTGACACAGCTAGTATTATTCACATCATTATCATAAATCTTTATCTTGAATTAGATCAGGTTAATGAACTGTTCTCTGCTATGGCTGAGAAATATGGCTGTTTGTCAGCTGAGGTAACAGTTGACAAAGATGTGCTTATTTTGGAAAAGACACGTTTTTCTATCCATAATGCACAGGGGATGCAGGAAAGGAAGCAGTGAAAATGCATAAATGGAAATCTGCCTTCCACTGGAATAAAGCAACATGTTAATCTCTCAGTAATTGATGTCATCATTATAAGGCTTTTTTATTGGGAAGGCATTCATGAATTCTGTACTGACATTTTCATCATTAAAGTCTTGTTTTTCTGGAGTCCCTGATGCAGTCACACAGCATCTCACCTATAGCAAGGTGGTAAAGGGAGAATAGCAAAATTTGGTCACATTATTCTTCAAGTAACTCTTCAAAGTATGGTATTACAACTTTTAACTCATGATGTTTAGAAAACACAGCCAAGCTGTGGGAGTTACGACACCAGATATTCAGGTAGCTGTAAAACTGCTGGTGCATGTGAGAATAATATCTGAGGTTTGTTTCTTTATCCCTCCATGTTTGGTGAGCAATCGGCTCTTGGAAAGTTATTCTGCTCTTTGCCTGGGCTGTATCATGTAAGGGTCTTGTGGAGGGAAGTCCAATACTTCTTCCCTCTAATGTTGGGAGACTAGTAAGAGAATATTAAGTCTGTCCAGTGGGAGCAGTAAGGCATCAGTTGTGGTTTTACAGGTTCTTTTTCTGTGAATCATCCTTTCCCTTTCCCTTTCCCTTTCCCTTTCCCTTTCCCTTTCCCTTTCCCTTTCCCTTTCCCTTTCCCTTTCCCTTTCCTTTTCCTTTTCTTTCCTTTCCTCCCCTTTCCTTTCCCCTTTCCTCCCCTTTCCTTTCCCCTTTCCTCCCCTTTCCTTAGCACCAGTGCTGGGAGGGTCACATAAAGGTTTTAGGGTTTGAGGACCTTCTTTTTTGTAGACCCCAAGTATACCTGAGGAAGAACAGAAGAGGGCAACATTTGAGATATGAACATCAGAAAGTGACTCGATGTCAATCGTAGATGTTTGGAATTTATTTTTATGTCTTAATGTGTACAAAATTAATGCCAGCTGTTGTTCTTGTTAAATTAAAAGTTACCTGGCATATTCATATACTTGCTAGTCCTTCTAGAGCTCTAGCAGATGTTCTGGTTCTGGTGTCTTTGCTTCTTTTTCTGTTTAAAATAAAGAGATTTGCAGAATAAGAGAAGGTAAATTTTCTAACACTTTCCTTTGTCTTTCCCGTCTTCAGTAAATGGATGAAAAAAGAAATTCCTAAGACACAATGTGGGGGAAAAACATATTTTATCATTTATTGTTGTACTATTCATAATTCTCTTCCCTTTCTGCACAATTTAAAGTTATAAATAACAATATAAAGAGTCAGCAATATAGATTGATGAAGCAAAAAAATAACCCAGAGCTAAATAAATGTAATAAATTATAATCTTCTGCATTTAGAGTAAATGAAGTTACTGCTGTAAAATACTTCATGATTATTGATTATCATTATAAATTTGTTTCTAATAAGCTGTTGTTTTAAAAACAATTCTAATTAATTCATTTGTGCCTATATTTAATAACAAGTCCATTAGTGAATTGATGTATGAAATGACCTTCATAACAGCTTTACACAGTTGAACAATAACTTGCTGACTAGGACAACATCTTTTTTTTAAATAAGTAATACAGCAGTATTGCTAATTGGATGAAATTGCTTCATATGAAAATACCCTCCATATATTTTCATATATTTTTAATAAGACTAAGGGAGTTTGTTGCCTGAATCTCTGTGTAATTAAATGCTGTTTGAATTTTTGTTTCCTGTAGTTACCTTTGAAGAACTCAGGTCAACTATTTTGGTGTTGTTATTGTGACTACTTTACAAATGGAATACTTGGTTACTAAGCTATTTGGTAATGAAGAGGGATTAGATGCCAAGCCTTACTTTGGAAAAGATTAGAGCAAATAATTTTTTAATGCTAGCTTTCCAAAGTACTTCTTTAGCTGAAGCAGTGATTGTTTTAAACAAATAAAATCCCTCGAGTGATCATTTATTTAATAGCACTTAAGTCAACTTGGTTTGGTTTTTTTCTCGGAAAGTTTCTGTCCAAATGGTGGCACTGAATTACATGTTGAGCCAGTCTTTCCTTATGATTAGTTAATCTATTAGCCTTTTTGGTTGGCTGGTGTTTCCTTTCTGAAATGGGAATAGGTAATAAAGCTTTGGAAGAAGCTTTAGTGGGAAGAACTGTGGCAGCTGGGTTTCCTGGCTGTTTTTACTTGATGCTTTGCTGTTTTGTGTTAATTATCCATTAATAATATTGTTCTCGAATATGTGAAGATATGATAAATGGAATTTAAAAATGTTTATGGTTACACAGCTTTTAATTTTCTCCAGTCTGGACCATTAATAAAAATACATATAGCTGTCCTGGACCTGGCTAAAGAGCCATGGATTATTATCCCAGTATCTTGTCTCCAGACTAAAAATTTTTAAAGCAGGTGCCTACAGTAGAGTAACATTCTGATATTTTCCAAAAGAATCTTGTCTGCATAACAGCTCAGAGTTGTAGTTCCTGTGCATTTGATTTCCTAAAATGGGTTGGTTTTCCACAGCCTGATCCAGTGCCCCTGCAGATCCCATGACAGTTCCCTGCACTTGGAGCATCCCATGGCAAGAAGTACCCCAGTTCAACTGCCTGCTGGCAAGGAACCATCCTGCTTTTGTTTATTTTCAAATTCTAGTTTGTTTCAGTCTGAGCTGATATGGTTCTTGAGCCTGGGAGAATGGGCCAGGTTTGGTCTTCAGCAGGGGACTTGGTGTCTCTCTGCTTTTCTCTTACTTTGTTTTAGTCACTCTCAGTAAGCTGAAAGGTAAGGGGGTGATGAAATGTCACAATGTAATTAAAGTTAGTTTATTCTACTGATAGTATGCTTTCTTCTGTTTTCAACATGGAGAAGAGACAACAGTGATAAAACTTCTTTCTATAACAAAATCATTATATTTAACTCAATTCATGGGAGAATGTGTTGGTCTTCTAGGAAAAATAAAAGAAGCTCTATTCCTCCTCTTAAAATTTTGGATTAAGGAAAAATGAATAAAAGTTCAAAGTCAGCTTTCTCATTGGTTGGCCTAGTTTTCTTGTGTCAGATTGATAGATTTTCCTGTTTCCTTCTGTATTCCTGAACAATAAGAGCATCTTCAATTTTCCTTGTGTGTGGAGGCCAGTATTTTGGGCTTTGTTTAGTTGTTGGCACTGCAGAAAGTGGAGAGGGAGATGGTCTGACCAAGAAAAAACCTGCTAAATTGCAATAACAGCATGCCAGTGAAAAAAGGTTTTGGAGGAGGTAAATGCCTTCAGAAGGTGTAGAGTGCTGGTCATTGGTCCTTTTTAATTTCATTTTTCAGTTGTTAAAAATAAGTTTCTTTGGTTATTGAGGTTGGCACTGTATTTGTTCAGAAAGACTGCAGCATGACTCTGCTGATTGATAACACTGACTTATGCTTCACTTTTGTCTTTCACTGTATTTATAGTTATTATGTACTGAAAGGAGTTGAGTAGATTTTGTTATTTACTGGATATGGGCCACAACACTATTTATCTAAGACTGGAAGAAAATGAAGGAAACTGGAAGTGGAAAAATTCTGATTTTGAGCCTGAATTTTTTGACTGGGGGGAAACAAAGGTAAAAACATTGACATTTTTATTTTATTCAGAGTTGTACTTCTTAGCCAGTCTAGAAATCACTCTGCAATGTTCCCTCCTTGGTATAGTCTCTCCCCATTATTTCTGTGGGACATGCATGAGGCTGATCCTCTCTGAACATCTGGCCACAAAACCTGTGATTCATCCCCTGTCTCTGGGCTGTTACTCTTTATTTTTTACTTTGTTCTGCACCATTTTCCTGATTTTGTGCTGTACTGCTGCCTGTCTTGGCTGTGCTTTTTTCGGGGGAGAGGATGTTTCGGGTTTGTTTTTGACTTGTAAATGATGGGAGCCACCTTCCCGTAAGGAGGAGCAGGAGAGTCCTCTCCTTGAGCCTTCAGCAGGAAAGCCTTTGCCAGTTTGGACTATTCAGGGTGCCTGTTGTCTGCCAGATTAACCCTGAAAAACAAGATTTATCACGTGCTTACACCCCATCAACTGAGTGCTTTTTACAGCAGGGCAAAATGCTTAAAATTTACATGATTTCCTCCGTGTATTAGTCTGCCTGCTTGGTTTGGAGATTTACAGACTGCACTGAGGACATCCTGCCCAGTCACCAGAGGCAGATCTCTTCTCCAAGGTCCTTGTACAGGTCTGGAGAAATGTGCCTGTTGTGGACAGTGAGAGATGAAGGCTGTCCTGCAGCAGTGGAGGATGCTCTGGGGTCCTGATGGGGGATTGTGTGCTGCTCACTTTGAGCTTGCAAGTGTCGTGTTCAAGTAATATTTTTTGTCTGTTTTTTTAGTTGTATTTAATAGCAGTTACTCACTGAAAAAGACATAGAGATCACTGAACAAGTAATATTTTATTAAGGTTAGTTTTCTAGTGTTTAAATGAATGGGGGGTCAAAATATTAGTTGATGACTTGAACTTATGGATATTCCATTAACTGTCCAAATCTTTTCCTCCTCTGATTTTCTGTGATTTTCTGTAACTTTAAGTTATCAGGACAAAGGGTCCTATAAAATCCAGATTAAATTCAGCATTGATAAATGTTAAATGAAAATGGGTGTTTGAAACATTTTAACTTTGCTTACCCTTTGATTGGCTGTGAACGAGGCACTTGCTAGCTCTTGCTCTGGAGGCAGGATACACCCTGTGAAGAGGAAAACACAGAGTAGCCAACAGAATAAAACATCTTGTTCCCACTGTGTAAGCCCACAGTGGTGCACCTGCATCTTGGACACTGGTTCTGACACAGCTCAAAATGGCATAACAGGACAAGGAAAGGTACAGAAAGATCCAGAGTTGTGGGAAAGCTTGTCTGTGAGGAATGGCCGAGGGGCTTTTATCCTGAAAACCTCTAAAGTGTGTTAAAAGTAAATAAGGAACATTATTCACTGTTTTCCATATGATGGGACTGAAAAGGCAACAAATTATTGAAATTTCATAAGAAATTCAAAGTAGGTTAGCTGCAGAGCTTCTTGCTGTGGATTTTGTATTCACAAATCTTCTCCTGACCACTGTCAGAGACCGGACAGAGTTACAGGGATTCCTGTCTGAGCTGCTCCTGACGGGTTGTTGCTGCATTTATGCACAATCCAGATGGAGCACACCAAGTTCTCAGGTCAGGTGAAATGATTGCAGCCTGGGGTAGCTCTGTGGAGTTACACGGATCACTTGGCCAGCTGGACTCGATAGATCAGCATTCATTTTTACATGGCCAAGAATGTTGTCATAGGTCCAGAATAAAGAAAATAGTTTGCACTTGCATGTTCCAGAAAACAGTTCCAAAATTGTGTCACTGAAAAGCAGTTAATTATAATGGTGCATAATCAGTTAAACATCTGTTCCTGGTGTGATATTACTAAAAGTGCAGTGATAACATCATCCTGGATCCAAAAGTGAGGAATAAAAAGCAGAACTAAGGAGTGTTACTTTTGTTTGCTGCTACCAAGAAAAAGATGACCAGAAAAAGGTGTTACATTTTAGTTTCAAGCATGATTTAAGAACTACAAAATCTGTGCTGTATCCTTGAATGTGTTCTCGTAAATCTGTTTAACTTGTTTGAGGTTAGGAGTTTTTTGCTCATTTTTCTGATCATCAGAAAAACAAAAAAAGATGCCTGATGTTGAAGCTACTTTAATTTGGGAAACAGTTATTGAGAACTCAAACCAAATGAATTCAGAATAAGAATGCAAATGAAAATCTGCATGAGAGTAATTAACCTTTGGAACACATAGGAACTGTAATGGAAACTTTTTACCTTCTTAAATTAAAGCTGAATATTGTAAAATTTCAACAAGGTACTGGTTTGACATGTTTATTACTGGGAGGGGTTCTTGGCTTTGTGACCACATTGTCTCTTCTGGGCATTAAAATAAATGACCTGGTGAAAATCTACTTCTAGTATGTATTCACATGTATTTATGTGAAGACTTACCAAACCCATGATTTCAGTGGTTTTGGGTATAGAAATACCGAGGCAATCTCTGCAGTGTTTCTTTCTGTATGGTAGAAGCTGCCAGTCCAGTGTAGTACTTGTAAACATGTGAGTCATTGTTTCTAACACAGAGGTAGAATCCTGCTAGTATCAAAATAGTGTTGTTGACTGTACAGTAGTACACTGTGTATTTGGAAGTACTCAACACTGGACAGTGTCCAAGTGTCTTTTGGCTTCACACTGGCAAACATATTCACCAGGTGTACTTCATCTGTGAATAGTTCTGCTTTGAGTTCTGCCAAATACTCTAGCTCTAATTTAACTCTTGAGATGTCAAACCCAGCGATTTTAATGGTGTTTGTTTATTATTTGATGGTGCACAACTAATTCAGTTTCTCCATCAAATTTAATCCTTGCCTAAAACATACTGACTACAAAAAAGATATTAGCATGAGAAGTTGCAGTTTAAAGATGTTCACTGTGTCTATATTCTTTTATAATGAACTGTATTTTTGCTTTCTCTGTCTGTTGCTGCCATTAGCTTTTTTTATTGAGTGGTGGTTGTTGGTAAAGGGGATTCTACTAAAACCCAGTATAGCTCTAAGTCAGTGTATAGCAGCTTTATTGCAGAGATGAAAGTCATGAAGAGCTTTGTGATTTGAATGTTACCATCCTTTGATCTTTAAGTTACTCATTAAGTTTAATGTTTCAGTAGCTACTGTTTTGAAGGTCTTCTTCTGTACCTTGTATTTTAAATTAAAAAAAAAAAAGTTATTTCTGTAATTTGGCGCTGTTTCTTTCCTGTACTAGGAAATGCGACCTTTTAGCCGTATTAAAAAGATTTCCTCTTAGACTTTCTTAGTACTTTTAAAAATAATTTATGCAACAATGAAAGTAGTATGTTATGATTTATAAACACATGTTGAACAAGTTACATGTCTGGTTTTTTCCATATCACTTTCAATCAAGCTTACAGCTAGTTGGAGAACCTACAGTTACATCACGTGTGTGCAAAATTAGTGTATTTTACTTACTGAAATGACAACTGTTTAAAAGAACATATAAATCACCCTGAAGATTCTCTGGTAAATTCCAGTAAATTCTTATGTAATCTAGAGTTATTTTTGTATTATTGATGGATGATCTCTTGTGTCACAGGTATGAATATATACATTGTATTACACCAGGCTTCTAAAGCCACAGGAGTAATCCAAGGTATTAAAGGGGAAAACTTAATGCTGCCAGTTCTTTAATCGCAAATGCTTTCTAGACAATTAAATTATTGCTGTTTCAATTTGTAAAGTAAAAATATAGGGAGGGGGTTTCGCGATGCAGCTAGATTTCAGCTTTCTGCTGTGTAAAACAGCTACTAATAATTTGGAATTCAATTGAGGTACGATGCATATGTTGGGGGAAAGGTTATGTTTAAAAATGAAAAAAATAAGACCCCCACAAAACATTTATAACACTTGAAGCCAGCAAGCTTTTTTCTCCTCTGTAACTTAAAACTGGCTTTCTAAGACAATGTGCAAACCATTATAAAAGTATTCAAGAGCAAAGTCCTTTGCCAGAATTCGGTAGCAGGATCTTGAAATGTTTTTATGGCGTCCATGCTGCAGGCATTAAAGGAGGCTGCTGCTCCCTTCCACTGTTCAGAGCTCTTCACTTCATGTGTAGTCTCTCCAGATGCTGTCCTGATTCTCTGGCACTGGTAAAAATTATTGCTGCCACCCATTTCTGCAAACAGGTACCATTTTCCACAGGAAAAACTTTTTAAAGTCACATCAGCTTATGGCACCATTAATGAGGTCTGTATGGAAAGGGCTTATGGTACAGCATGTGTGATCAAAGATTGCAAAACTTACTTAATACAGTATGTATTTATACAGCTTTTTGATGGAGTATGTGTCCAAATGGTATTGTCAATAAATCTTGACAATAGCCAAGCTGAGAAAATACAAACTGACAATAGGAGCTGGCACATGAGTAGCAAAAGTTATACTTTGGGGATTTCTAATAAAATAAAAGGATGTTGAATGACTTAAAACAAGCTTTTTCTGAATTTAATTCTTCCCAAGACACATCAATTGTATATTTAAGCACTTACATTATGAGCCTGGTGAGAGTGATAGTTGCAGTTTCTGGGATTTTTGTCAAGAACAGAGAGTGCAGAACATGTTCTGTGTTCTTTCAAGGTGACTAAGATCTTACTTTACTTTAATGAATATAGAATGGGGAAACTTGCTCATACCAGTCTGACAGAAATACATCAATAGTTCCTTTTGTGCAAGATGATAGCACGGTACTTGATTCAGTTTAATCATGTTTAGGAGAGAGATAAATTCCCATTTTCTATAGTGAGAAATCAGCTCTTTGTAATTGGTTCAGCATCCAAGTCAAGATCCATTTTATAAAAGAATGTTCCTTGCTTTGCTATTTTTAAAGATAATCAAAATGCAATTTTTAAGTTTACTGTAAGAAATGTATAGTCTGTGACAGAAATGCAATAATAGAGTATTTGCTTTCTGGTTTGAGTACTCTACACAATGTGCACATTGGCTCAATTTTAGCATTTACCAAAATCTGTGGTCTTATCTAAAGCTAAATTTATCTGTCTATCTGTAGTATTTGTTGTTCATAAAGTGTTGTTGAAAGCAAGTGAAAATTTTGTTTTATTTATGATACAAATGATAGAGGTACTTTGATAGCTAACTCTGTAATTTTTGGTTCTGTTAAGACACATATTGATATTGTTCATAAATGACATTCAATGTTTAGGAACAGTTAAAAATCCTTGCAAAACAAAGCACCTTAGGGAGTCAGAATGTTGGTCCTCTACACAAATATGTCTCTGATTTGAAAGTAATTTGAAAAGTATGAATTTAGGCTATAGGATTATTATTTTTGAGATAATAGGAAAAAAAAGAAAAAATGGAGAGGTGGTGATGCATAGCTTGTAGGAGAGCAGTAAACTGCTAAATATTGTACAGATTCAGATGGCTATTGTCAATACAGTGGAACACAATCCTTCAGGTAAATACTGGATACCTCTTTAGTTGTCAGAGGTAGAGCTTAATGATAACCTGTACTTCCTTTCAATCTTACTGCATTTGCACATCTACCCGTCACGTCGTTGCCATTTTCTCCAATTACAGTGGTGCAAAGAAGAATGGTTGTGCTGGGTTTCTTGCATAAATTGTAATGGAAATACCAAAGAATTTCTTCTTTTTATGGGTAAGAGGTCACAGATAATGTGATCAAATGGCAGTAGCTCCAGATGATAAACAAAAGCATGCCTGCATTGTTTTCCCAGGCCTGACTGAATGATGGGTCTGTGGGGCTTGTGGCAGAGGTGTGAGAGGGTGAGGTTTGGGGGAGCTCACCTGTCCTGGGTTTTCAATATTTCCAAGGCATTTCAGCCAAGTATGGAAGCTCAGTAATCTGCAAGTAAAATAGTTGAGCTTCTCCTGTGTTTATTGCCTGTATTTTCATCTGACATCCCCTGGGATGAGGGTGATGGTGATCAGAAGGAAGTATTTCCTTGTCCTCACCAAAATGTAAAATATAGACTCTGCTGTGCTGATGTTTGAGGGCAAGAAGGTACCATGCCTTATTCTGCCTGCAGATTTTGCCTGGGGTAAAGCTGGCCATTCATTCACCTGGGGTTTCCAGGTACCTGTCAGCCAGCAGGAAGGCAGATGGTGAGCAGGTGCCTGGCTGACCAGGGCATTTGTTCAGGGCTCCAACACAGCCAGTGCTGTGGGTCTGTGGGGTGGAGGAGCTGGTGATGAGGAGTGAGTGTCCATCCCAGAGAGGTTTCTGGAGTATTAAGTGCTGCTGTAGAACTCCTTTTGACATACTTTGGGTATGAAGGGGAATGTATGTTTGTGTTTAATTTCAGACTGTCTCTAGTCTGGTCTTGCAGACTGAGTGCTCTTCTCCTTCTGAAAGGCATTAGATGCATTTCTGGAGCAGAGCTTTAACTTGATTTCACCCACAAGAAATCCCACCAGCATGCTGGGAGGCAGCACTGTGCCACGAACCAAAGAAGGGGGAATGAACAGGATTCCATTCAAAGCACACTCGTGTCCCAAACCCATCGGGACACCAGCGTGGGGACGCCCTGGGGGCTGCCAAAAGACCAGAAGCGGTGGTGGAGATTTTGATACAAATGAAACACAATTAATTTTCAAAAACCAATTGTTAAACAGAAAAAAAATACATCAAACTCTCTCCCTAATTGTATGAAAGCAATGACTTGGGGAGATCTACATTAACCCCTTCTTACTCCTGGATTGTCTTCCATAGTAGAGAGACCTGTGAGTTCTGTCTGGGAGCAAAGGTACTGGGCACATCTTCAGAGCTCTGGCCAGCTCACAGCCCTGTTACATGTACTTGAAGATTGCTTGACATAGTTTTATACACAAGTTCAGAAATTCAGAGGGATTCTGTGTTATCTCTGTGAGCAGCACTCCTCAGTGTTCCTGTGTATGGGGTCTGGCTGAGGTGGAGCTCCTTTTCCCACGGCAGCTCTCCCAGTGCTGTGCTTTGCATTGGTATCTAGAAAGGTGTTGAGAACACCTCAGTGTTTTGACTGCTGCTGAGCAGGGCTGGCACAGCATTGGTGTTGGCTCTCCAACATTCCCCCATCAGGAGGCAGGGGGTGGGCAAGATCCTGGGAGGGGACACAACTGGGACAGCTGACCCAGATTAACCAAAGGGATGTCCTACACTATGTGACATCAGCTCAGGTATGAGGTATTTGTTTCTAGAAGAATTATGTTTCGTAGAAGATGGTAGGAAGAGAATTTTCCCCCATGTTTTTTCTTTTTCTGTTGGAGTGGTTTTAGCTGGATGGAATTCTAGATGGATTTCTAGCTGTAGCTGGCACCAGCCACACTAAGTCTGGCCTACTACCTGCAACAAGGTAAGCCTAAAAGTAAACCAGGCAGCCACAGGAGGGCTTACTAATTGTTCCTTGGAATATGTGCAGCACATTTAAGAAAAATACTTGTGCACTGTTTTGCTTTTGTGAAGTTCCTCTCCAGTTCATGTGCTTGCTGGCTAGTTGCTCTCAACTTCAGAGGGAGCTGGGATCACATCCCATTTTAGTGAGGTTTTGGGATCTTCGTGGTCAGCTTTGGTGTCCATTCCTGCCTGTCTGAATCCAAGCTGGGAAAAGTAGCTTCCTTCTCTGCATCAAGATGTTGATCTGGAGACAGAGGTTCTGATGAGGAGAATAAGCATAAGGGGAGTGACAGTGATGTCTTCAGATGGTGAGTTATGAATTAAAAATTACAGGTACAGTCCTCAGTGTCAGTTAAGGATAAGGATGTGATGGATGTGAACAAATATGCTCTGGTGATTCAAGTGTTTCTGCATGAAAAGTTGTCATTATTGCTTATTTATGAAGTACCATGACGATGTGCTGGGTTTCATAAATGATCTGAGAAGTAGATGGGGAGACCAAAGATGCTAAAATTATCAAGGATTTTTAAGTACTGCTTCAGTTCTGCCGTCTTACAGAAAAATTAAAATCATAACTTTTTAAGGTGGATTTATATGTGATAACTGCTGGATGGTCCTAGGTTTGCCTCTGTCATTTTATTCCATGAATAAGTTGATTGGTACAAGGTATGCAGAAGACTTTGAAAGCAATGCAGTAATATCAAGTCTTCAAATGCATGTTAATTACAGTAATAATATTTTGAAAGTCTGGAGACCAGAAAAAATGATTCCCAGAAGGAAACCAATAGTTCCAATGAATTAACCTTCAAAGAGAGATTCCAAGTATAAAGAAATAAGAAACCTCTTCAATGCTGATATATCAAAATTATCTTGAATTTTATTTTCATGTAGTTGTAGAACATAGATTTTAACTGTGTATGTTAGGAGAGAAGAGAATGAAATGAAGAATGTATTTTAAGATGCTTTAGTGGCAAGGTAGTTTTTTAATACACATGTAATTACCATAAATCATTATTTTTTATTTTTTTTCTATTAGATACTTGAGCACTGAACCCAGAAGAAGCAACATTTTTGTTTTATTTCTCAGGAGAGAAGAGTTAGGGCCAAATGTTATCCTTGGCAGGCATAAAGATCGTCAGGATTTTGTCCACTCTTTGCATTTTGCACTTGTATCTTCTGAATTCTGATGAAAAATCACTATTTGCCTGTTGGGCACTCCTGGAATAAACCCCACAATTTTTACTTTAATGTCTTTTAACACATGCATTTTTGTAATGTAGCAATGTTTCTTGTTGTAAACAACGACAACCATTTAAATATTTTTTCTTAATCAGTTAATTATGAAAGACCAGGCTTCTGTTTTTCCTTTTCTGTGCTGCTCAAATAATATTTGAATGAACCTAGGAAAATGCAATGCTCTGAACTCTGGGTGATGGAATATAGACATCATCCCCAGGAAGCAAAGAGGGAGTGCATGGATACATTGACATAAGAGCAAACAAATGCATTGACAGGATATAATGAGCAGTAAACTTAAGAGGGGGCTTTTAGTGAAATTGGTATGGACTTGAAGTAAAAGAAGTGAAATTTAGGTATGGCACATGTACAACTTAGGAAAGATACTATTTTCAAAAGTGATTACCACTGCAGTAAAATAAATAAAACCAACTTCAATCCACAGAGATAAAGTTTTTTGGTTGAAATAGAAACACCTTGACAGAGCAGTGAGTTGTTATGAAAGCCAAATTGGTACACTTGTGTAAAATACATCTGAATGCAGAGAGTGAACCCCTCAGAGCAGATAATAAAATGCTATAAAAGGAAATTTGGAACAAGAAATGTACAGTGAGAACATGTGTTTACACTGGAGTAGATTAAAAGGGTTGCAGGTACATTAATTGATGCTTTGCAGTAACAAGTTTATTGAGGACAGACTTTAAGCAATGTCTTTAAAGTCTGCAGTACTTCACATGGTAGAGACAGACTTGTCAATGTGCAATATTATCATTAAGATAATTCCTATATTTGTGTATTGTTTACTAGCAGAAGCAGTCAGAAATGAATTTGAAATGTAAGGAAAATGCAAGAGAACCCTTATGAATGCTGATAGAATAGCTTGTGCAGCTGGTTTTGTTTTGATAATTTCCTAAGTGTGGACATATTAAACAAAGTTCATACCCTTTTTATTTATTGGTGCCTGCCAGCTGCTGTTTATAATGCAACATGTGCTTGGGACAATGTATGCAGGGTAAGATTTATTTTGATTTTTTTGGCAGGTTCAGGTCAGCTGCACATTTTGTTATTTTACTTTTTCCTTCCCTCCACTTCCCCTAAGTCAGGAACCATAGCTTCCTGTAATGTGGCTTTCGGATATTCTCTGAGGAAATTGAATTTCTGGATTCAAAAGCTGCCCATCTCAAGTTCAAGAGCTCTTCTTTCTTCATGAATACATATTTATGAAACTATATAGCTTAGGAAAATTTTAATCAGCCTTATGAAAGTTCTTTCTCTTTAAACATAGTAGGAAATCTGAAAGAATTTAAAGATAAAGGCACATTGTTGAAGTTTAGCAAACTGTCTTAAAGTTTCATAATAACACTGTAGGATTTAGGAATTTAAATTCCTTTTATTATAGAATCAAAACCACCTGTAAGTATATAAAATACTTTGCCTGGTTTACAGACTTAACATTCCAAAGCAGTATGGCAAAGAGCTCTACCTTTATTTTCAGCTTATCAGACTATTAGGAGCTTGATAGCCCTCTCTGGGAACAGAGAATGTTAAGAAGAACCAAGTCCACTTGGAATGCAAACTTAGTGGGCTGTATTTTTTTTTTTTTTTGAAGGTATGTGCATGTTAGAAAGTAAAATATTGGAATTTTCACTTCTTTAAGTGATAATGCATTTGGGAATGAGGGAGGCTAGTTGTGGTTTGTAGTTATTTTCGCTACTCGTTCTTTCTGAACTATGCAGCTGCAAAATTATTGACTATAAACTATGTGGCCAGAAACTTTACTTGTCTTATGAATGTTACATGCCTTGGGCTAATACAACTTATAAAATCTGGTGGCAAACTTAAAGAAATATAAATAAACTACTGTCACATGTACTGTATAATCTTGTTGATACAGACAACGTCATTTAAGTAATATTCAAGCTAAATAAGAAATCTGTTAATCTTATTCCTGCATGCCTCTTAAAGCCCATAATAATTTTGTATATATTTTTTCAAAATTATGAAATAAATTGCTACCTAAAGCATGTAACTGCTGATTAGTCAGTGGTTAGCTGATGATTTACAGATGGGAGTGAGATGATTCAGATTGCAGGCCAAGGAGGTTTTTATAGTTCTGGTGTATCATTAGGATAAAATTGCAACCATGGGTGCTTTAGAAGAAGGGTGATCAAGTAGTTAAAGTGAGGTACCTCTTGTAAGGTTACTACATCTGTTCTTTATTTGACTGTGGTGAGTATGGTGAAACTTGCTGGGGCGTTCATTAAAACATCTGTCTCTTGGGCATCTCTGCAGAGAATACTTAAATCTAAAAAGTGTGAGAACGTGATAAAAAGTGAATTCACTTTTATAATTTCAGTCTAATCCTGTTATTTGCCTCCGTGCCTCTGTCCTGGATCTTCTTCCCTTGCCCTCTTCTGGCTGTTGCCTGCAGTCCAGGACCTTACTTCCACATTTCATGTAGATGGTGAGAGACTTCCCTCAGGTGCTGAGCTGAGCTTATCCTGATGATGGTTTCCAAAGCTTATATGTAGATATTCTGCATTGATAAAATGGGTACTCTGAGAATATTTTATCTCTGAGCAAAGAGATAAATTGTTTATTGTGGTGAGCAATTGCCTAGAAATATGTGAAGAGATTTCTAAACTGATCTGGATTTCAGTTTAGACTCTAGTATTAGATCAGTACAATTCAACATGATTGAAAGTGTCAGGCTCAGGTATGAAGAAAGTCTTGTACTTTTTAAATCTCTTTTAAAAGTACTCTTTTCAATCTGTAAATGTATAAAAGCATAAATAATTCCTAAGATGAAAGAGGTGTCTCAAAAAAAAGCAAAGTATAATGTACAGAGCAGCCCTGTGATAGTTGTTCTATACTCACATGCAAGAGAATGTTGTGACTTGCTTTAATAATGTCACAAGCTTGTAAACCTATAAAATAGAGATAAATTGAAGAAACTATAACTCCAGGTTTGGCATTCTGAAAAGCACTAATTTTTATAGGCAGAATCAGTGTTTTTGGTGAAATCTATAAAATGTTGAAGACACGTGTGTTGCTGGGTCAGGTGGTGTTAATTGCATCCTCAGTGGTTTTTATTCTGTTGACATTCTCCAAATGAAGTTGGTAGTTGACTCTCTTACTGAGTTCAACTCCAAGTCATTTCAGGAAGTTGTTATGCATCAACTTTGCTATTTTATTAATATTATTCTCCTCCTCCCCTCTTTCTTCTCAGCTGAACTTTAACAGATGCTGTAGCTGTGCAAGTATCTGATTTCAGGATCTAGGGCCAGCAGTAGGTCCTTAAAGTTCTGAAATTGGCTCTGGAAATAGCCTTTAAAAGCTTTACAAGAGTAACCATTTTATTTTGTAGTACAAGCCATAACTGGAAATGTGATTTCTTCTACTTTAAGATAAATTTGCAGTCACACAAGCTGTAGTAACAGTGATTTATCACAGCTGTAAAAGATTGGTGCAAGCTCAAAAACTTACCCAACAATGAATGTTTTCATGAGACTTATTGCCAAGGCAGGTATAGGGGAGGTTTTGTTTTTAATATCTCAGATGATTTAGTTGATCAGAGTGAGAGCAGAGTGGCAATTTATAATTGACAGACTAAGTTAAGTCTTTCTGCCAGGCAGCATTAGGTGTGGAGGAAAGGTCACTGAATGCCACCACAGTTTTTTTCATTGCCCTTGGTAGCCAAGTATCTACATGAAAGTCAATGTCAGAATTTCACCAAGTGACAACTGATTTAACCCTTCCTTTGCCGGTTTTGAATGCAGCTCTGTCACTGCTGTGAGCTGTGACACTCGTGAAATGGAATGGCTGGGTTCAGTTGTCATCTTAATCTACAAGAATGGCTGTAAATTTTCAAAACTTCTGCCCTTCAAATATCTATGGAGATTATACGTAAAGAAATTTTGACAGTCAAAATCTTTCTTTCTAACCCAGGTACTTACAGCACTCTGTAAAGGTGCCAAGGAGTCCAGCAATCTTTTTGATTTATTCTCTACACTGTAGAGGGAGCTGAGAGTACAGCAGACATCTGACATCTTGATGGAGTTCTGGAGATGTGCTCTGAGGCAGGAGTTGTTTGCTGATGCCTTTCAGTTTATGGTGAATCCTGTGGATCAGTAGCCAGACTTTCTTGTACTGGATTTTAAGTCTTGGTACGCTGCATCTGCTAAGTGGAAGTGATTTCAGGCTTTGCAGCTTGACCTTGCAAAGTCAATATTCTGTGTGCTATATTCTAATTCTTTTAATCTTGTTTGATCAAATTGTGCCATTTTGTCTCTGAATTTCTATCAAATCATACTGGTTCCAACTAGGAATGCCCCTTAAAGGCTTAATGTAATATTCCTCAGGATCTGGCAACATAAAAAACCTACTGGTTTTCCAAAGAGATCTGCAAAACCCTTGTTCTCTGGCATTGACAGTGTTATTCTCTGAGGTGTAGTTTCTCTGAGAAAATTCCTAAGTATATCTCTCACAAAGATGAGTGATTGTTTTTCATGTTCAGTGGTGGCATGCAGTGAGCTCAGACTTTGCTGGGAGGTTTTCTGTCTCTGCTCAGAAGATCCCCTTCCTGTCCTTTCCCTGGGCTCTGGGTATCCCTGGGAGGAACAACTGCTTGCACTGCCCTTCTCCCAGATGGGTTTCATGGCTGAACTTAATGTTTTACCTGATTCACATTAACAGGAAAAGCACCAAGAGGGCGATCCCAGAGAGGTGAGGTAGTTGTGCTTTGCTGAGACCCAACTGATTTAATGGAACCTGTAAAATGAATATATGCTTGGATGTTGGTTTTCATGCTCAGTGATTTAATAAGAAGCTCAGTCTTAGGGGTGAAATTAGCTTTGCCTAAACAATGCAGCTGGAGTTTTCTGAAGCTGTCTGAAGTTGACTCATGTATCTCAGCTAATTCTTGCTCACAGTTTTTGTTCTCCTGGTATTTCTCAGCAATGCAATTCTTATTCATCCCAATGCTCAGGTTGAAATCAGTGAAGTGGGAGGGAGAGCTGCTTGCTCAGGGTTGTAGCCTGAGATGCCGGAAATTTGATTTTGTTGCCAGCTCACCCAGAAGTCCAAAGCCACATGAATAATTCTCTTTCTGGCACTTTGATTCACTTTCTGTGAAATAATAGTACTTAGAGAAATGGGTGTAATTTTAAGGGTAGAGAATACTCAGATGTGCTTTATAAAACAAAGGACATTAGAACTTTCAGTGGTAGAGACCTAATGAAGTTCATCTCATTTTTGCTTCTGCTAGATCACTCTGGATTTTTCTTTGGTCATAAAGTCTGTGTGAAAGTTTAAATATTTTTTCCATTATTCCTTTACTTCTCATCTAACCGTTCTCAAGACCTATTTTATTTTGCACTGGAAGCAAAGGGAGCTTGAAATTCTGTGTTTATTCGTGTCCTGTGCTATTATCAAGAAAGATTATTGCAAAATAAATACAGTCTTGGTTCCATTCTGCTACAACCAGTGAGAGAATGCTTTGCAATGAAAAATAATCTTTGTAACTTCGCATAATTCATAAAACAGTTTGCTATTTCAAATATCTGAAAATCTGTTTCCTTAGAAAAGGTTATAAAAATTCTATTAGCCAAGGAATATGCCTTTCAGAGTAAGAAACAATATATTTATATATCCTCTAGTATGCATGGGTGTTGTAGCAATAAAAAAGGACACAGAAGATACTGCCTTTTTCTTTTCTGCACTTCCCTTTTGGTCTTGGCTATATGAAACTGCTTTGGGTAGTACTTTAACATTTAATAAAATTTTTTCAGTACATAGAGCATGATAATGATCTTCAGATGTACACGTATCACAAAACATAGCTGTTGTGTCATTCATTACTGTAGACGTAGGAAACATCAAAAGCAATTTAAAATTCCACTTATCTTGCCTCTGCTGAATCATAAGATAATGTCAGAGAGTCTGCACAGCAGTGGCTGAAAGGTAACACAGCCCCTCTCAAGGACTGGCTAGTCTGATGAAAGAAACATGTCTGAGTGGTGTATCTCCAGTGTCTGTAATTCTGAAATCAAGTAAATTTATGGATAGAATCTTTTTAGATAGCAACGTGAAAATAGCATCTAGAAAACAGGTTTTCCTTTTTATTTAGTATAGTATTCTTAAGGCATGCTTGAGTTGAGTATCAGATTATTCAGCAGCAACTATATAGCTTTTAGTTAAGAAGTGCTTCAGGGCCGACAGTGGGAATATTTTGCTGTGAAAAGAGCCCTCAGGGAGCCATGAACACTCAAAATGAAGCTGCTTGGTGAGATTCCCAAATTCCTACTCTCCTTCTGCCTTGCTGGTACCTGGAAGGAGCTCTGGGTGAGCTGGAATGTCCTGTGCACCTTGGCTCGGGCACCAGCAGCCTTCTCCCCATCCTGTGCCTGGTGCTGCTGCCCTGCTTGGGGAACCCTGACCTCCTCCCCTTCTCACAGTAGATGGCAATCCCAAAGGTTTACTGTGGGCTCCAGAGGGGCAAAATGGAGCATCCTGCAGGGGTGGGTGCTGTGGCAGGGGAGAGGGAGAGTCCCTGCTCTGCCAGGCCAGTCACTGCCTTTTGGGACTCCAGGGTCTGCTGCAGCAAGGACTTGGCGTGTCAGATTTGAAGGGTAGGAAGGAAGCCTTGCAGAAGTTGTGACTCAGGGCTGGGGTTTTTTTTGGGGGAAAAAAAGGTCTGATTTTTAAAGGATTGCCCTAGTGTGCTCAAATGTTACCCTTGGGTCAGGTTTTTTTCTTCATTTGTTGTTGTTGGTTTTGTGTCCACAGTATCTAGAAACTTCTTGTTTTAAAGAAAGTTGGCAACCAGACTTCTCAGAGATGGAGACTTTAAAAAGTGCCAAATCCCTCAAAAACTAATTCCAGAGCTGTCATCTTGTAATAAAACGCATTTTATAGGTATAGAAGCATTTTTGAAATGAAAGAAAAAGCAAATCAGAGCATGACACATTAGATAATATTGCTGTAGGTAGACAACCCATGTGGATATGTTAAGCTTCACTTCAGGTATATTGCTCTGATGGGAGTGTGTGTGCTCATCTTGCCATGAAATGCTTTAAGGTAATCTATTATTATACATAAATATTCAAATTGGTAAGACCAGAATCATACATAATTAAGACATTGAGCCATTCTTATTAATATTTTCCCTAGTCTATACTGAATATAATTGATTTTGCACTGAAGCAATCAGGTCAGATTGCTTGGCTTGTGTGAAGGACTCGGAATGAAAATGTCTCTGTTTAGTCTAAAAGTGCCTAATAGAAAGATTACAGTGAAGAGATATATTTAAAGTATGTATTCAAGTTTGTGTTACCATCTTGAAATAGTTTATTTTTGGAAATAAAATTCCTGCTTTTACCTAATCTTTAATACATAAAGCTTTCAGAAAACTTGGTAAAGAAGGACTTCTGATGCCTTCTAAATATTCTGTGGCATTTACTGGGGCTAATTTCTGGCACAGTTTCTATATTTCTCTGAGGGCCTTGCTGATATTCTATAAGAACTTGGAGTCTGGTGAGGGGAAGTAAACAAATTTTAGAGAAAGGGACCTAACAAGCAAGGATTACCAAAGTTAGCTTCATTCAGTACCAGAAACACAGCAGAAACAGATATTTAAATGAAGTTTGAAGGAAAATTATGTTTGCTCTTAGTTTAGTCTTTCTTATTATGAGGGTGAAACTGATCAAAACATCATTGAAATATTCAGGTTTAATGTTGGAAATCTTATTTGATAATCCAGAGAGTGTATGTTACAGTTTATTATTTTAATACAGGTTAAGGGTTTTTTTTTTTGTTATCATCTGGCTGGCACTTGGTAGTCTTTAAGATCTGTGACACGGTTTCAGTCAAAATTCAGTGATAGTGTGAAATACTTGTACCAGCAACTTGCTGCCCTAAATTCTGTATATTAACCATCTCCTATCTCAACTCAGGGAGCACAGAGTAATAAGTGTATGAGCAGCAAAGAAATAACAACTATGTGTGTTGCATGAAGTGCAGTTACAAATGTTGAAATGACATTTCAATGGAAAAGAGACAGATGGGTGTCCATGCTGATTTTAGCTGTTACAAGAATTGTCTGTTGTCCCCTGTGCTTTCTTGTCTTTGATGGAGGATGGATCTTCCACATTGGTACACACAACTGCCCATTAGTCTAACAGGGGCTTGCCCAATGAATGAATGTCTAAGGTATGTATTTCAGGAATTGTTTAAGGACAGATTATTTTTTTCTCATTCTTCTTCAAGCAGGTTGTACTGATTTTCTGAAGGACTAAATTTCTAAATTCTAAAGAAAAATTGTGTATCGCTTGTAGATCAGTTTAGTAAACAGCTTGTAGTTATATGTGTACCAGAAAAGACAATCTTTATCTTACTTTTCTTTAGTTGTTTTTCTTCATTAGTATTCATAGCTATACTCTCTTCCCTAACCCTGCTTTTATTTCTTTTGTGCCTTTTATTTCTTCAATTCTTTCTGAAGACAGTCTCTGTTTTTAAAAAATAAATAAGTGTGACTGGTCTTACTTATCCTTTCATGTCATCTCAGGCATCCCTGAAAGGTGCTATCACTCTCATTATTTATTCAAGGATCTGAAGACACTTCTGAAAAAAAGAGTAAATTATTCTGTCATCATTAGTTTAGGAAAACTTTTAAAACCTCTGAAAGAAATGAATTGGGAAACCATTATGAATAACCGAGCTTCATTTAACATAGCTGTGATCATTTCAGGACGTGATTCCCTGCAAAGGCTCTGGAATTCCTTGTGGATATTGCTGCCAGAGTTTATTATTTTTAAAGCAATGCATTCAGCTACAGTTATTGTATAACTAAATGTTTTAGGAGCCATTTGGCAGAGATGCACACTGTGAAGTAAAGCTGAATATTTGCAATCGAGTATCAAACAAAAGGTGGCTGAGTGAGCTGAACATTGACTGATGTGAAAGAAACAGTTACAAAGCAAGGTAGGGAGAAGTGAGTTGTGTAATGGAAGTTGAATCAAATGATAGATGTCTTTCTATTATTTATACCAGTGTTTTCAACAGTTGTGCTGAAAGCTTTATTTCAGAGATTGCAGCTATAGTTAAAATGGAAAGAACATCAAATATTGAACAACACAGCCTTAGGAAGATAATTTTAAGTACCTGAGCTGATAGATGCAGCATTTGAGACTGAGATTAAAAAAAGACAAATCACAACTGAGACCGTCATTGACCACTTTAGCTTGGAAGCTGGGAAGTAGATGGACTTGGAGATAATTGCTGTGTTACATTCATCACATGGGGTGAAAACTGCCTTCTCAAATGTCCTAGGAGAATTTTCTTAAAGCCCATTTTCTTAAGGTAACCACATTTCCCCTCACCAGTGCAAAATCTCTGAGTGATAAGACATGAGGATGTTGCTTAGGTTTAAAATTAGTACTTTCAACCAAGTAAGTGGAGTCTTCTGCTTACAATAGTTAATTATTAATTGTCTAGTTAGGGACCCATGTTGGGTAAAGCAAAAGGAGTTTCTGGAAAAGCTCAAGGTCTGCATCCTCATGTTTGGAGTTTCTCCCTCTGACACTTACTGTGACAACTCTCTTGCATAAATGATCTGTGCAGCAAGTTTAGAGCAGATGATCTCTGTGCTGTCTAAATTTCAAGTTTTTAGGGATTGTTCAAGCTGTTGTAGTCCATTTTTTAAGTGGTGCTCAAGGCCAAAATTATCCACAACAGCTATTGTAGATTACACAATCTCCAAAATTGTATTGTGGATTAAAAAATACACAAAGTGCCCCTATTTTACCACCCTGAGCAGTGCTCTGATCTACCTGGGTCTGCTTTGGGCAGGAGATGGGCCTGGATGACCTCAAGAGGTCCCTTCCAGTCCAGATGATTGGGAGAATCAAATTATCTGTCATCCTGCATTTTGTCCCTCAAATGGACACTAACCCAAATCTGTTTTTTAAGCCTTTTTGCAGACTTGAAGAACTTCCAGAAAGAACTATAAACTTGTATGATGGACTGCATGCATTGTGTTGGGTTCACTTGCCCTCTGAATAAAATAAGCATAATCCCTAACTGTTGAAAACTTTTGGCTGTCACTCAGCTAGAGTGTGTATCAGTAGCTGTCTGAAGTGCCTTAGAAAAACTTCTTTGTCACTCCTTATTAACAGCTAGAACTCTGTTCCTCTCAGTCTTTGACACCAAATGGAAGGCTGGGGGCCATTCTGACATGCAATCTTACTGGTTGAGGCAAAATAGGAAAAACAATTTAGATTTCCTGACCTAGCTCTTTAAATATATCCTTATGAGAAAAGATTTTCTTTTCAAATTCAGCAAGGAATTATTTAATGATGCCAGACCAAGTGTTTTTTCAGGCTTTCAGTTGTCATATGTATTACCCAAAGGATGTACAATGAATTCTGTAGTTCATTGAATTATCAGAAGGTGTACATTGTCATTTTAAAAAAATATTGCTGCAGATAGGTCTTTCACAGAATACAATTACAGTCCCAGCAGAACTTGTAAGTTAAGCTATAAACATTATAAAAACAACAAACCAATTTGTGGCAAAATCAAAATAAATTACTACAATGGAAAATTTTCAGTATTTTTCTGGATTCATAGTCAGCAGTTGTTACTGCTTAACTGTTTTAGTAACTGAGAGATATGAGCATTTTGAAGACAAGTTTGAGCATAGTTTTCAGAAATAATATCCAAACTTTATAATGCTCTTTTAGAAATACATAAAAGATTAGCAAAACTGGGGAAAGCTAAATTAATGTTTCAGGATTTAAGAGAAGAGCGGCAAGCTGAATATGAGACATGCTGAAAAGATCTTACAAAGGAAACAAAAGATAATATAAGAAGTGTAATAAAAAAGGAATAGTGACTCAGGAAATTTAACTCTGTACAAAGTGACTTAGAAGTAAGTTATAGTAAAATCTGAATTAGGAAAGGTGAATTTTTTCTTACACAATTTTAAATTAAATGTTAATAATTTATTTGGTAGTCTTGCTAAAGTCCTTGACTTAAAAATTCAAAATTTACTTATAGAACCAAGCCTCCTGGGTGTATTGTATGTAGTGTAAAAAACAGGTTTGGCCCACCTGTGGAGGTGTGAGGCATTTTGGGGTGCTTGTGATTAATTGGCTGAGCAGTGGAGTGTCAGCCCAGGAGAGAGGAATGGTGATGCTGACCTTGCTGTGAATCACCATGGTGAATCACTTGCAGAAACCATTGTGAAGTGGGGGACATAAATGAACTTCTTGTTCCCACTGCAATGAGTGTAAAAACGCGTGTCCTATAGGATAAAGATGTTTCTCAGCTCTTCTCTGTCTGGTTGGTGCTGAGTGTGCTGAAATGCTCAATCTGCACATTGTTCCAGTGCATTGTTCTCTCAGCTTCTCTGCAGTGTTTGCACCATTGCTGGTGGTGAATTTTATAAAAGTGTGAATGAGAAACATAAGAATGTAATCTTCTCACAGTGTCAACTGAGAGTGAAAACCAGGTGAAAAGCTAATCCTCCTGCAGACAATCACTTCAGTAAATCCATTTGTGTATTGCACAGGCTTACTCAATGGAGAACTATTAATTTTTTTAATATTCTGTATGAATGTCATTTTTCCCACTAAAAATGGATTTTAAATACATATTGGTAGAAGGATGTGCAGTGAGTCAAAGGCAAAATGAGAACACCAGGGCATGCAGACCCATGCTGTCACCAGTTGGCTGCATATGCTTTTAGAAATAGCATTTTATTCAAGGTCAGACATAAGGATTTCCTTTTCATTGTAGGGAGACCTTTGAACGATTCCTCTCTTTCTCCAAAGAAAATGTTGACAGTAGGATCTTTGATCTTCAGAAACTTATGCACTTGACAAATTTAATTCATGTAAATAATTCTGCTAGACTCAGTAAGACCCATCACAGGAAGTTAAACGCGCATAACTGGATCTCAAGTAAAGACCATGCACATGGCAGGTATAGTGACATAGTCCAAAAGTTCACTTAGATAAAGTTCTCTCTTCTAAAGATGTAGAGAAAATGCTGTCTTATCAAAACATCATGTGGGTTTTTTAAACTAATTTTTGGAAAAAAAATGACATGCACTCAAGTTCGAATCTTGTAAAAGCAAGATTTATCTAGACAGCTGAATGGTGTTGTAGTAAAATAGTAATGATTTATCACATTTTTTTATATCCTTATATTTTATATTGAGTTCAGCATTATGTGATTTTTAGAAAATATCTCTGCATAATTCCGGTTTACTATTCCAGTGCTATTTTGCTATTGTCAAACCTTTTTCTACAATCATCCACTCATGATGTAAGTTTTCCAGGTGCTGACTTTCTTGAATACAATTGATTAAACTTGTATTCTGTAGAATAGAATCCTGCATGACACCTCGGGTGTTCAGTGATCTTTAGAAACAACCTTTAGACCTCAAGTTCTTGTGGGAAAAAAAAAGTTTTGCTTAATAGGATCATCTAGTTCAGAAATCCTCTAATGCTTGACAAAAGTCATAAAATAGACAAGCACATTTCTTTTCAGAAGTACTTGCAGTCCTATTAGTAATGCTTTGATTCCTACTGCTACTTGTCCTGTTCAGTTAATTAATATCATTCTGTAGTGGAGTGGGCTTGTTCAAAAGCTGAAAACTCTTTTAACTCCCCCACTGTTAGGAAATCATATTAAAATTTCTATTTGAGAGTGACCTTGCTGCTTCCTTCTGTTGATACATTAATGCCACTCAACCAGTATTGGGGAGAGATGAGTTGTGCATCCTGCTAGTGATGATAATATTTTGTTTTACTGCTTGAATTGTGATGCCACAAAAAAAAAAAAAAGGCTATTGAATAAGACTTTACCTAATTAAATCAGTTGATGTGGTAATTAATAGAAGAATTCTCTGGGTTTGGTATTTTGAACGTGACCTAGCAGTCCCTTAGATCATCCAAGAGGACTCTTGATGAAAAGCCACCAGCATGAACACCAAAGACAAAAGAATAAGAGTTTTGCCTTATACTTTAAATTACTGAAAGTGGGGCTATTGAACAGTTTTTCCACAAAAGCAATGTTCTGTTTTCATAGTACAGTTTCTCCCACATTCCATTAAATTTATGACAGACTATTAGTGTTAATTGGCACTTTTGGAAAGACTTCCATTTAAATGACTAATTACCTAAAAGGAAATTTCTTGATGCTTATGCTTTCTTTTGTTCTCATCAAATAGTGCCAAGATCTGGAAGCTGCTGTAGTGCTGGTACTGTACAAATGAGAATGATAATTAGCACACTGTTACTGCCTCTTTGACTGTAGCTGTTTGGGGTTTGTTTCTGCCATATGAACGTACTATGTACAACAGCAGGCACTTTTTGGTGTATTTTTCTGTTTTCACTCCTGCTTGATATTGCTGCAAGTGAATGGGTTTAACAAAAGCTGGTACACGTGAAAGGTAATGATGAAACCATCTGGAACTGGAGATGCTGAGAGACTGGGTTTTATTGCTTTCTACAGGATTTTTGTATGATTCTTTTTAAGAATGCTGACCACACACTTTGTTTAGTTTGGAATAAAATTCAATGGGCCACAATCCCCTTCAGGAAGAGAGGTGTCACTAGGCCATTTTATGCATCTTTACCTTCTGATAATTTAGCTTTATGCTCTTTTAAGTTTCGATGTTCTCGAAGTCAGAAAGAGAGGCAGACACTGAATTACTGTACACAGATACTGCTATATAATAATTTAATGAAAACTCCCCATATCTTTGCAACCTTTCCTTCCCTGTGTTTGGGTATCAGACTGTGTAGATGTTCACCACACCCCATTCATCTCATGGGCTGTCAGTAGTGTTTTCAGTCCTTTTTCTCTTTTCACTTGTTCAATCAGTTTTGTTATTGTTCTGTGACTTCCCTCCCAGTCTGTCTGTGTAGTTCTAATATTATCTGTTAAAGTCTTAGGTAGTAGCTCAGTAGTCAGGCTGTGGTTTTCAGTTGGGAGAGGGGAAGAAAAAAGTGCAGTTAGTGCCTGTATTTTCTGATAGCTTCATGTGTCTCTCTCTCTGTGTGGCACAAAAAGCAGGTATCCTTTTCAAAATCTATTTTTCTATTTCTGCCGTGTTTGTGGGCAAACTCCTTAATTTGTTTCTGTGGTGCAACTCTCATTGAATTATGGATGTCATGGGGAATAAACAATAGTCTGGTTTACCAAGAAGGATTTTAAAACATTAAAAAAATTTAGAAAAACTTAGCTTTTTGTGTTACACTGTAGGATTTCAATACAAATTATTCCAGTCTTATTCTGATAGAATAAGACTGAATTTCTGATAGAAACTAATTTTTCCCTACCAATGTTACAGGGAATTTCACAGGATGTCTGCTCACACTCCTTTTGTATCTAACCACATACCACATATAAAGAGAATGAACAGCTTAAACATCAGTATGTCAGCTGTTATCAGACTTCCATGAAAAACAATTAACTACTATTTGTACTTAAATTGCTATTTTGAAATAAAAGATAATTCACATTGCTTGATGTTAATTTGCAGGACTCAAAACACAATTTCTGAACAGAACTGAACAGAACACAGTCATTCCAGATGTACAGTCTTAGTGGAATGGGTTTTCTGTCTTTTTTCAAATTCTCATGGATGCTGCCTAGCACACCTTTCTACTTGGAAGTGGAAAACTGAATGGGGATTAAGAGGAAGAGCACAGCAGGGGCAGGTGTGGCTGGGGGTCTGGGGTGGGCTTCCTGTAGCACTTGGGTGTCCCTTCAGCTGTGCTCAGTGAGTGGGGCTTAAAGGAAGGATTCTGGAGACTTCAGTTTTCTAGACATGTTAAATCAGCCTAGACACAGCCTGGGTCAAGCTTGATCTGTACCAGCTTTGGGCTGCTCAGCAGAAAATCAGGTGAAAGTTGACATTTTACTGATTTTTCATGAAGTTTGGGTGGGAGTTTTTTGCTTGTGGTTTTGTGTATTTTCCCCTGTGAGTATTATCAGAGGAAATACATATTTTCATTAATGGGTCACACTTCCTTCAGTGTTCACTATGCATTTGGGAATAGCAGTCTTCATCTACATGCCTTGTCCTCCATGGATTTGGTTATCTGAGCTCTGCTTTCTCTGTGGGTGCTCTGCTGTGTGAGCTCACAGGCTTTAGGTTTTATTGGGTGGGATGCAGCCCCATCCCACTGAAGAAGCCTCAGCTGTGGAATTTGTTTACTCTGTAATGTCATTGACTTTGGAGGCTTACTAAAAAGATTTTTCTCTGAGAGGTTATAGGAAGTTGAAGTTTGTTTGCATTATGATTGAGAGTTCTTTGATGCTTTTAAAATACTATAGTAAGTTCTCTTATGCTGGACATTTTTATATTTGAATGGGACTCTGTTGCACAGTGTCCCATCATCCTGTACTTTCTATGGTTTCACAAAACCAAAAATCACAGCATCATTTTAAGCAAACTGTGATTTGTGGCTTGTTTAATTCAAATGGAGGAACTGGAAAGAAAATCAGAACAATTCCTTTTATCCATTAGGACAATTTATTCTTTTAGATGTGTCTGTCCTGTAAAGCAAGGGTGTCCAGGGGAGAGTGGGAGCAATGGCTCGTGGACTGTCTGTGCTTCTCTGTTGCTGGCATCTCCTTGGCATGATTTTGGTCCTGGTGTGTAACGAGGTTGGTTGGTTGGTTTGTTTTCAGTGCTGGGTTAATGAGATTGTGCTGCAGCCCCCCAGGGAAGTACATTTGTGCCAGAAACTACGTGCTAAATGCTTCAGGATGTCAGTGCAAGGCGAGGGAGGGTGTTTGAATGATATCCCTTCAGGACAGGAGCAGTGCTGCAGGGCTCCACAGGGCCAGGGAAGGACAGACCTGGTGTTAATATCTTCTGAACAGCCTCCCTGGGCTAAACTGTCCCCAGAGTGTCTTGGGAGGAGGAGCAGCAGGGACATGAGATTTCAGAGGGTCAACTGCCGTAGCAAAGTGGTTCATAACATGTCTGATCAGCAGAGTGCTACTGACAAGTAAATTGCTCCCCAGCACAATTTTAGTTGTATCCTGTCAGAGCTGGGACTGAAAGTACCTTGATTTGGATTTTCCGTTACTTGGGCTTAAATCATTAATATATTGTGCAAAGACAGTTTGCCAACTGCTTTAAAATAAATGCTTATTAGAAGGCTTCCTTGGGAAACTTCTTCCTTAACAAAACCAAAAAAATAAACAAAAGAAAAAAACCCCACTGCCATCACCAAAAAAACCAGCCCCCCAAACCAACCAATCAACCAACCCCTAAAACTCAAACCAAAACAAAAAAAACTTCTTTAAGTGGATTTTGGTTTTGGAAAATATGATCATTGAAATCAAGTGTGCTCGTTTTTCACAGTGTTTCTTCTGCTGGAATAAAATATTTAGGATGTGAGATTCTTAGCACATGGCTAGAAACTGATAATTATTTAAACCAGCTGCCTAGTTGCAGTGTATAGTGAGATTCATCACTGTGATTCACTAACACATCAGAAAATAAAATCCCAAAAAGCAACCAAGTGAAAATGCTATGGATAGATAAAATGAGAGAAGTGGGTGCATGGTGTTGGTTTATTTTTAAAAAATGCAACCTCTATTTGAAGTTTGATTAGAATGAGTCAGTTTCTGTTAGATCTGACAGTTATAAGTTTGTTATTAGCTTTCCAAAATAAAATACATGAATAACACTTTTTAAAAATGTGCTTATTCACCAAACCATTGCATCTGTAAGTACAAGAAAAGGATGCTTATCACTGCAAAATTTCTGCAGGTCTTTAATTAGAAGCATTTCCCTGTAAGGAGATGACTGTATTCGAGGGAAAAGAGAAACTTACCTATTTTGGCCATACTTGACACATTTCATGTCCATTCTGTTACTTGTCTAAAGAAATAATGTACAAAAATTATTCAGTGTAATTTCAGCATCAAGAGTAAGAGGCACAATTTTTCCTGGCATTAATTATTTGAAAAGAGTTTCCATTTGCTGTAGTTTAGCCTCATTTCTCTATCAGGATTTTGAACATTGTAACCAAAACTTTCCTCCCTTCTATCCTCATCCCCACAGCAAATATTCTCAGAAGGGAAGGATGTTACAAGTTGCATCAAAAGTTCAGTAAGTGATTTACTACTGTATGAAAAATAATGGGATTTATGTTTGCCAGTGAAGTTGTTCATTTTGTTCACAGAATTGATCTTCAGTGCAAACCAAATCCTTCTTGATAAAAACCTGTTGTGAGTTCTTGTACATCACTAAAACTAATTAAAAACAGGTGGATTCTTCCCATGTAGCAGTACCACCCAGCTAAATGAAATGAAGATAACTTGTATGAATTGTTAGAGAGGATGTTGTTTTCCTTAGGGACCGTACTGGAATGTTAGGATTCTCTAAAGCTGCATTTCTGAACAGAAAAAGAATCATATTTTAACTATGATACCCATATTACTTTGTTTATAAAACTTGAATTTAAGTTGGCGCTGCAGAGAAGAGGAAACCCTGAAGAAAACTTAATTTTTGAAACCTGATCTCTGTGTGAAAGTCTCTGTGAAACTCTGGTATAAAGATTTGAAGGGTTTCATTTAGAAACTCAAATCTACATAGCTAAGTCTTGTTGGTTTTTTTTTTTTAATGTTGTGGGTGTCACATTTTTCAAGACTCAGTTTATCTTTCACAAAAATGAATGAGATAGCATTATTGAAGAATCATGAGCTGTGTTTACTGAGTATTCCCTTTATGAACTAAATGATCTGCTTAATCTTGTGATTTATTACTAGTTTGATAGTTCCCTTTAATTAACAGGAGTTGGTTTATGTGGTTTAATGGTGCTGGTTTCAATCTACATGTGTAGGGCTGTACAGAACAGGACATGGAGGTAGAGCAGGAGACCACCTGACTCGTGCTGCATTTTCATGGAGTGCCAGCAATGTTCAGACTGCTCTCTTCTTCTGGGAAGAATGAATAGAAAGCTGGAAAAACAATTGCCACAATGAAAATTTTTTAAAGACAGAATACTTGTATCTAAGCCAGCTGTGAATTTTAAAGCAACGTATCTTTGCAAATCACACTGGGCAGAGTGGTGCAAATGTGATCTTTGTATCTAATGTCATTGTAACAGACCTCAAAGCTGGTCTGTCTGTAACAAGGCATATTAAAAAAAATGACCCAACATGAAGGGGACTAATTTATGTTAGTCTTTCCAAGCCTAGCCAATTTTAATTTTGGGCCTTCATTTTTTCTTGACTGACTCCAGTTCTGTGCAGCTTCAGATGACAGGCTGAATAAAAGAATAAAGTAATAGAAGACTGAAAATAAAACACTAGAGCATTTCATATATTTACATTTTCTAGTTGAGATATTTTGAATTTTAAACAAGTCTTTCATCATGTAACTGCTGAAATGTATTGCTAAAATGGTAAAGAAGAGTTGGTAAATTAGATAAATAATTTTATCATACATACAATTTTTAATCTGAGAAGTAGGAGGAGGAACTTGTGAGATGCGGAGTTTCTTAATTGATGGAAATAAACTGTGTGTATATTGGAGCATATTTGACTTTTTTTGCAAGCTTAGGGCTCTGTGTGCTTTCAGATGCATGGTTGTATGGATAATGATCAGTGCCAAATTGCCACTTGTGGGTGCCACTGTCTGGTTCTGGGTGAGGAGGGATGGTGCTGCACACAGGTATTGACAAGAGGCACAGTGTAGGATAGGTCAGATTTGATCATCTCTCTTCTCCATGTAGATGGCTCACAGTGGGCCATCAGCTGACATCAAAACATGCATTTATTTATGAATTTTAGATCTGCAGAAATCTCCAGCTCTTACTTACATTTCAGTATTTTAACTTTGCTACATAATTTTTTTTTCCTGTGTGTCAGTGTTGTTGCATCTCCACCCAGAGGTGGGATTTTATGTGGCTGGTTTGTGTTGGGACACAGAACTTACTGTTCGTATACAATGGCAAATACTAAGAACAAGACTATCTTGTCTTGTGTAACAGATTGTTTTAAAACTTTGCAAAAACAAAAAATTGATCAAAAAACCTCAGGTTTTCTAGTTAAGAATATAACATTTCTTTTGAGACTTTTTTTGTCTTCTTTCTATCTTAATGCAAACGGCTTGTCTTACTTTGAAATGTGCTTTTGTGCACTAGAGAAGTATAATTTATTGTAAATGTTACATTAAAAGACTCATTTCTCAGGCAGTTGGAATTAGATTTTTTCAGAGACAAATGTTTTTTATGCACATTGCATAATCATTAGATTAAAAACCCAATTTCTCCAGCTTCTAGAACAAACCATTTCTTTTGCATATTAAAAAATCTTTAAGAGGTAACATCTTGAGTACAAGTGCATGTTCATATTGTATTGTTTCTGAAATAGCTGGGAACATAGAGTGATGGCAAATCACTAAACTAGAAAGGATCACTTGTGGAATGCACAGTCCCTTAACACAGAAAGGAAGAATAAACAACTTTTTCAATGGCCTGCATGCAGGGCCAGTTTGCAAGTGTGTGATGGTGGTGGTGCTTGATGGGTCAAGCAGAGCTTAATTACTGAATTTCTACTATGCAGAGGTTGCAACAGGAAAGCATTTTTGGACTTGTCTGTTTTTGTTTGTCTCTCCTGTAGAAAATGAAACACTTTGTATATGTGAGCTATCCATGGTATGATGGCTTGTACCTCCCTGCTACAGCAGCCACTGCAAAGTGATTTTATTGTCCTCTAATCTACTGGAATAGTTTTTAACATGTCTTTTGCTTTACCAGCCTTTTTGCAGACCAACAAGTACCTTAGTGTTTATTTACAATCTACTAGTGAAGTGTGGGCATTTAACAGTGTTAGAATTTTCAAGCAGGAGTCAAAATTAGTTTCTTGACATATTTATTGACAGTGCTCTTATTTAATAGAGAAGAAACCACGCACTTTGGGAAATGGTAATCTTTATTTACGGCTATGATGGGAAAATGCAAATGAAGCGGTAAATTTTGTGATTAGTATTTTACAGAGCAGTCACTTACTATAATTATATGTTTTAGATCAGTGGAATTATCATGTTCTATTAACCAGATTGTTTCCTGACTTCTTGTAGGATTCTGAGTAACAACAAGATCTTGGGGTTGAAGAATGGCTCTTTCTTCGGGCTGAGATCCCTGGAGAGACTGTGAGTAACTGATCAGCCTTGCTCCAACTTCAATTAAAAGTCTTTGTACTTTAAATATAGAAACAAACAGCAGATAAGGAAGTTGAGATGTTCTGAGCTGTATTGCACAGTAGAGTTTCTAGGCAGTCAGCAGGTTAAGAAACAGCATAAAAATGAGTGCATGGGGATGGACGTGGAACACGCAGGAAAGCACTGCCATCAATTTGGAACTAAAATAAACATCCAGTCAAAGCCTTGTACTACACTATGTGCACTATCACAGCAAAGACTGCTGTATGTAATGGTAACACTAATATACCTGACATGTCCTTTGGGTTATTTAACTCATTGGTCTCCACTACTTCTATTTTAGATCAATATAATTTAAATTTTTTTTCTATATTTTAATTATAACACCAACGACTTGGACAGCATTTATCACAGGAGCAAACAATGACTTTGATAAAGCTCCATGGCCATGTATTTCTAGGAGGAAGGAGCTCCTCTAGGAGGAGGAGCTCAGGAGCAGCTAATGAGTTAGGAAGAAAATATTTGGAAGCTTCAATGGAAATAAATAAGCAGTAATAGCTACACTATAATAACACTACTTTCTGTATATATAGGTCAGTCATTTGAGAATAATTGTGAAAAAGCCTAAAAGGCTATTTTTTTTATATCTATAGGCAACTTCTGGTACCAGTACATCTAAAATTAGTAATCATGTCATGCCTATCTTACAATATCTTCTTCAGCTTAAGCTAAATTACCTTTATACTGCTTTGAAAGAGTAGCTTTGTTATGTAGAACTGTTGATATAAAATTGTTACTACATTCATGAATGCATGAATGTATTCTGTGGGGTGTGAATATTTCCATATGCAAAGAAATTATGTATTAAAATCAACCTTATCTAATATTTTGAGTATAGATATGTCTGATATGCATGCTGTTCATGCTTGTGGAATAAAGTGGGTAACTATACCATACTGAGTTGTTTCAGTATCCTAAATGTGGTTTAAAAATAAACAACTTATTTCAAGGTCTACAGCAATCCCTTTGAAGGATTTGGGCAAAGTGAATGTCAGAACATTTATGCTGAGTAACATTACATTGTCTCTGCATACAGTTATAGTTGTATCAAATACTTTCATTAATGTTAAATATTAATGTATTAAATGATATGGAATATTAACTAGTATGGAATGGAGAGTGAGGTGTTATTTACTAACTGGTTTAATATTAGGATTAACAATGATATGAGGTTTGTAAAGAAGTCTAAAAATATTTTAGACAAAACAATTTAGAACACAGAATAGAATTACAAATTTATTGCAAGGAAAATTAGTAAGTTAAAATCTCATGTAATGTAAGTAAATGTAATTAATATAGTGTTTAGAACTAAAGAAAAACATTTCCTCTGAGGTTTTTCTTAAGGTTTAATTTACATTGGAGAATTATACTGAGCATGTAGTTTTAAGAATTTTATTAGTTAAATAGTGAGAGAAATATTTCAACCTGAAAAGACATTACAAACAAAACCAAGAGCACTGAGAAAACAGAAAAACTGCCTTAGGTGTGTAGCCTCAAGTACCATCACAATCCAAACCATTTTATTTTCCTGTACTGATTTTTCCCAACAGTACAGATAAAATGAGTATCATCTCCTCTGTTTATAATTCTGTTTGACAATGGTGTTAATACAAAATCCATGAGTGGTCCGTGAATTGAAGACTGGAATTCAAGTGATGACATCCTCATGATTCAGCTGCTCTGTTTCTGTTTCATTTGGGGCCACTCAGGCCCCATATGCTTCTTATCAATATCTGTGAAATCCCAGTTTCAGCTGTAGGGGCGAGAACAGCTGGAATAATCTACTAGGAGGTGAGTGTGAATGAATTGCAGCTGGATGAGTGCTCCTAGCTCTTGGACAAAGGTTTCCCCAGCTTTGCCTTTTGGACAGAACCTGATTCAGAGCAGTACTTCAGGTGCTCAAAATGGAGAACTGTGGCAGCAACTGCTTTTGATGTTTGTGACTTGTCAAAATGGACCAAGAACTTTCATTCCTTGCCTGAAAGGAAGGAGTGTAGCAGGAAAATCCAGCTTCCCTTAAAATAATGTTAAGTTTACAAGACTAGGTGCTTAGGAACATGGGTGTGCTGGAGTTAGGAATTACTCACTTAATTTGGCTTTGCACTCCTTGTGGTCCTGTTCAGAACAAAAAGTAATGTGAATGCCATAGAGGAAAGAATCATGTAAGTCAGTTTTTTGGGTTTTTTTACAGCTACCATGAGATCATGAGCTAGAAGAGTGTAAGCTTACATGGAAAATGAAATCATTCAATGTCAAACTCAAAAAGATTAGAGAAGTAAAATTTCAGGTTGAATTGAAGGACTAGTATATTCTGGCTCTTCCCTGTTCTGGAGTACTGAAACCCTCTTTTTGGGAAAAGAATGGTTTGAAGCCCTACTCCAATAAGTGAGTGACAACTTTCCCCCTATTATTTTGTTTCTCAATGCATGCCACAACAGGAATTGAATTACAGAAGTGTCAGTCTCCTCAGGTTCTGGTGATTTCTCAAGAGCATGTTACACAAGTGAGGTCCCTCACTGAGCAGTTGTCTCAAAGTGGGACTCTCATTCTATCAAGCAAATCAAGAAAAGTTATTTACCCCTTAACTGTCCATTCTAAGAGTAAGACAAAATTGATTTCTCTAAAACTAAGGCTATTGTGGAATTCTAATATTATACATTGAATATTTTTTTTCAAATTTTTTTTTCAGAAAATTGCAATTTTTTTCAACCATGAAATAAGAATAACAAGGTTAGCATTTCAGATTTTCTCAAACTCTGTTGCTGCTATAGGACACCTGATACTACATTTTCAGAGGATAGAGCCAAGAAACCAGGGAAAAATATGCTTGTTTAATAATTTAAAGATAGTACTATATTTAACAATAATCCATTAATATTAAAGAATGAAATGTAATAATGTCTATTAAAAATAGTGATCAAAAGACATGTATGAAATACTAATATTTTTACTGGGCATTTTGTAAAAATGCTTTGAAAAACACTGACTCACAAAAGTGCACTTTCAGTTTTATATATGTGTATGAACAACGACTCATGAGTGATCTGTAGAGGTGGCAATCCCTCTCCACAGCTGCAGTTTTCTCAAATTAAGAAATTGCCACGTGCTGGTTTGGAAAGGTTGGCTCACAAATGTGACATGGCACCTGGATCATGATGTGCCCCTGTGCCACTGAGCTTACACTGTCGAGACAAGAGGCATTTAGAAGTGAAGATCATAAATACTGTGAGAGAACAAAAGTTTTCTGTAAACTTTTGTTTTATACAGATATGATATGCTGTCCAGTTATATGGTCCTTGAGCTGGAATAAATCAGAAGTGTAGGTAAGAATATAAATAAGTTTTTTTTTGAAGCAAGTGCGGTAAAGGAATTGTTTGTTAAAATATGAAGAGCTATGTGGAATTTAACCAGAAGAGATCTACAGGCCATCAGTTCTTTAAATGAGAATGCACACCTTGAACCCATTTCTGTGATGCACCCTGTGGAGATGGCTGGCTTCACTTTCAGGAGGCCGAGAATTCAGTTTGAGTCTGAAGCTGAGGGCAAAGACTTGACAGCTTGTAATGATTTCAGTTTCAGTTCCTTCCCTGTCTGCAGTCAGTGTTCTGCCTTCCCAGAACAGCAGGAGTTATAACAGAGATTTAAGTAAGTTTTGCCTATGCTCTGGATTCCATAAAAGAAAGGAAAATCGGGCTTTCCCAGCCGTGAAAGAGTGAAGTAGCCTTTCAAGTAAGTCTCAGCAATCTGAAAATTCTCATTTAGTGAAATATTTGGAGGGATCTGAACAACTGAATTATCTGTGTAATTTGGTGGTGTAATTATTGCATAAATCTCAACAATATATTACAGGGGAAAATCTGTGACTGTTTCCTTCTTTAAGAATTATTTAATTTTATTTATTCATATTTTCTGGACATGTGGTTGAGCATGCTATTACCCAAAGAATCATAGGCTAGGACAGGTTACCAAGATGACTTGTCATAGCAGTGTGTGGTACGGATGCTGCTGTGAAGCATTGCCATCCCCCTCCGTGTGCAGCAGTGAGAGTATTAGTGCCAGCTGTGGCCAAGGCTTTTCATGCCTGGGGATATTTGGCCAGCCATGGTCCATGGGATGCTGCTGGGGACAAAGACTGAGGTGACTGGGCCAGGTGCTCCAGCTGTGCTGGACCTAAAGCCAAGATCCAGACTAGGAAAAGAAATCTTTTGCCCTCATCCTGGTGCCAGCTGGTGCCTAACCATATTATCCACACCATATTATCCTTCAGCTATTATCCACACTGCTAATTTTCTAACTTTGCACAGCAGCCACTGTCCCACGGTGGCCTGGACAGCCCTGCCCACGTTACCCCTCCCTGGGGCAGCCTGTCCTGGGCTCCTGGGGCTCTGGGATTGATTGTGTGCTCGAGATTTTCACAAGTGGCTGGATAAGGTTGCTCTCTTTGTCTTTCATAACCAAATGTACTTTTTCATTAGGTTTATAGGAGCGTTGTACCTCTGAGACTGTTGCTCCTTTGTCCCAGTGACTGAACCTCTAACGGGTTCAGAAGCAATTGGGAGGGAACCAGCAAATACAAATAAAGAAACATACACAAACAGACCGTGGTTGCATAAGCAGTTTCCTTGGGAAATCGGGATGAAAGATCACTCAGCAAGATTACACATATTTTTCCCAGTTGAGCCAGGAGAAAAGCATGCCAGGCACTTATAAGCAGCAGTGACTGTTTTACAGAAACTTGCTTTGTTACATTTTCTAGACAAAGGAAAATAGTACTAAAATATCTGTAAGAATTTAGGAATGAGTTTATCTTTTGTTTTGATTTTATTTTTTTAGCACTATACATGAGTCTTACTCTACCAGGCCTCCCTTAGATTGTGTGTAGTTTTATTAAGTGCTGCTGTACCATCAAGTTCCAATCACATGTCAGTGCTGCACAGCCACATGTTGTCCTCAGTTATTATCAGGCAAGATTGCCTAAAAGCTGCTTCCAGTAGATTTCAGTGAGGTGTTCTGCAGCTATGTGTTGTGGTGTGCAACAGAAGCGATAACACACTCAGTTGAGGGATGAAAAGGAATAAAAAGACAAGCATAAAAAATCAGACAATAGAAAAAACATGCTGTTAAGCAGTTGTTACAAAAATATGATGTTTAGAATTTCTTTAGCAAAATTCAAGTGATGGAAGTGTAAAACATTCAAGTGATGGAAGTGTAAAACAGAAAGGTTTGACATTTTTAACATGCAATTTGCATTTTCTAAATTACTGTCTTCTTCATTTTTCCCTGCCCATACACTTGAAATGTGCATGTGCACACACACGTGAAGAAACAGATGTTCTTCCTAGGTACTGTGAAGAATTGGAAACATGCTCAAAGAAACTTCAACAATTTTACTTTCAACACATTGCATACGACATCTTTAAAGTCAGAAACTTCATAGATTAAATTTAGAATATGTGTTCTTTTTTGGATTGTTGTAAAAATAGAAAAATACTGGTTATTATGAACTCACAATATTTCTGACTGACAGCCAGGATCCAGCTGTGCAATGTTTTTGGCTTTTTTTTTTCCCTTGAAGATCTTGCAGCTGAGGAGTGGGCCCCTTACTTTGTGCAAGCACTTTTAGCAGAAAATAAATTGATAAGCTTGGAGACCTCAAATGCCACTGAGCTGAGTGTTTAGAGAAATGCTGGGGTGGTATTCAAGGAAAGGGCAATCTAAAAATCTGTTTCTTAGGGCTCTTTGTTGTGTAAATAGTCATAGTATGAATAAAACTTTCAATTTTATCTGGTTGTTGTATTTGGAGAAATATTTAGAAAGAAAACTCTCAAGCATCTGAAGTTGTCTTGCAACTTTTTCTTGTGCTTGAAATCCTGCATGGGTTTAGTAAATTTTCTAGGTCCAGTTAATAATGATAGCAAACAAGTTATTTTTTTATTCTCAAAGAACAAAAGTACAGATCCTGCAACCATTTTTTTTTTGTTTAGTAATATGTCTAGGACGCCTGAGGAATTCCAAGCAGTTTTACAAGTAAAATTTTTTACTGTCTTGGCTTGTAATTGTTTACAAAAGCTCATTATGCTGCATTACTGTTTGAAGTGATTGATCACATTCTGCTAGATGCAGAAGGATGGGAATAGTCATGGGGAAGGATTTTTCTCCAGGAGCAAGACTCTGCTTTGTGCCTGTACTCTAAAATATTCTGAAGACAATTCATGTTCCTCCTGGCAGTCATTGAACTTTGAGTTACCCTTTTGGTTTCAGTGTCTGAGGAAGGGTTTGTCTTTTCAATTATGATTATGCCAGTGTTTGCACGAGGCAGGAGAGTTCCCTTTGTCAGTCCTAAACACAGCTAATGTAGCTGGCAGGTTGATATTAATTGATAGATATGTTTGCCTGCACTATGGTCTGTAAAAAGGCCCTTGTAAATACTGAGCTTAAAAAACAAAGGTCTGAAAATTCATGAATTACTGAAGGTACCTGTTCATTCAGAGACATGTCTCTTGCAGATAATTGGTTTGGAGGGTTGGAGATACTCAGGAGATAAAGAGCTTTACAAATAGTGAAGGGAAAACAAACCCAGTGAATTTAGCAGTGGACAGATCAGAAAGAGGAAAGAAAATAATTATGCATGTAATAATAATTTATCACCTAAAATTAGAATAGCTTCCTGTGAAATGAATGGTTTTCAAGGCGCATCCTGGAGCATGGAGAAAAGCAATTTCTAACAAGAAAATGAGTTTTAAGCTAGTGAATTGGACTGTATTCTTCAGAGCTTAATACACACATTTCCTTTGCCATCTCATTTTTTCATTGGTAGTAAATGCCATGGTCAGCTGCCGTAAGCTTGTTTTTCCCCATGGGTTTTTTATCATATCCCTGGGTTAGCACCAGATTCCTTACCCATCCTGGGACCCCTCCTTCATTTCCTTACACCACTCTATCTTTGTGGTGGCTGCAGCCCAGGGATTTTGCCTCTCTTTGGTGCTTGGTTCTTTGTCATTGTGATATTTTTGGTCCTGTTACTCAATAATGCGAGTGTCAGATATATTCTGGTTCAGACAAAAGATAGAGATGTTCACTTAAATGAATGTGCTCTTTAAATATCTGGCTTCAGGTACCTGTCAATGAAGATTGTAATGTATTACTGAATTGCAGAAAAATAATTAAATGCATCTCAAAAAAAATAGTATTTTTCCATAAAATCAATTTATTTCTACAAAATACATTTTCTATAAAATAATTCTAATATTTTAAAATATTAATGGCATGGATTGGTAAGATTGGTAGGAGCCTGATATGAGACTGAAAGGAGATAGGAAAATGATCCTCATAGCACCAGAGTACCTTCAGTTCCTTACTGCCAGGGTTTTTTTTAGCATCAAACAAGAGTTCCTCATTAACATTTACAATATTTGAATTAAATCTTGTAAATCATTCAAAACCACAAATTTAGTAATTGCAAATAAAATGAAATGTTACAATGTGAAGTCTCCCTCATCACTTAATTAGCTAGAATTTTCTAATTATTTCTGACTGTTTAAGTCAAACAAAGTTTTTACCTGACCAATTTACTTATTGACAGATTTAATTTGTCATTATCTGATGACAAAGATAAGGTGTTATATTTTAGGCATTGCATTCAATTAAAAATACAGCTTTTAGCATCTATGTCTTTTACTTGAAAACAACTCTTCTTAATCATAAAGGACTTTGTATAAAATAGGGAATTTTCTCCATACTGTGGCAAATACATAATGGTTAGGTAAACAATATTTATATGTTGATATTAAACAAGGGAGTCTTTAGAAAGAAGAAAATCTGTGAACGAAAGGCTTTTATTCAAGAGAGGTGATTGGAAATCAAGGACTGTCTTATTTTAGAGTTTTTAAAAATTTTCATTCAGCTTTTGTCTCATCACTTGATCTATCTCTACCTCTCTGTTTTTTATCTGTATTGCTTATTTAAGTTCTCCAAATCTAGTGATACAGGTAGATCTCAGCTTATCAGGAAACAGAAAGCAAGAAAAAGTACATTGGTGTTTGTGTAATGCCAGTTATTTTACTTTTCTGCCTTCTGTGGAGTCATTTATGTACCTTCCTGCCCTGAGAGGGAAACAACCTTAATGGGCACAAATACAAAAGTGCAGATAGAGGATACTGATGCTTGTTGAAAATACCTGCCCATAAGCAGGTAAAGAGAGCAAGAAGCAAGAGCAGACCTAAGGAACCTTGGAAAATGTCATGGATCTGGACTTGGAAATGCCACTCTTGTTCCTCAGGGTTGGTGAAGGAGTACAGGGTGAATTGCTTTTCAAAGTAAGTATTATTTTGCTGCAGGCAGTGTTGCAGAGGAGGAGAGTATCTAATTTGCTATCATTGCATAGAAATTTTGAGCAGCCAGAGAAGGAGAAACAGAGGTAGGATCAATGTCACAAGTCAAACTGGGCAAAATTAATTAAAAATTGCTTTTTCATTTTAATTCTGTGGTCCTTAATGGATCTCTTTGTTCTGTCCTATGACTAACAGTAAATTAATCATTTAGTAGTGCAGAAGCTGAGTATTTTTTGACACTGCCCTCCCTAAAAGCAAGCAAAAAAACCCCCACCAACCAAAAAAACGACCTCCCCAAACTCTCTAATGCCAGAATCCATTACGTTCTAGTGAGCAGTATCAAAGAGACATTTAGCATTTTATCAGGAATTGTAAAACTTTTGCTGTTCTTAATATGACTGTCAGAAATAGAGGAGTTAGAAATTAAAAGTAAAATTACATTACCCTGTTTCTAACAGGTTGTTCGTACTGTAAGTCTTACAACCATGAAGTATCTATCAAAGCACTTGTAATGCAGTGTGACAGAAAGGTAATGCATTTTTTTTTCCTCTATTCATTTGTTATTTGCCAGTACAAAGTCACAATACAGACTATTAGATGTCACATACATTATACACATACAGGATGAGACAGCAGGAAAATAACCTGTATGTCTATTGCTGTAGAGTTGCTATGCTGTAATGTGCAAAAAAACCCAGTAATTTTAGAAAAAGGATGTTTCCTCTGGGATATTACAGTGCTGTTTTAAAATAGCAGTAATTAACTCTGAAAAACAGGTTAGTAAGTCAATCCCATTGTTCCTGGTAGAAGGGTCCAGTACCAAGTGGGATTTTAATCTTTTCTTTATGCCTTAAGCCTGTTTTATTTTCTTCCTAAACTGCCATTTTCATTTGTCTGGTTCCATGGTATATTTGTTTCCCCCTGGAAACAGCATGGGCTACCAGGCCATGTCTTTGCTCTTATTCCATGGCTTGTAGTGAGGTCTGAGAGCTGCTCAGTGCTGCCTTCCCTCACAGGTGCTGCTCATGGGGTGACAGTCTTGGTGTCATCCTGAATGCACTGCTGAGATTGCCTTCCTCTGCCTCTGACATGGAGCTGTGCTTTCAGCTTGGGCACAAAATTCCCAGCTGCTGGCACAGACCTGGCAGAGCAGCAGTATTTAAGGTGTCAGTGGTTTGCCAGGCTGCATCGATGGACTTTTGAGTGTAACTATTTGCAAAATAGATTTCTGTTGGAAATGTGAGCATGGCAAAATAAAAATGCTCAGCAGGGGACACAGCAGTTTCACAGGACCATTTTTCTCATAGGCACCAGTGTTTCATTTAAACTGCTTTATAGTCACAAAATATAGACTCTGTTTTGGTTGACAAAGCTGCGCTATACCACTTAGGAATGGTGCAAGCTGTGTTTCTATAAAGAAACACAGACTGGTTGAAACAGTAGGAAAAACAGAAATGTGGTTTTAGGACAGTTTGTATGAAATCAAAAAGAAGCATTCTGGGAAGCCAAGCTGTTAAAAATTAGTGTTAGTTCATCAGCAACTGAGCCAATCTTGTGAAGAGAGCTGTAAGGTGAATTGGTAGCTGAATCCTTTTATTCAATGTGTGGTTTTGATACCTCACCTGTAGGCTATTGGTGGAATAACCCTCCCAAATTTCAGAAAATACTGTATATTTGTTGTATTCACATGCAACGTGGTCTTTAATGTGTTTACTGTCAAGAAGACCAAAAAGTTGTCTCGCTTGGTAGCATCCATACATAAAATGTGAGACACCTCCAGTTCTGACTAGGGACATCTCAACATCATCATGGTGGTGTTGGGTAACAGTGAGGATCCAAAGAGAAACTCCAAACTCAGTCCTTCCCTCCCAAAGAGTTTCCTAGGCCCTACTGATAACTTTTCTTTCTGTGTCTCCGCTTCTGACTTGATATCAATTGGCAGACATTTCTCAATTGCTTACTTATAAGGACAAAACCCCCTGTGTATATAAGTTATTGTCTGCCAAAAGTGCATGTCCGTAGACTGGGCTGGGAGATCTCAGATGAAAACATGCTATTTCTCATTCATATCATGCTGGTCTGTAAATGCTCCAAGGGTACCAATGACCCTGGGAGCTTGCTGCCCTCCAAACTTCTGGGGATGCCTGCAGAAAGCACAGCTTGTTCTCGGGACGCTTGTGCTTCGCCAATAATCTCTGAGAAGGCAAAAAAAAAAAGACTAGAATTGAAAAGGAATGGAAAGAAGGGCTGTGGTTTATGCCAGTTTAGTTTAAAGAAAAAAAAAATCCCCAAAATGAGTTGTCTGAAGTAGTTAGTAAAGCTGATGTAATATAACAGCTGTGGACAGTTTTTCTCCCCACTTCTTAATATAGACAGAATTGATTAGTTGGGTGTAGTGTAGTGCTGCGTGTGTCAAGTAGGTACAAAATGGTTGTTCTCACGAGAAAATTGCATGCAGACTTAGCACATGATAAGCTGTCTTGTGTTAACACAAATTGCCTCGTTCTTGAAATGGAAAGTGACTGGGAGAGTATAGAGGATGTTTGTATAGTCTGAGCTGTGCACATATTCTGTGAAAAAAAAAAAAAGAATTACAAAATTCCACTATGTGCTGCTTTTGAAAGTGTTTTGCTGAGGAGAATACAGAGAGAAACATTGTGCTGAAATAAAATGCATATTTTTGTTTGCTTGTTAACTTGAAAAAATGAAATAAAATTGCTATGTGCAATGCTAATGAGATTCATCTGATAAAAATAAGTGGTTTAAGTTAAAAATAAGCCACTTGAGTTAGCATAATGCAAGAAACTTGTTGAAGCAGAAGTAAAATGTATTTATCATGCCTTTATAACCCAGGAAACTGCCAAAGGGGCAACTTGAATCTCTTAAAGTCAATTAATCTCCGTCTATGAAAAATATGAAAGATGTTAAATAAGGAAAAATGTTAGCTGTAGGTGCCTGTGAAAGCCAAATTTATTAAAAATCATACCCTCAGCCGTAACTGTAACACTTCTGCTATGATGCTGTAACTAATGGCCAATGAAAGAAAGTTTTACAGCTAATGTATGTACTCAGACACATGGTACATTTGTTACTTTCACCAATTGTGTTTTACCATTTTTTTTGCATTCAGTATTCCCATTTGTTTGTTCATGCAAAGTAAGTTAATACTTTTTTAAAGACCCCAAAGACATGCTTTTCAGCTGAAAGGGGAGTTTAAAGTACATTGTGCTCAGAACAAAACAGTGTTTTATGTACTATGTCAGCAGCTAAATTGAGAATTTGATGCTTTTTCCTTTTTGTGCCATTAATTGCTTTTAGGTATTTCTGAGCAGCGTGAGTGCCTCACCAGGGACAATTCTCCCATTCGGAGTGAAGTTTAAATACTGTATTAAGCTTTCCTACTGTACAAAGTTATGTGAACTTACAAAAATATTTAGGAATGTAAGACCAGAAGGGGTTGCAGCCAGCCTGAACTTCCAGGGATAAAAAGAAAATTTGTTCAGCTCTCCCTCTCATCATGTACACCACAAACGAGCCAGTCCATTAACAGCTTTCCAGCTGGAACTTCAGCTCAATGTAATCGCTCTAAAACTCATAATGTGTCACAAAGGAAGAAATTGTAACGGGCCACAGGTTGGGTTTTTTACTTTTTCTTTTGCGTGTCTTTGCCACTGTTACAAATAAATCCTCGTCCGCCATTCTGACAGTTTCCTTAGCCATGACTGTGCCAGCAAGGTCACCAACACAGGCACTGACTTTTCAGTACTGGACTAGAGCAGGTTACTGCTGTAAGCCATGCAATACATCCTTGTTTAGCCTTTTTTAGCAAAACAGGAGGAGCAGGGGAAACTCCCAAAACCATGTTCTGCATCAAACAATAAATAAATAAATAAATGTTGCTGGTCCTAGGAGATCCTTGAGAGGATTCAGCTCTGAATATGCAAAAATTAATGCCACAGTCTGCAGTTTCTAACTCTAGTAAATTATATTCATGCATAAGCAATATCAAACTGAACAAATATTTTAAGGCTGCTCCAAATATTTATTTCTACTTTTTATTATCTATGATCTAAATGTACTCATAGCCTATTCTTATCCATATGATTTTATAGTATTGTTATCCTTTAACTTATCCTTTTCTCTTTGTAGGGTTCACCATTTATAAACAGTGATGTAATACTCACTTTCCTCAGCTAAGCAAGCCAAAAATATGATAATCTCTTAGGGACATGATGAAAATAACCATGAATTGTACATATCTTTAAAAAATTATGGGCACAATGCCTGAAGTATCTAAAAGTAAGATTATTATCTGCAAAGATTTATTTTATACATAATGGCAATGTACTCTCTTTGTAGTCTAAAAATGGATTTTAATCCAGTTAATTGAATACTCAGATAAGTACAATTTCAGCTTAGTTTAGCGTTCAGGAGTGATGTTCATGCTGTCAAACCGATACAGTCGAATATAGAAAAGACCCCTCTGCACCCCTTTACATGCAGTAAATAAATATCCTTGGGAAATTCACTGTGACTTCAGGGCTGTGGAGGTCTGTACAAAGCTGCTTTCTCTGTTCTTGCATAACAAGCCAGTGCTGACCAAAACGTTACTTAAAGAAGCCCAGTGAAAATTTAAAGCTTCCTGCTGAGGGCATTGATTCGATTTCTACTTTCCATCCTATTTTTATTTTTGTTGTCCCTATTTTCAGGTTGAGTGCTGGATGGGTGGGGGGTGTTCCTTTTCTTTTTGCCCTCTTGAGAATTTAGTAAATGGAACTTTTTTTCTTTTTTTTTTGTTTCTAAGCTCACTCATCTGCACAGAGGGTAAAATACAGCATTTTGTTGCAGGTCTCTCCTGATTCCTTTCATTCAGGTGTTTGAGTAGCAGTCTGTGATGATTACTTTGTGGTTTATTTGTGTAAGTTAAATTAAATGTCTTTCATTTTGAACAGAAATGAGACATTTCACTCATTTTTCCTGTTGACTCTGTTATTGCACAACAGCTGCTCCCTGGTTTCATCGAGTTATCTACTCATGTATTCAGACTCTGTATTACTGTTAGATGAGAAAATTCATCTTAGCTAATAGCTCTGACATAACTTCTCCTTCATTCATTCATTTCCTACCTTTCTACTTGCCTTGTTCAAATCTTTGATAAGCGGTGACAATGAAAGGAAAAACATAGAACAAAAATAGAAAAATGGTCTTACAAAATAGTAAGTATTAGCACAAAGGTGGAGGGTCAAGTGTTTGTAAGGGGTAGCATGTTGGATGGAAATGATCTTAATGCAGAACTTCTTCCATTGCTCATCCTTACATAACCAGATTTCTGGTCTTCCAACCTCTGTGTTGAGTTGCTGTGCTAAGGGTGCATGTCCTAAACTCTTGTTTTCTCATTTTAGGTCTCTTCCCTTTGAAAAGTCCCAAAAGTTCTCTATTTTTGCATGAATTGCGTTATAAAAAATATATATTTCTGTCCTTTGTTGTTGTATGTGTGTTCTTTCGGCATTCTGTCTGCTTATTCTTATTGTGTTGCCAGTGTTATACCACAAAACAGGAACTTTGGCTTTTCTGTTGAGCATTCTATACCTGAATACTTATTTAAACAGCTCCATAAGTGTGCATGAAATCCTATGTTCTTACTTACTTCTGGTCGATTTCCCCCACAGATCTGTAAAAGCTTTTTCACATGACAATTCCTCAATAAAAGAACCAGGGTTTACTGCTCACAAAGGTGAGCTAAGCCCAGTTTCATTTCTTCAGCCCCCCTAATATCTCTCAGCAGCACTTGTGGCTCTTGTGTGTCTCCATGTTGTTATAGAGGTGCTGCTCCCCAGTGTCCAGCTCTTTTTCACAGGAGCTGCCAATGTCTCTTGAGAAAATACAGCGTGCCACTGAGCAGCTATTTCATTAGCAGGCATTTTAGGGAAAAAAAGAAGGCTCAGGCTGGGGAATGAAACTCAGCCTGATGCCTGCAAAGAATGTAGAGCCGTAATTTATGGAGGCTGTGTGCCGGACACATGGAGCTGAGCACACGCCAGCAGCGAGCGTGAACCCCTGGGGCCCTGGGCTCCGGCCAACTCACACAAAGGCTGGTACAGGTATGGATTGTTGCTGCCCTTGCTCCAGCTCACGGAACTTGGGCTGTGCCAGGCTTTCTTTTGTTAAATGAACCCGGGAAATTAATTTCTTTAAATACTCGGTGCATCATAGTGAGGTTGAAGTTCAGTTGGCTAAAACCCTAGCATTTTTTTTATGAGCTGTAGAGCATTAGCTGTGTGATTTCTATTTATTTATTTAAATGCTTGCATGCTTTAGTTTTTGCATATGTTGCTGCAGTGTGCTGTTTAAGCCACTGGTGGTACACTATGAAGACCCATTGATTGCCCCATTTTCTTGGTATGTTATGGCATCTAAAAGCAGATGTGGATACTGTTTTCATTAACTGGGTTTAAAGAAAATTTACTATTTACAAAATTGCTGGGAAGGGTAAACAACATTTACACTATTTTGTGATCCTCAGTCAGATTTCCATGAAATGCACATTTTCTGAAGCCAAAACTTTTCTAATGACCTATTAAGTAATTGTGTAGTTCAACATTTAAAAGATGATAAATGAAAAACAAACCCTAATGAAGTGTGGTGAGCCAGCAAAAAGCAGACGGATCATGCACAGTATTACTGGTCTTGCAGAATGACTGAATGAACCTTTTATACTAGTTACAGATTTTACTGTCAAACTTTAGTACTGGGCTAATGTTAGAAAAGTAAACTGTGAGAGCAGCTGCTGCTCACTTTCCCGCTTCAGTCAGGCTGAAGTGAAACTAGAAATGGTATTTCTCTTGTTTCAATATTGAGATAGTAGTAGATGTCTAACTTAGAGCTACATGAGTGCACTGTTTCTATCAGTTGCTAGGATAAATTCACATAAGAATGAACTGATAGATCAGACCAATACTGGCAGTGCAATTACCTTTCATTTCCCATTGAATTTTCAGGCTCCTGTGTGAGACAGAGTATGGGTTCAAAACCATTAAAAGGGAGAGCGCATGTGCAAGTATGTATAATATCAGTGCCAAGATGCCAGCAGTGAGCCTGAAGGAAAGCAGCCTCACTGCTCCACCACTCACCCAGAAAGTTAGCAGAACAGTCAATCAGCCAATTACCCAGCAAGCTATCTACATCCTCCAGTGCTAAAGGGCAAAGCAATTTGGTTTTGTTCTTTTCTGACCTTTCTCTTTTGCATGTCAGCTATTTTGTGCATTTTTTGTATGTTAAATTTGGGATTGCATAAGCTTTATTTTCTGGCTTATTTGCTTGCATCTTCCTAAACGTACATTTATTTCGTTTTATTACATTGCTGAAAACAAAGAAGTTGTTCTAGGCGTTAGTACTGTTCTACTGAAGTGTACCCATTTAGTTTTATCCTAACTTTAAAGAAGACTTTATGCAATTAAATTGAATGTGACTGCCTTGCTTCTTGCTTCTTCATCCTAACCACATCACAGAAAGGACTTCAGGGAACAGTGTGAGAAAGGACTGATAGAAACAGAACAGGAGGCACTGCTGCAGGTCTTTGTCCTCTGGCCTCTCTTTGCTCTCTTCTCTGCTCTCAGAGATGGGGCAAAGGGAGCGATTTGAGCTTTCCATGCCTTGCACAGGAAGGTTACAGTTCTGCTAAGGAAAATATCCCTATACATTCACCACCCCCTGATGATTTGGGTTGCCTGTTTCCAGGGGGTTTGCAGGTAACCTTTAATTAGTGATTGTCATAGTGAAATTGATTAACTGTTGCCAGACCGAAAGAATTATCTTTTTTTTTTTTTTTTTAATCCTGAAGAAACTTCTCTGGAGTCCAGTCTATTCCTGATATAAAATGATTTTCATCAGCAACAAGGACATTAGGAATCATTTGATCTGCATGATTTTTGCTTGGAATAATGCTCAGCAGTTCAGTTTCTACACATCTCCCATACTTTTGGATTACTTTTCTTTTTTTCTTTTTTTTAGATAATTTGAACTGTTATAAATCTGATTACCCATTCTTGGTTTTCTTGGTTGAAAGATGAGTACAGGTTGTAAATTTTTTTTTGAGGAAAAATGATCTAATTTGCTGCACCACAGAACTCTTTCTAAATATGTTTTATGGCCTATTTTTATGGCTGTTGGATAGAATTGTATATTTTATTTTCCTAGGGTGGAATAGATATTGTCATTAAAACAGTAGTGTTGCCACTTCAGGCAAATGCTGCATCATCAAGATTATTTGTATAAAATTTTTCTTTAAAATCTTCTAAAATGTGGACTTATTTCTCCAATGAAACACTTAAAAGGTTGAAAGTTTAATTTTGTGATTTTTTTTCTCTTGCCATAAGCAGAAGTCTCTTCTTAGAGCTTAGTACAGATTTGTTCTAATTCTGTGTTTTTAATCTCTGGTGTGAATAGTTTCATCAGATCTTTTGGTTATTGCGTGGTTCATTTTAGGTTAAGCCAGGGGTTAACTTCTTACAGAGGCTCGTTAAAAAGCAGATGGGTTCTTTCTGAGGACAAATGTGCTTTGGCCAAGATTTTAAAGAAATCATGCAAAATTGGGATTTGCATCCATTCCCCTCTCCTCCCTGAACACTTATGTTAAGATTTGAAATATTCAGACTTGAAATCTGGCAGAAATTTGTCCCTGTTTCAGATGGGGTCTTGCACAGTTCAGTAATCCGTTTCCATCTGGCTGAGATGCAAGTTTTTAAACAAAGTGCACTTGGTACATTATTTGTGTGTGTATGATATATAAACTGTGAAAATTGCCAGGAAAAGTCTTCATCGCAGTACCTTGCTGGATTCATGGGGATAAAGAAAGTGAGGGAAAGGAGTTCAAAGATATTTACAGGGCTCAGGACCATGGTTAACATAGTCCAAGTGAATGAAATCATGGATGGAAGAATTCTAACTGCATTCATTGGGGACTGAGTATGAGAATTCTGATTACCAGGTCTGTGTTTGTGATGGTGGAGTCACAAATCAGTGGCTTAGTATGCCTGCAAGTGAGTATCTAAAAGCTGTACTGTTAACTAAATACAAAACAATAGAAAAGTTTCACCTGAAACGCTAATATCTTAGTGTTACTTAAAAAAGGGTAATTTTGCAGAATAAAAAAACCACTGAAACTAGCCAATCAGGCCAAAAATAATTGTTCTTAAAATTTATAAAAATGAGGACAAAGAGGTAAACACCAGAAAAATAAAATAATGTTGTATGTGTCAGATTTTCGTCCTGTGGAATCACAAAAGTTTCTGTTTCAGTCCTGAATTAACTATTAGAGCTTAGCAATACAAAGATTAATTGCTAAAATAATTATTTTACTACAAGCAAGTCAGATTAGGTGATCTTAGCAGAATGAATTGAAAAATACTATGCATTAGCTGCGTGAAAAAAAATTGATAATTGGATTATAGAATTATCTGCCTTTCATATTGATTTTACTTGTTAAAAGACTGTTAAGAAATAGTGCTTTAAGGGTTACCATGGGGTAAGCTACAGAATGCCACCATTAAGAATCCAGACATTTTCCTTATGGTGGTGTATCAAATACTTGATACTGACAAATATCAAATATGCTCCCTAATTTTTCTCAGAAATCCAGATGTCATGATGGGCGTTGGTCTTGCTGCTTCCAGAATGCTTCAGTGTAGCTGTCAACTTGATGGCCTTTGCACATGTTAGATGTGGGCATGAGCATGTCATTAAATTTTGTATAATCCTGTGGAATACTTAATAATAGAATAGAATATGAAGCAAAGTAAACTTATATTGAGTCAGAGTTTGAGGTGCATTATTGAAAAAACTTAAATTGGTGCAATTTGCATTTTGCCTGTCTTCCCTGTTGCTGCTAAGTTGCTGATGTTTATTGTGGATGGTCAATCTCAATGTAGCTGTAAGATACTGTGAGTGTGAAAATTTGTAGGCGGATTCACAGTACCCATTATTAATCTCTGACTAAACCTGACGTGGCACAGATGTGGTCATTTGGTAAAAAAATGTTCTATCTTCCTGAGGCCAATAGTGAGGTAATTATCTAAGGATATAGAGAACTTTCTTGACAAACAGTTCTGAGGAATGAAAGTCAAACAGAGAACATGAAATATTTTACTAATAAAGGGGCACTAGCTTTGGATTTATTACAATGAGCTTGACAGAGTTAGAATTGGATGCATAGGAAGACTGCCTATTTTATCAGGGTTTGCAGGGCAATACCTTCTGAGCTTCTCAGCTGCACTGGAGTGTCACAGCCCTGAGCCAAGCAGAACATTACCCAGCACCAGGGAGCCGTGCGCGCTCGGCTGAGCTGCAGAGGAAGTTGATCTTTGTAGGTGGTGATAATAACACTCACAGCTCTCTGGCTAAGGTCCCTGCTTCTAAAAATGATTACTGGAAACAGTAAAAAAGAAGATGAATGTAGGAGAAGGAAAAATTGAGTATGAAATTAAATAAGAATCCAGGTGGAGAAAGCAGGGTTGGAAAATTTCTGTTGGTACCGCAGTGGACATGAGTTGGGAAGATGCAAATACATCAGCTGTGTGGAGTTGTACAGATGTACAGATGGTGGTACTTCCACAGGGAAGGGGGAGAATACCAAAGAGGTGCTGGAAAAGGAGGAAAATTCCTTGTTCTGACCTGCTCAACCCTTCAGGCATGTGGTGTTACTTGGCAGTGCTGGCTGAGGACGCTGGTGGACACCTGTGTTTATGTGCATGTTTTATGTTCCTTATCCCTGGAATGGCTGGTGCAGAAGGAGTCATGTGCTCCTCACAGTGAGGAGGAAAAAGGAATAATTCACATTGCTTAAAAATGACATGCTTCAGCTACACATTGCAGGGCACCTCAGGGGGAAACTGGCAATGAGTGAATGGTCTGTGTCGTATTGGAAAAAATTATTTAGGAGTGTCTTGGGGGCAAAAAATCAAACTAAAACCTGTAATTCCTCTGCAGGATAAAGCTTACACAATTTGCTGCTTCATTGCAAAACATTTCTTTTGCACAACTATGCCAGAGGTGTGTCTTTCATACTAATACATGTAGCTCACTCCTCCCTCAGTCTGATACCAGCTTGGGTAGGTAGTTTGCTGAGGGTTTGCTGATGGCTGCCTGTCTTCTGTACAAAAATCTGTGATTTTTGCCAGGCAAAAGGAGAAATAGAGGAACCCCTGGAAAGTCAAGTAGGTCTTTCTGACCACAGAAGAAAATGAAAAAGAAAAGAGCAGCAAAAAGCCCTTCACCTTTCCAGTGAAAATGAAGTAATAGGATGGGAGATGCCAACATCACCTATTTCTGGGACATCCCCATTATGCCTGCTCTGAAAGAGATGTCTCCACCTTCAAAATACAGCAGCCTCTAGCAAATCTGGAGTAAAACCTGCACCTAAAAAACTGATCATAAAGGAAAAAATCAATTAATTCTTAAACAGTGAGTAGATCCTGCTGAAGTTTTGAGATCCTGGACTGACCTACAGAAGTCCAAAGCTGAGTTTTCCATGTTCAAGCCTTCAACTTAATGCAGAGAGGGCTTTTCTTTCCCTTCCCTAATTTTTTTCTCAATTTTTCTGCCTTATTATCCTTTGTAGCTAAGGAGCCATTCAAGGTGCTCGTCATCTTGCTAATTGTTAAAAAGGGACATGATTTCATCCCTTTTTGGGGCCAGAAAATGCAGGAATGCAGAAGTAGGAAAAGGGCAGTGGTTGTGAATATGAATTACAACAAAAATATTGATTTGGTTTTCATTTGTTCAGACCTTTCTCAGAATGATAGGCTTTTGCAGCAACTGTGCTTTGGTGTTTGAAAAGGAGGTTTCTATCTCCCTTGAAAAGAAAGTCAGTTTAAAAAAATAAAGTATCTTCTTTTTTTTTGTTCTGTTTTTTTTTTTTTTTGGTCTTTGTTTTTTGGGTTTTTTTGTTTCCTTTTTAAGAGTTCTGGCTATTGAACTGTAACACTGGCCACATGTGCATTAAAACTATAAAGTTCTTATGAATCTTTAATGAGTAAATGTTCATGTGCGTACAAAGTAGATGGTTTTAACAGAGGCACCTCAGTCACTTTTAATTTTGTTCCCTCACCATCCCCCAAATACCTCAAGGGCTCCGTTCTGCATTCCTTACACATTTGGCTTGCTCCGGAAAGACTCACATTCACATTAATTGAAAGACCATCACCTCCTTCCTCCCCCCAAAACCCACATAACAAAACCAAAATTCCGTTGCAAAATCATTTTGATCTGAGAAAAGAGGATGATTTTTTTTTTTTTCCTTGATTGTTTTCAGAAGTTTTTATTATGGGCCGAGGAACAGAGTTATTATAACTGCAAGGAGGGAACCCTTTTGGAAGTGCTCATGTGTTGTGGTGGATCTGGGCAGCAATGTCATTGTGTTCCATTAGAGTTGCTGCTGTAATTGGGGCAGGGGAAGCGAGGCCAGTCTCAGAGCAGGCAAGAGGAGCTTGGATCCTTGGCAAGAAATTGTGTCTCATCCTTGGAACTCGGTGGCGTTGCAGACGAGGATCTCTGACTCTCTGTGAGACCCCGTGCAGCAGCCACCTAGTTGTGATGCACTACTGGAAATAATAAAGGTCAATGCCAGTAAAAATGGTGTGTGAGTAAAAAGCTTATCTTGCAGGAGAATCTCAAAACCTACTAAATGTGGCTTAGTTGTAAGTTTAGTAAAATGCTGGTGAATGGTTTGTCCTTGCTTTCAGAAGTATGAGGTGGCATCAGTCAACAACCGTAAGACTGTATGAAGTCCCATCCTTTCTATTAATTTGCTTTCTCAGGAAGGTTGTCCTTGCTTCCTTCTCTACCTTTTGAGAAGTTATTCACCTGAAATTATGTTTCTGCTTTTAGGAAAAGGAAACTTCAATGTTTTGAAGTGGAACAAGAAACTTGTTAGTTTGTGGGGGTTTTTTTGTCCTAAGTAAGGTCTCACAGCAATAAACCTGGTAGCGTTTGTGAAGATGCAGATATAGTACAATGGAATGTAAAGAGAAAAACATTTAAGCTTTCTTTTAACACCAGAGAGGACAAGAAGTGGCTGTTTCACAAGTACTTGTTTGTCAAAGTACCACTGTGAATTATTCCCAGTGTCTCAAAATGAGCCTTGACAATGGAATTGCTCCTCTATCACTATTTTAAAAGTCAGATTCAAGAATTTGAGGCCAGCTGTATGTATGCAGTTTCAAACTTCAGTGTTTTAGGAAGAAATGCAATACCAGGAGCAATACAGCTTTTGAACACACTGGGTTCACAGGTCTCCCATTTCTGGTGCAGCAGATATCTATTTTGTGATAATGGGGGGAAGCAGGCCAGTTCTGTCATTGTGACTCTGGGATGAGGGGATCTGCAGCCTGGCCCTGTCTGCAGGGACCCACCTCAGCACTCAGGACACCAGGGGTGTCTGTGCCTGTGGGAGCTAATGGGGCACCTTGGCTTTAAAAGGGTGGGCATTGGCAAGGTAACAACCTTTGTCCCTTTATGTGTATGCTTGCCTCTGATCATATTATATTTTCTTTGGTATCCTTCAAATGCATCATTGGGTAACACTTAGAATGCAGGACACAGAGAGGCTGGATGTGGGACAGGATTGTATGTCTTTGTGGAATTATGATTAGGCGGCATCCAAAAAATGCTCTCAGGAGGCTATCTTGAGTTTCTACTGATCTTCCAAGGATTATTTCAGTTCTTGCAGCAATCTGAAAGCCAGGAAATAGAAAAGCATGAAACTTCATTTGCCCCCAAGGTGCCATTTAGCTGCATCTTTGAACCATCTTTTCCCCAAGTCTTGTCATGTACAGTACCACAGTGTGGAGGGATGAGAGAATTTAATTTGCTTTTAAGTTTATTTTGATGAAATTTATGCAAAACTAGAATTGATAAGGCCTGGATTGACTATGACTTAAAGAAATCAGTACTTTGCATGAAGTTCCAGGATTTAAAAAAGGGTAAACATGGAGTTTATCATGTCACAATACTGGCCAGGGACAAACAGCATGACACAACGAAGTAATGTAATGTGCCAGCTGGAAGTGCTAGCAGATAACTTAATTCAGTCATCAAATTGTAACTGAGGCTAATCGTGGAAAAACCACCAGGCCATGCAGCTGCTGCTGTCTGTGGAAATTTGTCATATGTCACTAGGTTGCCTTTTAACTATTTTGAAACGCCAGAGTTTGGCATGTCACAAACTCTCTCAACTGTGTGTTGTGCCAGTTTGTATGCAGTGTTTTATAATCTGTTGAAATAGAACTCAGAATTCAGGAAAGACTTGATATTCCACGTAGTCCTCCACAAAGGTCTGAGAACATTTCTCTTTTTACAAGACTTCTTCATTTTTTTTTGCTAGTGCATACTTGGCCACTCAGAAGATTCAAGTCCATCCTGTATAAGTAATAAAAGTATCTTCCCTTACAGTTTTAAGGGTTTTTGAGGGAATTATTTATTTTTGTTGCTATGCTAGACAGAAGGTTTTTGCTCAGAGAGTGTCCAGCTTTTCTCACATCATCAAATGCTTAATGTATGGAACTGTTTGCAATAGGAATTGTGAATAGGAAGCTTGTGAAATCCTTCGTTATAGCATGCTAAGGTTGTAATTCTAAATATTTTCAGCTTAGTGGGTGCCTTTGTATCCAACTTGGGTTTTTGTTACCTATGAGCCACACAGCTGTGTTGGTATCAACTGGCATGATCTTGAACACTTTTGCATTGCCTTGGCAAAAAGGCATTTGAACAGTTAACTTGCCAAGATAGTTTCTCATCTCTATATATGCTCTGTTACAGTGCATTTTTATAAGGTGAAAATTTAAGAAAAGACTCTATCTTAAGAAATAATTCATTTTGGATTTTTTTTTCTTTTAAAGTGTTGTGGTAGTGCTCTGAATTCAAGACAACAAAATCAGGAATTTGTGAACCACTGTAACAGGAAGTTCCATGTTTTCCCATTCAAGCAGCTGTTTAACTGTTCAAAACATTGCAGTCAAACACGTCTTTAAAAGTTAATTGTGTAAGTTTTGATTATATGAGCACTAAAAGCTCCTGGCAACACCTTTCAGGTACACATCTAATAAAATGATTAATAGCTTTCCTTGTATAAATGATAGAAAATGTAATACATAAAATGCAATATGTTAATGTTGTCTAGCAATGCCTGTAAAAGCCTGTGAGGCTGTGATTTTATAGATAAAATACACCAGCCCACCATTTCCCTTTCGCCTACCATTTCCCTTTCCCTGGTTTCCCGAGAAGCAGATTTCCACTGACAAAGATTGCTGTTCATTATTAAACTTGCAAATACAATTCCCAGAAATACATATGCTTAAAATGTTATCATTGGGCTAATTTTATTTTTTTTTCTGTTTAGCATTTTCTCACAAGGAAATTCACCAATCATAATGCAATAAAAATCCCATTATTTGCACTCATGGGTTAATTTATAGCAGACATTAGGAGAGATGTTCACTTGCAAGCAAAACCAACCTCCTCCAAAATATTCTGAATGACGGGAGCAGCTGTCTACTGCTCAGGCAGGAATGCATTGTTCAAGTGAGGAATTTTAAATTAGTCCTAGCCAGCTATATGTACAGACCCACAAAAGAATGTAATTGGAGAAGTGTATGGGAAGAGAGGGTGTGGCAAAGTTTGTGCCACCTTTGTGCTCCCAGCCACCCTCTTTTATCCCTCACTGCATGCACCTTCTAATTGCAGTACCAGGGGAGAAAAAGTCAAAGGTTTTTCAGATTGAAAATGAGGAAAACCTGCTGGTATTACTCCACATGACAGTGACATTACCTCTTTGGATAGATTTTGCATTGCACAATCTTATGGTTTTTACTGGTCAAATTTAATTTGGAAGTAATGGAAAAGATTCTGTCCTAAATTAGGAGAGGGAAAGAAGGGAAAGTCTCTTCTCAGAACCTCAGACCTGAACAAGTGTGTGTCTGTTTTCCTGTAGTCACCAGTGGGGTGATGATTGTAATGCAGATTCAGTTTTAGCTAAAGTTGCTGAAAGATTCTTCTGCTCCAGCCATACTCAAACCACAGGAAAGTATTATTTACTGAAGCAATGTATATCATCTATTCTTTTTCTGATTCTGTTTTGTTGCAGCCAACTCTCCTAGCATCATGTATTCCAAATCAGATGTATAGTTGCCATGTTAACAATTAAAAGTTTGTCCTTTACTTTTCTTCTGCTCAGTCTTTAAAGAAAACTAAACTCATGGCATTAATAAGGGCTGCTGTACTGCCAGCTTTACTCTATTTTATTTTGCATTGCTGCTAAATATAGGTATTCCTTATTAATTCCCTTGGGGGATGTTCCTCTGTTGATGCACTAAAGAACATTGTGGTATTCACATTAATTTTCATTGGTATTAATGATGTCAATCTCAAAGAATACTTCCCAAATATAATTGGAACGTTTATTAAGATAGTCCTGGTTATGTAAGTTAATATATCATTATTAGTATTTTATATGGGAAAACAGATTGAATTTTATGCTAATTTCCTCAATTTATGAAATCTGTCATGTTACCTTGCAACTGGAGGGGGAGCCTCCCACCTCCTATTCCTTAAAGAAATAACTCTTTAGTGTCAGTGTACTTCCATCCCTTGAGAAAGCTATATCTTAAAAAAATGAAATAATTTTAGGGAAAAGGATTTGAATTTTTCAAAAGCCTACACAGGTAAAAAAGGCACCAAGTATTGCTTTAACATAGGTTTCCCACTTCTGTAAGGAAACAGCGTAACAATCACCCTGTTCACTGGGCTGGTGTCTTATCTATAATGAAAATTCCTACTTTTGACATAAAAGGTATATTCTGCTTCCTGCATTTCCAGAAAATACTACTTCAAATGCATACTATGAATGTTTAAGTAAATGAGAAAATAGTTGTTCTAGTCTTTCAGCCTTTTTCATTTAAAATATTTTAAATATGAGACTTTTGTCAATTGACCTCCTTTTTCCTTCTTTGGGACTCCTGTAGAATTTATTAATCCCTGAAAATGCTCCTCCCTTCAAATATGGACAACGTTTGTTTGTCTGTGCATGGACAATCTGAGTTGCAGATTCTTTCTGCAATACACAGTAGTTTGATCAGAGCAGTGTGCCTTTGACAGCTGTCAATTCAGAAGCAGCACAAGAAGAGTTTTGTGTGGCACAAGTCTGGAGTTCAAAATGTGTGCTGGACCTGTGCTTGACCTGGGAGCGCTCAGAAATGTGAGATAATAAATTTTTAGGTGAGTGACAACAAAGTAAATGTGCACAGGGATGAGTACAATGGTGCACATAGGCTCCTCTGAAAACCAGTGTCCTGGGAAGGATGCTACAAGGACAATCCAATCAACTTGAGGGAACTGGATTTCTTTGTATGAACTACACATTATCTCACTTATTAACCAAAATTTCCAATCACGTAGGCTCTGCTGTGCCCTTTGCCCTGGATTAGAGACTGAACTGGATTTGATGAGCCCCGGAGGTCAGATGGATATTTACAGGAGAGGAGATGGGATGTGGCAGCCTGTTGAAACTCATCCTTTCTTAGAGATGATTTTGCTTGATAACAAGTCTTTCCATTCTAGTGAATGTTTGCCCAGGAAATCTTGCTGTGAGACCAAGCTCCAGTTTACTTTTAAAATATATCACATATTCTGTTTTTCATATGGACAGGAACTCCTGATGTATGAAAACTTTTGTGTATTTTACAGCCCATGAATTGACACACAGTTAAGGATTGTAAGTATAAAAAAAAAAATACAGGAGTATCCTGTATTTCTTGAAGTGTTTCAGCTGATGAAGGTAACGTCATAGTTAGTCTAGGACACTCATGATGGTTTCAATATATTTTTTTTCTCAGTTGACCCAAATGGAAGAAAAGCAAGTAGGTTACTAGTTAAAGTACAGGGTTGATAGGGTTGTTTTCTCTGTGGTGTGCATGCACAATACTAGAGCTGTGGAGAAGCATTTTTAAGTAGTCCCTTAAAAAGATGTGTTGGAACATGCTCCTGAGAACAGTTAACAAGATTGCTTTAAAAAAAGCAATTCCATTCATATAAAATTAGTATTTTAAAGCGCTAAAAGTGGAGGAAGACAATGCAATGGTTGGATTATATGGTCTGTTTTGTGGTCATTATTTCTTTTAGAAGTTAAAACTATGTCAACATAAAAAAGAAAGATGTGATTTGTGGCTTTTCTCCCCCAATATGTAAAATTCAGCCAGTATTTTGTTTCATGCAAGTTGATATATAGTAAAGTTGTATGGTATTTAGTGTAGTTTTATCCATTTTTGTGTCAAATACCGTTGCCACAGATGCCATCACTGGGGGTTGGGCATCTGCATGGAAAACCTCAGAAGTGACCAAAGCCTCGGTGAGCACTTTGGAAAAGCTGCACTACTAGGGCAACATTGCATGGCTCTGTAAATTTTTTCTGGTACAGAAAAATATGGATGCATGCACAGGATGGGCAAGTGCTTTGTTTTTGGTCTGTGTCTGTGCAGTTGATCCACTGGGCCAGGTCTGTGCACACAGACTGATCTCTGTGCCAGCCAGGCATGGCTGGGCTCAGCTGTCCCGGCAGTGTCAGCTCCCGCAGGTGCACCTGCAGGCGTCAGAACACTTGTGACAATATTCTACACAATGACATGGCCAGGATACAATCATTGATGTGTTTCTTCTCTGTCTTCTGTTTCCCTCATCTTTATGAATTTTTCAACAACTATTTGTACTCCCTGACTAGCCAGGAAAAAAAAAATTATAGAAGTAGACCTTAAATACAGTGCTCAGCGTGGCAATGCATCTCATCTATGTGCATTGAGGGCAGCTGTCATTGACCCTAAACCAGAGCTATAAATTTATTCTGGAGCTAAACTCTTCTAAGAGATTGAAACATTTTATTTTTTTGCCATTCACTAGCTCTAATCTTATTGAGGTGCTGTAGTTGCCAGGTTTTCCATTGTGTCAGGAAACTGTGTATATATGGGTAGTTAAAGTAAAGAAGAAAAACTGTGTGGGAAATAATTCTCTATAGTATGTAATATGGAAAGTATTACAAAAGTGCTATTAGACTGATTTGTGCTTCCTGACCTTTATACAACTTTGTATCCCATTTCCTGGTAGTGACAGATATGAATTCATTATGCTCTATGGTAATACAGAATATTTCAAGCTTTTGAATTTTAATCTTTTGACTGTGGTTCAGACTTACTGCATCTCACTGATTTAACTCATTTAAAGTTGACAACCTAATGCTAGCTGGGCAATGTTTATTTACCTTCTCCTCTTAAACCTCTACTTAGAAAACTCTTCCTTCACTTCCAGTCCACTCCTCTTTTGGGAAATTTGGATTCAACTCCTTTCACTTTAGATAATCATTTTCTGCCTGCACATTTTCAGACAAACTGAAGGGCAGCTGCTAGTTTCCCTATACGGATGCAGCCTTTCAGTTGAGGTTGTTATGTTTTCTGTATCTTGGCTTTAATAAGCTTCAGCACATTGGTTTTCAGATAATATAAGGAGCTACACAGTCCTGTGGTTCATGCAACATGCTTTGTGTTTCTTCCTTTTTAAAGACTTGACTAAACAGCAGTTTCCCTACCACCATGATTTTCATCTGTACTATACATTTTAGATTTAAAATTTGCCTTTGGTTCTTCTAAAATAAAAAATTAAATGCATTTGAAATGTTTTCCTTATGTGATTACAGCAGAGATATAAAAGGTCAAGACCAAGTGTTGTTTTCTGCACTGAATGCCACAGATGTCATGGCTTGTCTAAGTCATGTTCAGCCACATCTGAATGGGAGTTAATGGAGAAACCTTTACCAGTGTTTTATTTTGATTAATAATAGTTGTAGTAAAATCCTGGATGTCTCAACACTGTGCATGGTGGCTGTTAAGAATACCAGTGAAATATTAATTTTCTACTATGTAAAATGGTAGTTTTCAATGAGAAAATGGCATACAAAAATTATTCTACTATGTAAATGTACACTAATATAGAAAATTCTTAAGTCCACAAACACGCTGAGAAACACCATGGAGTTAGGAAATAGCAGTAACATCTGTAAATATGTGTGAATAAGATGATAGATTATAGATAGATTGTCACAATATCTGTGAACACAGCAGACATTGCATTAGATGTGCCATATATCTACTCTACTGCCTATTAGTTTTGCATTTAACTTTTTACTGATCTAAATTTATTTATGCTAAATAATTGTTACAAGTGCTTTATAAATTAGTAATTATTATTTATTAATTTTATTAATAAACTAATATTTTTATACATATTATTGGATCATGTTGAGAAAGCTGGAAAGAGAAGCCAAACAAACTGTGTTGCCTGTGACTAATAGTAATGCCTAAAGGTAGCAATTAATTTGAAACCCAGCTAATGTGATTAAGGCATGAAAATACTTTCAAATTATCTTTTCTGCTAAGTAATAAGCATGGCCTGATTAAATAAAAAGAAGTGAGAACATCTGTAAAAATTTCAGAGGTCTGCGGGGTGTAACCCTCTCTATTATGTGAGCTTAGAAAAATGCCTGAAACCACAATACTTTGAATGCTTTTGGTACTTTTTAGTGGTGTTACTGTGAAAACACCCACTAACTAGTCAATAGATAAGTGTCAAGCTTGCTATGTAAATTTTCAGTTTTCCATTGTGGAATAGCCTGGTTGGCTCTTTCAAATTAAGTAAAACTGAGAGGATGTGCATAGTGTGCTGTTCTATTTGATAAGTGTAGACTTTGATTTTAGACAGCTGGTTCTTGAAAATGATGTGCAGCACTTAGATGTGCTGCACTATTGTGTATCATTCTAGAAAAGAGATCCAAGCCTTAGAGTGTGCCTCTGTAGACAGAGCCACTACAGGCACCAGCTGTGTAAATCACTTTCTGGTCCTGATATGGTTCCAATCTGCTGCTTGCTGAGGTTTTGGACACAGCAGAATTACTGTTTGTAGGTGCATGACTTCAGATTGCTCAGCTCATAGAGATGAGATGTTGTCAATGAAAACATTTCAATTTAATAGCTTCTTGTCAATCAGTATTTAACCTTTAGTCTCTCCTGACTAGCCTAAATTCTGAATCTGTTTTGATGTTACTGATATATTTGAGCAGAACAGTTCTACTGCTTTCAATATTTACAAAAAACTCAGAGGTGTGTAAATGTATATCTGGTTTGTGCTCATGGTGATGAGGTCTGAGTGGAAGGGGCACAGAAGAGGCAATCACACAGCTCTGTGTGATAAAACAAAAAGTGCTGTCTTTCTTTGGGCTCTGAGTGAGTGAAAGTCTAGAAGTATCTTCAGAGGGCAGTGTTGGTAAGGAGCACAGAGGATGCCATCTAAAGACATTATTGATTAAAGCAGAAACAGTTTGAGCCCCCTTTCCCTTTCTCTCATGGCTGGCTGGAAAGAAACAATGAATGTTGCCTTTTTGTGCCAGTAGGTTTATTTTAATACGATCAATTTTGTCAATGTGAAATTGAATTCAGTTGATGATGACAGTCTTTTACTCTCAGCTGAAAGCCCATAAATGGCTATCAAAGACACCAATATAAAATTTAGATAATTTTTGCTGCTTTTCTATTATGAGAAAGTATTTATAATTGATCATCTTCTATATATTTGTATATAAATATATTATTATTTAGTTTTTTTTAAAGTAATTATAAATACTTGGAAAATAAAAGGTCATTTAATCCCTTCATAGTTATTTAATTAATTGGCCTCTAGCAGTTTATTCCCTAGACACTGCTGCTGCATGACTGAGGCACTGAAGCCTACTCCTTCCAATAAAACATCTGAATTAAACAAAGCTCATTTGCTGCCCTTCAATTACTGTGATGAACCTATTTGCTTCTTTTTCTATGTCACAGTGATGAATGTTACAGGCCTGTTGTATAAATACTTCATATTACTGATTTTTAAAATAGAGCGCGAGTTTTTGTACAAAAATAATGAACAGTGGTTTTAGGAACAAAGAGAAAAGTACAGTTCAAGGGAAATCATGAAGGCAGAGTTGCTGTGCTGGGCTCTCTGGTTGCTTTTGTTTCCTCTTCATGGGTCGTATTAGGTAAGGGCTATGATTTCCCAAGCCAAGAGCAAGTTTGATATGTACAGCCATCAACACTGAGATGTTAATTCAAAGAATTTCCTATCATACCAATGTGTCTGTGACAAGTGAGATACAAAAACTTTCTGTGAGATCTGTTTGAACAAATTAATTTAAAGAGGTTCTTGGGAGAGAAAGGAAAAAAAAAGAAATTAAGAAATTAAACTCTGATGTTAGACATCATGTGCTTATCATTCCTGTGCCTATGTGCCTAAAATCTTGTATTTTTGACAATATTTCATTTTGCCTAAATACGCAACTTAGTTGAGAGTATCTAGTAAATGTTTGCAATAGTGTCTTAACTGATGTGGAAACAAAAATTACCTCCTTGCTGAGTTAGGCTAGATAGCTTTTCTCATCTTGAGAAAGTATCCATTTTTATAATTACATTTAGATTTATATATTTTTAGATTTAATTCATAATTTTATATATTTATATATATATAGATATATATACACACACACACACTGATGCTGCTTCCTTATTCGTGTTGGATATGGGAATATGGTTTGGATATATCTAGCAATTTTTTGCTTATATTTTCAATTTTATATTAACCAGCAAAGTAGAGCTAGTTTTAATGCTAGTTTCAGCTTTCTGCAATGAAATCTTTTCAACTTACAAAAAAATCCCAAAAAACCAAAAAATACCCGACCAAATAAAAAATTTTAATAACTTCCTTTAAAGGCTTAAAATGAATGCCTGTAAAAGAGAAGGCTCTGGAGAGTTCTTAGAGGATCTTCCCATACCTAAAGGGGCATGCAAGAAAGCTGGAGAGGGAATTCTTACAAGGCACGTAGTGATAGAGCATAGGAAAATGACTTTACACTTAAAAAGGGTAAGTAATATAAAAGGAGGAAATTCTTCATTATGTGCCAGTGAGGCACTGGCACAGGTTGCCCAGAGAAGTTCTGGTTGCCCCACCCCTGAAATCATTCAAGGGCAGGTGGGATGGGGCTTTGAGCAACCAGCTCGAGTGATGAACGTCCCTGCTCGTGGCAGGGTGGCTGGAATGAGATCATCTTTAGGGTCCCTTCCAACCCAAACTATTCTTTGAAATATGGATTTCTATTAATGAAATACAGAGCTGTTGAGCCAGTTGATAGAGAATCTGCTATAAGAGAAATGTGCTTGTTATGTACTTTACAATAAAAAAAGGCAGTTAAATATTAACAATTATTTCTGAGCTTTTTTTCTGGTTTTAGAGATACCCTCTTGCAAAATACAGGCAATTTATAACCTTAAGACTTCAGTTTGTGCAAGTCAGGAAAAGCTGTTGAATACATCACAAATATAGGTGTGACATTTATTTTTAATTTGATGAAGAGTCTCTTAATTCTGGAGTGAATAACTTCAGTGTCAGGGATCTAGGAAGTCAATGAGGAGGATAACAAATACCTGGCTCAGGAGGATATTTGGGAGGTTGGTGACAATCCAGATCTTACATATCAGAAATAGGTGTCAGTTTCCTAAATGAGGATGAGAGTTCATCACTGTCTCCATCTTTCCTTTGGAAAAAGCTGTGCATTAAAGGCCACAAATGGAGGAAGTACCTTTCCTGTATGAAGGTTGTCATAATAGTAAATGGCATTATTTCTAAATAATCCAAGTATTTGTACTCTGTACAAACAGACTTCTGAGGAATCTTGTACAGGTTGTGGGTAGCAACCAATTTGAAGATTTCCTCACTTTTCACTATGATTGAAATCCAGAAGAAATTGTCACCCAAATATGTCAACACCTGGTGTCTGACTTGCTAGAGTCAAAGTACTGGGTCAAATTTAGGTCACTGTTTTTGCTAGCCCTTGCCAGTAGGTTGCAAAAAATGCCTTTGAAGAACTGCTGAAGCTACTCTTATCTATGAACCTGGTATCTGAGAGCGGGAGAAGCTCCTTTTGCAGCTTCATGTTTATGGGAGGTCTGAAATGCTGATGACTGTTTTGGTGGGGCAATGTAGCTTCTACCTGCTTTGGCTGCTGCCACACCTCTGACCTCCCAAAGCCAAAGCAGCCTGGCACTGCCTCAGCCTGCTCTGTTCCATGGAGTCAGCATTCTGTCTGTGGGATGCCCATGCTGCTGTCTCCTCCCAGGGATTACATGATGATGAAATACCCGCGGTGTGTCCAGCTCGTGGGAGAGAGCACGAGGGAGGTGTCACGCTGTTCCTCAGAAGCATTTATTGGGAGTTTCCACTGCTGGCCACAGCTGGCTACAGGACTCTTGGCTGGATGGACTTTTAGTCTGGTCTGGTAGTTCCTGTGCTCCTAATGTGTAGGAAGCCAAAGAGCTCACTGGAGACTCTGGCTGCAGCCAGGCTTTTACAGCCTCAGCATTTGCCTTCGTAGATCAAACCCACAAGGTCCTGAAAAGGCAGGAGGACGCTTGCTGGCAAATCTAATAATATCTTTCAGAAAACTGTGTACAGCATGCCAAATGCTATAAATATGCTGTAAATACAAGGTTCCAACTCCTCCGTCTTTTTCTTTTGGTTTTTCAAATGTCACTGTTGCTCATGAAGAGAGTGAAAATGAATGAGAACACAATGAAACAAATTGCAGTTCTAGAGGAGCACACTCATCTGGGACCAGGAGGCTGAGTTTTCAAAATAGAAATATAGACAAATGATCTCTAATGAGAAAATTATGTAAAAATAATACTGTCGCTTTAGAATTTTCTGTTTTCCACGAGCAGTTGGACTTGTCTATTTTTTTTTAAAATTTATTATTTTTAAATGGGGAAATGACCAATTCTCACATTTTGTTCAGTGTTTTAAATGCAGTTGAAAGTTTATGCCTGGCCCAGTTCATAGAAAACTCATGCATCAATAATGTGGGATTTTCATGCACTTGGAAGAATGCATTCTATGTGCTTCCAACAGAAAGCAGCCTCTTTAGTATGTACAATATGTTCATTAAATACTTTTCCCTGTTTATACAAGTGCTCATGTCTCCATTATTCATTCAAGCAGAAACTAATACAAAATGTGGCACATCTGCTGTAGCATGTAAAAGTAACTATAGAAAAGAAAAAGATTTTTACTTAGGAGGAGGTAATTCTGCTCACTTAAGAGGAATTCTGCTGCATGTTTTTTTCCGCAGCTGGAATGTCATCTAATTTCTGATGGATATCAGGTGACATTAGAGTCCTACATTTGTTTTAAAAACAGGGGGAGGGGTATTTTCTGTAATTCAAAGCTGAAAATTTTTGTGTTAATGCATTGGTGATGCTTTCAGTGGGAGAAGTGGCTGGAACTCAGGGGCTTTCTGGGGCTCAGGGCTGAACCCTTACTAAGGCACTTCACAGTGTTTTTCTGTTGAACCAGGCAGTGTTTATTTTATACTTGCAAAAAAGAACAGTTTTGAGAATTAAAACTGACCAAGGCATTCACGAAGATTCAAATGTTTGTTCCATATTGTGCAACGATGGCCGTTCCCTGTCACAAGACATCTGCTTGCTGGGCTCTCAGCCACTCTCCTATTTCCTTCAAAACCACTAAGAAAGTGATTTCTTTTATTAGTGTTGAATGAGAAAATAATACCAAGTCTCCAGTTTTCCTGAAATTGAAATGTTTTCTGGCCCTTCCTGTTATTACAATATTGGTTATCACTACTGAGAAGAGATTCCCTAACATAGCGTCCACCCAGATATGCTTTTCATTAAAGCAGTGACATCTGGTTTCATACTCACAGACACACTGATGTATAATTTTGCAGAGACTCTTTCAAGGTTTGAGAATGAGGACTTGATCTTTCTGCATACTTAGAGAGATGGCTGCATTTTAGAGGAATACTTCTCCGTCCTGGTTTTACGAGGCAGCATCTTGGTCTCTATGTGCTGGGGAGATCTGAAAAGATCTGAGTGATTTGGAAATTGACGCTGGCTCCTTGATACTGGGGAGAGTCTTACAATAAATTCCCAGGGAGTTAATTTGGGAGGGCACTGGGTACCAAAGGATGCAGGGATCATGTACAAGTAAGTGTATGTGCAGTCTTTCACTGAAAGGCTCCCATGCTATTCAAAGATTATTTGCTGCAGGTACAGGGCAGTGTGAGAGCCTTCTTGCTGGAGCAGGCAGTTCTTTGCATTAACTCATGCTGCAGCAATTGCTATAGGCATTTAGATAAACCAGTAAAGTCTCGCAGTATCTTTGAGCCATGATTTATTCTTTTCTTTTTGGGGAATATAATTAGGTAAATTGAGAAACTCATTGTGTAAATGCAGCTTTAAAATAACACTCTGCTTTGCCATTCCATTATGTATATCTGCTGTCAACAGTTTATTTTTTTTAATGGGAGTTTCTGAAAAGTTTGGAAGTTTTCTAAATCCTGATACTTTAATGGAGACTGTAGATGAAATATAATCCTCATCTATTCATAACCAGTCAAAAATAAACAATTTTTTCAAGCCATTAGAACATACAGAGGAAAAGTTCATGAACCAATCATTTGGGGCTTTTGGCAGACCATACGGAACTTTTCTAACAGCTATTTATAAGGTCCTAATGTGTTTATTTTCACAATAAATCTGACTTATTGCTGAATGTGTTGGTTTCATAGTAAAATAAACATTGAAGATTACAAACACATCCTTTCGTGAAGTCTTCTGAAAGTCTAAGGCTTAATTTAATAAATGTGATATTCTCTGTATTGGTTGGGAAATGAGTACTGACTCTGAGAAAGAAAAAAGGAAGGAAAGAAAGAACAGCCCAGATGCTTGTTTTAAATTACAAAATCAATTGTCATCAAGTTTACATTATAGCTGAGCCATTTGACATGTAAAAAGTATTAATAATTGATAGGTTGATAAGAACTAAGAACAAGCAAAAGAGGGAAGAGTTGTGGTTCAGTGCTGATGTTGAAGGGCTGAGTGGAAAAATGCTATTTCTAAATACGCAAACTTAATTTACAGATTGTTTAAATTTGCTTAGCTTAATTCTCTTAATTAGGAACAAAGTTACATGCAGTTAGGCTGCTTTAAAGTGCTCTGAAAAGTATTTGCATTGTGGCTTTTACTGGTTTAGTTAGGAGAATGTATGTCATCATGCTGTAAATCAAACTATTTGTGCAATTTCTCCAGTATTTTGTACCTGAGGTGAGCATCCTACTCTACTAAAGTTAGTGGCTTTGTTACCCATGTTGTTGAGTCATATTTTAGCTCAGATAGATAGTAAAATTATCAGATCTTCAGAAAAGTATAATCAGTCATCAAAACCCTTTCTTTTCTTACAATATATCTTCAGAAACCCTGCCTGATGTGTATGTGAATGTCCTCATGAGGCATGTAATTCCTAATTCTTTTAGTGAGTCTTACTAAGCTCTTGACCTCAGCGATGCGTTTCAGTAATGAGACTCTAGGTTAATTGCATATTGTGTTAGAGGACTTCCTTCTGGCAGCTCTCAATGCATTGCTTTTGTACTTCATTAGATATCCTCATGTTCTTGTAAGATGAAAATGTATCACTGCCAAACCATGTAGTAGACTTTTGCGTTGGTTTCATTATTTGTTTGTCGCTAAATGAACTTTATCTTTTCTTCATGGTAAAGTCCCTTCAGACTTCAGCCAAATGCTTTAGGTTCCACATAATGCAAAGCTGCTTTATGTAAGTTTTATTGTGCTTCGTGTATGTCCAGTGGCAAGGGTGGGAATTGAACTTGGCTGGGATTTGGTGTAACGCTGAGCATCCAGTGTCAGACCACTTTATGTAACATAGCATTGTTTCAATATATCATTTATTTTCAAAAGAACTTGAATTGTGGCCATAGAATGTGCTTTATGTGCGCGCTTTGTTCTCAAATAGAAGCCTGCAGGATCTCAAACAATTAAAAAGAAATTGTCATTCCAGTTGCTGAAATGCTAGTGCTTTGGGGATAGTTTGGGAACAGCTCCAAGGGACATGCCTGGGAGGGTGGACCTGGATAGCAGATTGTTTTTAAGAAAACATCCTTCTTCTGAGTGATTTTGTGTAAAAGAAGAAAGAGACCATTGAAATCCATTAAAAATACTTTGTATTTTTTGAAATGGTTTTTAAAGCTTAGAGAAAAATGGACCAGCTGGACTAAGGATCTTAATACACTGCACAGTAGTTATCTGTTTTCTAGGTGACACGGCGGACATTTATAAATACCAGAAATGTTGGCCTATGCCAGGTTTGGGTTGTTGAATTTTTGTTTTGGTGGGTTTTTTTCAGCAATGGGACAGCTTTTTTCTGCTACTCAGAAAGCTGCAGATTTCTGATATTTCTATCAGGAATTACTGTCCTGTAGAGCTTTTATGAATATTTTGTCTTCCCAGTAAATTATTTAAGCTGTGTTTGATTAGTTCAAAAGAAAAAAAGGTTACGACAATAAACATGGTCATCACCTTTCCCATTTTTCTGAAAGTAATTAAGACTCTACTGGCATGAGTTCATACTGTGGTAGCCTGTAAATCTTGTGCAGATCCTTAACATGGGTGTCACGTATACATTAGTTAAGTCAGAATGAACAGATTAGTTGGGAAGGAGGGTTTTGGTGTAATCAGTATCGTGAAGAGACTCTGCCCAAAAAATGCTCACAGTTTATAGAATTAGCTTCAAATGAACTCCAGCATCAGAGCAATCTGGGACACTTTGATTTATGTAAATCATGTATTATTTAAGTTTTGTTTCAGCTTCTACCTTGTATTTCTGTTGTGTTTGAAATAATTGTAAGACAAGAATTTCTTTGACTTCATTCTCTCTTCAGTCTCTCAGAGGTCAGTGACAAAACTTGGATGAATTTTATTCTGATCTCTTTAGGGCAGGGAACATAAGATTTTTGGCTGATCCTGCAGATGATTGTATGTGGGTGAGCTCACGACCTGTCATTCTATATATATCCAGAATAGGAAAAAAATGTGTTTGCACAGCACAAAAGAGCTCCAGCCTTGACTGGGGCCTTCTGGAGTTTTCTGTATTTTCTTTTGTTGTTGTTGTTGTTGTTCCTGGAAACAAGCGATTCAGCCAAAAATATATAAAACTACAAGAATACTTTTAGTTCTAGTTGATGCAACCCTGGATATCAGCTTCTGTATTTTATTTATCATGTAAATGGCCAGATTTATCAGCTTAGCAGAATGCAGCAGTACTTGGTCATGTCTAGTGGTTCTACAACCCTGTGGTTCTAGATAGTTAACATGTACTGTACTGCCCCAGCCTCTTAGTGAATAATGAGTAACAACTTAATCTCAATGTTTACCAGATTTCTAGATGAATTGCAGCACTATAACTTCTGACAAACTCCAGCATTGAAGATACAGTACAATTACAAAAATGGCAAATTAATCACCCATACAAATGTTTGAATTCTAATATCTTGCCATGAAACAGCACAATTCCCTACTGAAGTGGGTGCACAGTTCAGTACACAGTTTCTCAGAATCTGCTGGTATATGAAAATTGCTTTTTTGAATTACCTAATTCTCTTTTGTTCTCTGCACTTGTAGGGACTGTGTCACGGAAAAACTTTAATTCATGCCACCAATATAATGTAGTTTTGGATCAGTCACCCACACATTGCATAGAGTCAAACTTAGAGTGACTATATTTAGCTCAACAGGAGGAGCCTTCATTCAAAACAAAGCCAAAAAACCCTACCTGTCAACTGTCAACATTTCCAACACTCATATTTTTTTAATAGCAGCTTTCACCAAGCCAACACTTAAAAAGCAACAAAATGAATAGTTAAATACATTTTCTATTGTATAAATACAATACATTTTCTATTTCATACATAAAAAACAAGTGTGTTGTCATCGTCAGTTATGGAGAAACACGTACATGATTGCAACTAAAACTGCTGCATTTGTCTAATGATGATGGATTTTGCTGGATTTTTAACTTGTAGATTTTGACTTTATCTGCAAAATATTTTTGAAACCTGCATAAAAATTCCATTATCACTTTCATTGTTGCCTATTAATGTTTTGATAAATAATTTACATTTAAATTTCTTGAAAACCGTATATAATATTGTAGGTTATCCGGAGAGCTTGCAGTTAGAGAGGGAGATAAGCTTCTCATTTTTCGGTCCTCTGTTCAATAGCTGTCTGCATATACTTAGTTTTTAGGATGCTGACAATTTCAAAATGAAGATATTTTTAATATACTTTCCTTGAGCTGAAAAACTTATTTGCAAAGTAAGTGAGAGTCTTAACTGCTCTCTACTCTTTTGATTATTGTATGAGCTCTATTTTTCTTGAGTTTAGGATGATTGAAATACTGTGTCATGTTTATCTTATTTCATACACTATTTGGCAGGAATGTGTTGGTGTAGTTACTTTCACTAAGTCAAAATCAGCCCCTTACCTTCTCTCCCTCATGCTTGAATGTGCTCAAAACAGAGATAAGTGAGTGGTGAAATTTGGGCCTATGTGCTTGCCTTAATATTCATCTTTTCAAATCAAAAGATTGCTGAAAAAATTTCCCAGCAAGACTGTTTTCCTTTTAGGACAGTCCTCTTGTTAATGAGTCTGTGTCCAAACAATGGCAACATTTCTTTTCTTTGTGTTTTTAATTACATTGCCTAGGTAAGAGCATAATTTCTTCGGCATTGTATTTGATTTTCACACAATTTTTCGTAATTGACATTTTAAAAACAAATTATCTTTAGTTTCTTGATGTTAAAAATACTATATATTGACGGATGAGCATGTAATCTGTGTGAAAAATGTTTTGTTAAATCATTAACACTGGGTTGTTTGTCTGTCGAATCAACGGCCTTTTGATGGCAACAGAGATTTCACTGTAATAGTTTTTAATATTCTTCTTTTCCCATTAGGGCAAGGAGCACCAGTTTTAAAGCAGCCTCCATTTCACTTTGATATGAATAGATAAATTGTCAAAGCTGCCAACAAGAATGCTTCCTAACTACAGGGTAGGTTGTAAGCAACACTGCATACAGTGTTCTTGCTGGTAAACACAAACTGTGCACAGTTAGTGCTGCAGCTTCGTTCTCATCCTTCAGTTGAATTTAATGAGCTGAACACTGATGAGGTTTTTGAGAATTGGGTTAGTGTGTGCTGAGTGGGAGACAGATATGGGATGACATTTTTTCTGAGTTGCCCTTTCCCACCACTTATCAGCAGAGGGGAAAGGATAAGAGTGGAATATGTGCATAGTGTATATTGTTCCAGAGGAAAATGCTGTTCTTCAGAATTAACCCTTTTAAAAGTGCTCCATATGGAAAAAGAAACACAAAATCATATTTAGCCTCATGATCCATGTCTTTGTGAAATGATAAATTGGTTTTAGAAGTATTGCCTGCAGTGTTTCTTATGGGTATTTCACTGTGCCATTACTTAGAAATTGGAGTTGCAATCCCAAGAATGTACCTTAGCACTCTGCGTTGGAAAGGAGCAAGTGTCACATTAATTATGCTCTCTGCCCTGCTTTCCCACTCCTCTCTTGCTTGGGTTTTCTTGCTGGATTGAAGAGAAAGTTGATTCTTGTCTTGGCCTATTTCAAAACCATCTGAAAACAGCTAAAAACAAACTAAACCCAGCCAAATGGGTAGTAAATAATATATACAGCCCTTAAACAGAAAATTTAGCAGCTTGCTAGCTGAGGAAGTTGCTAAGGCTCCCATCAGCAACCAGATGCAGTAGACTTAGTGCTTCTCAGCTCTGTCACGTGTAGAACAGACACTTGGCTTTCAAAATGTAGTTCTCAGCTATTCTTTGGAGGCCTAAGCTCTTTATACAGTGAGCAGGGAGAATTAGGTCTGTAAGAAGAGAATCCAAACCAGCCATCATGGCTGAGGGACTGAACAGGCATTGAGCCTCTCAGAAGTGCTGAAGCCTGACAATTTTTTTTTCCTGGGACTGGGATTTGCAACCTAATACTTCTACTGAAACCACTCCTCTTTATAGGCATAACTGACTCCATATTTTATTTGAAAAGGGCTCATAAAAGAGGGTAACTGTGCTTTCTGTACTGGCCCCCTGGTTGGAGTGTCTGCTTTGGAAGAGAAGGACTCAGGTTCAGCCTCTTCAGCCTGAGCACATCACACATTCACTCACCTCTGTGGGAAAGGCCTTAACCAGGATGTAGATCTTGTTGAAGTGGAGCTGTGCCAATATCTATTCAATTATTCAAGATTTATGGGGCCAGAAAGAAAAGAACAGAAGCAGACGAGTGCCAAGGGCATTTCTTCAACAAGGAGATAATGGGTTTTGCTGTAAACAATTGTTCAATAACGTATAAAAATACTGGTTTAGGGAACAGAGATCCCAGCCAGTTTCTTTAACTCCTGTGCATTTCAAATGTAGTTATCCATCCCTTCTGGGTGAGGAGGGTACCAAAACAGTGTCTCCCATTTCTCCAGCTGTAATTGGTTCCTGTAGGAATGATGCATGGCGATATTTTGCCGTTCCCTTGGATGCTGGGCTTTGCTTTGCTTTCAAGGCTTTGCTGATGGCATCCTCTCAGCCTGCCTGGCCCCACAGAGAGCCATGGTGTCTGCAGGTCTTGCCTGCGAATCCCAAAAGGGCTCTTGTGTGTCACCAAGCTCTGAGGTGTTTGGCATGTCCAGCACCCTGTCTGAAATTTGGAGAGTTGAAAAGGGGAGGCTGAAGTAGCTGCAGCCATGGGACACGTAGGAGGTGAAGTGGGGGCTGTGAATTGCACTCTGGGACTTAGAACCAACGCTCCACTCAAGTTTTACTTTAGTTGTCAAAGTGCTTTTTTGGACCCAGGCCAACACTTTCCCTGCTGTGCTTCTGGTGACCAGAGTATATTGTCATGGCCCTGCCAGGCATTAAGTCCTTTCTGAGTTTGATATGCTTTGAGTACTTGAAAGTGTTGAAAATTATTTCTGCCATTCAGGGCAATTGATTTGAAGAAGAGATTACCCAGTCCTGATTTTCGTTTCAGCAATGTTTGCGTGCCAGTTTGTGAATGCTTTGCACGACTTGACTGGCTGTGCCCCAGCATTCTTTACTGATACTGCTTGTATGAATTTAACAAGTATTTTATGTCTCAATATTGGCTAAATGAAAATAACCTAGAAAAGGAAGACTCTCTAAATAACGTGTGCATTATTTATGGAGCTCTATGCCAACTGTTGCTAACCTGTTGAGGTGAGTTATAGTAACGGTTCTCAGGAATTCTCTCTAAAAATTTCAGAATAGAAATTAAATTCAAAATAGGAAAGTTGGAGTGACCTGCTCCCCAGCAATCTGGTTTTACATCAGGCCATCTCTTAGGGAAATTTCTGGTCGTCTCCTAATAAAATGGTTGGATTCTGCTAGTGTACAAATAGCTATAAGGAACTTTAATTCACAATTACCTGGAATTGAAATAAGCATCACAGAGCTAGTGCTCAGTCTGTTAGCCATCCTATCAGAGTCTTTGGAGAAATAACAAAGTGTAGCCCTATTGATGTTTAGTAATATAAAACTTAGTTTATGACGGATTAGTGAAGCCTCATCTGTGCAAGTTTCCTTCTTGAAGAGATGCAGGAGATATTTGAAATACAAGATCTAATTTAACTTGATCATTAATTATTACTTACGTATTTGCTAGTACTGTTATTATATAAAATTTTTAAAATTGTATGTATTATGTAATTTGAATACTTTGAAGCATTCTCTATGCTATTGTATTTTGGTGGTACAATGTTCATTATCTTTATGCTCCATATGTTTCATGTAATCAAGATATTTTTGCTTTTTTATACATGATTTAATATATTTAATATATTATGACTTTAATAATAATATGTCTTTATGTATCACATTAATTATCCTAGTATCTAAAAGTTTCATAAGAAAACTACAGAAGAATTAAGACAATTATATTTTTTTAGTAAAAATGAAGTTTGCAGCTGATGATCATAAATCATAATTCAATAATTCATTTTGTTGGACAATAATGTCAAGAAGCTGTTTTTATTTTTTGTCTAAAAACATTTAGATCCCAGTCTAGTGCTGTGAATGTTTTATGAGTAGGCACTGGATTCACCACCTTTTAAAAGAATAAAACTGGGTGTATTTCTTTTCAGGTGTAAAAGACTAAAATGTTTCAAAATGGGAGGAACGAGTATAAGACACATATTTTTGTTAAATGTAATCCCAGGGAAATAGTTTAGTGGAACTACATCTTCAAAATTATTGCAGTTGTTGCATGAACAGGAAACAGTCAGAACATGACAAAAGCCAGGAATTTCTTCTTGAAATTGAGAGGATAGGAATGTAAGCAAAGGGAATGAAATACAGGGTAAATTACTAGTGGTTAAAAGTGAGAGAATTGATTAGAAACAGAATGAAAGAAAGTTGTGTTAGACAACTGCAGGGGGGAATGAAAGGTTATAATTTGCAGATCACTTTTGGTGTCAATTTAGAATTAAAAGCATCTTTCCTGTTGTTAGTGCAAAGCACTTTTACAATTAAATAAAATGCCAGTTCCTCAGGGTCAGCTGTAGCTGCATTCCTGACCCAGAGCAGTCTAATGGTGTATGGGTTTGGATACATTTATTTGATGTAAGAGTTGTTGTTCCAAGGAATTATTTTTATGTGCCTCTTAAAATGCAGGTATGTAAGACTACTTGGCAGTGTTTCTTCAGAGTTTTGGTTGAACTCCTGTTGTTGAGTCATAGTTTTCCTGCAGTAAAAATTTTTACTTTATGAAACCGTTGATTAGACACCAAAATTGTTCTTGTCTTAGCACAAACATTAAGAGTTCATCAGGGCATTGTATATGAGGAAAAATATAAAATATGTTCTATATAAACATTAAATATTGTGATAAGTGACAGGAGTATGAAATAAACTCACTTGTAAAGTTAGTTTATAGGGCTGTCTAAATCATGAATGCTTTCTTTTTCCTGGGATTTTTTTTGAAATTTATGTAACATAGTTTAGTTGTATTTCAGCACATCACTTAATTAAATTTATGGATATCTAGGCTTCTGTTTCCCACTAGGGCCACAAATAGTTCTCCTAGTCTGATGTGCAGTCAGCCAAGGTCAGCCCACCACAGTGATTTATCCATCTGAAATTTTATATAGTGATGTCATTAAGATAACACATGATTTGTGTCAGATGCTGTCATCCTTTAAGAAGATGTAGCAAGAGCAGATTTATAAATACACGTGTTAAAGCAGCCACCACAAGGTCCCTTTTCTTCCACCAGATTCTTGCTCAGTAATGTAGCAATGGAGGTAAGAGGGCTGTTCATACCTAACCAGCAGCTTTTGTGTGCCACCCATGCCTGGAGGAGAGTTTGATGAGTAAACTGAATTATTTGTGAGAGAGAGTAGCTGGATCCCAGGCCTGACCTAGGAAACCTGTGGAAATAAAGCATTATTTCTGAGGGCCTGAGGGAGGTGCAATGTGATGAAAGTAGAAGAGATGCCATGAAATAAGGTATGAGTAAATAAGCTGGGAAAAGTTCTGTTACTCTGTGTTGATAAGGAAGGGATGCCTCACTGAACAAAACATGCCAACAGCTTTCAGCAATAATGATCTCCAACAATAACATACTCCTTCTTTCCCTGCATCCTTTTTTTGTTTCCTTTCCTGTTTCCTCCATTTTTTTGGTATTCTTTCAGGCTGTGAAGACCTGTGGGTGTTCCTGTGGCCCCAGCTACTATTGTGCGTTATTATGTCTTTGTTTTTTGTTTGGTTTTTCAATAATTTTTGCATATCCTAAGGCTGAATAACTGAAACTTTTATATAAGCAAATGAAAATTTATTTTAAAACCCTGTGATTTTGCCTAAAACACTAGTGATGAACCAAGGCATGAAAATCATTGAAAAAGAACATTTCAAGTGGGACCAGCAGAGACAGGTTAAGTATGTGCCAACTTATTATTATTTATAATAGAATATATTTTGGCTTGAAATAATTATTGGCAGTTCTGAGATAGAAGAAATAAGATTTTTTCGTTCCTTTAAAATAATTTTTACTTGAGAATCTCAACATACACATTGTATAGGATATAAAGTATATGGCAATGAGTTTAATGGGTAGAAGTTATACATTCACATAGAACCTCTGGTCTTATTTTTCAGCTCATCTGTAGTTTGCTCATCTGTATTTTACATGAAATCTTAGCAAAAATTGCTTAAAAATTTCTGACATTTACCTGCAGGAAAGTGCAAATTTATAAACTGTGCACTGAAAATACTGAAGGAGGTTCTGCAGAGGGCTCACATTAACCCTCATTTCTGCAGAAGACAATTCTGCATGCCTTCTTACTAGCACATGTGGTTGGGTTTTGAAAAACTAAAATTTGTCTATGTTATTAACAAAGACCCAGTTTATATAAAGCAGGGCCTTCTGGGGAAGGATTCTCAGACCAGTTGTCCAGCAAGATTTAATTCCTCTGAGTTAAACTGCTTATAGGCAATTCCTGCCTGTTATCCTTAAACTACTTACTGGCAGTTTAAATTGACAGGATTTCTGTGCAATTAATGTTGCCTCTAACACTGACTGAATGAAGTGTTCAAATGGTTTCTATATTTGCTTTCCCCCTCCTGTTCTGGAAAGGGCTTCCTTCTCTATATGATGCTGGAATGGATCTGGGCATTGTCATATTCCCAGGTAAATAGGAAGACCTGGAGGTGGGTGGAGATCACTGCAGTGTTGCCCTGTTCCGTGTTGCTCATGTCTCCCGTCATGAGCTGAATAATTACTGCAGGTCCCTGGCCTCAGTGTCTGTGTCAGTGTCCATGTTCTTTGTGATATTGTTAATTAAGATTCTTTTTTAATGAAACTCTGAAGCAAAAGTAAGAAGGAAGAAAGATGGAGTTGCTCCTTGACTTTTTTTAATTTATTCACCTTGGGTTTCGAAGTGTTCTACTTCTCTATTATGAAAACAGTACAGTGAAATAAACATTGTAGGAAAGATGATTCCTATTTTATTGATCTACACTGAGTAATAAACTATCTTAGTTTATTAGGCTCAAAAGTACTCCTAGATTAATCTCTGTGCCATCTGCAGGTACTTATCTTTCCTTTACACCTCAGGCTAAAATTCATTCCTCTTTTCTTCAGAGGTTTGAAGTCATGAAACCTCAAATTGAAATTCAATAACAAATCACTTGAGGTTTTCCAACTCAATCTTGATACAGTAATAGAAAAAGAAACAAAATTTCCTTAAAAAAAGGAAACTCCAAAAAAGGAAACTCCTTAAAAAAAGGAAATATCCAAAACTCCATGATACGATGGATGTATATTTTAAGGTTCTCATATCTAACAAAACAACACATTTTCATTACACTGATACCTCTGATAATTTGGTATAAAAATGAAAATCTCTATATTTTATTATGAAAGATTAATTCAGATGCACTTTTGAAAATTTTGGATAAATTTCCAGTAGTTCATGCTATTTTTGTACTATAATTCCAGAGTTTGAAATTTGACCTGTGAATGTTGAATATACAGTGCTAGAAATCTGTAACAGCCAAAGCAATGCAGTCTCAAAATGTGGAATAACCACTCCTTTCTCAGTTGAAAGTGTGCTTTACCCACTTTCTATGTGTCTGTTTTACATTTTATTGGTCTGTGTGTTTCGTTTAAAAAAAAATAAGGTTGTGGATAGTTTTCCCTGACTTTTAAATTTTTTTTACAGTTTTCTCATGGGCTGGAATTAATCTCTGAACTATTGTATTTTCCTTTTTTTTTTCTTTCTTCCCCCAATGATTAGCTTTTTTGCAAGAGGTGTGGGGCACATGTCAAGAAACGTAAGCCATGCTGAGCTGCCTTCTAGGCATGAATACAGAGAGAAGTCCCAGTAGGTGTAGAATTTAAGGAAGCCTCTGGCTCTTTGCAGCTACCAAAGGTTTCTGTGTTCCTCCTGTCTCTCCACGGTTATGGACAGAGCCAAATTCTGCCATTTTAATGCCAGATCTGTCACTGTACACCAAGGCCTTGTTGCCAGCAGGGAAGCATTTTCTGCTGGCATTGCAGAGCTGTGGACACTGAAACCCACTTTATTTGCTCTCAGCATTTATTTCTTCTGACCTTTCAGTCTTGTTTTAGCCCCATACAACTGCTCCAGGTGACCCCTCCTTGGGGCTGGGTGGCACAGCCACTCTGTTTTCAGTCTCTGGGTTACAAGTGCCAAGCATCTGCTTCTGTGCCTAATGTGATCTCACCACAGATGTCTGGGTTGGTGGCATAAAAAAGAAAACATATAGGAACAGTTGCATATGTTTGGAATGCTGAATTTTTATTCCTAAAAACATGCCAAAGTAGAAGAATCCAGAAAGCGTAGATGATTTTTCTGTGTTTGAAAATGCATTTAAATCTGAGCTATCAATAACAAAATGCTGAAAGTAGAGGCAGGTGCCAAACATCTTTGCACCTGTATTCTGATTGGTCAATGCTATATTTAGAATGAAACTGCATTAATTAATCTTTTAAAGTGTACATGTACATTATAAAAATGTATCAACAAATTTGTACTGCTAGTCTATCTTTTTTTATCTTGTTTCACCAAGCTTTTTAGTCATTTGTTTCTTACTTGGCATGCTGTTCAAATACCCTGAGTCTTACATTCTTGCTCTATGACTATTACTGTGAAAATGAAATAACTTATAAGATTCTATGGGATTCTTTGAGCTAGCAAACTACCATAAAGCCTCTCTCTGTTTTGTTTCAGCTGCCATTATTAGTACTTTGTTTTACACTTTTTGACATGTTCCTAAATAATGAATAACTGCCAAATTACCACAGCACATTTGATGTGAATGAGTCATCAGCCTTAAATTAAAAAGCAAAGTGTGATGACCTTTCTGTTGTTCTGCATGTCATAATTGCCATCAAGTGATGGGTCTGAAACCTCCAATCAGTCATTAGCACCTTGAGTGGACAGCAGTCATATTTTTGTCTAGTCCTTGGGGTCTATTGTTTTAGGGAATCCAAGCAGTAATGGCTTGGACTAAAAAGGGGAAATTAAAGGAAAATGCATCATCAGCATGCTAAGCAAACAAAAGACCTATAGCCTCTGTGGCTGGAAAGGCAGACCATTATGGGACAATTATTGTCCATATTACTGTGCATGTTTATGTTTATTATCTGATGTTTCTAACTGAAGAGTTTTGTCTTTATGTCTTGGAACTTAACTGAGATGTAACCATAACTTTTCTGATTCTGGAAAGTAGGTTAAATATCTACTCTCATAATTTAAAAAAAAATTAAAATTAAGAGAACAAATGAGCTGTGGAGTTCCATGGGAGCACCTTAGTTAATTTAGTTACTGATGATGGTACAAGTAACTGATGTTGCTTAATCTGCCTATTTCATGAGATATGCTTGTTCAACAATGCATTTACCAGCAATGGAGATGAAAATAAGTTTTGATTATATCTATGCCACCAGAGTAGAGCAAGTTACTGGCTCCTGTGCAAATGGGTACCTTTGAAATGTCTTCAAAGCACATTTTGCCAATATCAACCTAATTCTTGTTTCTTGTATTCAGGAGTGCCAGCCCTGACTGTTGTGTCATGATGGCAGAATAGGTGCCAGCTCTTGTCTGTCATCACTGGCTGTGCCTCTTTCCTCGTGCAGTGACCATAATCTTTTCTTCAGAGATCTCAAGTCTGCATTCATTTCTTGGGCAATGGTGACATTTAGTTTAGCTGTAATATTTCACATGAGAAAGAAGTGGAAGATGTGACCTTATTATTTTTTTTTGTCTGCTGTTGTTGTTGTTTCATAGTAGTATGCAAAATGTGGAAAGTCAGTCATATTTCATTGGTACTTGGCATCTGCTCAACAACTGATTGCTCTTCTCAGAGCTTTTTTGGAAAGTTTGCAGCACCATAATGACAGCTTTCTAAACACAGATGTCCTCTTGGTACAACCTATAATTTTTTATGAAAGATGTATCAATGTCAGGAATTTGAACAAAGTACTGGAATTAGTTGAATATTCTTGTTATGAATATGTATTCAAAATATCTACAGTACTTATATTGTACATTGGAGAAAGAATATGCAATGCCTGAAGGCAAAGATGTTGGTACAAAACATCAGAATATAGTTTAAGATAAAGTGGTTCCTTTGTTAATGGTCTGTCTATACTTCAGTGAACTTTTCCCCACTATGTTCTGTACTGTGGAAGTGCACACAGTGACCTTGAAGCATCAAGAATCTCGGGAATACATTCAGATAATCAGGGATTCTGCCATGGAAGATGTCGAGTAGCTGAGAGGCCTGGAGTAGTTACTAAATATTCTTGTGGTGTCCCATCAGTAGCCTGTTCCTCTTGTTTCATTTACCTCTCACCTAAGCCATCAGGAAGTGAATACTTCAAACACAAATTCCCCTCCTCAAGTCAGCAATTTTTCCTAAGGTTTCTCTTTAGAAAGTAGAAGTTGGTTGAAAGCTTAATGTGTAATTTGATGAACTTCCAGCAGCTTGTGGTTCTTAGTAAAGGAATCCTTGATTGTATTTACCTATGGGCCTATTATTTGCAAATAGCTACAAATAAGAAGACAGTGCTTAATGGTTGTGTGCAATTTATGTCAGTTCAGACTTGCAGGGGAAAAGGAAAGTCTCCTCTGTAACCATTTGAGATGGTTTTTTAATGATAACACAGTCGATTCTATATTGTTCTTCTACCTATTTAGGTCAAGTTAAGATCAGACTACCCTGCAGGAAGTTTATCTAGAAACTCTAATGATATTAGGGGAAACATAGTTCAATAAAAATTTTCCCATTTTGATTTTGTGCAGCTCTGCAGGCAGGATATAAGTGCTGCAGTTTTTATGACTATAGCTAACTTCATGTAGCTTCCCTCTATCTGTACTTGTACATGGCAGTTGGTTTTGATTTATTTTCAGGTCTATACTCCCACACCACTAATGACACGTCATTCAGATTCAGAATAGATACTTTAAAGTTAGAATACAGCATCAGAAATGATGGAAAATCATAACTGTTAGTTAGAAAATGCTTTCTTTTGGACTTCAACTGGGTCACGCTGTGGTCATTCAATATTATGATACTGGGGTTCTTTCCCTTCTCTCTTGCTTTTGGTTGATGATAAAATCACTTGTCTGGTATATGTGCATGTGTGTGGTCCAACCTGGGCTGCTCTTTGGCTTCTCTTGGATCATGACCTTTTGCCAAACCTCAGCAGTAGCTCTTGGGGAAAAAATGTAAACATACAACCAAATTTACTCTGGTTTCTTTATTTAGCTCAGTGCAAGTTAATTCTAATTGCTATAAGGCTTCAATATGGCAAACATTTTCCTAAATCAGAAAATAGGAGAAGCTGATTTAATATTTTAATCATAGTAATTTAGTAAAAAATACAAGTGGCTGGGAAAAAATGGGATGTCCTAATGCAGAAATATGAATTTTAGGTGTTTAGCAGTTGTAATAATTTTATTTATTAATTTTAATCACATTAAAAGAAGTGTTCAAGGATCACAAGGAATAAAACACCTTTTTTGGTAGGCCAGAATTGTATGGAAACATTATGCAATAATACTAATTGCTAAGAAAGTTCCAGAGTTGTGGGCAGCGTAATTATCTACAATTTTCTGTGAACATCCTTACAAAAATGAGCCACCTATTTTAAGTGTAAATATCCAAAATAAGGAAGCCAGATGTCTTGTTTGTGACAGTGTAAGTGATGGACACTTTTCCATGTAATGGTCTATCTTCTACTAACTTGAAATGACCTTTTTTTTCCTGTAGGTGATAGTTGAGGGCTATGCTGGTTTTTCCAATGTGGTTACAAGTTGTGGGGAAACAGGGCAGTTTCCATAAACGAGAACATAGAAGATTTCAGTAAATGGAAGGCATTTTGTCTACTAGGTTATTTTAACTCTCATTAAAACTCACCTGTCAACAGTTTGCCACTTACCTTGACTCTTTTATATTTGTTCTGAGCTGTTACCACTGTTGGCTACAAGAACTGATCACTTTGCCTGATTGCAACTTTCAGAACACTTAGATGAGTTGGCAGTTAACACAGAATATATGTAATTGATATAAAGATTAATTATTAAAACTGGCAGTTTCTCCTGCCTAAAATGCACATATTTGCATATGTACTATGCCTCTTAAATTGTTTACAAGTGTGTAAACACTTCAGTGTAAAGCTTGAGATAGGTTTTGGCTTTGTCTTATGAGTTATAAGAATATGGCTGTTCCATGATGAAAACAGTATTCTTCCAGTCTTTTTGTATAGATTTACTTCTGCAAGTTAAATAACTTCTATGACCTGAGTACTTATATATTTAACATACTGTACAAGCAAAAGGAGTAGACACAAATGTTTAGTATTGAATATTTGAATATTTAAAAAAATGAGGCTTTGACTCACCCACAGAGCAAAAACCTTAAATCATCAAAGGAATAAACGCTTGTGGAGATGTATTTTTGCCAAACAAAAGACTCATCCTTGCAAGCTGAGTCTGGAGAAAGGTGTGCAGGACTTTTGTTTAAACAGTTTTATTTATGATAAAGTGTGGAAAACTCACATTTAAAGAAATGGTCAAAACTTCTTGAGTGAATGAAGACAAAGAAAGAAAAATCTAGTAGCTGTTGCTGATACCAGGGAACTAAGATGAACATGTTTGACCACAAAATATTTTTAAATGAACCCTAAATCTTCTTCCAGTTTTTAAAGACTTCTTAAAGATTGTTAGTGTTGCAGGCTGAAAGCTGAACTTGACTCTTTAAAGAGTCCAATTCAGATCTTAGGGACAAATCACTCATCGACATTGTTGTTATAATAGAATGGGTATGAGACACAAGTTTGTGGAACTGTATTCAAGAGATGTTCAAAAATGACTAGAAAAGTGCAGAAATACTTATTTATGATTTTGACTTGCAAAATAAAATATATCCTTCTGGGAAATAAACATTTGGGATGAAATCTTGCCGTGTTCAGGCCAATCACAGGTAGTGAACTCAAGCTTTCAGCTAGAGTGCATTTTATCTGCAGTAAAATAAAAAAGTCATTAATAAGATTATTCCTATGTCTGTTGATCCATCCATGCTTTGGCAGAGTCAGTGTATGTGCTGTAATTTCTGAAAGTGGCCAGCCTGAGAATCAGCCCTGAAATTAGTGAACACCAGTTGCTCCCTATGAATTGCAAATTGTCAGAAGATGAACACTGCCTGCAAGAATTTACAGCATTTGTCTCCTAGGCCTGCCTATCTGGTTGCACTGAAGGCACTTCCTCAGGGTTCACATCACAAAACTCTTTGAGACAGTTCAGTAGTGAATCTGTGGGGACCGAGCTGAGAGCAGTGTCATGGCCCCAAGCTCTGTGTCAAGAGCAGACAAGATTACTAATGTCAGTGAAATACTCTTTATCTGTAAAACAGCCAATGCTCTGGATTGTCAGCAAGTGCAAAATGAAGCACCAATCTGCCAAACAGGAGAAACTGCCTGGATTTCAGAAGAGAAACCTGACCTGTTTGTCTCACATGCCAACTGCTTTGCCTACACTAGGTGGAAACGAGAAATTTATTAAGTGTAAAGTGCACAGTACAATGAATAAGCAAGCTAAAAGGCTCTTGCTTTGCTGACTAATTATTTCATTCACTCATTGATTAAAACATTTTTTCCTGGGGCGGGAATGGTTGGGAAGCTTGTTTTGAAAAGTATAAATAGGAAAAGCAGAATTTTTAAACAGGTTTTTTTAAACATCTAATCTTAAACATCTTACTTGGAAAAATATGTTTTTATAAACTGCAGATGATGCACTGTTTTTGATGCTACTAGTTAAACCCCTAGTTTTAGCTAAGACAGATAAAGGTTAGAATTGCATTGCATTTCACACTCCACATGTATAACAGTGGTAAAGTAGGTAAAATGATAATTAACTGCTCCTCCTATTATGTTTCTCTAGAGACCTGAAGAATAATTTGATCAGCACAATTGAGCCAGGGGCCTTCTATGGGCTTTCAGAACTGAAGCGCCTGTAAGTATTAATTCCATTTGAATTATTCTGAAAATTGTGTTTGTATCGACATTTCTATCCTTGGGCAACTCAAATATGCCACCAAGCAATAATCAAATAAGAGCACTGGCTGTAAAATAGAAAATCACACACTCTGCTTTTTACATTTACCTTGCCTTTTTTCCCTTCTTCCCCTTCTTTCTTCCTTTTCCTTTTCTTTTTTAACTTTTCCATTTAAATCATCAGTTTAATCTCTGGTAAGTGTCCTAAGAAATACACCTACAGAGGTAAAAAAACATGCCTAATTAATGACTAAGCAAATGATATGTCACTGTAGACATTAATCAGAAGTAAAACTAAACAGTTCAGATGTGTGTGAGCAATGGTTTGTGCTATACTAACTTTTTTTTTTTTACTTTTATAATAAATCAGCCCTATCAAACACATTATTAGAAAGGAAACTTTGTCATACTGTACAGTTTGTCTACCATTTTCCTTACCATCAACCTTGACTTTGCTTGATATTTTTTACTTTTATAATGGTTTTCTAAGGAAACATGATCTTGCACAGTATATTCCCTGTCCATCATTCTTGCAATTCTGTCTTGGAAAAGGTTCTCATAGTACTTTCAGAAGCACTGGCTGATTTTTAAACTACATTTTAGAGGGTAAAAATATCTAAGTTAGTAGGATTCTACAGCTGGGCATTTTTCTTTTAATTAACGATGACTACAAACCCTCCTTAGTTGTACTCAGCCTAAGGAAAAGTGAGATGAACCCTTTTTAATTATAATTTTCCAAGTGACAGCTTCCAAATATCCATGCACTGGCTAACTAGGCCATCAGGACATGCCAGGCATTTTTCAAGCCATCATGTATGCTGTCTTATGAGAAAGCCTATCAGAAAACAGGGGTTATTTTAGTGGGATGGGAAGATTTAGATGGGGAGAAGGATTGCAAATCAACAGAAGGATAATTTTACAAACCCTCTGCTTTTGTGCTGTTGTGGTAGTCTCGAGCTGCTGTGTGCTGGGAGCACTGCAGGAGGTTTCTCCCTCTGATCAAGCTGTGTTTTCTAATACCAGTTCTAGTGTGTTTGGGAGACAACCAGTTGCATAAGAATGATGAAGCAGAGTAGCACATACATTTTTGACACAAATAAGAGCATTAGGTTTGAAGTTTTCTCCCCGGCTCTGTGTGCAGGGGTAGCAGTGGAGCACAGCAATAAAAACGAGCGCTAATTGTTGCTTTGGCCACGCACTCTAATAACACAACCCTGACCTCTTGTGGGAAAAGCAGGAAACCTGTGCAAGCCGTGGGCTGCACAGCCACAGACTGCACAGGTGGAGCCTGTAGGTCAGCCAGGAGAAAGGAATAAAGGGAAAAGAACTCATCAGGCGTTGGACAAGAGAGAAGAAAAGACTCTTTAGTGCAGTAGATAGGGCAGTGTTGAGTTCTGTCATGCCAAATCTCAAAGAATCCCTGATATGCTGATATGAACAAGTAACTCTGGGAGCAATCTAGAGACAGAATTGTTTAATTGCTGGGCTACCACATTTGATACAAATCTGTGTAGTTCCGTGGTAAACAAGAAAATATCTTCCCTCCTTCAGTGTGGAACTGTTAGGAAGGAGACAGTAGAGCAAAAGGAATAAATAGTGTAAACTCCAGCTGACTACTTAATAGAGTAATTACTTTAGGACTATACATTCACATCTTTTTATTTCCTGTGTAAAATATAAATGATGCTGAGAAGCAGCAGAAGCTGATGTAATGTGGGCAACTGCAAGAGAAATGGCTATGGCAAGTCAGAGAGACAAGCCACAGGCTGTCAGAATGTTTTCTGTGAATGGTTTGGAGAACTGTTATTATTTGTATTTGAATGACAGACTGAATTATTTCCAGGGCTTACTAAAAAAGGTACACACAAAATTAATGGAAATTGAAAATTTATGAATCACTAAAATTATGGCATTTGGTTACTCAACACAGAAGAGTTCTTTTCTCTAACATCAACTTTGTGAGTCAGCATTAAGTAATTTAAACGTTTAACTCCTGAAAAGGACCACCAGCTTTGTACATTATGGCCTGAATTTTGTTTAATGTAACAGGTATTAGTCTGGGGAAAAGTGTAGCAAGTTGCCTTTTCTTTTTGCTAATTTTTTTTTTGGAAAACAGAAATTTCAGTCACTGCTATATAACTTCTTATGAAAATAGCACTTATTGAAGTTAACTTTGAGAAAATAGTGTTTATTTGTTCATTTTGGTAAAAATAAGATTTTAGTGTGTGCCTCTCTTAAAGAAATATGGACCCATATTGATTAGTATAGACAAAATCTGGTTTTGCTACCCAGATCATGCCCCACATTGTGATGCAATTCTTCCATATGTGTTCAGACTTTGCCTAGACAAAAGCAAAGCATTGCCCAACCAAGAATTCTGGGTAGGTTCTTTTTTATACCTTCTAATAGAAATATATGTAGATGCTATATATGTATTTGTCTTAAACTTGCATTTTTAGAGTTCTTGTGTAGCTTTTATTAGGAGAACTTAAAGAATAATGCTAACATGAAATTAATGCACTATATTGTATCCTTAGTATTATCTCAGCTGTTCTCTACTTAACATCCTTGACAAGCATTTAGGAAATATTTTCATTCTAATGTGAAGTTCCATCATATACTTGCACAACAATATATTCTTTGTCTGATAGAGGACGACTTCATAGTGAACTCTAAAGAGATTGCCTTCATTTTCCAGCTAATTGAATGTGTTCCCATGAAAGCAGTTACTGGATTTGTCAAACTGCAACCTTTAGTCTTCCATTTGATTACTTTAATGTTCTCATGTATCAGCAGAAAAATATGGAATCTGCACAATGTAGTAAAGGAATCAGAAAACAACCTCTAATTCTAAAACAAAAAATACATTCAGATCAATTTTAACATTTTTCTTGGCTGCATGATCACTTAAAATCCTTTCGTAATTGCAATTATTTTTTAAAAGATATACTTGGTGGGAAGGCAAATTTGGGTCAAGTTTGAAAACCAAATACATAAAAATCAAACTCTAATCTACCAAGGGGCATTATTCATGGTTTTACCCCAATATCTGTTTTTGTCTCCTTCCTGCAAGCATCCTGTACACTGTGTTGCATGTATGGCTTATACAGAAAACATTTCTTCAATTTCTGCAGGCAAAAGTTATGGAATGTAATGCCTTTTTCTGTTTGTGCTCTCAGAAAGCCACAGTATTGCTCTTAAAAGAGCTTGCCAAGTGCTTATCAAAACTGACCTCACTAGCTCAAAAATTAATTGCCTTCTGGTTTCTGTGATTTCAGCAAGAAAGGCTGCAGTTAATGAGATGAAACATGAGTAAACAGTAAAAAAAAAAAGTCAGTTTTGGCTGAATATTGCATGGAACAAAATACATAGTACTCTTCCGAAGTTAAAAACGGCAGGTGCTAATAAGTCAGATCAGGAAAATTCTGTATATTTGTAATATTGCTTTGCTTTTATTTACTACATATATATAAAACCCCATTTTAATGCAATTAGAAGTCACAGTATGATTTGTGGAATATTGCTCAATAGTGTTAATATAAAAGTTATTTGACCTATTTAATTCAGTTGTGTTACATTATGGGAAAAGGTTTTATTTCTCATTTGTCTCTAATTCCTTAAGTGTTAAAAATAGAGATGCTTTGTGTGATTATGTAGGTGTGTATAGAAATAAGACAGACTCAATGTTTCATGGGATTTTTGTTTGTTTCAGGGATCTTTCAAATAACAGAATTGGTTGCCTAACACCAGAAATGTTCGTTGGACTTAATAATCTTCACAAATTGTGAGTATTACACCAGTTTTGTTTTAAACAGAGAAATCTCACCTGTCACATTACTTACCTGAGTATAGATGGCAAGAAAATTGCATTATAAGAAAGTTGTAGATTTTGTACTAAAAGGCTCCTGTCCTGAGCCTTTGATTGTGATGAGTTCATATTTTAAATATCTTTTCTCTATTTCAGTTGTAAAATCTATCAGAAATGCAAAGAATTAATTTTCATTTCCACATTAAAAAGAGGCTAAACATGAAATTTCTATTTCCACGTCTAAGAAACAATTAAAGTAAATTGACTGTAAATTTCCTGGCTGGGAAAGAGAAAATTCATAGGAAGAATCCTGGTTTAAATGGACATTTGGCTGAGCCCAGGAGGACACTGTGTCTTCATGCAGATCTGTCTTCATTCCTGAATGAGAAATAAATTCCTACTGTGCATCCTATAGTACAGTCATTCCTATAGTATGTGACAAATCTTGTACTTTCTTTTTGTCCTCTCCAGCCAGTTATGGCATTTCCTTGGACAAACAGGGAAATCTTTCTAGAAAGATGTGCCATGAGGTCAAGATAACACCAGGTGAAAGCTGAAGTCTGGCACACTTACAGATCGCATTAATGAGACTAACTATGCCAGGTCTTCTCTGATGAAAACAAATGAGAACAGATGATGGGAAGAGCCTTGATAGCACTTAATGAACAGGTGCAACCTGCCCCTCTTTTTACTCATCTCAGATGATGTGCCAAATTAGGCCAGCCCAACTCCCCCGTTGGGGGTTTCTATCTCTGCTTTTGTTGTGCACAGTGAACATTGCTGTGGCTATAAAGCCAGATTACCTTGGAAGGTGAGTTTAATTCAAAATGGTGAAGTCACGTTACTAGATGGAATGTGTTTTTAGTTGCTAGGAACAGCCTCGATAGAAACTCTTCAAATCCACGCTCTCTCAGAAAGATTTGAAATTTCCATGCACAAATCTACAAAACCCCCTCTTAAAACTTAACGAGAAGTTCAGGAGGTCTCTTGGTGGCAAAGAACAGAAATTCATTCCCAGAGAGTGCGCAGGGTTGGTCTGTGGCAGTGTTTGGCTGTACTGCCCCTTTTCCCTGAAGCCCAGGAAAGAATGTGGCAGTGTATCCCCACACCCTTCACCCATGCCAGAGATGCTGGGGATGTGCAGGCTGACTGCCCACGGTTGCTGGGCTGATCAAACCACACCATTACAGTTTCTTTTTGGACAGATTTGCTGTATACCTGCTCTTTATGGTAGCCCCAGTGTCTGTCCCAGCATTGGCAATTTTTTTTCTGAGCTGTAAGGACCATAGAGACTCACCAGTTCCCTCTACACAGTCATAAACATTGTATTTTCCTGCATCCACTCTTTTTGTGGGTCTGACTTTCATTTTGAAATGGCTGTGTTTCCAGATCTTGCTGGATCATTTTCCTTCTGAGGCACCAGTTCATAGCAGAAATTTGAATGAGACATTTCTTAAGTGTAGCTCCCACGTGGCAGTCTAGTAACATTTTTCACTTTGAATAATGTTATTTAATGAATTACAAGTCCTTTCATGTTTAAGAAGGTTCATCTCTTTTTGTTCTGTTAATTTTGACCAAACGTTGGTTGTGTTATTGCCAGATTTCATACTCACATTCTCTTAATGCTGTGAGGCAGAGTCATTGTTGAAAGCTCCAAATGCAACCACTCAGAAGAGCATTTTGGCAGAGCATCAGTAATGTCTTACTCCCCTCCTTTCCATCTTGTCCATTATCTTACCTCGTTTTACAGTAAATGCACTTAACACCGGGTCCTTCACGCTTTTGTGGATTTGATGTCCATGCTTCAGTGAAAAAATTATGATTCTGGTAACTGGAGACCTCTTAGTCTGGCCTCTTTCTATTTTATAAGTGAGTTTTGAAAGAAAGAAAAATGGAAAAAAAATGTTGGCAAATCAGAAACTGGCAAAAAATCAATATGTGGCTATAGATAGTATATCATGTAATCATAAAAAGAGATCTTTAATCTTAAAAATCATAGTGATGTGATATATTTAAGCTGTATATAATACCTACTCTTTAATAATCTCTTAGTTATAATAGAGTACTATTGTTGAAGCATCTTTTGCACCGTGTCTTAGCATACTTTCCAAATTTTAAATTCTTCCTGCCACTTTGCTAAGCTTTTCCTGTTATCTTCTCTCCACTTCTTTGATCTTTTAAAAATTTGAATTATTTTTTTCAAGATTTAAGATTTAGTTGTATAATCCATTTAGTCTATCTTCTATTGGTTGTATAATCCATTTAGTCTATCTTCTGTTTTTCTTATTTGGGTTTTAAATTGCCTTTCTACCACTGACCTAATAGCTAGGTCCACCCTGCACTGTAGTCTGTTTGGCCTAGTGCTTTATTAATGACTTTATTTGTTTTATTAGTAGTAGTATTTCAAATTTCTGTCCTTTGGAAATCAGAGGCTTAGTAATAGTTTAGTCTACCTGATCCTTTCATCTGAAGTGAATCATTTCACGATTGCTATGTCAAAAGCTGCAGCTGCCTTGCAGGGATTGTCATCCTTACCACACCAAAGCCAAGAGTGCCACCACTCTTGTTGGGTCACTGAGTATTTTGTGAAGAAATACAGCCACAGTTCCAATCAAGAGGAACTGTCCCCTGCCATTCAGAGTATCACATGTTCCTTGATCTCAGAAATCTCATATAATGTCCTAATGCTGATAGTAATTATTTGGACTGAGAGCTGAATTTGCCTGTGGTGTAAGAAGTGGTCATTGTTAGTGGACTGCAAACTGATGCAGCCTGGTACTGTTCCAACACTGTAGCTTTATTTGCCTTGGAAGTTTATAAAGAACCATACTTTTTAAACATGTTTAAAAGACAATAGGTCACCTCTGAATTGTGTTTACTTGCCATTTGAGGGGTATGAGAAAGCTGTTCTCTGGAAAGGTTATGGAGAAGCATTTACTCAGTGCAGCATCAGTGTTTGTATCAAGGAAAAGATGACAAGTTCTTAAACATGGGACTGGTTTCATAGCCTTTTACTGAAGGAGAAATATAATGGTGCATAGATATGTGTTGATTGATGTGGTTGTTGGTTTGGTAATTAGAGCTCTCCTGTGTTATGTGAGCAGAGATGAAGCACAGAAGCATCTTTGCAGGCTGTTATCAAAACCAGTAGGGAGAGCCATGAGTCCACTGGAAGGAGCAAAGGACATAAATCTTTTCATGTGCCTTCTGTGAAGTGCAAATATGGGATTTGCTTGTGCTGTTTACAAGCGCAAATGCCAGGTGAAACAAAATAACACCGCTGTTTCACTCAATCTTGTAAATCTAATTCAGTTTGGGAAAAAAATGGAGTTAGAGCTGAAAAATCAGCTCTAGGCCCAAACTAACACAGTGTGGTTTAGCCCAATGATGTGATGCATAAATCTAAACTGAGTACAGTAAAGGCATGTTCAAATACTTCACTAAAAGGATGTGGATTGCCTGGACTTTCAGGGATAATGCAGACACCCTTCAGTGGGCTTTGTGGTTTTGTGCAGTCTAGTTTAGAACAGGACAACCTACAGAATTCTTGATTAAAGAAAAAATGAATTAGTAGTACCATCTGGTATTGTTTTTAAACAGGCAGACACACAGAAACCACAAGAAATGGTCAGCCTCTTGATGATGGAGAGAAGACTTTTACTCCGTTGCAGTCAGGAGGCGTATGTCAGGAAACAGAAATTGAATTCAAAGTTACTAATGAAGGCTTAAATTTCATACAGGCCCTGAAATTACTGCAGCCAGTGACTTCTGATTATGTTCCTTGAGATTGATCTAATTTTGACACCCTCTTGGATTTGGTGATTTTTACTCTGTAAAATGATTTCAAAATGCTTTGACGTCATAGGACAAATGCAGCTGGCAGTGCCTCAGTATGAGAGTAGATTTATTACATCTTCTAAGATACTAGTTTACCTCTTTTGGCTAATATATTACCCTTTGGCTGTGTTTCTGCTGTAATGAGGTGCATGTATTCTAACTAGGAGGGACATAATTGAATGCAACAAATCTTCCAAATCTCCTTTGGACCCAATGTTTCAGTGCTTTGTTCCAGAATTAAGTATGCAAATATATTTCAGCTAGGTAATGGAGTTGCTATCTACATTAATTCTGTTTATATTTAATCTAAGTATTAAGAGCTGTGGAATACTGGGATGTTGCCACTTGCTGATATACCAGACTTCATTTACTTAGTTCCACATAAATTATCTTTTCAGGTTGCAAAATGTTGCAGCCTGAAATCTGTTTCAACAAGTGGCTACAGCTGATTCTTCCCTTTGGAGGTTCAAACCCAAACTTTATCATTGCTTCCAATTGTTTGATTATATCTGATTTACTCTTCATCCTGTCTCTGAATCATCAGTTTCAGTTAGCTTTGTGATAATATTGTACTGCAAAATCTTGTGTGACTTGATGTCATTGCACCAACTAATCACTTTGTATGGTGCCAGAAATCAAATAAAAAGCACTAACACAGTTAATCAAACAGACCCCATTTCAGCAAATAAGGAAATACAGAATGTGACCTGCCCTCCCTGTATTTCTCTTGTCATTTTTTACACCTCCTATCCCACTTTGCTTTTTTTTTTTTGTGCACAGATCAATCTGTTACCATTGCATTTGATTTTTGCTTTTTAATGCTGCTCGTAAGAGGGAAGCATTCTTCATATTCATATACTTCTGCTCCTATCTGTATTCTGCCTCAAATGGTACTGTGACACATGTAACTCTTTTTGACTGTTTTGTGGCATTTGGCATTTATATTGAAACTTTTGGCAGAAGTGTTTTATTAATTTCTGTAAAAGCACAATATTGGTAAATGAAAAACCAAGTTTAGGACTTTCTAAGTAAGACTGAAATGTTTTATCTCTGATAAAACTGAAAGCACATCTTTCTATTAATGGAGTGAGTTAATGGCATAGTAAGTGCTATGAGCTTTGGAGTGCATTAATTTGTTATATTTGAAATATTTGCAAACGAGATGTTACAGACATTTTTAGGGTAAATACCCTTCTAAATCAAGCTAGAGTGGGGCTTTAGGATATCTGAAATGGAGAAATTTTAGTGTGTCTGTGAAATGCTCAGTATTTTTAGTTTCCTGTAGACACATGCAAAATATTAAAGGTAGAGAAATATCTATCTACAAGCAAACATTCATTTTCACCTTCAGACATACCCACACTTAAAGAGGTACTTGAAAGTTCTTCCAAGAGCTTTGTACCACAACTGTAAAAATGTGCACTGTTAAATAAAATCTTAAAAATTAGTTTGGTTATATGGGCACATCTCATCATCACTCAATAATTTCATTTTATGTTGCTGAGCCAGTTTATTTTTATACTCTATTACCAGAATTTGTTTGAAGCTACTAAGAAACTTTAAAGTGTTCAGTTGTATACAAAAATGAAATTAGTTATTGCTTCAAGAGTCTTAAACTAATTTATAAATTAGCAGCATTTTCTTTTCTTACTTGAACCCACTGATCCACAGATTTCTGGAAGGTTTCAGCAGACAGCAGGAGTCTCAAGTTTTGTCTTTCTTACTTTGGTTCTTTACCTGGTTCAGATGTCTTGCAGCTTGACAGATCTCTCACTGCAAGCACATTGCTCCTGATCTGAATGTCACTCTTCAGTTTAGCTTACATTCTTTACTTTGTAGACAAAAGAGAAGTAAAATTAATAATTATAAGAATATCCTTTATAAAGAAAAAGTAATAAAAATATTTTATTTGCCAATCTGCTAATTTTTTTCATATATCTGCAACGTATCTCCAGTGAAGAGCTCTGAAATTTTCCTGATAACTGAATTTTTGTAACCAACTTTGAATTCAAACACACAGTGATCGGGCACTGGACAGAAAAGAACATATATCAGTATTTCATAAGTAGGTAGTTCATATGCTCTGAAATTTTAATCTTGGATATGCACTAATTTTTAAATTTATGGGTATGGAAAAAGATATTATCACTTGACAATTAAGCATTTAATTTTTGTACTGCTAAGGCAGTGGCAGAGCAACACTGTTGAACTATGTAAAAGTGAATTGCCTCTGTTTGGAAGTATTCAGCCTGAGCCATTCAGCCATCAAGACAAGAAAGAGCAGAGCAGTAATTAGAATGGAAATTACCTAATTTAAGGATGGGAAAAATTTTTGTGTTTAAAGTCCTTTGTAATAAAACTATTTGTGTAGTCACTTTGAAAACGCATTGCTGTTTAAAGGAATTGCTTGAATTCTTTGGAACATTACTAAATTAAGGCACTGTTTTTGTTTCTTTAACTTGAAGTGACATTCTGTCTGTACAATAAAAATGCAATATAGGTCTCACTGACTAATTGTTTTATTAATATTTTCACTCAAATTCTAGAATATTCTTTTCTCAAATTCTACTCTTTTAAATATGTAGAAGTGTTCCTGTTCCTCTATATGAAACCAAGTTAATTGTATGTATTTCTGCTTGAAAATAAAACAAGTAAGAGTGTGTGAATTGATTTAAATATTACTGTCCCCTACCAAAATGAAAAAGCAATGTACCAAATTTAAATATGTAACTACTATTGTCAAGAATGCAACTTTTTAATTAGCAGTGGGAAAATGATATTCTATAACAATTTTCTTTTCTTCTTGTATTTGTTATAACCAACAGTAAATTGCTTTCTTTTTTCCCTAGGAATTTGTCAGGGAATATTTTTTCAAGTCTCATGAATGGACTATTTTCTGAGCTGCTAGCTCTGAAAGCCCTGTGAGTATCATTCCTTTTGTTTGTAATCTGAAGTACCTCAGAAACACATTAGAATAAACATAGCAGAGTTGAATATGAATTCAAGCAGGATTGTTTCTAGAGATGCATTCTAAAAATAAAATCTGCAGTATTTTGTTATCCATGTCTGGCTCACTGTTGATGAGCTGCCATCTTTACCTGTTGCAGAAAAATGGATGGCACTGATAATTCAACCCCATTCCTGACTAGCTCAGTCTGGTCCTCCTGACTAGAATCCTCCTTTTTTTTCTTTTTACTTTAAAATCTTATACTTTTCCACGGTTTTATGCATTAAATTTTATGAGGCCTCTAATTGCACAAAACCAGTAATGTTAAATATTTTTCCTGGAATTATGCTAACATTTCCCAGTTATTGATATTAATTGTACTTGCCTAAGATTTCAAAGTGTTTAATGAATGTTTCTACTTAGAGGGGTTTTTAGTAAATTTAGGTATGTTATAGTATGATTTCTGCAATAATAAAGATTCAAAATTATTTCAGTAATCAGTGATGTTGTCCTGGAACCAAATCCAGAATTTTTGCATAATATTATGAAAGTAATCAACAGTGGGAAAATGTGTATTGGTTGTCTCAGACTATCTTGGAATTCATGCATCCATAGTTATGCATTAATCTAAAATTCTCTTTGGAATTAGATAATCTGAATCTAGCAGAAGAAAATATGCTGATGGGAACTGCATGTTTACCACCTGTGGTCATTCTTTGCCTTTGCAGACATTTCAACACCGATTCACTGATTTGTGACTGCAACCTGAAATGGGTCTTGCAGTGGGCCAGAAACGCTTCAGTCCGAATTGCAGAGGAAACAGTCTGCGCTTACCCCAGTGCTCTGCATGGACTGTCACTTTACAACCTGAAGGAAAACCAGCTGGTCTGTGGTGAGTTGGACTCTCATTCAGCAGTACAAATTGAAGTGGAATCCAGAGAAAATATCAAAAACCCAGAAATTATGCTAAAAAAACCAAAATAAAAATTAATGAATCTGACAGGTGTGTGACGCAGAAGATACACCTGAGAATGAAAGAGAACAGGAAAAAATAGAAATTTCTTATTTAATATCTCAAAAGCACCACTGTTCTGCAATGTATTCAGTAACATGAAATTATGACATAAAGCATTTAACTATGATGCTAGTTTTACATTGTATTCTTCATGAAACTGAGGATTCCTACATGAGTTTATATGTTTCTTTCAAGTTATGTGTCAGAAAGAGTGATATTGATGTCAAATTTAATCCTTGTATTTTTTATTTCCACCAACCTGTAACGATACATTTTATCATCGCTTCCTGGGGATGAATAGAATTCTTACAGTTAACTTCAGTTAGGTGAATTCTGTATTTGAAGATCTAGAAGTGAAATGGTTTTTTTATATTTTCCACCATAACAAACATGATAGATGTGATGTGAGGGAGAAAGCAAAAAGGTAAAGGAAACTCATTTCACTCTGGGCATTGTCTAGCAATGAGCTGATTAAGCCAGAGATTTTTAAAAGTATCACACTGCAGAGAAAAGATCACTGCCTGACATGATGCCAGTGGGTTCCAGAATCAAAAGTCTAATTTCACATGGTTGATGAATTTCAGAATCTTTGGATCTTTGACATGCTTGAATGACAGAAAATTGCTGAGACTGTGACTCTAGAGCTAGTGTCTTTTGCAAACAAAAGGAGAGTCACATGTTTCTCCTAATAACCACAAGAAGAGTGATGTGTGTTGTAACAAACATATTAATAGCAGGAGGGAGATCAGAAGTTGCCTGGAATGATATAGAGAATTGGTGATTAAGGACTGTTAATTGATATTTCCAGGTAAGTGAATATAGGTCTCTGAATTCTACAGAGGAAATGAAAACAATTTCTCAGAATTGCATAATTTAATTCCTAATAGGACTCCCTATCAAACCTTTGATACAGAATTTATAATGCCCATCTAGTTCTCACTCCTATTTACAATTCCTGTTTACACAGAACACTTAACAAGGGCTGTAATGAGTGCCAGTTTGCTTTCAATATCCACAGAGAGTTTTACAGTGGTTATAATTGCTGAGCCTTCCACCAGCTCTGTAATATCTGCCAGGTAGTTCATGGTGCTCAGAGTGTCTGCTGGTTAGCTCACAGTGCCCAGAACATTTAGCAATTTCATTTTCAGTAAGTTAATTTGAGCTTAGGCATAATAGAAGGCTGTCTGGCACCAAAATAATAATAGCTATTGAGGATGATTTATAAATAATATGTGTTGAAATATGCACAGAGCTGATCAAATTAAACATATCTTAAAGAAAATATTGAGTGGCTTAAAAATTAAAAACTCCTTCATGTGAACATCATCTGTACTGTCAGGTATTTATAGACACTGATCTTCCTTCTACATGCTAAAGGATGTCATGAGATATCACAGTCACAAGATGAGCAAAAAAAGGAAGAATGAAAGGGGAAAATTTAAAATAGGAGAGAATGGGCAAAGAGTTTTGTAGGGGAGTTAGGGTATGAACCAAAAAGTCAAGGTATGTGGACTCTGAATAGCTACAGGGAGCAGTTTCAGCTTTTTAGATTTATTTTATATGTTGAGGTGAGAAAAAAATTATCTTATGGATTTCTTCCTGGCAAAACTTTCTCACACAGCTACTTATTCATGATAGCCAAAATAGTAAGTTGCATGTTGGAAACAGTTTAAAACTTGCTTTAGGGGTTTTAGGAGCTATGTAACTGCACAGTTTTAGAATTCCCCAGGGTTCTGCTTGAATATTTCACTAACAGCTTTTAAGAGCTACTTAAATCTTCTTAAACAAAACTCCCCAACTGGCAGAAATGTTTGGTTGTAAAACAATTCTTCACAATGTTGGAAATAAGGCTGAGAAGCTGGTTGGATGACAAAGTATGGTTTTGCCCTTGTCTTCTGCCTTAATGATGAGAGACTGTGGTGAATTCATAATGGTATGGACAGAGTATCTTTCTGAAAAATGGTTATGAAATTGGCTTCATGCAGTGCCTTGTTACTCTTTCTCCATGACTCCAAATACAAGTTACTCAATTTCCAGGAGGAAAATTATATTTTCCTGAATATGAGCGCTATTAATTTCTAATTTTCCTAAAAACGAGTGCTGAGGTCTGATAGGAGTCTGAGATGTTCTCTGGCTCACATCACCAGCAGAGATGGATTCTCTAAGCCAAATTCTTCACCCAGGAAAGACCCATATGTGTTTTTGTCTTAAGGGGATTATGAAGGGTTGCTCTTAAATCTGGGTTTTGATTATTTATACTGAGAAATGAGATATGAGAATTTAGTTTCTCAGTTTCAAAACTGTATTGCATGAATAAGTAAAAATTCAGTTGTTCTGCAAATTACAATTGACATATAACTGTGATGGAGTGCTTTTCTGTTAAAGAACGTTGACTCATCAAAACAGGTGTTTGCAAAAGTGCTGACTTTCTTTTTGCCTCCAATTAGATTTTATTTTAAAGTTAGAAAGTAGTTGACATGATATCAATAATATTTCAATAAATGTTTTGACTAAAATGCTGAAAATGTTTACTAAATTTTACCAAAAAATATTGCAAAGGTCAAAGTACAGAAATAATTTTATGGTGCCCTAAGACATTTATTTATTTATTTATTTATTTATTTATTTATTTATTTATTTATACCACAAAGAAAATTATCTAATTCTCCTGGGACAGAGTGCTGTTCCTCATACAGATCTCCTACAAATTAAAACCTTGGGTTTTGATTATATATGCTCTACTGATGTTTATAAATAAGTAATTGAGAACATATTATTCCCTTCTGTTAATTAAAAAAGAAACTGCTTGAAAAGAAAATATAAAAGGATATTGAGAAATTTTTGCTTAGAGTTTATTGCATTAATACATAATAAATTGCATTTTTATTCTTCATCATTATGGATTTTTTCATGCAGTTAGTAAATAAGTTTTGTTCTAATCTTGGTCATGATATGGTTGCATGGCCCATAAAGCAGACAGGTTCAAAGAACTAGAGGTAGTATCTTGGTTCTCAGGAAATCTAAATGCACAGAAGAGTCTACATTGTTTTCTAGTGATTTTACTCTACTCAGCCAGATGGTCTGCTGTGCATCCATTCCCATCAGTGCATCACAGCACTTTCAGGCCAGCTCGTTCTGCTGCAGGACACCTTACCTGTAGCTGTCCTTCCCTCTCCTGTAGCTGTCCTTCCCTCTCCTGTAGCTGTCCTTCCCTCTCCTGTAGCTGTCCTTACCTTTTCTGTAGCTGTCCTTCCCTCTCCTGTAGCTGTCCTTACCTCTCCTGTAGCTGTCCTTCCCTTTCCTGTGGCTGTCCTTACCTCTCCTGTAGCTGTCCTTCCCTCTCCTGTAGCTGTCCTTACGTTTCCTGTAGCTGTCCTTACCTCTCTGAGCCGTGCTGTGAGGCAGTCTGCCAGAAAGCCCCATAAAGCAATCTTGCCCCATAAAGCAATCTTGCCCCATAAAGCAATCTTGCCCCATAAGGCAATCTTGCCCCATAAAGCAATCTTGCCCCATAAAGCAATGTTAAACCCTCCTGGGTGTCTCTCTGGCCCCGTGAGCAGACCTTGCTCTGGCTCTTTGCATCTGACCCCCCCACATGAGATGCTGGCTAAAGGTAATCCGCCAAAACTGTGTTTGCCCTTCTTCTCTGTGTTGATATAAATCTATGCACAGGTCTTTTCCTTGGAAGAAACAAATTGATTGCTTCTCTCTTTATTATGCTTCTGCATTGAATGTTTCTGTTTCCTACTTCCTTATTATCTGTGTTGAATTGAATAGGAGAAAATCTCTTTCCATGTTGAGCTGCTTCAACACAGGACTGTAGGACAAGAGTTACAAGAAGTTCTGATACAGGGTGATTTATTCACCTATAGTCTGCACATCTCTGAAAGAACCATGCTGTTGCAATAATTACAACTAGGAAATGGAGACAATTAACAAAGCTAGTGTGAATACATCTCCTTATACCATCCTCAAAGATAAAGGAAACACTTATAAGCACAAATGTTAGATACATTCATTGAGGAGAAAATGTGGTAGAAATGGAACTTGGAAAGCACAGACTAACACCAAATTACGAGACATATATCTCAGATGAGTAATTTTCCCTTCTTGTATTGACATGGGTGGGATAGCATCTGGTTTTAGGTACCATCTCATCTACCATAAATGCTTCCTGAGTCACAGGAGCCTGTTTTTCAGAGGTGGAGTACCCAGAGGCTTGATTTGAATTGTTGCTCTGTGTGCTTCACATTCATGAAAATCAGCTGTAGGGTGTTTCACAGAGGGGTTATTCCAGTAAATTGTTTTGAAAGAATGCATTATGTCAGAATGTGCGTTCTGTCCACGGGTGGTGCACCTGTTGGCTGTGATCCACAGAACTGTGAGTATTTACATCAAACTTGCAGTGAGAAATTCTTTTTGTTGGTTCATAATTCACTAAGAGCTTTCATAGTCAATTTGGACTTTCACCAGGGATGGCAAGGAGTGAGCACTCAAAATAGAGCTGGGGTTTTGTCTGTGTAGGATCTGTGTGGAGAGGCTGCTGCCATGCCTTAGGGGGCTGTCTGCTGAGAAGAGTGGTAACACTGCAGAATAAAAATCCATCCTGTTGGAAATAGAGATGAGACTCAGTCACTGAATTCTGTAAACTACCTTAGTCTAAAATGTTAACTCATGAATGAAATAAGCAAGTTCTGACTCTTAAAATATTATTGAAATGTGGGGTTTAAGTAATTGAGTAATGATAGACTCCCTACTTAGGATGGACGCTTCAAAGGGAGGAATAAAAGTCAAAGAGGTAAATCCTTTTCTGACTTCTGCATTCTGCAATAAAATTCTTTAAATGTTTCATAGAAAATGTGAATAATTTATTGGAAGGGAGGAGATAAAGTTGTTAGGGAATTGTTTGTACTTAACCAGCACCTTGTCTTTTGTAGTTTGCTTCACTTCACTGAGAATCAGAGTATCTGTTCCCCCAAAGGAGCAGAGTCAGGCTAAAATGTAGGTGCTTTTTGCTCGATGCTCCATACCTGTTCACATTAAAACTTGTGCAAAGCAAAAAAAGAAAAAAAGACAATTATATGATTTATGCATTCATTCTACTTGTGTTGTTAGAGGTTTCTTGCCCATTTTAAGATTCAATTTCTGACAAAGGAAGTACTTTTTTCATTAGCTATCTACTGTCACATTTTCTAATCTGCATTTCTCATGCTGAAATATCAGGAGAACATTAGGATATCTTTCTCTCAAGCCACATGCCGCTCCCTAGTCTATTTTTATAAGTTGTTTTGGTTTTTTTTGTAACCTTACCTAAATACAAAAAAAAATTTGAAACATTCAAGACATTTTAAATCAACTATAGTTATACCTTTGGGAAAAAATAGAACATCTTCTTTTCTACACTTCCTCTATAAAGAGGATGTTATTTTTTTGAAGCAGCTTTCTTTTTCCTTGACATAGATTCTTAAAATAGTGTGCCTTTAAATGCTTTCTCAGCAATGATGGAATAGGGTTGTTTTAGATGCTGTATTTGTTGAAATGTCTTTATAATTTTCCCTGATGTTATGCACATTTTTTCCCCATCATTCCTAGCACAGTAAGTTAGTATCCACTATCCAATAGTAAGAACTTTGAAAGAAATACGTACTTTTAAAATGCTGAAGAGGAAAAAAACTAGATACTGGGGAACTTTGTCTTTGAAATAACTTTTTCAACATTTAGATTTAAGCTGAAATCAACGGTATACAATCAGCCTTGATCTGTATCAGTTTTTAAGAATACTGTCAACTATCTTGTGTTAGGGATATGATTAAGAAGAGAGATTTGAAATTCCTTTTTTCATGTGGTGCCAAAAATTAAATATCTACATTCCCATTCAAGTCTTGTAATTATAAATATATATATTTGCACATAGATTATTGTTAAAAGTTTCCTTTTCTACGTAAAATATATTGCAAGAAAAAACACTATCTTAAAATTACCAAGGAGTATTTTTTCTTCCTTTATTTTTTTCAGTGTACACAAAACATATTTTTGGTAACATTAGTTACTTAAACTTAGGGACAGGTTTGAGATTATTGTTTCAATCATTTCTTTATTAATTTACAAGTCATTCTTCCTGCATTAACACAGTGTAAATATTGAACTGTGGGGGGGTTTGAGGATGTAGTAACTGACTAAACCTAAAACCTCAAGCAGGAAGAATGATGGATTAATTATCCAGATTTAGATTTCAGTCCTGCAGTTTCTTGGCAGTCCACAGGTAGCTTGCTGCATTCATGCAGAGCATCATTGTCTTCTAGAATATGCAGGATCAAGGCTTCAGCTCTAATTCTACAGGGAGTGCCTAATCACATGAGTAGGTCTAATTATGTTAAAATAGGAATATTCACACTAATAACCTTTCACAGGATTAGCTTTTGCAAGATATGGATAGTGATACAATTACCAGTATTTAAATCCTCTTCCAATTACTTTCGTTTTACAATGTTAGCAATTCAGGATTTTCTTCAACACATAATAACAGAATGTACATAAATCAGATAATATAACTGTATATTTTGGTATTTCAAAGATATATGGAGTAAGTTCATTTTATGTTAGAGCTAAGTGGCTCTTTGTGTATCAAAGTTGGTTTCCATACTATCATTTGGTAGTATGAAATGAACAATGCTTTAACCTTTTGTCTCCAAATTCTAGATTTCTCATCTAATATGATCAGTCTCAAAATGGGGGGAACAGGACTGCGTTGTCCTAAATTTAATATTAAACATTATTATCTAACTTCTTTAGGTGCAGTGTAGAACACTGCTGCAAGACTGGGGGCGTAAAATTGGTAACAGTTAAATCTTAAACATGTGAAATAGCAGAAATATTAAAATGTTAATTTGAGGATGAAGTTTTACTACAACATATTTTGTTGCATTTGTGCTCACACATGAAAATTCAGGTCAACAGAAATTTTCACCCCTGAAATATTACTGATTTAGATGTAGGAATTGTACCCAGTTGTTTGTTGGGGTTTTTTCCATAGCTTACTCTTGTATATTGCATTAGAGGTTTTTAATGTACACTTGTATCTTATTTTCTACGTTGTCTTTGAAAATGCAGAATGGCTGAAGGAAAATTTAACCAAGGTGGAGTGAGAATAGCAGTGAAATGAGGCCTTTTTACTCTTCAAACTCCTGCCCTTGAACACTTAGCTGGCCATACTCAAAAGCCAGTTTCTTTTGAACAAATCAATGTCAAAACAGTCTTGACTACAACCCACTGAGTATCTCTGAAGATATATTCTTTATTTGTTATGGTAACATGAACATTAAAACACTAGGGTTAAATTTAATATTGGTGATTTCTAGGTTAAATTATATAAGCTTTTTAACAAACCTCTGTTAATATTGTCCAATAACAACGCTTATCAGGTTTTGCTGTAATTAATTTTAATTGTTATCCTAGGAAAATTCCCTATAAAGCTTTCATCCTAGCAATCTCTCTTTCAATTAAGTGGACTATACCATAGTGGCATTTCACATTTTTATAGCACATGTCAACATGTAGCACTTTCTTTAATGTTTGTACAAAAATGGCTGTTGAGAGCGTCTGACACTGTCAGCTGGGCTGAAAGGAGCCTGGAATGGAAAAATGTAATACTTCAACAGAACTGGCGCTTCTTCAGCATTTCTTTTAAAAATTTATTTTTCTTTTTTTTTTTCTTTTTTTTTTTTTTTTTTTACATTTTGGCATAGATGAGAACTCATGCAGCCTTCTGGACTCTGGGCAATTTAGGGACTATCACTGACACTGTTGGGACATTCCTGTCACCATCTTTCTGTGATCTGAGTGTGCAGTTATGATTTGAAAATAAAACAGGTTTAAGGTTTGGAAAGATGAGTGCTACCACTGCACTTTCCAGATAGATAAAACTGATCAGTGTATTTGATTATACCTGTTGGACCTACTGGAGTGGGTCCAGAGGAGAGCCCAAGGGTGACTGGAGACAGGGAACATCTTTCCTGGGAGGAAAGGCTGCGGGAGTTGTGGTTGCTCAGCTGCAGAGGTGAAGGTTCCAAGACCTCAGTGCATCCTTTCAGTACCTAGAGAGGGTTTATAGGAAAAATGGGGACAGGCTCTTTAGTAGAGGTTGTAGCAATAGAATTAGGAGTAATGCTTTTAAACTAAAAGAGGATCCATTTACATTAAATACAAAGAAGTTTTTTACAGTAAAGGTGGTGAGACACTGGCAATGAGCTACCCAGAGATGTGGTGGATGCACCACTCCTGGAAACATTCCGGGTCAAGTTGGGTGGGACTCTAAACAAACCTAGGGAGCAAACGTCCCTGCTCATTCCAGGGGCAGTTTAAAGGTGACATTTGAAGGTCCATTCCAGCCCAAACCATTCTATGATTCTGTGATTTTGTAGAGCTGGGTGCTTTAGCTTTCCACTGCTCAGCCATTTTTATTAACTGCAAGCTGTAATGAGTATGCAAAGCCAGTAGCCAGCCAGTTCAGTTGCCATAAGGGTAATGTGAGTAATCAAAATCAGCTTTTTAACTGTGGGTTTCTGGCTGGTGCCAGGAGGAAATTTGTGTTGATGAATCTTCTAGTACCATAGCTGTGAATATGTCAATTTCGGCATATGGCAAATAATCAAATGCTCCCAAGCTTCTGAAGTAGGGTTCTGGGACAATTTGAAAATAAAAAATTGAAAAGTTGCAGCAGTTTTATTTGATAGGAAAGAAATCAGTGATGCAAAAACTCTTTGCCTATTCTTTTAGATTTTTATGCCAGTGCAAGACAATGCAATTTTTTAATTAACTGGAACAAAACCTTGAATTTCATATTGTGGAAATCTTTCAAGTAACTGTTAACATTTTACAAATTAATATGTTATGGTATTTGACATTTATATTAAATAAATTAAATCTGTTATTAAATAAGTGAAACCTGTTACCTCTGGTTTTCACTGCCCCTTGATTTCCAATCAAGTAAATCACTGCTATCATCAGTAAATAAGAAAGGGCTTTTTCTTGTGCTCCCTCTCAAGACACATCAGTCCCTAGAACTGGTGCAAAAAGAAAAAATAATTTTACTGGGATTTAGGAATCTGGAGGAAAGTCCAGTAGACAAAGACAGGGTAAATAACTTTGTCATGGCTGGAAATGTCATCCATCTGCTGAGTGCTGGATGAAACCTGTATTACTTGGATTTGCCAAAAGTGACCAGATTTGAATTGTACATTCCCCAGCTCAGCCTTTCTTATTTTCTATCTAGCTGTAAATTACTTTAAGTAAATAAATCAGATTAGTTATATAATCCAAGTGAGTCTTGAAGACTCATTCAAAGCTATGATTGTAGCTCATCTTGGCATATTTGCCCTGAATTTAGCTTCTGTTCTGTGTCAGTGTAATACCTCTATGAGGTCAGCTACACAGGTAACTGCAGCACCAGTAGCAATGGACTGTGGCAGCCTGGGCTCACTGTCCTTCTAACTTATGAGAAATCCTGTTTACTGCCTCTGCTGATCTCCTTTGATGGCTTTATAGAAGTTTGCAGGAGTAAAATCGCAATAAAGATCTTGTAGATTTAGGTAAAACAGCATGCATATCAGAATGTGTTGTTCTGTGCTTAGTGGTACCATTGCAGTGCAACACTTAGCATTACAAAAGAAACCATAATTTAATTATAAGATACTGGGAAGCAAAAAAAAAAAAAAAAAAAACCCAAAACAACAGCAAAAGCACTGCTTGATATTCCTGTTTGAAAAGCATGTATGAGAGGGAAAGGGACTGATAAAATGGTGTGGAATATCTCTTGCCATGCCAGGGTTATGAAGCTGGTGGAAATAAGAAGCTATTACATGAACAAAAGCTCTGCTTTTCCTGCAGTGAGTGGTGAATGAAAGTGATCCAAAGCTTTCTTGTCCCAAGCCCAGGAGACTTACCTTATTCTGCTGTTTAATACATGTTGGCATCTGTATTTTCTTGATATTATGTTGAAATTGGAGCCAGGCACAGCTTTTATTAAAACTGAAGCTTGGCCTCGATTCTGTATTCATTCTTGACTTCCTTGGCACGTGGTGTGGTCTCTGACCTTCTACACCAAACCTTTCCTTACTGCCAGCAAATTTTGCAACACAGAAACTGGCGTTGGTGTGCTGGCACCTCCCTTTTTGGCAGGGCTGGCTCTTGGAGCAGTTCAGATCACGCTCTTTTCTCCAGTTCCATTTGGTAAATATCAGATGTAATTTGCACTGTCAGCAGTTCAGATTTTTAACTAATGTATTTCAATTTGTTTTTCCTCATTTTCATCTGTCCTTTTTCTTGGATTGGTTCCTTTGCTTTGTCCTCACTTCCAGCTTTCCCCCACTGTGCTTTCCATGCACATTTCTTTCCCACTGAGACTGTATACAAATATTAGAGCTCTAACTCACACTTTTGTCAGCAGGATGTGCCGCACTCTGTAGGCACACTCAGTTCAAATAAAAAGCCCATTGGCAAGACAATAAATCAAGCGATTAACAAGAAGCAAAATGCCAACCTCTGGCTTTTTTCTGTCCCAGAAGCTTGTGGTACACTGTAGAAAACTGAATTTTCTACCGATAAACTGAAGTCAAGGTGTATCCTGAGATGTGAGCAGTGTAGTGCTGAGCTGATGTGTGGGCAGCCTGGAGAAACCTGTGGATTTTCCTATTTCTGGTTGTGGGAAAACTGTTGATAGCAAGCAAAGCCGTTTAATGAGGACCAGAAATGTATAGCAGAAAACTGTTTCTGGTAGACTGAAGAGCAGAAGGTACTGGTGTAGTAAGGGTTTATGCACTTAGTAGCTGTTGAGTTGTAGAGCTGAGCTGCCCAGATTAAAGGTTCTGCAGCAGGAAATGCAACACAGCTGGCTGCAGGCAGGACAGTTTCTCCTCCACCTTGTGCTGCTCAGGTTGGTTAATGGCTAGCCAACTTTCTGCAGTGTTTAGACAGATCTGTTGCATGGGCCAAGTTTTGTACTCACAGGTTTGCCTTTTAGTCATTCCCCCAGAAGGCAGTAGTGTGCACTCATTGGAAGTGAATATTACATAAAGATAGTAATTTGGTACTTAAAAATGTAACTAAAATATGGGTAAAGATGCACTTTGTTATTTTTTTTGTAAGCATTTTTGTTCCATGTATGTGAAGAAACAGCAGTATTTCCTTCGTACTCTTCTCATTTCCAACTTGTAAAACAAAATAGGAGGCCAAAATTAGATGGAAAATTGAGATACTTTTAAAATCTTAAGAAGTGAATTGTAAGGAAAACCAGGAAATACATGATGTGTGTACATGTGCGTGAGGCAAATTCTTCTATACATATATTAAAGACATATGCATTGGAGCATTCCCACAGAGCTTCAGTGCACCTTACTATTTTTCTATTTTTGCTCACTGTTTTTAAAATAATTTCTATTTTCTTTTTCAACATCTTGGGACACTGTGTGCATTAAAATATGCAGGAATATACTCTATTGGAAAAGGACACAAGTGATCACATTTAATTCAGTGGTTTTTGTGTAACCTGATTCCTTCTCTGTATGTCCTCAGTATTCCAGTCTAGATCTAATCTGAAATACAAGAATAGATGGCAGAGAGAGTCTGGCCCTCAGTCAACAAAGCCCTTTTCTGCTGAGAAGTGAAAGATAACGAAAAAGATGTAATTACTGTAATGATGGGTTAGACCTTTAGATTCATGCTGCAATCAGTGATTCCTGTGGTGCTCTGCTGCAATCATGGATTAGTGCTGACTGGAGAGACAAGACAGGTAAAGACTGTAAAACACTCCATCAGCTCTTGATCTCAATGCCTGGGGGGAGTCACACCTCTCATTTGCAGATAGGGGTGCTGGCTCCAAGATCGAGGGCAGCACGGAGAATTGGCTTGGAAGGAGCATCTTGGAATATCTTTCAAGAGTGTAAAAAGTAAATAAAATCCCTGTAAATTGCTCCCTCCCTTCTCAACACACAGTAGTAAACATTTTGATTTTATGAGGCTGTTGTGTGTGCCATACACACACATATGCATAAATATGAGCCTCAGAGTTTATATATATTTAGTAATCCCGATTTAGTCTTTATTACCCACATAATCAAAGAAAAAAATCAATTGTATAGGGCTATGCTTGCCAGAGCTGTTGTATTTAAAGTGCTGTCAAATCAATACCAAAATAATTCCAAATACTTTCAGAATTTCTTACTTAATTTATTCTCAAAGTCAAGCTTGAAAATGTGCATACAGCATTAATAGATACTTTTATTTTAATTCTGAATTTGAAAGATTGTTGGATTATGGATTTGAAATAAGTATTTCCAGCTGATGCTGATGTAACTACAATAATTTTATAGCCTTTTGGGATAAAGGGTATTGGTCATAATTCTGAAACTCTTGTTGGTGTGATTAATCCTCATAACTGTGAGCTGTGTCACAGAAGTTAACTGGAACTTCTTCATGAGTAATGGTTGCAGGACCAGCCTCAGACATTTAAATCATTACTATCCCTGGAAAACAACTGAAGATTAGCTCCAATATTAATATTTTTATGTGGACGTCACAGAGATTAAAAGCAGATGTTTTCCAGGAGTACTTATGTTTACCTTCCATGGTCTGCAAATGTCATAGTCCATAGCAATTTTATTTTTTATTATTTTTATTATTTTTAATTTGAAAATGAGTTTTCAGTATTATTTTTCAGTTTGGCCAACCCAAATAGGTACATTCTCAAAGCTGGTCAGGAGGATATCCTAGCATAATGGTAGTTTAATTCCGAGGGTATGTTTCATTCATTTTGCATTTCTGTTGGCACTTAAAAGGATTTGCAAAGAAAAAGAGTACACTGTTGATAGGACTGATAATTTTTTGACATGCTGAAGTAAAGTAAAGTTTTTGTTCACTTCTGATCATTAACTGACAAAACCTGTAGAGAAGACCTCATTCCCACTGCATTTCTGGGTTTGGTGATCCCAAGGCTGAACAACAGAAGGGGTTGTGGGAGAGCCTTGGACACCAACGCTCAAGACAGAGATAAATTCAGAGTGATGGTGTTACACTTCATCCATATGCTCAGCAGGTTATTTAACTTGACTTAAAGATATTGATATTCTAGCTCACACTCTTCCTGTTTCATAGCCTCACAACACAGTGTGTCACTCACTCACTGCGTGACCAAAACCATTTGACCAGGTACATGCTCAGGTAAAAACTGGATGAGAAATATTTTGTTTCTGTGAGTAGTATCTAGTGCTGTTGTATGTGTCACAGTAGTCTTAATTTTTCTACATTTTGGTAGTAATTTAATTAATTTATGGATAATTTTTTATTCCATATATTTCCTTATATTCTGTAATTGACTTCATAATGCAACACAAAAACCACAACTTTTTGGAGAGAGAGATTCTTTCCATCTGCTAGTTAAAGACATTTAATATAAATGACTGAGACCAAGGCTGCAGCTATTAGGAATGAGGCATTAATCTGGTTTACCTTCTCTTCTCTTAATTAGAAGACAAAAGTCATATAAAAATGCTGTGTATATTTCAAGGAATTTTTAGTATCACATCATTGTCTCCATATAACAGGTGCAATCAACAGGTAAATTACAGGATGTGTACACAGGTAAGGAGTGCTTTCTGAAGGCTGCACTTTATAGTCAAAGCAGACATAAAGCATTTCAGTAGAGAGCACCTAGTCCTTTAATCCTCTGTGTGCTTCTCCCAAACAACAGTAGCACATGTTCAGTGGTACCAATTTTGCATGCTGTGCTGCCAGCATTCTTCTTTGTATAAAAGTAGAAGTGATCCCTCTCACCATTTACTCAAGGCAGGTGATGAATGTTCTGTTTAACAAAATTGTAACAAGGGCCCAAAGCTGGGTTTGTAAGTGCAACTTCTCTCAATTTAAGAGCTCCAAAGACAGCCCCTGAATGACATAAAGAAATGTGTTAGGGTGGAATGCTGAGTAAGAGGAAGAACACAATTGGCTGTCCACAAATTTTAGCAGTTGTAGAACCAGTGATTATGGCTTGCACCCTGGATAGGCATGGCTAAGTTCATCTGTATTTGTTATGGGCAATGGAGGATTTTGAGGAGCAAGTTTAAGGAAGATAAAATGGCAAGCAGTGAAATGGAAAAAAAAAAAGGTACTTGTCAGAAAAATGGATGTTTGAGGTAGTTACTAGTGGTGCAAATGGTGGAAGGGTGACCTTTCAGCTGACAACTCTGTGGGATGGATTGATATTAATGATGAGAGGCCTTTAAATGAAAATAGAAGAAAAAGTAGGGATAAGATCTAGCTTTGAAATTCTCTCTCCTCATCAAGGGAGAATGATAACCAAGGTGCAGGACTGTAGGTCTTTTGTCGAAGGTGAGATTGCAGATTGAGATTAAAAAGCAACCAAGGCTCAGTGAATTGATTTGGTGTAGGAGCCTGAGGTGAAAAGGCTCTATTGTAGGAGCTGTGGTGCACGATGTTCCTGAGACCTTAGGACTGAGAAAAATAACCTTCAGTCACTCTCAAATCTGTGTAACAGCAGACTTTCACCAGGGCCAAAAATGTACATGCCTTCCTTTTTTTAAAAACTGTGTTTAGGCATTTGGATTTGAGATTAAAAGAGCTGTTTTTGTAATAGCCTGCTTAGAATGTGCAGTACTCTCATTATTGGGGTGTTTCTGGGAGAGAGCTTTGAGAGATAAAGTTCATTTAAAAAATGTGGTAAAAAGTGTTCATCTTTAAATAGATAAAAAGAGCTACTTAGATAAATATTTAATGCTAAGTAATTATCAAGAGAGTAGAGATGACTTGTGGAATTGGCAGAAGGAATGGGAAATGAAAAGTCATGGGCACAGTTGAACTTAAGAGGAAAGTTTAACTATTATTAGACTTATTATTATCCAAATCCCCAGCATATGAAGTCGCTTAGGCTCTCTATACCGTCAGTTTTGTTCTGGAGCAAAGTGGGCATTTCCTCTACTGACAATGAAGTCGTCTTGTAAATGTTAACTGAGCCTATATTAATAGCTGTATTTTTTCTCTAATTGGAAGACTCGCTTTTTTATTCTGTACGCTTGTATAGTAAAGCATCCTGCCTTGAGAAGGGGGCTGGGTTGCAGCATCTCAGATCCCTACCAACTTCAACCATTTTGTGACCTGTTTTATGAAACTCATTTTCTGGTAATCCTGTGTTTTTCTGGGCTCACACCAGTGCGAAATAAGTGATCTCTAGAACTCACAACATGACCAGACTGCAGTGGGTAGTTAGTGGTCATATCTCTTATGTTAGCCTTTTCACATGAAGATATACGAAGCTAGAATAGTATACAATTAATTCATAATACAATATTCATAAGAGAGGAATTAATTGTGACTTTGCTTTCCTATTTTTTTGTTTTGCTTTGTTTTCCCTGCAGCTGGGCCTCTGGAACTTCCTCTCTTCGAGCTGATCCCCTCACAAAGACAAGTGGTTTTCCATGGAGACCGCTTGCCCTTCCAGTGCACTGCAACCTACGTGGACAACAGCACCCAGGTGCAGTGGTACCACGGCGGGCGCCTGGTCGAAACCGACGAGGAGAGCGGCGTCTTCGTGGAGGACAGCATCATCCATGACTGCTGCCTGATCACACGGTAACACACACCTCTTGTCACAGCCAGGCTTGCAGGCAGGGGAACAGATCTGGCCCTTGCAGCCAGCCTCGTTAAAATGTGCATCAGGAGCTGTTTCGTGCTTGAAAATCGGAGCCCAGAGGTAGAGGTTGTTCATGGCTATGATTGGCCGTGGTTCTGAATTGTGCTTTTTGTCTCTAAGTATCCAGATGTGATCAGATATGGGTTTGAACCAGGTAAAAACAGTTTCTTATACAGTAAACCATGAGAAGAAACATGAAAAAACAAGAAAAGAAGAAATGCTCCTGCAGCATATGGGTGACTTATAGCCGAAGTGCTTCTTCATGACACCATCTAGAAGTCTAAGTGATGGACCTATGGAGAACTATTAATGGAAAATAAATAATTTGGTTCCTTTTTGCAGGTTCCAATATACTAGACCCCATATTCTTTAGTTAAGTAATCTCATTTTTGTTTTTTATTTGATATTTCTCAATTTTCTGTGACTTTCACTGTCTCTGTGCCTGTGTGCTTGAGAGATACAGAGATCTACAGATGCATTTGCTGATGTGAAGAGGAATGAAGTAGAGGAATGAAGTGCAAGAGGAATGAAGTAGAGTAGACTTATATAAAAGAAGCAAAAACTAAATCTTTGGCAGTGACTGTAATGTTCCAGTTTTGCTTCAGTTTTCCTGTTAAACATTATTTAATAAATTATAAATTTCAGTGTTTATTTTTGGTTTTCATCACAAGAGTATTGGCTTGTCACTAAAAGCTGCTAAGTTGTTGCACACATCCTTTTGTCCTCTGCCAGTTTCCATCACTGATCAAAAAGAGAGTCTGATTCTGTGTGCATGTTCTGCCTTTCTCTTTGTAGAAGATGGAGTGAAAATAACTATGCTAATTAGCTCTGGATGATCATTAACATCTTTTCACTCAAACAGTTTCTATTAATATAATTGACCTGAAATGCTTCTTGAACTATCAAATAGAAGTTATGAAAGGAGTCAATTTAAATCCTGTCCACTGGGGACTTTTGGCTTTATTAATTTCATCTACCCACTGATTATTTGACCCCTTTTGGAATCCTGTAGATCTAGAGGCATAGATCTGACCTATTCTCAGAGCTCCTGGCTTTCTTCTAATATCAATAAAAAGGACTATTAAACCAATTAGTACAGTAATGCCACGTGCATGAGCTATTATATAACTGCCAAGTCACTTAAATTAAAGCTTAAATGTTCTTCCTATTTCCATTATATCAAAATTAAAATACATGCTGTTAATCACCTCATTATGTTTTTCAACTGAATTTTACTTTGCACTAAGTAATTTTAAAGCATATTAATAAACTAAAATAAATAGTCTAAAATTGTTTCCAAATTAGCAATCTTTTTAAAAAAGCTGTAAGTAGCTTGACTGATTTTTACCTTATATTAGTTCTTTTTTGCCAGACTGTAAAATAAAAACCATTTTCTACCATAGCATATTTTAATAAGGATGGTTGATCTCCTGCCTACCTCGTTTACTGTGCCATTTAATAGGTGACCTTGATGCTGATGGTGCAGTATGCACTGGAATGTGCAATATGCACATCTATTCAGAAAAAATGTTCTTTTAGTACATCATCACATTTGCTGTTATAGACTGGAAAAATACTCTGACTTGCCCAAGTTATGTGATGCAGAGTGTTAAAATAAGACAAAATATTTTTGAATAAAACTCTAAGTCCTTAAACAGCTGTTTAAAAGCATGCAACATTTTAATTCCTCATTTATTTGCACTGTACATGACACTTTGTAAGATAGAAGGGCATTGACCATATAGCATAATCCTTATCCAGCCAAAAATCCTTATCCAGCTGCTGTGCCTCTGCCTTGAACTAGGTGCTCATCAGAATTAACTTAGTAAAGATATATTTTCAAACCTACTTTTAAAAACTGTACTATTTTAAAGTCAATTTTTAAAACATATAGACATGTCTTTTTGAAAATAAGATTTGCCATGTTATGATTGTTAAAATTATCTTCAGCATTTCTTAATATTAATCCCGTCTTTATGACCATGTATACGTTATCCTAATTTATATAATTATTATAATAAAAAATTGAAATAATATATAATAGCATGCTTGTTACATGTTACAGTAGCATGTATTAGTATGCTTGTTACATGCTGTTACACGCTAATTTGTGATAGTTCTTAAGGCTAAATCATGTTTGTACAAGGCACTGAAACATCAGAAAGACTGTACCTCCCTGAGGCTATCAAAAGTTAAGTATATGATTGGGATTAAAAATAAAGGTAACTTGAAATCAGTTCTTACAGTATCATATTCTGCCTATGCATACCTAGTCTTTACAGCAAATGTCCACTGTCTGTGGCTTTCTGTAATTGCACTAAAGGACAGACTTTGGCATGTGCTGCTTAGCAATTTAAAGATTTCTATAGCTGGTTTTGAACAAAGAGGTGTAGTCATGTTCCAAAAGCTGCTTATTCAAACATTTTTAGGTGGTTATTTTATTGGGTAATTCCAGATATTTCTGGACATGGATTTACAACGCAAATATCATGCTAAACCCTTCTGTTTTATTAACTGGCACAGTAGAAGGATAAAATATCCAAATGTGTATTTTTTGTCTCCTATGATAAAGCAGAATAAACTAAAATAAATATTTTTGTTACAATAATTAAACTAAAGTTTTGAACTGTATTCCGGTCTGTGACATTTTTCTTGGCAAGGAGTATTCCCTTACAGGAGATCTTGAAAAGGTGTTTTCAATTCTGCTGCTAGCTTGCTTTTATCATTTCTTGCCAATGATAATAATATTTGATTTTGCTGGTGTTTAATTTTCTGTCATTATGCCTGTGTATAAATGTCATAGTCATATATGAAAATATACATATGATGTGGGACTAATTTCCTATCATTTGTGAATGGATCTAGCTGAATTTGTTAATGATGCTTCCATGAAGACAGACTAATTTCTTTAGCCTGGAATATTATATCAGCTTAATAATAAGCAGCAGTTCTAACTCAAGACATTCTGGTTCTCTGATATCCCTGAAGCCACGTAGAAGGAAGGTCATGTAGGATTCTCTGCAGCACAGCATCTTTCCCAGCTTCCCCACTCTTCCCTTTGTTCCCAGTGTTTGGAAAGCTAGCAGGACAATTATTAGAATATTAAAGTAGAAAAGGAAACTATTTTTGTTCTATGAACCGAGAAACTCTGCAGTGGCAGAGACACTTTAATTTTCAAGAAGTTTGTTATTTACCACAAAGAATGTAATGACAATTTGGAAGTATTTTTATTTCTATTCTGCAAATACTTGTGTAGAGTGTTTAACAGTGCTTATGCCCCGACAGCTGTAATAGCTGCTCTGGGACCATTACAGTCCACAAGTGCTCCTTCTGAAAACATTAAACTGTGAAGAAAGTTAAGAACCCATAAAAAGGAGAGCTACAGCTGGAGAAACCAACATGCTCTCAACTAAACCTAGGCTAACAGGTGCTAGGATCAAAAGTTATTTTTAGATGTAATTTTTGTTGTGTAGATGGATTTGCCACTAGAAATACAGTCTCTTAGGACTGCATTTTGATCCCCTGAAAATTGTGTTTTTCTGTTGTACTCTGTCCTAAGTATCTCAGTCTTCTAAAATGGTTAACAAAGCCACTTTATTTTGTGGGAGATTTTAATTAAAAAAAATATTAAGCTTAAGAATCTGTTTAAAATCTTCCAAGTGCTTCTTTACATTGTGACAGTAGCCACTGACAAGTAAATAATGAAATAATTAGTAGTGTTTGAGATGAGAGGTATATGATTATGTGAAAAATCTCAAAAATGTGCAGAAGAAAGGAAGAATTTCAAATCAGGCTCCATTTGTAATAACGAAGGTACAAAAAAAATTCAAATTAAATGTTGTGGGTTGAAACTTTTGATCATAATTTATGTTATCCAAACAGGAGGTTGAGTCCAATTAATACTTTTTTGCTGTTTGAAATTATCACTGCAGATATTAGGAAAGAATTAGGAGTTTGATTGAGGCAATTTCACTAGAATAATAAAGATTGTTTCAGATATGATTAGAGAAAGGAAATTGATTCCAGGAGTGTCTACTCCAGGTGCTATCATGGCAAGTTTGAGATCCAGGCAGACACTTCCTATAAGAAAGAACAAAATGTTTCCAGAACCTCTGTGGCAAAGGCAGAAATTCAAGGTATGTAATGACCCAGATGATCCCTAAACTTTCTTAACACTTTGGGCAGGAATACATCTGGAAAAGATGAAGCAAGCAGCAGTGGTTTGAACTGGTCCTAGGTAAAAAAAAAGTCTGAAAATCCCTGATAAGGAGGTTGGTAGGGTGGATGCTTGACTGAAAGTTCAGATATGTACCAGATCATGGCAGAATATTGGAGACTGCACAAGATGAACAAGATTAGAGCGAGTCCAAGTAACTTGATTCAGAAATGCAGATATTTTATAATCACTTTGTGTTCTGCTGCATGAGTGTTTTGGAGATGAGCAGCTGTGGGTCATACTGAGAAATCCAGGGAGATAAGCAGAAATTGTTCAGGGGTGATAATATTTTTTGCTTTACCTAATTGACCCAGTTTGACCTTTAGCTGTCAAGGAGGTAGGAACAAATGAAGCAAAATAACAGTTTAAATTGTAAATCAATATTTCTGTATTATTTTGGGGTCACTTTAAATCCTGTAGGCAATGGTGTACTCATTTCAGGCACTGGAGGCAGAAAAGGACTACTGACAGATGTGACTTCACCAGCAATCTTCTCATATATCAGATAGGAAGATAATATTTTAAATTATTGCAGAATATTATTAAATGCCCAGGGTAAGGGTTTCATTATGTGAGATTAAGAGTACCTTCATGTGAATTAATTTGGAAGATTAATTAAACTTAGGTCTTTTATCTAAAAATATTTCAATTACCTGAATAAAATCAATGACAGTTTTATTACTAATTGGTGTGGGGAATATTTTAAAATGTAACCTGTGGAGAGACTGATGCAATGAAAAGCAAAAGCAGCAACCATGATACCCTCTGTCATTAAAGTAATAGACCATTACCTAAGAGTTTTGCTGTATCATAAAACCTGTAGGCTTAATTAGGGTAAGTGCTTATTGAAACATGATTGACAAATAAGTATTTTCACAAAAAATATATATAAGTATTTTGGCTGCTAGAATTAAAATACCTTAGAAAAATATTAAGTCAGAACTATAAAAACACTTTGATGGGGTCCTTGAAGAGTGTTATAAAAATATACTTTCTTTGGTGCTGAGACCAGATTAAGATTCCTTGCACTAAATTTTGACCTCTCACTTCCATCTCTGTTATATCCAGCAGCTATTTATGGGTATGTCCAGCCCCAACTCTGAAATGTTCAGTAGTAAGGACAAAAATTGATGCTTTACCCCCCACAAGGGAGAATCAGAAGGTTTTGCTTTGACTTTTTAAGGCCAGGATGATTTTAATGTGGCCCTTCAAACAGCTGCAGCTGCACAGCTGAGGATGTGCTGCACTGCAGCAGCAGTTGGGAGTCAACATCTCAGGGCTGGCTTTCTCTAAAGTACTTTTCCTGTCAACAGCAGCATTAGATATAATTATACATTTTCTCAGAGCCTAGGCAGTAGTTTGTAAATCTGTGAACCAAATGTGAGCATATCAGAGCATTTATGACATACATCCAGAATCCAGTGCCAGGTGAACCACCCTAAATTCTGGTGAACCAAACAATTTCTACAAGGAAACACTTGTTAGAAATATTTAAAAAACAACTGAATTACTTTTTAATTTTCATGTATTTCAGTCTGCTCAATATTGAGAATGTATGGTAGGGCATATTCCCATTAATATGCTGGAATTCCATAAAAATAGCTCCTTTCCCCTCCCTTATCTCCCTGCAGGATAAACCCCCCCCTATATTTAATTGTTTATGGTGTTGTGATTGAGTGGCTCCTGGCCATTACAAAATAAGTTTACACTGTAAGAGATACACCAAATACTGAGAAAGAATAGAGATCATTCCTGAAGTTTTTATGTAGGAAACTGCTGTGCTACCTTCTTTTTAGGTGTTTCCAAATTTCTTCCAAGTGGGCAAGTAAAACAGATCAGTATTCTAACCCTAATATATCAACCAGCCCATAAAATATTCATTAGAGAATTAATTTCTGCATTTGTATCATGTCAAAGTAATATGCATTTGACAAAAAATTTGAAATTATAAAATCAGTTTATTTTGGAAGTAGGTTTTTATTTGGTTTGTTATGGTTTTTTCTCCCTGGTTTTTTTTTTCTGTCAATATATTGTTATTAAATCTAGGTAGTTTCCAACTTTGTCATGGTTCTAGAATGTGAACAAATTAGCTGATAGTTAAATTATAGAAAAAAAGTATGTTTATAGCACATTACATTTCTTGGGTACCCAGAGATGGTATTAAATGGTAAGTTAAGCTTTGTCTTTATATGCAATCAAAAGAAAAAAAAAAAAAGATGTGTATTGCATTGCCTCTGTGTATGAGAAATTGATTACACCTGAAAATACTTGCTAGACATCTCGCATAAAATGAATACCAACTTTCATCTTCCTTTTTTTCTTGCTGTTGCCTGGACACAAGTTTACTTCAAAGGCCATCAGCCTTCTAAAGCTGTTTCTTTCAAGGGTAAATAACTAATTTTGTCAGAGAGATCAGACTAGCAATTTGAGTTCAGACAAGTGCCTTGATTTACAGATTCTCTCTTCATTTTCCATGTTTTAACCTTATGTCCCCTGTGAAAGGCTGCATTCTGAGCAGCAGTGTACTCTGGAGACCAACACTCATTTTTTAAATTGCATGTTAGTATTAATAATTTAAGGTGGTATGGGTTGGAGGCATGTTGTGCAGACCTTCTGCCTGAACTGTGGGAACACATTAGCTATTTATCTGTCTGAAGAAGAATATGAGAAAACCTAAATGTCTCCTGAGTTAAAGTAAATAATTTTTATTTTCCTGCAAGAAGACCAGTTGGTTCTTCCTAAGTCTTACAGAAACTCAGACTTTAATGTATTTCTTATGGAAAGCCAATCAAAATATGGTGTAAAAGTCTCTTCTTTATTTGTTACTTTGTTTCCTGGCATGCAAATCACTGCTGGGGCGTACAGTAAATGTCGCTGTGGTACTTCTTCAGGACATGGCTGAGTAACTTTGCATAATGAGACCTACTTCTGATTGTCTAATTAGTTATGCATAGCTGTAGCAATGCAAAACTATGCCTCAAATAGAATTCTATTGTCATAGGTTACTTGATTACATGACTATGGCTTCCGTGTGTGTTACGGTTCCTCTCTTTATGATGACAAATGCCACGGGCTTCAGTTGAAAATCAGAACAACTTTTTCATGCAATTGCATCAGCTGTACATTTTAATTAATTTTTCAATATGTCAGTCATCACATTTGTAAAAAGGAATTCTACCGTGCGTGAAATTTCCCAGTACAAAAAAGAATCATGTATATTCTCTTTCCTCTTGTCAATGTTTTTAATGAGAAGGTCACTGTAATTTCAAAGGGAAAGTTGAGAAAAGCCTGCTAGTCATCCTTTCCTCATCAGGCAGCAGTCGTCCCATTCAGTTAGCCTTGATACCATCTCTTGATGCCATGAATATCTGACTTCATTTTATCAGCATAGAATATCACAGAATTGTTAAGGTTTGAAAAATCCTCGAAGAACATCAAGTCCAGGTGTTTGGCACTAAACCATATCCCCAGGTGCTGCATCCACAAGGTATTTTGAACACTTCTGGGAGGTGATTGCACAATTCTGCTGGGCAGCCTGTTCCAATGCCAGACCACCCTTTTCATAATACCTGATCTAAACCTTCCCCCTGCTGCAACTTGGGGCCATTTCTTCTCATCCTGAAAGTCAAAATTTCCTTGAAAAGTGGCAGCTGTCACACTGCTGAGGAGTGGGATGTGATTGCTAATGCAGAGGGCGTAGGAATGCTTGTTGACTCATATTCCATCCTTAGGAAAGCTGCACAGTAGGGGCAAGATTGTTGGCACTTGTGGCCCCATGTTTATCAGCTCCTGTGAGATAGGATAGTCAAGAAGAGAATACAGGCAAAGGAGCCTTCCTCTCTTAATTCCTTAAAGGTTTTTTTCAAGCTCCTAAATCCGAGTCCTGCCATATTCTCAGGTTGAGTTCTTGCCTTTAACCAAGACTTGTTGCCATTGCCAAGAGAGATTGTTGCCATTGCCAAGAATGTCTTTTGACTGAGTGAGAGTCTCTGGGAGTGCTTATGCAACCATGACAAGACTTAAGCTATGTAACTGACCTACTAGAAAACTTTGTGAAATAGTTTTAAAATTCTATACCCAGGAAAGACCCAGCCCTTCCTTCTGGTCTGCCAGGACTGTGAAGTTGAATTCTCCAAGGATTATAAACAGAGAGATTGCTAAAGGATCAAACTGACTGCTTTTTTTGAGTATTAAAATACTTTTTTTTTTAAATTCAGTCCCCCAAATTCTCCAGAGATATAAGATCAATTTATCATTTGTCATATCCAGATGGTAAGTAAATGAACAGTTTCACCATTGGGCTTGCTATCAAAATATTCCAAGAGGAATATAAATGAATGCATCATTTACAGTGGCCAGATGGCAATTCAGAAGACAATTTCATGATCTAGTCACTATATTGCATAAACCTTTTCTGGCTTGTTTTTTATCTCCATCTGAGGGAAGGGCAATAGAAGATTAAAAGTGTGAATGTGAGGAGTTACTTGCCTTTTGAGATAATTTGAACCAGTGTTCAAGTGTTTTGTTTCTATCAGAAACAAGGCTGGTGTATCAGTAAATATTTGTCTCTGAGTCTAGGAAACTTCATCTACTGAGGGGAGACCTGTTAAGAAGCAGATACATTTACATTGGAACATTTCAGCAGTTTAAATAAATGGAAAATATACCCTTTATATTTATTTATCTGCATACTTATTACTTGTAAAATTTATAATAAGCTGAAATATGGTATTTACCTACCATCACCATCATCATGGTTTCCACTTTTATCAATTTTTTATTGTTAACAAAGATTGTAGATATTTTCTAGAAAATATATCAGAAGATCAGCACAACTATTATACATTTAATTCATTTTTGAAGTCTCCATGTCTTGATGCCAAAGTGAATGTATCTTCTGCCTTTTCTTTCAGTGAAAAAACTTTATGCATAATTGTTTTTATAAGCTCTAGGAATATGATCTTTCTTAACTGTCTATAAAGATGATGTGAGATTGTTGTGATGTATGAAATATAATATTTAATTAAAACATCATTAAACTGGCTAATTTCACTGAAGTACTTCTACCTGAATGCAAAAAGATGTATTAAGAATTAGCTGAGAGACTGCTGTTACTGGGCTATTCACCTGAGACATCTTAAGAGAACAATTGCTTCTTTTGACATTAAAATACTGAGCTACTCTCTGAGAAGAGCTAGTAATGCTTTTTCTATATTTTTTGCTATAAAACTATGTTAGAATTCATTGTAAAAATGAAATAGGGGGTTACAAGGCACTTGGAGTTCAAAGCTGTCATAAATAGGAATAATGTGATATTTTTCAAGTTACTATTTAATAATAAATTTCATGAATATCTGAAGAAATATCCTAAATTCTGAAACAACTATCTTAAATCAAAACCTATTTACTGTGGTTTACTTCTTTTCTGGGGACCTAGATAACAGCCCCATAGTAGTTTCTTGAGAAAATAATCTTTCAAAATTTCAGACTCTACAAAAAAGTTCTAAAGGCAACAAGTAAAATTTTTTAGGTTTTATTTTAAATACAGATTTGAAATAAATTTATTAACTGTTAATTCAGTCCTTCAATTTGTATAATGTACATTCTCTCTCACCCTACTGCATTTCTTCTCACATAATTTCTGATTGTCTAAACCACAAGGCATAGTCAAAGAGAAGCCATTTCTGTAAAGCAAAGTAAATATTTCAGATAAATGCTACTCCTTTTCCTCTCCCAACTACTTTCAGAAGCTGTAATTTGTTTAAAACTGTAGCAAAATTTATTTCTAGCCCCATGGCAGATTTAAGATATAATGTGCTACCTTCTTAAAATGTAGTTAGCATTATTTTTGGTCTATGACATCTGTAGAGTTGGAGTCAATGAATAATGGTCTACCCCTGATAGCAGAGTGCCAGATCCTGGTGCTGAAATGCCAGAGGAGCTGCAGTCACAGCTGAAGGCAAACCCATTCTCTGTGGGTTGGTTGTGTGGTCAACTTGAAATGCCTTTCTGACTTCCAAGTGCTTGGTTGGGCAACAAACCAAATATTCTGTAATTCCTGGGGAAAGCAGAATGGGCTTTGATGAGTAGTTTATGTTCTTTTGTGGTGATTTGTGATTTGGGTTATAGCCTGTTACTACCTGAGTAGTCAATACAAGTTGTTGCTGCTAAGAGCTTACTACTACTTTCATACTGTGTGACCCTCTGATAGCATAGACAAAACCCCATTTTGATATTTTCATAAAAAATAAGTTAATGTCAGAAAACCAGTGACTTGATATCTGTATAACTAAGTGTATACAATGATGAATCTTTTTTTTTTAGTGAACTTATCCTATCCAGTATTGACATTGATGCAACTGGAGCCTGGGAGTGTCTAGTCAAGAATTCCTATGGAAATAGCACTAAACAAGTAGAAATTGTGGTACTTGAAACAGCTGCTCCCTACTGCCCTGCAGAAAGAATTATTAACAACAAGGGAGATTTCAGGTATGACTTTCTGGGTTTGGAGTGTGTTTCATATATTAATGGAGGTACAGACCATATTCAGGCTTACTTGACACTTCAGTCTCAGTTATAAATCACTGATTTTAGTTGTCATTTTTATATAATATGGCAGGAAGGAGGAGCACTGAATGATTTTGATGGGAAATGGGACCTAATGCTTCAAGAGAAGCAGGGGTTTGTGAAAGTCAGGAAATATTCCAATTCTTCAGTATGCATTATGGAAATTTTTAAAGAAATTAGATAAATTAGAGAAGATTCAAAATTTTTCTTGGTCTTTGTAGAAGATGATAACACTGCATTAAAGCATTAGAAGATTAAGTCTTCAGTGCTTTACTTTTTTAAATCTTTTCTGGTTCTCATGGCTTTGTTCAGCTGAGATTAGAGGTAACAAATGACATGAGACTGTTAGTAAAATATTTCACTGAAGAGAATCAAAATAGAAAGTAAAATATTTAGTAAAATAAATAGATTGTATGAGGTGAGCCTAAGGACACAAAGTTCTACCAATATATCACTTGCTTACAAAATGTATATCTCCTGCTATCTGAATCTTAGGTGTCTGCAAGATTTTGTAGTCTAAATGTAGCTTTTGCTCCATCATTACTTTTATCTACATATGCTGGTGGGGCTTTTTAAAGTTGTAATAATTTTAATCAGAAGAAAAGGTTTCTATGGAATTTGGTATTGTTTTCAGTCAGTTCTAAAATGCACCAATGGTATGCACAAAGCTCTTAAACAAAACCTGCTTGACAATCAGACTGATGTATGATGGCAATCCCATTGAGAAATCAAGACAGTAATTTGTTACCAAATGAATTATAATGATAATTCAGCTGTAATAGATAATGAAAGGAAAGTAGATGAGGAAAGAAGCTTTTCTTAAATAGCAGAATTTTCTATGAATATTTCTGACCTGAAAGCCTCTATTTATTTTTAGGTTACCTTTAAAACTTAAAAGCCCAAAGGCTTTTTGTACTATTTCTTGTGTTTGAATAAAAGTAAAGGATTGAATTAGAAATAAGTGGAAATAAAAACCTATTCAAATAATCTGTTTTCTCTTTACTACAAAGCTATTTTATTATGTGTTAACCTCAGTACCAGTGAGTTTGCCTCTTTCACTGAGGCAAAATTGCTGAGGCAATGCATATATATGGATTAAATTTCATTAGAGACCTTTGACAATCTTAGCTATAGATTTTTTTGTCATCACAATAACTGGAATTGTGTTTTTTCATAGTGGATATGCTGAAATAGATTTTCATTAGATCTTTAAAAAAATACATACTTCCTATCAGAAAACTCATACTGAATCTGTTAGATGGCAACTCTGTGAAGTTCATGTTCTTGCCTTAAATTGACATCCTTTTCTCCATAAATAAATATATATAAATCTTCATGCTGCACAAACTAACACCAGGGGCATTTTTGTCATTTTATATAAATCAAAAGAACAAGAGTGGACATTTCTCAACCTATTGATCATCTTCCTAGAAATCCATATAAATTTATTTTTAAAATGTACATCAAAAGGATGCTGAGTCCATAGGTTCTTTTGGCATTTGAGAGAATGAATTTAAAATGGTAGAGAATTTATGAGGCTCTAACTCAGCATTATTGCTTGAAATTGTTCAAAGGTTTATCCTCAGAGATGGAGCTTTCACACCAGCAAGTTTCCTTACAAAGGTCTTTGAAGTTTTGGTAACATAACAAGTATGGAAGTAGAAAGAATTGAATCACAAAGGCAAAACTAGAAAGAACTGTTCTTTTATTGGGCAAAAGAAAGGGGAAAAAAGCATCAACTGTTAGGGGAGTGTGGCTATTTCAGTGGTCCAGCCTAGGTGGTATTTATAATTGTGTAACTGCAGCAAGAATTAGGCACTGAGAGGCAGAATGAACTGGCCTTTTCTGCTAAGAGGTTTTCTCTATCCTGACCATATTTATTTGTGGTTGTTGTTTTACAGAATGCTGTAAGCTTATTCTGAAAGGCAAATGATAATGTTGTTATATGCTATCATTCCTAGTCATAAAGGCTGGATTCTGCTCACTGTGACAATGCTAGGCTCTGAATTATCTCTTTAGTTTCACTTTTGAAGTTGCCAATAAGTGTGGCCCAATTACATTAATGCAAATTTTTTACTAAAAATAATATTTCATCCCAGAGGCAAAAGTCCTCTATGATACTATATGTTCTATGTGCTACTTTACATATTTTGATTTTTTGGGAAAGCTTCTTTCATGATTAGGTTTTTTATCAACTGTTTCTACATCACACATTTAATTTTTTCAGTGATAGCTGTAAAAAATACAAGTATTTTACTTAGCTTTTCTTTGAAATGAAAACTTTAAAGTCCAAAACCTTTCAGTATATTATATAACAATGTACAATTGAATGTGCATTGTGTAACTAGAGGAGCTTATACATTTGTTTGAGGAAAGGTTGATTGCCAAGCAGTAATTTCACTGAAAGACAGAATATTTTCATGATTTATTTGGTTCACTCATCATATCAGTGCAATTAAAGAACCATATCCATCCCACTCACTGATGAGATGCTTATGGCTTTCTTAGATTCCTACCAATTACCTGATCCTGCTATGTCCACACTAGGCTGTAAATGACAATAATTTGGTATCTATACAAATACATCCAGTTGTGCCATTCTAGAGAATGCAGCAGAAAAACACTTTCTATACACAGAAAGTGTGTTTTATACCAGACCAATCAGCTAAATAGAAGAATTCTGGCTGCTCTTGATTTAGTTTGTTTTCAAAGACTGTTTTGGAATCATACTATATAAATCATGTATACCTAAATAGCTAATTTTTGAGGGCTAGTTCCTTCCTCCTTCATGACACATCATCTCTGTTGAAATCTTGTACACTGTTTTCTGAGACATTCGGGACTTTTTGTTTTTTCAAGGCTTTTTAGTGGTGGATCAAAATGCAAAGCAGAGATTGTCAGGTACGTTTTGAGCCCTTAGCTTTAGGAGCATTTAGTAATGGAGTTTGGGTTTTGAGGGTTTTTTGGTTTTCTTTTTCATCATGTTCTTACTGCTCTGCTTTTTGCAGTCTACAGGTATTAATGTAGTAAAAACACCAACCATGTCTTTTTCCTTAACCCTAAACACCTTCCTGGAATTAATGCAGAATGAATGTGTGAACAGCTAAACTTGAACCTGTATAATTCTGACATTTTTTCAAGGAAACAAAGTAATTAATTATAAAATGAATTAGAAGTTAAAATAGCCTTGTTGTATATGGTCATGTATTGTTATATATATATATATCTGTATTGTAAGTTGTCTTTCACATTTTAATTTTTACTGCCATGGTGTTTCTAGGTGGCCCAAAACTTTGGCTGGGATAACTGCTTACCAGCCCTGCCTCCAGTATTCTTTTAGCTCCGTTGCATTTCACAACGGCGCAGAGGAGGCGAAGGCGTGGCGTAAATGTAACCGAACCGGGCGCTGGGATGAAGAAAACTACTCTGAATGTCCTTATTCACAAGAAATAACTCAAGTTCTTCATGCTTTCAGTCAGGTAACATTTTGAAATCCAAGGCTCCCCTTCTCTGGTACTGATCTTGTTGAATAGCTTGCAAGAAATGTCAGTTCAGCCACATGTTTGGGATAGATGGACTTGTAACAAAATGCTTCACTTGAAAGACAACCATTTGTTTCTCTGATAATTGGAAGTTGTAGTAGGAGCAATGCACAGCATTGCTTTTATCTTAATACTTTTTTCCATTAGGTGCTTAGAGTCTAGATGACTATTAATAATGTGGCAGGGTGATCAGCACTTGACTTTCCTTCCCCTCATGCGATTTTCCAGAAAAAGGTTATTTTCTTGTGGAGTCCCATATCAGAGTTTCATCAGCTGAAGTGCCTTTCCTCTTTAGAATGCCTTTTTGATGTCTTCAAAAACAGCAGTACTTAAATTGTTTCTTATGGATAAGTAAAAGAATGAGATGAAAAAGTAGATGGATAGAAATTAATGAGGATAAAAGAATGTAACAGGAAACACTGTGGAGGATGGCCCAGGTGTGTAACTGCCAAATTGACTTTACAACTTTCAGTTTCCTTGACCATTTCTTCCCTGGCAGTATCAGTAGTGCTAGGTAAGACCACAGAAAGTTTGTTTTCAAATGGGTTCATTAATTAGAGTAATTAATATATTAAGAGAGACATTGAAATTAGAGGATAATAAAATAATTAGGGAGATGTCCAGAATCCAGTGTGTTTTCCTGCTAGCAATGAGGTGAGGTTGGGTTTTTCAGGGCCTTAGAAACTCAGGACTTTATAACCTCAGAGGATGGAGGCTGCACAATTTCTTGTGGTTAACTTGTTCAAATGCCTGACTAGCCTTACAACAGGAAAGATTTTCTTCACAGCCAGTCTGAACTTCTCTTGTTTTCCCACAATGTGCCACTGAGTATAGGAACCCTTGCTGACACTGCTGTTTTCATGAAGGTCTAGAGATAGAGTCAAGGCAAGGGAAGTAGCTTCATATATTGTATGAAGCCAGGTAGTTACAGTCTAGAAAATGTAGACAAAAATCTTCAAAATTTGTTGGTCTGTTGTGGTGGTGCCTTCAGATAACAGCAATGAAATCTAAGACCTAAGGCTGAAAATACATTCATATGCCTGAATATTCCCCTGAAATGTATATCCATGGCATACTGATGCACATAAATCCATGTGAAATTATGGCAGGCATCGTACCAATGGCTGTGATCTCCAGTTTTTAAATGGAATGAAGGTAGCTGATTTATGAAGGCTAACAATTCTAATGTATTTTCAGATGCACATCAATTTGACAACGGTGCTGGAGTTCTCCCGCCAGCTGACAGCCTACACAAGAGGTGCTTCCCTCTTTGCGGATAAAATGGACGTGATCTATTTGGCTTATATAATGGAAAAGTTAATTGTCTTCGTGGATGAAGTTGAAGATGTAAGATATCTTCTCTATGCTGAGAAAAAGCATCACTTACAAGTGAAGTCTTCTCATATGGCCCTGCTCTTAATGTATGCAGGCACACAGTGAAGAGTAGCTTCTAAAACTGATTGCTGATTGCAAATGTTCTGCATAAACTCTGATGTGTCTCTTTGTGCCAAAAAGGAAACTAAGTCTTCTTTGCTGATGACAAGGGCATTGCTGCTTAGGAATAAAACCTTTTTTTAATGAGCCACTTAATTAAATTTCTTTTTAAGTTTATTTTTTATCATGGCTAACGTGTTAGAATGGACTCTGGCTGGCCACTGGGGCTACACATACTTCTTTTGTTTTCTCCATTTTGTGAAGAAGGTTTTCACTGAATTTTGAAAGGAGGTATCACTTGTAAAGAAAAGATAATATGTGTTTATGTGCAATTTCATACAGAAACTTTTAGCATTAATTATGCCATTTTTGCAGCAAAGTCTCATCAGAATTATGCAAACCCTATGGGAAAAGTAGGTTTTTTACAGAGAACATAAATGTTCATCATATTTTTTTTACTGTTAATTTTCAGAGTAACTGCTTGCATAAACATTTGATAAACTGTAATTTTTGACCACATGATGTTTTCTTTTGGTTTGGCAATGTTCATTCCATTCTGGCTCTGGGAATTGTAACAGTTAACATTTTAGTGCCAATTTGAGAAAGTCTCCAACTTCAATTTCACCATAATACACTAGATCTAAACTATATTATTAAGTGCTCTCCAAGAATCATGTTTCAAAGCTGCAACTTTATTTCAGCTCAGAATCCTGATAAGATCTTACTGCTTTCTGACAAAACAGAAATTTGACATTCAAAAGAAACAGCTGGATTTGCCATAAAGCCTCTTTGTTTTTCTAGCAGCTGATGTATTTTCCATTAAAGCTGAGCACCATCTCTAATCTTTTAATTGACTTCTTTCACCTTTCAAATAGGGTTTCATTTCTGCTTTTTTTTGTATCAAAACATCTCTGTCTGCATCACTTACGTCTACATCTCTGATTTTGTATTACCTTATTTACTTAATTTATAACATTTCTCCTAATTTTTCTCTCTTTTCCTTTACCTCTCTCTCAAGTTTGCTAGAGTGCTCATCCATTGAGCTCTCAACTAGCACCCATTTCTTAGCTCTCACTCACAAGGTACAGAAGCACCTAGGAAATTTGAGCATGCATAATAGCACAAATTTTTGTATTTTCAATGACATGACTTTACTCTTCATTAATGCACTTAATTATAGTATGAATTACTTCCTTTTCTTATTTCTCTCCTTTTGTATATTTATAGACTATTGTTCTGCCCTCAGTAAGTTACTGCCTGGCTGATTGGTGTTTGCTTTTATAGTTTCTCATAAATCACTCCAGATCCTTAATGTGATTCATTATTATTCATTTTATCAATAACTCTGTCACATTGTCAAAAGCCATCTAGAATTATCTAGTAATTATGTTCTCAAAAATAGATTAAATATTTCAGGAACAGTCACATAAAATTTCACATGTAGTCTCATTATTTGTTTCCTTTGCAATGCATGGGAAATTTATCTTGTTTTTATTGAAAATGCAGAACTGACTTCATAACCTCAGCCATCTTTTAAATCTTTTTCACCATTCCTGAATTTCTATTTTCCTTTCCACTGAATCATCTGTGTATTGGTCTTATTTTTCTGTTTCTATTAGTGTGACTTTTTGGCTTCTTGAACTTTTCTTCAACAGTATTTCTCAGTTCTTTTTCTCTTCTGTATACCTTTTTATTCAGGTTTATTTTATTCAGGTGACAACTGGGCATATATTTTCCATATCTTTGCCTTCATATATATTGGTACCGTGGTCATGTTAACTTTGAAATTTTACTCAAATTAAGTTTTTTAATTTTAAAAAGCAAACATTTTTATTCCAGCTTGAAATAATTACAGAAAATATTCACAGTGATATTTATTCTTTCTAAATGTAACTACTAATAAAATTTCAAACACACAGTTACCAAAATCTGTAAAATGTCACCTGGCAAAACAAAGATCTGTTGTTTTGGATTAGGCACAAGTGTGAATTAAACCTACCAAAGCTATGGCTCATGAGATGATCTAAGTTTATATCAGCACCTGAGCTATATCTCAAATTTACTCCACTATGTCTGTAACAAAGATGTCTTTTGAATATATTTTCCCTCCCTTTTTTTTTTCTTCCCCCCAAAGCCTCCCACTCAAGGTGCTTTGATTGAACATGAAGCAGTTCTTTAGAAGGGCATGGCCAATTTTAATTAGTTTAAGAAAGAGGGTGATAATTCTGGAATTCTGTTTATTGAGATGAGATGACTCAATTTGTCTGGTTTATCTAGAAGATAAGCTTTAAAGTTGTGAATTAAAAAGCTCTTCCTTGATATGACTTACACTTTTCCTCTCTTGGTTTTTCTTTCTCAATCTATTTTAATTTTTTATAAAATCAAAACTGTCTTTCAATGATGGTTACCAAGAGAAATAAGGTGCCTGCCTTCATTTGTACTCTTATCTGTTTTTTTCTTGGTTATTGAGTTTTGCAGACAATGCCTTTTTATTTTTTTTTCCCCTCTTCCAGATTGGAGATGCTCTTATTGAGATTGCCAGCAATATAATGTTGGTGGATGACCACGTGTTGTGGATGGCTCAAAAAGAAGACAAAGCCTGCACCAGGATTGTACGATGTGTGGAGCAGATTGCAAGTCAAATACTGACCAGCAAGACTCAAGTGATATCAAAGGTATTTCAAAAAATTTAAAAATGTTTTGTAAGATTTTTTTTTCTCTTGAATTCTATTTGCAAGACCAAAATATTTTTAAATATAACCAATGGTACTAAAAAGTGGTTTTCTTTGATCAGTTTTATTTATTGTGACAATATAGTGTTCACAACAATATCTTTCTAATGTTCTCACGATTCATTCAGTTTCTATTTTTAAAGCCACTGTAGTAAATGGTTTGATTTTGAAAGGTCCAAGTTGAGTGAATGACTGACAGCAACATGTCAGACCATAAAAGACAACAAGATCCTTTGTAGCTGGAAGATTTTAATATGCCTTACCAAGAGGCTTCTGGACAACTATTGTTTAAAGTATGTAGAAAATTATCAACAAAGGTCTATCAGGTCATAAACATTACCAATTTGGAGATAGTTTTAGTGTTTTTCGAAGCAAACTGTACCTGTTAGAAATATTTTTTTTACTCCTTGTCTTCCATCTACACAAGTGTGTCACTTGGATACTGAGAGGTTCTCATTTGGACACTAAGACATGGTCTTCTTGTCAGCTTCATCCTCTAAATAGCAGAAATACATCTAAATCAGAAGCTTGAAAGTTATCCTTTTAGAAGTTTAGATAAACACTTTAAAACCTTATCATTCCTTGAGTTAGTTTGCTTGCTTGCTTTTAAGAGACCTTTATTCTTTTCTCAGTTGTCCACTGCATTTACACAAAATGTGAGCTCAGGTACAGAGTCAATCACAGGAATAATAGAGGAAGTCAAATAGCATAATAGCCTTAGTTTGTGTTTTTAGAAAAGCAGTCTTTCAGACAGAGACAAAAATATATTGGACTGTTTCTTAAAGGAAGTTTTTTATTTAATTCTAATTTGCTTAAAAGAATCAAATTTGCTAAAAGTATTTATATTACTGTGTAGTGACAATAATGTAACTTGTACAAGTATTTTGCAATGTGACAGCTAGGAGGGCTCTTGTTTTATACAGGCCTTTCTTTTAAATGTCAAGCAACAAAGGTTGAGGTTTTTTCCTTACACTGCTTCAGGAAGATGCTGACATTACTGAAAAGAGTAATTCTATGTACTCAGACTTCAATATGTGTACTCAAACTTCAATATGTGTCACTAACTGTTTTGCCATGCTTTATCTTTTAGCTTCTTATGGTTTTGTGTAGGAGAAGTAGTTTACTGTTGAGTGCAGTTTGTAAATAAACAAAAGCTGCAGAGTATTTCTGGTGTCATCTTATGCAATACCAAACATGTCTGTTCCTTTGGGAGGCCAGCCAGGAAACTGTCTCACAGAAATTGCATCTGCTTTCTTTATATTAGAAAACAGCAAATAAAACACCCATAGCTTAGGTAGCCAATAGTTTCTAGTACAATTCCAAAGGAAAAAAAAAGAGAAACTCTATAAACTGTGTCAGCCATATAACATTGAATCATAGAATCATTTAGGTGGTCAAAGACCTTTGAAATCATTGAAGCCAACTACTAATCCAGCACTGCCAGGACCACAGATCAGGGAACAATCTGTGCTGGAAGCAGAAACCATATAGTCCTATCAATGTGGCACCAGTCTAAGGTAGTCCAGCTGTTATAACACAAGCTGTTTGTCTCATGCATAGGCCTGTGATGAAATGAAAAGGCTGGTTTAGGGGTAGAGATGCATCTCTGCACTCTGCTGTGGTCTTCATCTCCATACACTTCACTTTGCTGAAGGGTAGGTCCCAAATGTACCTCTAACATGGTGTTGCCTTGAGCTATTTAGTGATGTTCAGTGCTCTCATGGAACAAGATGTGTGAAAAGACTCAGCCACTAAATAGCTAAGAAGGTTCCTGTTTCATTTCTTAGGTACAAAGCACATCCTTATTAATTTTTTAAATAGTTCTTAAGCCTGGGGTTGCTAGTTCACTTTATGACTCTATTGCTTTAATTCCAGATTCCATTGAAGCTGATAATGATGGAATTGCAAAACTGATATAATAATAACTAGTGTAACTGATAGAAACAGATCTATATCTATCTCTAACTGTGTAAATATATATATTTCAGAAGGAAAGATGGAAGCAAACCCACTATGCTGTTGTAGAATCCTGTATCATATTTTTATTCTAGTTCTATTTTCTTTCTCACCCCAAGAGAATATATAGACGCACATATATCTGTCTGTGTGTATGTGTGTATACATGCACAATCCTTTATTGAGTTTATGCAGTAAGCACAAATTGCACATACAACTGCAGTGTGGTTAATGGGTTTGTGACAACTGTTCTCAATGTTTTCACAGGTATCTCGTAATATTGCTCTGGAAGCCTTCGTGATCAAGCCATCCAGTTTCACAGGAATGACCTGCACTGCCTACCAGAAAACATCTGCAAACTCCGACAAGTCAGTGACTCCTGATTTGGGAAGATGGGAAGCAAATCACAATCCTGATCTATATTTGAATTTCAAGTGCAACACTGGCAATCTGGATGGTTCTTTGGTGAATTCTTCTACCAGAGTAAGTCAGTACGATTATGAAGATAAGTTATCTATTTTATTTATTTAGTGTTTTCAGTAGCACCTTTAGGCAGAATACTGATTTGTAAAATGAATATTTTATGTGTTGTTAGCACTGTAAACTTGTTAATAATTTCAGCATGTAAGTGGGCTTAGACTGGTGTATTGAGTGTAGCATATTTTGTTGTGCTAATGAATATTCCATTAATATAATCAGGCAGAATGCAGGATGTGAATAGAGATGAGTGAATGTCTTGCTCTTTCTTTCTCAGAGTCCAGTTGTGCAAACTTTTCTATGTGTAAACAATCTCTTCAAATTAATTTGGAAATACTTCTTTTAGTGAGGCACTCTCAAGGGGTTTTACATTGCAGAGATGGTTTTTTTTTAGGGAAATTACCTTTACTTTCATAAATAATATTGCACTATCTTCTGGATTTCATGCTGAGGGAGAGTGTTTTGCTGGATTTTTGAGTAGTAGCTGAAGAAAATAGTAAATAAGCCTTTTAATAGAATACGCTGTTGTTATCAAATAATGAAGTGTACCAATTAAATTTTGATCTAGCAGGAAATGGAATTTTGTATTTGGCTGAGCATGTTATTAAATTTAAGTATTAGTGTTGAATTTTAGCTATCCTCCAACTGAATCTCAGTTTAATAGGCTTATTTCTTGAATTATTTACTATGACAAAAAGATGCTTCTCTGAATAATATTACTGGTTTATTGAACTTGAAAATATTTTGATTGAAGTTTGGTGCATTTTAATCTGTATGGACTATGCAGTCAGTTATATGGTACTTTGTACTCCCATGTTCTTCTGCTAAAAGGAGTCATCTTAATAATGGAAGAATATGTTATATTTGTTTCCTTTAATAGAGTTCATTTTTTTTCTCTGAACACTTTTAACATATCTGTCTATAGAAAAAAGAAAAGTATCTCTGAAAAGCAATGACTTTCCCACCCATAAGATGAAAACCAAATGTCAGAAATCTAAAAGACACAAGATTTCTTCAAGAAGAAATCTTGGAACACTCTGAATTGTATGAGTTAGTATTATTGATATAGAAATATATGTGGGATTACAGGAGTGGGAAAGCTTTCTTTATTAGCTCCACCAATATATTTTGTACTTCTTTAGAAACTGAGTACCAACATTTATAGTAACTTAGTCTCTTTATAGTTGAATGGTCAAGCACTAGTGTATCTCTCCTTTTATAAAAATCCTTCCACAATTTCAAATTTCTCATTTCTTCTATCAGCATATTGATCAATATGTAGAGTAAATTATACCAGTTATTTGAAACCCCTTCCTAAAATGTCAGAATGTCACCATAATAATCTCAGTAAAATCTTTCCTTGTATGTGAACCTACACTATAGAGATAGGAAATTCTACTGATGGTACAAAGAAGCCAGGAGAAGGTGAGCTTGTTCCCATGCAAAGCCACTTTGATGTATATAGTATATATTCTGATGGAAGTGACTTTATTTGGTGGATCTCCAGCTATCACCTGTATATGAATTTGGAAAGATTGTAAGAGCATGATACAGGAGATTATAGACACAGATAAATGTTTGTTACATGGATTTAGGTTTTAACAGGGAGGTTCACTCAGGCTTTAAATGTGGTGGGGGAACAAGCAGACTGGATCTATTCCTTTAACTTTACCCTGAAAAGCAAGAAGTTCTAATTCACTGTTCTGTGAAAGTTTTAGGCTAACCACTCTCTTAATTCATTCTGAAATTGGTTACATTTCTTCACTCTTGAAGGGAATGATATATAGAATTGTAACTGATAACAGAAAATGGGATTCTTTATCATCATCCACTAGCAAAATTATTTCTATATTTGCTCATTGGAGGTAAACCTACTTGATTGTGCTGTGCAAAGTTTAGGAAAATAGAGAATTTGTTCTAAGGTCAGAACTGCTTCTTTTATTATATCTGACCTTTAGAACTTCATCTTAGATGCTGAGATTACTCTTACAGTCTTCCTCTATTTACCATAGGATTAATAATGAAGAAGAAAAAACATCTAATTAAAATCACCAAGTAGATGTAGCAATCACAAATTTAATTAACTTCTAATAAAAATGTGAAAATTTGCTTAAGAAGCTTACTAAAAGAGAATATTCATACGTTTTTGTGTTAGAAAATGTAAACCTCTTCAAGTTTATAGTATTGTAAATTGCTCACTAAGCAAAACAATTGTTTATGTTTTCTGTTGTTAAGAAAGTTCACTAATCAATTAAAAAAGTGAATCCTCAGGAAGCAAAGTGTGGACAGTAGAGGGGAGAAGCTGATATAGGTGAGCTCAAGCTTTCTTGGGAATACCATCAAATCTTGTGTAGCTATTCATAGTGATCTTCCTGGCAATGGTAGGAAATTGATGCACATTTAGACAGTGGTTTTCTGTACATAAGTTAACCTGATCTGGTTGTTATGGTATAGAACACCCCAAAAAGGTTAAGAAATATCAAAATTTAAATAAATAAGTAAAAAACAGTTTTAAAAGAATAGACTTTGAAAATTAAATATTTTTAAAGACACTGAAAGAAGTTCACCATTCAGAGAAGTTCAGGAAATAGCTGTTAAAATATATCTGTATCCACTTATGGTTCAAATATGTTTAGAGACCAACTTGCAGTGTTTTCAGATACCCTAAATTAAAATATTATTGCAGTTTGATGCACAAATTTTCATCTTAAATCTAATTCTTACTCTATAGCCACCTGCAAGTTTGGAAAGAATCATTTAACACTGTTGCAGATTAGAAGTTTTGTGGGGTAGGACTTAGACCCAAATGCCTTCTCTTAGATCCCACTTTTGCTGTTTGTAGGGGGCTCTTGCTGCCTGACTGGACTCTACTGGGTGGGGAAAAAAAAAAGCTCAGATATATATTCTGAATTTTTGTTACAGTGTTTTGACACGCTGGTTGTTTTCCTCTCTGTTTAAGAAGCAGTTTATGGTGGACTGTAAGTTTGGTATTTCTGCTTCGACTTTGGAGGATTTTCTTAACATAATTTACACTTTCAGCTTCATTGAAAATGCTTGTCAAATGAGAAGTCTATTCCTATCTTAATTGTCCTCCTGACACACAAATGAGTTGGAAGTGAGGTTTTAAAATTTCAATAATGTGTATTTCGCATGTAATGTCTGACTTCTGAGTTCTTCATGATAGTCTCCATGCATTCCATTCAACTTTTCAATTCTGTTTATTTCTTCTATGCCCTGAGCCAGACTGACCTTTGGATTTGTCAGGTTGTATTGCAGGTAGTGTCCATATGAAGAAATGGTAAAAGTTAAATTGGTACCAGACATGCTAACCACAAAAACAAATTTTAAAGTGCACTGACAAAATCCTATGATTATTTGCATGTACCATGTTGAGATATTAAACAATTTTAGAAATATTGTTGTCTCAGATACTTACTGGAAAATATACAATCTGTATAAGAAAAGGTTTTGTCTTGCATAAAATAAATTTTGATTGTCAGACCATAGATGCAATGTATACATAATGGTAGTCACAGGTAAAAGTTACCAGGAATGGAGAAAAGAACTTAAAGATTTCCACCAAGTGATGAGAGTAGGCTAAAACACAGATTTAAAAATCCAAAAAGGAATCGTGAATGGCAAAATATTGTTACTGATATCGTGAGGTTGCTCACCCATTTTAGGATACCTTTTCCCAGTTTCAGAATGCATGTGTACAGAAGTTTTCAATGCATAAAGATCAACTCAGGCAATTCGGAATTCATATAGTGCATAGAATTTGTGGAAAATGTAATACAAAATGAATATACTTCCTGTAATTTGCACAGAAAATAGCTATTATTGATTTTTCTGGTCCAGTCTATCAGACTAAATGTTTCCCACTACAGATCTTCTTTCATTCCATGCTACATTAAAAACAAATACTTTTCAGTCTTTTGTTGAGAACATTCATGTTGAAATATTCAATAACCACATACATCATATTAAGAAACTACTATCCAACATAGTCAACAAAATACTTTTATCCTACAGTATGTCACAGTATATTGTTAGGATAATTCTGTATTTTTTTTTCTAGCATGCAATAACCAGTTGATTGACAGACATCATAAATGGAACATGAATTATGTTGATATAATTTACATTGTGATGGCCCCTAATTTCCCAACCCACCTTGCAGCACTTTCCTTATCAAATATGATAAACTTTGAGTATGTTGTATCATACACATTAGAACGAGATTATAGTTTTTCTTTTTTTCCTCATGCTTTAATTTTCACAACCGCAGAAAACATACAATAAAGAAAAAACTGCCAAATAAGCAGGACACCAGCAAACAAAACTTAGTTTCTCAGTTTTATATGTATGGCATATTGCAGAGTGACACTGGGCAGAATGCTGGAATACCTAATGTCAAAGCCTATTTTGTTTCAAAATATTTTACAAAGATTAAACATCCAGATCAAGGCATATCATGTTATACATCAGAATTTGTCCTCTTCCCCTTCCCTTTGGGAAAAACTTTTTGCCCATTTTTCTCTTTTCTCAATTTTCTTTCCATGTCTTAGTGCCCAAAGCATTTTGCTCTTCCTCTCTTGGATAATGATATTTTTTGAAAATTTGTCCCGGTAACTTACAAGAGAGTTTGCTTGGGTGTAAATTTATAAATGGATTTTACAACAACTAATCTAGGACTGTGTTTCTCTTTTCTCTGTGATTAGGTAGGTACTATCATAAAGGTATAGCTTAATGTGATGTAGGCATTTTTAAGTGTTTTATATTTTACCTCCTTCTTCCTTTTGCATTAATTTGACTTTTTAAAGATCTTTTATATATACTTGTACTTTAATCCTGTAGTGGTTTTAATAGTGATTTAGAATATATCCAGACATACAATATCTATTTATTCAATATTCTCAATAATTACCTTCATTCTAGTTTTTGCATTCAAAAAAGGATTTTTTTTATATTTGTCCTTATTCTAAGACATAATGTCTAAGGGTTATCGAAAAGTACCTGTTGGTATCGCTCTTATTACAGCCATGGAATACTTGTTTTAAAATAAAACTAAAAATAAGTAAAAACATTCAGCAGTGTGATACATAAACTAGTATTTTCTGTGCAAGTATTAATTTGCTTGCAGGTGGGTTCAGATTATACACTGAGTACTAGCTATGGAAAACGTTGAAATATCTGCCGTTCAGGTAATTAGAGGGTTTAATTTCAAATCAAAACCAGACAAGAAAAACTGTAGCTCTCTTTCCAGTATGTTCAAATCACATTTTTATTTTGATACCACTTGCTACTGTTCCTTCTCAAATAATGACTTCATATATTTATGCCTAGTATGACACCTGCAAGGTTTGTAGTTTGGTGTTCTGTCTTCAATATACCTTCTTTTTTCTTTTCTCTGTACACACTTCTGTGGCCTTCTATAATATGGATGTTCATCCTGTACCTACAGATCTTTCTGAAGATTGAGAAAAATGGAACAGTGCTCAAATATTATTAATGCATGTGTGAAAAAATGTCAATTATCTGAGGTATACAGAGGTGTTTCTCTAATTCTTGTATTGGTTTATCATGTATTTTAGTATCCAGCCATTTAGTCATTCTCCCTTAATGCTGTGTACAGTTTGGAGCCCAAACTTGTATGTCTGAAGAAGTAAAAAGAAATATGAATAGCTTGAAGTTAATAAATACAAGGACAAAGAGACTGGGAGAATTAGCAACTTGTATTTGATGTAAAATTGTGTTATTTGAACTCACATTTGCTTTCTTGTGAAACAAACTTCTGTTCCTGGACACATGAATATTACTGATTTTATGTATGCTGTCAATATATATCTAGGAGATGTGCTGCCACTCTAATCCACAATGGCTGAGTGAAAAACAGACTCTGATTTTCAGCTCCATTGCTCTTGTTACAGAAAAGTTATCTTTGGGATTTCCCAAAGGGCATTATAAGATTAGTTTCCTTGTTATAAACTACCAGACCCCTTCATGTGCATTCTGCTGTTAAATAATAGTTTGTACACTAATTAAGATAAACCACATAACAAAACTCCATTGACACCATAACACAGAGCATCAGTTGTTGGGACGTATTTTATGTTAACTTGATGGTACAAACCAAATAATGACCATGTACAATACTGAGTACAAATGCAAGTTCCAGTTCTGCATTGATTTTTGAGGACTTAACCCCCCTAATTTTCTCATTATATAAAACAAAATGCCCATAATTTTCTCATGGCATAAACAAAAAACTTTTAAGTTTTTTATAGAACTCCCTATGTAAGTTAAGTATTTGCAACTGTTCTTTTCTAAACTCTTCTTTTTAATGTTTGTTTTATTTTCTCAGAGAATGATTGATGCTACATAATAGAACATGCATCAGTATCCAATAAGTAATTACATTTTGTTTCTCAAAATCTTTTTCACTACATGGCTGCTTAGGTAATTGATTGTTGCTTATTTTAGAGAAGGCATTTCCAATTTCTAAACTGATAATTTTAGTAACTGTGGAAGTGTGTTTAGAAGCTTTTTCTTTCTTTCTTTCTTCCTTTTTTTTTTTTTTGTTTGTTTTTTTGGTTTTGGGGTTTTTTTGGGTTTTTTTTTGTTTTTCTCAGTGTTGGTTTGCTGGCTTATATTGGTCCTCAAATAGACCAGTGGTAACAAAGAGTTCACTAAAATAGATTGATTATTAGGAGGTGATATGGCTGGATATTTTTTTTTTCCTGAATGTGGATTCTTTTCCTAGAAATCCTTGATTGTTTCCTGACTTTTTAGTCCCCAGCTGTATGTGATAGTCTGAGGAAATGGTCAAAACCACACAGGTGAGGAGGCTGCCTTGCAGGAGTCAAACCCTGTACGTGGTATAAAGGTGCTCACACAAGGGTTGAGCCTTTCTCATTGTCAAAGTGACCATCTGGGCTGGAACTTCTCTTCAGGAAGATGCAGCAGTATACGAGGTCATGTATCAAAGATTTTTGAGTGGGTTTTGGTTTTATGTATGTAGAGGAATTAATCTGTGTGATTCTTTTGTGTAGCAGTTAGGGCGCGGTAATTGCTGTGTTGGAGGAGCTTCCCCAAGGATATTGGGGTACATATTTGTGGGTATAGACACACATCTATACACATCCTTGACAGTCATTTGTGAGGATGTAGTGGAAGTCAGCACTGGAGTGCAAGTTTTCCAGGAAGTGGGTGTGTTATCTCTGTGTTTTATGCACAGTGGAGAGCTAGGGATGTAATTAGGTAGAATATCTCTTCAAAAGTGACTTAGGAAGGGACAACTATACCAGCAAGTCCAACTATACCAGCCATGGAAGGCCTAGAACAGTTCAGAACTGTCTTTGAGACATAGGAACTCAAATTTCAGTTAAAATATTTCTGCCAGTATTGCCTGCTGAAGGAATTATTTAATTGGGTGGTGTTGTTTCTGTGGTTTTGGTGGGCTTAGCTGGGTGAAGTAGCTCACCCTTGATTTCTTTTTTAGTTCCAAAGAAAAATACATACTTGTAGAAATCTCTAACATTTCTTTTTTGGGTTGAAGAATTTAATATTTCCTAACTTGATACTTCCTTATTTAATTGTAGAAATGGTGAGATGTGTTCTGTGTCAGGTGAATTCAGAAGTACTTTGCATAGTCTGTCTTATCCCTAAAAATAGATATAAAATTCTGTCAAGTAAAAAATCTTGCAGTAGTTGTTGTTGATATGTTAAAGTGACATTCACTAAAAATATAGAGATTAATTCATCTATAAGAATTAATTTTTAAATTATTTTAAAACCCAATGTAAAATTCTTGCATTTTTTACTTTATGAAAAGAGCTCAAAAAACATGTGCACGTCATTTGGGGAAATGGTTTAGCAGTGAACATGGCAGTGCTGAGTTAACTGCTGGACTTGGTGATTTTTAGAGGCCTTTTCCAAACTTTACAATTCCATGTTTCTGTTTCATGGTTTTGAGGACTGGAATCCTGCTTTCTGTGTGTATGGGGTTAGCAACAGTTGTTCTGGAAGGATGGTGCACATGGACAGGTGATAATACATGTTTATGGTGCCTAGTAGGTATTTGAGTTTAATCTACTTTCTGAACTTTGAAAATATCTCCTAAAAATAGTACAGTGGGAAAATAAAGTGAAGAGAGTGAGGCAAGGGGCAGAGGGGTGTTTCAGAACTAGTAAACTTACTAGAACCAATTTCCTGAGTTTACAGTTCTCATGAGATCATTCCCTGCTATAACATCTAGTGTTGGAGTGTGTGGGAAGAGGGAGAGATTTTCATGGTGAGGGAGGAGGAGCAAATTGTTTACTTGTGCTTTTTTTAACAAAAAAAAACTTTGACAATACTTGTGATACTAGGAGAGTTGACTGTGACTATAATGATTCATTCTTGTCTGTCATTTTAGTCTGTCATGTGCTACACTTTGAAAATAGGATGTAAAACCGCATGACTGTTGTCCCAGAGGGCATCTCACAAAGATGTGCATAGCGTTTCTTGAGCCCATCTCAATGAAAAATTTACTTTTTAGCTAAATTAATATTGATATGCTGATTCATGTTTATGCTGTGAGGTCTTTCTGTATTATTGATTTATGCATGGTTGGCATACTATATATCAAATATATCAAGGAAAGCTTGGAAATTTGTCGAACTACAATTGAATATAGTAAAGATGGGATCATACCATTATTTCCTGATTGTGAGTTATAAGAACCCCATAGTTCTATATAAGAGTTACTTCATTATTCTAAATTATTGTGATTGTGCTCCCATAATGTCCCAGAAAGTGAAAGAACTTACAGGTGTTGAGTTTCCAAATCATCAGTGAAGGAACTCACTATTTTAATACCAGGTTAGTTTGTAATGAAACACAGAAGCTCTGCTTTACAGAGAAAGGAATTCTACACAGATATTCATTGTTTGACTTCGTAAATGGGCAGTCATTCTTTGTGAAGTTAATTGGCTTCATGACCTTGTTTTAGTGAATGAAACTCGTACACAGCTTTCTTTGGTTTCTGGGAAAACTTCATGATGAAATAAAGAGGGGTTTCCTTAATGAATTTGAGTAAAACAAATGGGTCTGGACTCTTCATCCAGACTTTTTACTGCTTTCTTCTGTTGGCATCAATGAGTAACTAAAATATAATTTAAAACAATACTAACCAAAAGTTACAATTGTACTTAAAATAGCTACAAATATTCAGTACTTCAGTAGGAATCTTTAATCTGTTGTTTTTTCAAATGCTAGTGAAAAGTGTTGAATTTATGGGATATGGGAAAAGCTGCAAAGGGTCTATAATTCCATTTTGACTTGTTTCTTACCTCTGGTAGGAGTCTAGAAGGTTGGAAGTTTGGGACAGAAGTATATATAGAAATGGTAATGTAGTGGTACATCTCTCTTATATGCACCTTGTATGCCTGATAGATTTCCTCAACAACAGACTGTGTCCAGAAGATGGTCAATACAGGAAATTGGTTCCTTTTTTGGGGAAAAAATTATCTCAACTTTTCAAATATCTTAATGGTCTAAAACTTCTTAATGGTTTAGGTCTTATCCAACCACACTTGGATTTATGTGTTCACTAAGCTATATTATGTTTGTTATTCTATGTAGAAATAGTTATTTTTCTTAATGTGCCAAGAATGCATGTGTACCAATGTGAGAACAGGAGTGATGATAATTGTTAAAAAGTCCAAATCCTCTCTGTGTGCATGGGAATACATATTTATACAATATCAAACTACAGTCCTGGAGTTTTTCTGCCATTTATCCTTGTACTGAATTTTTTCATACGCCCTGCATTACTGCTAAGAAAAAAAAAAAAAAATAGAAAAATAAATTGGCCAGTTGTTTTAGCTCAAAACAGGCTGTAGGCTATGAATTTGGATAGACAAGATAACAATTCTTCTCCTAAATGTAGGTTAAAACCCTTCAGACCAGAACTCTGATGAACCAGAACTAAAAACCACAATGGCTAATTCGATATGTACAGGTCATACAGTAGATGTAACAGCTGTGTAGTGTATGCTTCACTGACCAGCATATGCTGCTATTTTAAAGGAAAAGAGTAATCTTTGGACTTGACACTTGAAGAAAAAATTTCATTTCTGTGATGTTTTATTGCAGAAAGTCTCCTGTATTTCATAAGCTCTGTTTGATCAGTACTGTGTAAAGTGTCTTAACAGATTCAAAATTCTTACTAAATATAGTCTAGCAAAGTTGCATGTAATTATCAGAGTCATTGAACTGGAGGGTTATTTACAGCTATGTTGTGTTTCTTCAGCCTTTATCATTGCACTTTGGATGACAGCAGTCATCTACAGAAATGCCACCGAATATCAAACATACTATTTAATGGTACTAACCATTTAAATGTGTAAATTCCCAACTTCTACATAGAATACAATTAAATAGGTATTCCAAACTATTGTAAAATTCCTGTTCACCAGAATTATGGTTTTCAGTCTTGTGCATTTTCTGAGTATTTCACTGATTTGGCATCTATATTTTAATCCTTACTTTTCAGAAATTTCATGTCTGATTTCAGTGAAGTCTTTAGTAAATAAATGGCTAACGTGAGTATATGTCAGAATGTATGTAGTATATTTAAAGTCCATTTTACCCTTTGAGTTTAGTTTAATTCTGTCAAATAACAAATCCAATCAGATGGCAGCATCAAGCTTCAGCAGTAAGTTTTCCTTCACAGAGCAACTACAAGAATTTCTGTAAGGAAGGAACTTTCAAAGAGAATCAGACCCACTGGGTACCTTTTGCTACAGTTCTTCTCAGTGTGTTGGTTCTTGGGAATTCATTAATACGTGGAAAATCACTCTAGACATAGTTGAAAACTAGCAGTGAATGTTACAATCTATTGATAATTGGCTTTCTGCAATAAATACTCAGAAAGCCTACTGCTGTACTATTTGGGCCTGATTTACCCTTGTATAATCCCAATGAAATCACTGCACTGAAGTCTATATTTATTTTGGCTAACAGGATGTGTGTTCCTGAAAACATCTCGTCCCATTTGTTAGCACTCAAAAAAAAAAAGCAAACATTAAGTGACTAGGGCACTATTATTTATTTCATTTAAAAAGCACGAGTAGGTTACCTTTTTCATTTGACATTAAACTCAGGTATACTCTAATACAAATCAAACTTAAACCATTAGCAAAAATAACATAACTCAGACACTATAAGCATGAACTGGTAACCAGTTGCTTTTTGTAATCATCTGCTAATCCTTTATGCATGGTAGCATATTTGTTCAGGTTTATGCTAGTACCAGTTTCTCTACCTGCAATTGCTCTGGTAATTCTGTTTCTTCTACACCACTACTGTCACTAAGAGGAGTCACTAAGATACATAGATGATGCTGATTTTCTTTCAATATGCTTTCTGTTTTCAGGACATTCATGCAGCCAACAAAAGTACTATGTATTTGCTGATTTCTCAGTATCATTGAAAGTGGTACAACAGTAAATCTGGTTTGCCTTATATTTCAGTCCAATGGGTAATGGGATTTTTTAAATAATTTTAGGACCTGAGAATAAGCTTCCTTTTGAATGAAATGGGTCTTCTGCAACTGGGAAATGGGTAGGAGAAAAAATGAAATATACCTTCTGTAGGCAAAATGTGCAGTTGTGTCATGTGAAGCTGTTACATAACGGGAAGAGTCAGGGAGGAGATGTTTATTCAGCTCAGTGAACAAGTACTGGAGTGTGGTTCAAAACTTTAGGACACTAAATTAAACATCATCAGGGCCAGAAAGGAACAGGCTACAGCTTTCACATACAGCTATGGTGATGTCTTCATGCAACTGTGAAGAAGAAAAAAGTGTAGGAAATTCTTTTAGGACTAAAACTCTTTTTCTCCTGTTATTAGCTTTGCTAGTAGGTTCTTCTGTGCTGCTGTGAAAGCATGCCATGATTATTTACAAAGAAGAACTAATGATATGAACTCCAATTTACTTAGCAGTTGAAAGGGCTTGAAAGAGCACAAGCCTCTCTCCTCTGTAGGTGTCAACATGCAGATATTAAAATAATGCATCAAAATTGAAATAATGCCAAAAAAATGTGGTGAAAAGTAATAAGCTCTGAGCTGTTGAAGTTATTGTCTTGGAAAGAAGTTTCTAGTGGCACTCTATGCATGATTCCTTCAGTGCCCTTTGTAATCAATTTAAAGGTTTTTCCTACATGGAGACACAGAGAAAAATTAATCTGAATAAGTTTTGAAAGCATTTAAGTGAAACTTGAAGTAGGCACCCTTATCCAGAATCAAAGTAGTTTTGACTCTGTTCAGCTGAATTGAATTAATTTAGAAATTAATTCAGCTAAATTGAATTAAGACCATTTAGTTATGAAGGAAAGTATCACCAGGAATGTCTAAGTGCAGTTTATTAACTTTAAGACTTTTAATAACTTGTTTTAACTTTCCTTGATCATCACTTACACAGGCAAGTGATCTTGATTATTCTTAACAGAGGTACACTCTCCAGATTTTCCCAAAGATTTTCCTGTGGAGTGTCAGAGGCTCATTCTATAATACTTCTGCCATGTAGAACAACTTTGTCTTTCTTTGCTTAATCCATATTGAAAACATATTTTTCCTTTTCCTCTTTCTCCATCTCACCTTGTTATTCATGCTAGTCGTGTTTTCATCTGTTAATCCATGCAGGAAGGACTGACAGACCTGTCATTGTCCCAGTAAGAAATTAGTATGTAGTCAGTTTTCACTGTGCAACTGCATACTGAAAAGTGCTGTATGCTTTTTCTCCCATGGCATCACTACAGCTCAAAAAGGTACTTAACAACCTGAAGTGGACATTTGCAAAATGGGATGTGCAGAAATTACTGGTGAAGCTTCAGAGCCTGAACACATGCTCAGGGTGACTTGCTTGGCAGTAACATCCCTGAGATGTCATTATCAACACTTTCACACTGTTATGTAATAGTAGCTGTCTTAGCAGGCCCTTTTATGGTCCCTTGCTCCCTTGTATTAACGTTAATTTTAAGAAATACCATGAAAGGATAAAAGAAAATGTTCCAGGGTTGATTTTTTTATGAGCTATGAATGGCAACAAGGTGAAAATGCAGTAAATATAAATTTACTGCAGTTACATTACATAACAGGGTCATGCAGGCAACCCAGGCAAAGCACAAGCTAAAAATTAATAAATATACAAATTAATTCCTCAGATTTTCTCTCCATAAAGTAAACAAGCATGCAAATCTTGAATGAAGGAAAACTTCTCTGTGAGGAGCCTCAGGTACATAACATTTTCATAAATCTGCTGAGAGAGCATGTCAAGACAGCCAGCTGCTTTTGTCATCTTATAGCTGTTTATATTTTCCTATAGTATTGGCTCCTGAGTGCATATTTTGTAGTACAAGCACATTATAACCCTTAAGCAGCAAGATAATTGCTTCGAGCTGATTCAGTTAGATTGTTTGTTGGAATAAATCCTGCTTCTTACTGCCTAACCACAGGAAGCTTTGCAGGCTCTGTGGCTGTTTTGTAAGGACTCACAAATCTCATACTCTTTGAAAGAAGTGTCTGCACTTTCAGGTTCATAATACCTGACTGTGTTCAGACAAACTTGGAATTTCTTGTATTCCAACAGGATGTGAGCCTTGCAGAATAGGAAGAGTCAGAGCAGTGAATCCATCGTGGCTGTACCTATCACCAGTCCCAGTACTGGAATGTTACAGTAGTAAATCCTGCCCCAGTGACTATTGACATGACAGGCCATTTTCTTTCTGATTAACTTCCCAGAGCATTAATACACACGAATCCCTACTAAAATAACCCTCTAGGAAGGAGTTACAATTTGTTTTAAGATCAGCTACTCTGTGAATTTCATGTGCTCTGACACTGTCACAGTGTCCTCCTCTTTCTCTTCTTAATGCTACATCATCTTTGAAAGATTAGTTTTTCAAGAAAATAATCTATGGATTTTTTTTTTCTTTGAATCCTTGCTTAAGAATTCAATCCCTTAGAACTTAAGTCCGACCACCTGAAGCCTTGGCCATGAGGAATTTGCTTATTAATGGACCAAGCCTTCAATAGTCACTACAAATTAAGACAATCAGATCTGTTTTCACCTATTTCTCTTCCACTAGTTTTTCAGTTTCTTCTATGACATTTTTATTTCACTTTCTTTTACTATGGTATTCTTTATGTCCTTTTTTTTTTAGGATTTAGTTTTTCCTTTGATTCTCATTCCTCTAGAGGAAGGCAGTACATGAGAAACTGATCAGGTAATTTGTTTTTTTTCCCAATAATGTTCTAATGCACTGCTTATCACTTCAGCTGGTGTTTAGCTCTTTTGGGCCATTTTTTTCCCTTTCTCTTCTCTTGGCAGAAGAAGCTGTCAGGCACATCTTGCCCTTTGGCTGCTTGTGATGCCTCTGCTTAGGCTCTGCAGAAGAGGTGACTGCCATCCTGTAACAGGCAGGAAAGCTCACTATAGAGGAGGTCTAGGTAGGGACTGAATACACAGGTCCACTTTTCCTGTGCAGATCTTCAAGAAATTGGTGTTTTATTATCATATAAAGGCAGAGTGTCATCTCTTAAATCATTTGCTGCTCACACTGGAGAAGGGTTTTAAAAGACTGTTATTGAGGCTTTTTTTGGGTATTTTTGTTAATCCTAACTGAATATTTGGTAGAGGAATTTTATTTCCAATAGCTATAAAAATGAGTGTTATGATTGCCTAAAGTTAAAACTATTTTGAATGTTATATTCTTCAATTAAAATCTAAAAAAAAAAAAAAAAAATCCAGTGGGAATTTTGGACATGATAAATAGTATGATAAATAATACTGAATTATTCCAGTTAGCTTTAATTGTTTGAATAGTCTTCCCATGATTCTCCGAGCAAAATACAATACAAATATAATACTGTACAAAATAGTAGGCAGACTCTGTATAATGATTGTATTTGATAAATTTAAAAATCTGTCTTTTTGCTGGAGAAAAAGCAGGCATTTTGATTTTTTTTTCTTTCTATATTTACTTAGCACACAATCAAAATAAAAAATATATTGTTACTGGGAAAGTTTTTTTACTTAGAACCAGTGGTTTCATATGGTCTCTGCTCTTGCAGCTACTCTCCAAAACAGTGCAACTCAGAAAAACTTAGTTAAGGGTGATAACTGACAGATGTGACTTCTCTCTGGGATTCTTCATCAAAATATAGCTATCATTTTAAACCCTTATGAATATTGATGGTGATGCTTACATTGCTTGCTTTAGATAAGATTTTTTTTACAAATATTCCAAATTACATTTGTCACAGCAATAACAGTGGCAGTCTATGCACCTGCTTGATGAAACTATAAGCAAACAAGTTGGAGAAAGATTTTTAGACATATTTATTGGCTAAAAGTTTCTGTGTTTTTCTTTTACTTCAAAGAAGCCAACAAAGTTTTCTCATGTGGCAGAATATATTGCACTGTCTCTGATCTCAGTTTTCAAAGGACAGGAATTAGGGAAGCATACACTCAGTATTGATACTATTATTCTTTTTTTTTGTTGTTTTTAAATACAGTGAAAACCTAATTCACATTGCTAGGGACAAATTCTTGTCACGAGTTCCATTACAAAGGTAGCCCCATAGAAGACATTGACAAAGGTCAGCATAACATTGAAAATGTTACTAAAATGTTGAAAGTGTACAGGGTCAGGTATTACAATAAATGACCAGTAGCTTTGAAAAATAATGAAATTAGCTCTGAACACAGCAATATCTTTATTAGCATTCTACTCAGAAATGTATGTATGCTTTTAAAATTGTACATGCACTGCATAATGTGTGTAAAACAGAGAAAAATGGTTTTGTCAAGTGAAAACAGACTGATGCTGAGAGAAAAATTGCTTAAAGGACACAAGGGAAACATTCTGCTTCAAGGGGATGGGTCCATTTTTGCCCTGGTAAATCTCATCTAAGCTTGGAGTAATGGAGATGCAACTTAGTGGGTTTTTTTTACAAGTAACACACAACACTGTGAAAAAGGGAGGAGAATTTTATTAGTTAAGTTATTGGATAATGTTTTGTCAAAATATTAATCATTGTTTAACAGGGTCTGTTAAAAGGTAGGTTAAAAGCTGGCTTCTCATGAAAAGCAAGAGTTCTCACTATTTCAGGGCAATAGGATGTCATTCTGATTTTAGATGTTTGGGAGAGGAATAGTACAATGTCCCAGCAAAATAGTTAAGAGTGTAACCTACTAATGCTGTTGTAGAAATTTTATAGAAATATTGACCTGGAGCCTCAGTATTATGAGAAATTATGATTCACAATATGCATGTGTAGCATAATGGGAAAGAATCATTGTGGATGTTTACCAGTAATACACCTTTCCAGGAATTCATGGGAAGGATTTCAGGAGATAGAAAGTATTATTCCCACATGCTCTGATAGAATTTGAGAGTTAAGAGCCATATGAAAAGTATATTTTGGTACTAATGAAAAAAAATTAAATAAAATTGGTTTGCTTTTGGGAAAGCTTTATCAATTAATTTTTTTCCATAACCGTCTGACATTTCAGCCAAGTGTGGAGGTAAAACCTTCAGGCTTCACAGCTGTAGAAAATTCTTCAGCTTCTACTGAAATTTTTGCAGCAAACTGGGAAAACCAATCAAAATGTTACTCCTGTGTTATGTACAACATTAACCAAGCAGGCTTCAATTCATGTATTTAGTATTCACCTGTTTGCCTTCACATCACTGATGTTTTTGTTGTGAAAGCACTAATTATTTTCCTTCAAATTAAAGAAATTCAATGAATGATCATTAGACAAACTCCTTGGAGACCATCCCTGTAACAGCTAGACAGATAATTAGGAAACAACTAAATTAGATAATTGGAAAAAAGTGATAAATAGTGCACATTGAGCTAGACATTCTTTATGTTGTTGATTTGCCATAGAACCTTTTTCCTTGGCAAAGTTCTTCTGTTATTTAAATATGTGTAATACAAACCATGTAAAAATAGCTCAGCAACTGCTCCATGAACTTTTAGAAATACCTATATTAAAATAATTACTACAACTGACATAGGTTTTGTCCAGCTTCTCTAAACTTTATTCATTATATTTCATTTTTTAATAATATGTTTCAGTCCTAAATATACAAATTGATCAAACTAAATGTTTAATAATTTTAATAAAATAGGATAATAGATGTGCACAGTCACAGTGCAGTCACTGTGCATGGCTTACTAGAAAACAATCATAAAAGCACTGCAGAGTCACTAAGAAGAACTGATCATCTGAGCACAAAGATTCACATACTGCACACCTGTTGAAAAGTGCCTGTTCAGTCATTCTGACAGTCATGTCTTCCAGAGTTTTATATTTAAACAATAGAATAGTTCTCCATTACTAGAGTTTTTTATTTAGTAATCCTTCTGTAGGATCTTTGATTTCTGATTATTTGCAAGGATTCAATCTAATCGTGGTAAACTATATTAATCAGCACTTGCTTAATTTTTCACTTTTCTTTAACAAAATTAGTTCATATCAGAGTAATAATTTCCAATTTTAGATAGTCATGTGAGTCAGCCAAAGAGAAACTTTTATTTTCCTGGTTACTGACAGTGTGGTACATGGGGGGAAATGACTCATGTTACCAGGATTGTAAACCACAGGTCCTTTTCTGGAACGGACTGTGATTAGGGAAGGTGTGCCCACCTTTGCACTGTTAATTTTGGCATGAAGAGCAAGCAGTAATTCAATGAAAGGGCTCTGCTTTTCTTGCTTCTGTAGATTGTAGAGAATAGAGGTCTGCTGTGTCATTATTCTTGTTAGATGTAATCTGAGTTTTTAGGTTTTTTTCTGAAATGTTCACAAGTCTGATTTTAGATGGGGAGGCTGAAATAAATAATTATTTATTTGGTGTGGCTGATGTATTCCATAGTGACCTTAGGAGGATAAAAAGATTTACTACGAGTAAGGCCAAGTGATGGACAAAATCATAAAGGAAAATACAACCTCTCTTAAAGCCTCAATGTTACCAATTCTTATCAGAGAAATAAATCTGTCCTTTTGTTATAAGAGACGTGAGATATTTATCACTTTGTCTCTAGAAATAGCCACCTTTCCATATTCAGAATCTATGGACTCGGGGGTGAGCAGATCTGTTACTGTGAAATTGTGTATTTCTGTACATGGCCTAGACCAGTCTGATGGCAGATGGCTGTTTTCAAGCCTACTTACAGAAAATTAGTCTACAATAACAGAAAGTAGGAGTTGAGACTTTGAAATATGCTTGCAATTGTTAGCCTGTAAATGATGTATCAAAAGTGTAAGTTTTGAAAGGTGTGAGTAATTGAGATGCAAATAAGATTGAAGTCTGTTCCCAGAAAAAAAGCATTACTATTTATCTTGAGTTTATGTAAATAATTTCTTTTCTGTTGTAGTTGGCATAGGTTTGATGTGAAATCTGTATATAATACCAATAAAAACATGCCTTACCTTCTTTCACATGGTGAGCAGCTAGAAAGTCAGAGCAGGAAATTTTACTGCTACTCCTTCTTCCACATGTGTAGATTAATTCCATGGCTTTTTCAAAAGCTTGAAATTTTAATGCTTCAGCATTTGCCATAATGTACAAGGAACTTTTGAGAAAGATACTGGGATAAGGGAAGAAGGAAGCAGCAATTATTATTCGTCTGAATGTATTAAGTTTTGACCTAAAGAGACACCCCTAAAGGCTGATGTGGCAATTCAGTTTTCATATTCTTTTCATCTTTGTTCTTTTTTTTTCTGTCAAGAGGGACAGTATGGTTTCCAGATCTACTTGTGATATTGTGTTATGTTTGTGTCTACAAATGAACAGTAAGAACTAAACAAAAGCATGTAAATAAATCTGTGTGAAACGTTGATTGAAAGGCTGGGGAATTAAGATGTTTGACTACTACTTTTAAATCTAGATTCAGTCTGGTACTGTAAACATGAAAATTCCTGAATAGTTACATTTCTAGTGGACAAATATGGAAAGAAATTATTTTCTCTTGTGAAAGCCACAAAGGCTAAAGAGTTTGGGGTAATTAATTCCTGTGCTTGTCCTTCACTGTAGCTACAGAACTTAATGGAAAATGCACTGCAATTAATTTAGATCTTCAGTCTTTCAATCTTTTTACTTGGCTCTCTGATTACTTATCACTTAAAGTTATTTATTAAACAATTTAAAGTTACAAGTCCAAACTAAGAGGGAGGAAATTTTCCTTCTCCTTTGAGAAATTGCCTCCCTGCCCATGGCAAAGGGGATGGAACTTGATGATCTTTAAGATGCAAGTTGCTTCCAGTGGAGACTAAATGAGAGATGCTCAAGCAGAGAGGACATTGCTCTTCCCCTTTTCCCTTCCCTCCTCGGTCTATGGCACTAAGGCCAAGATCAAGGGATTTGTTGGGGTTTTTTTTAATTCCTGCTTCATAAATTTGAAAGAATTTTAAGAATTATTATAGGTCATAGGAATGCAAGTGATATACAACAGAAGAGTTAAGATTCCTTCTAATCTTCCCCCTAAACATTCTGTTATTCTAGATGTAAGTATTGATGTTTGTTCTTAGGAAATACTTAATTTCAGTGATCTGAATTTAATTTCAGTGATCTGAACTTTGGCATAGAGATACCCAATCTGAACCTTCTGGAATGTAAGTGTTGAAAAATCTCTTAGAAAAACAGTCTTCAGGAATACTGTTTATTTTTAGCTTTTCTTTAGAAAAAATATCTTCTCAAGTTTTTCTTCAGAAATCAGACCCTTCAAAACACTTCAGAATATCTTTAGTTTCTGACTGTTGACTCTTGTTTCCCAATTTATCTGTCTGTAGTGAATTCCCTAAAGGCTGAGACCATCTGGTCCTTCAGTTTATTTAACTGTTTCTCAGTTTTTGTGAGCTTTGAATTAAAACTGTCAGGCTCAAGGTTTTTAACCATAACGATTTTTCAGACATCATTAATTTTAATGTTTCCAGGATCCGTTCCATTTTTGCTCTTACACTTATCTCCCACAGGAGTGAGAGCTTCCTTTCTTGTAGAATGTGCTTTAAAAGGGGATTAAAATGAAATAAGTAGGGGGAATCACTGACTTGCAATTCAAGTCTTTATTGGAGTTACTTCAAATTTTCATTAAATAGGTGCTTATGCATTTGCATAGTTCATGTAACCTTCCATTAAATATAGAAATAAATCTATTTTTCCAGTGGACAAACCTCCTCATATGAGTGTGGTGATTATGTATGCTAAGTGAACACATAATGGTACATTAATTATTAACACCTTCTGTAAGGGTTAACCACCTACTCTCAAAATACCTCTGGGAGGCTAATAAGTATTATTTATCCCTGGGGGGTTTTTAATTGACAAGATGTACAGACACTGATTTATAAATTGTGACGGTGCCTTTCACATCTTTTCTACAGGAATTGAATATTTAGTATACATTCACACGTCTTTAAACTTACATGTCTTTTACTCTGCTGAGAGAATTAGTTACCATTTACTATCCCAGTGAAAGAGAATGAAATCCTAAATATGTTTTTATGGATCTTTTGTGATATATATATATTATGTCAGTCTTCTTACTGATTTTTTAAAAATATCTTAATATTTCACTAAAAAGAGTACTTTGGGGATCAGTATCACTGCATAAAACCAGAAGTTTAATATTGATATAGACATGAAAGATAAAAACACATATTATATTGATCATGACTTTATCATGGTTATTTTAAATGCCCAGAGCAAGAACTTAAATAGTATAGTAGATAAATCATGGAAATGTCTAGGGATCAGTGCTGTGCTTGCACTCTTGTATTAAAGTACAGGAACCTTAAATATTATCCTCTTAAAAAGTGGGATTGTACCACAAGAGAAAGTCATTAAGACAAATGCTACCACAGAATGTGAATCTTGGGTCACATCATTTACTCTTCAAGTCTGTATTTGTCCACTGCTACCATCACAGCTCCTTTGATTTCCTTTGCTGTGACCTGAATCACATTAATTCACAGAATGAGCAGGATTTCAAATGAAGAAGGCTTTACCAGATCTTAATAAGGCTCCTTCTGTAAGGGCATCTGTACTTTTCCACTTGATAGACTTGAAGTTTTTTGGTGGCTCTCCCACCCTAGAAGTCCCAGGGGCCTTGAGGAAAGGTGTAAGGCTTTGGCTCAAACTTAGAAACTCATCTAAACTAGGACCAGAGTATTTTACTTTTAAAAATACTTATCTGCTGAAATCAGTTCAACTGGACTTCACACTTTAATATTAATATTTTTTTTAATGGTTTGCCTTGGGGAGGGCAGCAGACACATTTGTAAGGATGTTATTTTGTATATAAAGATGTTATTTTGTATATAATGCTTGTTTTAAGACAATCTCTCTTTGCTTTTTTTTTTCTTTTTTACACTCAGAGATTGAGGTAATGTTAGAATTTTAGCAGCCCATGCTATGTAGTTGGTGCTATCATTAGCTAGCCTCACTGCTTAGGAAATCACGGAGGTGTCCTGCTTCTTTAGTTTGTCTTCTGTACATAAAATTGTGCTTAAAGCCAGTTAAAGAAGTCAAAGTTGAGATATCTGTAGAAAATAGTTTCATTTCCTGGAGCTGGATCAGTTTGTCACATCTTTGCTTATATGTTTTTTACAGTACATTTAATCTAAAAGCCTAAGATCTTCTTGGGAATACTGCCTAATTTTCCCTTCTTTAGAAGCATCAGTAATTTTCAAGGCATACATTCTTCAGCCTGTATATTGCTTTGCACTATTGTAACAACTCCTTCTTAGTTCCATGTGAAGCCTTTTGTGTGACCTTCCTTACAAGCACCTGTTGTCTTTGTTGGGCTGTCCAAGACTAATTAAGGGCACTGTCCTAGTGGCAAGGGTTGAATGCTAATTTGGCATAGAAATCTTGATAGAAGGGTTTTGTACTCCTTGTACTTTAACTGAAGGCCACTGTAGAAGTACATTTATGTTTAGAAGATATAATCCTTTTATATTTATTTATTTCTGTTTATTATATATATAATTTCATCTTTTACATCAGCTAAATAACATCCCTAATGGGTAAGACAGCATGGAGTCCTGCCTTGTCAGTGAGAAATTACCAGAATACAAATATTTAACATTAATACTGTTGTGCAGACATCATGAAAATATATGCCAATACTTTCCTAGTGATGTTTAAACTAATACTTTTTGTGTGAAGAAAATTTCCAGTGTAAGATATAGGTTCATTGCAGATTTTTAGTCACAACTCTAACTTGCAAATACTGGTAATGAATTATACCAGTGGAGGTTCCATTGGCAAAGATTAAAACCACCATCTCTGTGTTTACACTGAATATTAAATTGAGGTTTATTCTGAGTTTGTTTCTTAATTCAAAGTTTCCATTTCAATCTCAAAAAGCTTTAACTGTAACTTACAATGTAGTGTAGTCCAGCTTTGAAACTCTGGCAGATTCATGCTGTGGTCCAGCTCACCTCTGATGTGCATCTCAAGCAGAGCTGAGGCTGTTTGCAATTGCCTCAGTAAGTTGGCTCTGCTCATTCCTGTGCTTTGAAACAAAGAAAAAGTACAGGAGTTTTCCTAAGTATCCCATGAAAGAAACAAAAAGCATTCCCAGCTTTTCCAAATGTCAGCATCTATATCCTTTCAGAGGATGTGACCAGAGACCAGGAGGATGGAGGAGGATTGCATGAACACAGGCTAAGGTGTGACCAGCCACCCTCCCATGGAGGCATTGTTTGGATGCCCTTTTAGTTAGGAATTTTCTTTGCTTTTCTACCTTGAATATGCACCCTTGGACAAAACCTAGGTCTCAGGTTTACTACAGTTCTTCTGCCACTTCACACATTGTCAAATGATTGTTCAGGTACTAAAAGAAAAATCTCTGTAGAGTTTTAAATTAAGGATTAGAACATAGCTGTAAATTAACAGGAATGTGATTATCTACAGCCATGCAGAGACAGTAAAAATTAATACTGATTGCTAAGAATGACTGCATAGATATTTCTCTGTTTGCAGTTATTAACCAGATGCTGCTTGGAGGTTATTTCTCTGGTTTTCTCATTTACAGGTGATAAATTTTCTCTGGAATGTAAAACAGGCTTTGCCTTTTTCAATATTAGGATATATTTAATTCAATGCCAATTGAATGACACTGAAGGATATTTTACCATAAGAGGAGCAAATTTGCCTATCTCTATCAGAAAAAAAAGCACCCAAATGCAAATCTGCAAATCTTAGGCTGCTGGAATGTTTGTATAACAAAGTGCATTAAAGCAAAGAAGATTGACAGAGTTAACTTGATTTGCCTGTGTTGAGCCTTATTAAGCACTCTATCTCAATATTACGGACTTAATTAGCTGGAATCATAGTTACATCACCTTCAATAGGGGGGATAATTGGTATGAGTTGAAGCAAGTCTAATAGGCTTGACCTTCAGTCACGTATCTGAATGGTTAGGAAGTTAAATGCATACTATATTTACCTGGAGGTTCAGGCTGATCAAGTCTTCAAAAGAGAGAGCTGCAGAAGTCAATGCTGAGAAAGTCAAGTGCAGGCATACACACATTTTAAATGTAGTTAGAAGCTGAGCTTTTTTCTGGACTCCCAGCACTTTTGTAAAAATGCTGACTGGAGCATGTGGTTCTACGTCTAGGGAATGAAATTACAATCAAAGCAGTAACAGGTTGTAAGTAAGAGCAAAAGAACTGAGGGTTTCATGTTTAAGGCCAATGACTAAATATACCAACATTAGTTTTCTTCCAAAAAATTCAATCTACCCATCTTCTTTGCAATTTTTGCATATGGTTTCCATATCCACGTTTCACTCAGAAATTATTTAACAGATACTGTGTTTATATCTACATCCTTCCTCAAGTGCAGTCCAGAGCACTCTAATGATGTCTGTCATCTGGGAACGTGCCTGAGTGTCACAGCCATGGTCTGGGCATGTTTATCTTCACTGGACAGGGCTGAAAGTGAAACCAGAACAGCCTGAAGTGAAAACAGCCTCGGAATATTCTCCTGAATGTCTTGAGAACCATACCCTGTACATACACTGTGGGAGGAGAGAGATCTTTTAAGTGTCCTGTTCTCATTTCTCCGTGTAGGTTTTAGCCCATGAGTTTCCAAGCCTCTGTGAAGATACTTGAAGTGTTTCAACTGTATAAATCTCATCCTTAATTAATGATGCTGAGTTGTTATTAGGGGCTTTCTTCTTAGAGAAAAAGGCAGAATTGTAACTTAAACAAAACTTTAAACCGTGAACTTTATCTGTGGCTGCCAGGGATACTACTGTACTTTTTTGTACTATTACCAGCTCAACTAGAAAATATAGTGGAACACCGGACTTCTGTGAAATTCAGATGTTAAATGAGTTTTAGAACATGACAGCTGAGAAACTTTACCTGAATAGACAATTAGGGGAGTTCAGAAAGTCTTATTGTTGCTAATGAAAATTGCAGCACTTTCAGTATTGCATAGTGCATATTCTGCCAAAATAGTATGCTTAAGATCTGATATGCAGCATCTTTTGTGATACTTGACTGAAAGGCATGATATGCACTGCCTTAGTTCTGTCATGACTATTTACAAGCATGTCAAAGAAGCTGCCTCTCATACATACTTTATTTTTCCTTATTTTAGGAATTAAAGCTTATAATGATCCTGTGTGAAAAAATTAATTTAAGAATATCAGTAAGATGTTAAATCATAAATGATTGTGTAATTCTTGTAGGCTCCTGGAAATGACTACTTTACATAAGTAGCTAAAAATAATCTTTCAAATACTGTAAAATAGCTGCACTGGATTTGAAGTTGCTACACTTACTTTCTAATACAATGTATGGTAAAGGTTCAGTGATACACTGTTTCCTGAGTTCTGTAGAAATTATCTTGCTTTTGTGTAGCTCTCCATGAGAAGTGTTACTGAATATCTTTCAAAATGTGTGTATATCTATATGTGTGTGTGTATGTATATATACATAAAACCCAGGTATGTACACAAATATCTGTATATGTAAGTATGATGACAGGAAAAGTATAAAAATGCTTAGTCTTGACTATTGCTGAATATCTTCCTGAAGAGCTTCATGGTTAAGGAACATTGCTGTCATGGTCTGCTGTAGGTAAGAATTATTGCTTACTCTGCTGATATTTCATTATGATTTGTTTGCAGCTGAGGTCCTACTCTTTTGTATAATCTATGTGATTTTATTTGGGTAGCACGTTAGAGATACTTTTAGAGTGCACTGCAGTTCTCCTTCAGTAGATCAGAAAATGAAAAGCACAGGCTAACTTATTTACATTACTAGTTGTAAATTCAGAAATTAATTTTAATGTAATTTAATGTAGCAGCATCAATATACAATCCTGTGTGATCCTTCAGGTTCAAGTACCAGTGATTGTTCAGCTGATTGTTCTTGTTCCTGGGACATTAGCAGAGTTCCACTGGTGATATCGACCGAATTAGAAACTTCCACTGATCACATACAGTCTCTATGATTAGGTTTTTCTTAACACTTTTTTATAGACCTCTTGAAATTAGTCCACAGATTCTCAGGGTTCTATAGTCCATGTGTTGAAATCTGTTGATTAAGCAGTGTTGACATAATTCATCAGTTAGCTAGGTGATGAAACTTAGGTTATTGGCTTTTTACCTGTGTCTCTTCCCAGAGGGAAGACACAAAATGAGCTCTCTTCATACTTTATTTCTCTTGACTTGCAGCACTATACTGCTTTTATAGAGGTGGAGTGCTTTTAGTTCTCTAGCTTGCCTTTTATGAAAGTGATGTGCTTTGTATCAGATACATGGTTGCTTCATCATTTTGTAAAACACAATTGCTATTCTATAAAAGTCGACTAAGTTTTTCTTTATACCCTGTGACAAATTCATTCTAGAAGAGACTACAAAGTACTGCATTTCACTCTGGTAGGTCAGAAGTTATGTATAGGTGGTTGGAGTGCTCTGACAGTGGTCTTTTGTATCCAGGAAAGGTGTCCCAGTAAACAATATCTAAAACTCTTATGTAGAAATTGTTACTAGAAATTGTGCTTCATGTAGCAGTAGAGCCTTAACATTCTCTCCAATGATCATCTCCTGAATCTTCTAAATTGTATCTAAAAGGAAAAAAGATCACAATTTCTTCATTCTATATAACTGATTATTTAATAAAAGGTACTTCAGTTGTTTGAGTAAAATGTAGATTTTGATACTGGAAGACTTTACTTATTGACCGTATTGTCTTCCACTCTGTAATACTGACAAATTCTAAACCTCAAGTGTCCCATATGCAGAAGACTGCTTACAAAAGGCATCCATTTGTTCTAAAGAAAAATTCCCCTGATAATATTGATGTTTATCTCATTTGCTTGAGAATATAGCAGAAGAAGGGAAAAAATAAAACCACTGCAATGACTTCAGTGTTGATTTTCCATGTAGGCAGGTATTTCCTTCATTGTATTTTATTATATGCATATATTATATTTATAGATTTATTAATATATTTAGCATCTATTTTATCATATATTTTTGTTATTCTATTATGACAGGTAATTTTTTTCCATTCTAAAGAGAAATGCCAAAGAATTAATGACTTTAGATAAAACACTGTATCTCACTGTTACATTTTACTTTCACTTAATTTATGCAGTAAACAAAAATCCTCTCTTTAGAAATAATATTATTTCAGGCAAACTTCCCATATTTTCTCATGGTAGCCAACAAGACACATTTTAATGAACAGATTGGAGAGATGGACTGTTCCTGTCTTCCTTCACTTGGTGTCAAATCCATTCCCTTCCATGTGAGGCCACTAAAGTGGTCAGAATGTGTTTTCTCTGCATGGCATGGGTGGGAGGGAACGTTTATAAAGAATGAGGAGGAACACTGCTGGATGTTTGCCAAAAAAGAGAGAAATCAGCACTTTTTTTCTCAGCCTGAATACACCCCTCTTCAGAAAGATTTGTTGGAAAGGTTGAAAAGTTCAGATTCCCTAATGTAATGTTAGTGTTTATGCAACATTTTTGTTCCATTTAATCTTTCCCACAGAATCAAATGCGGCTTAGGGAACTAAGGTTATGGCACCACTGTACTGTTGATTTTGTGTTGTTTTTTTAATGGTGCTGCTAAATCCCCTTCTTTTTTTTCTATTCCAAGAACTCTCATTTAGAGAGGATTTAATTTAGCATGTTGCATCTTCATTTTCCTGCCCTGCAATGGAAAATACCCAGGCTTCATTTTTTATGTGGGCTTCAGAATACTTTCACAGTCTTTAGGGCAAGTGCAGGGAGAAGAGGGAAAGCTCAAGAACTCAGAAATTTTGGCATGTTTATACATTGATTTAAGTTAATACATACAATCTTTTCTAACTCTGTTACTTTGAAAGCTTTCTGACATCTGTTGGCACTGCTGGTGAATTTCCAGCTATGAGACCCATATGGTATGATGGGAACATCAGCTGAGTTCAAGATTTGTTAAAATGTACCCTAACTGCCAAGTTGTGGGGATGGTGCAGAGTTTCTTCTCAATTATCTTTTGCTTACTCGTTAAGTTAACTTATCTCAAGTTAAGGAACTTTTATTTCTGTATTCTGCTGTCTTTTTCGGTAACAGGAGATTTTCAGTCTGTCCAGTGGATCTCTCCTTAATTCCCAGACTTGTTTCTAGCTGGAACAGAGACACTATGTTTTAGCAAGGCTTAGGTCTTGTGCTGCATTTTTCACAGGTATATTTACCTTCAGAAGAATTTTTTGCTGCTTCTCTAATATAATTATTAAACACAACCTAATTCAAACACAGTTTTCATTTAAATATATAAATAAAAATTGAATGAAGTTAACACCAAAACTAAATATCATGTCACAAGGAGCCAGAGAAAAAAATATGGGCTTTTTTAGCTAAAATAAAGATTTTCTAATCTCATTCCAGTGAGGCAAGGACATGCCTTTGAACAATTCAGAATGCCTATAGGATGATTCCTATCAGAAATGTAATCAAAGACCCAAGCAGCACTTTTATAGTGGTTAATAACTTAAAATATAGCTAGTGCACAGCTAATCCTATGAAGATATTTTCAGGAATTGACAAAGTTCCTTTTTTAAAATACCACTTGTTAAATAATGCTGCTTCCTTGAGTTAAAACAATATATCTATTATCCTCTTAAAGGCAAATATTTTAGTTTTTGATAAATATGGGGTTTGCAATAAAGGAATTATAAAGCTTCTGAAATAAAGTGTATTTACTAGCTATTCAGAAATGGTTGATTGGAGTGTTACCTTGTAGGAATAATGTTCCTCTCCCTGTTACCTCTTTTCTGAGCAGCGTGTAAATGAGGCATAGACTGATTTGGGCTAAGTCACAGTTTGAAAGATAGACCTGTAAAATTATAAAATGTAGCCAGGAAATACATAAATTTGATGTGACTAAAAGGTCTTCATTAGAATTGTCTGTATTGAAACGAGTCCATTTTTTAGGAAAGTAACGATGTCGTATAAACCATTTTCCTATTTGCAGGCCATCCAACATTGTGTGGAACATGCCTCCCAAAACATGGATATTCTTTGGAGCTGTAACTAATTTATCAAAATATTGAAACAGTATAGTCTTTGCACAAGCTGCCACAAATTTGTAAACGCCTACACTGCAACTGGGATAAATTGAATTTATTTTTTGAGTGGATGAAATATTTGATGGTGAGAATACAGATAGTTTATTCATGCAATAGAAGGATGGCTATAAAATGGTAGGTCTGTTTATGTTCAAAAATCAGAGATAATTTGCAAAGGTTAACAGAATCATGTTAGGCCCTTTTAATGAAGACCTGCGAGAGCTTTGGGTGAAGGTGCTGAGATGTCTTGAAGTCATCAGATTATCTAATAAGCCTAAATACAACTAAAGGCTTTTAATGCTTGTCTGATACAGGTCCTCTTCAATTTCTTAAACAAAGACCTTCAAATATTTTGAGAACAGCTCCACTTCTTTAAATTTCAGACATATGCTTTCTTCAAAATTTTACAATTTTCTCTTCCTGTTGAATTAACCACTTTCACACATCTCACTTTCATGTTTGAATGTTTTCTTTTAAACTCTGATTGTGTTTCCTTTCCTGAAATTTTTCACTTTTTGTTCCAGAACTTATCAAAATAATCAGAATAAGCTACTCTTAAATGATTTAGAATACAAATGTCTTTTATGTCTTAATCATTCATGACAATATGTAGTGATGACTGACCCAATCAAGCCTTCTGGAATCCAAGCAGAAATCTCTGCTGTTATCTTCTGTCAAAATCTGGTTTTGGCATTCTTTATTTTGAGCCCATGTGGGCTCATTTTTTAGCACTTTCAGCAAAATTGTATATCTCTTATGTGCTTAGGTTAAGACACATTGCAAATATTTCTTCGTTCTTATCCACTAGTCTAATTACTCTGACCAAAAAAAATTACATTAGGATGGTTTAATATGATTTCTTCTTGGCAAATCTGTTGTCTGTTTATTATCATGTTATCCCCAGGTACTTGGAAATTGATTTTTGAATAATTTTTTTTTTTTAGTAAATTTTCAGATATCCCAGTTTAGTCAACCATTCTGTGAATCCCAAGATGCATATAAGAAGGAGAGAAATGAAGTGCAAGTACTGGCTTTGCTGCCTTAATTCTAACCCTCCCTCTTTTCCACATGTTGTCAGGCCTAACAGATAAAAATCTTGTTTTAGCTGATGACAGCTCTAGCAGATTGTTAAGTCATGTGGAAACGCAAATCTAAATATGGTTTTATTCTTTCCCTTCCACTCTTTTTTTTTTGTCTACTCTGATATCCATTTTATTAAAATTATCCCCAGTGCTTGGTCATAAGTAGTTGCTTTCTGAAGACAAAAGAAAAAATTTCCAAATTGTTTCAGACTTCTCTGTTATTAGTGATTCCACTTTTTTGTTGCAATGAAAAACCCTTTCATGCCTCTTTTGCTGGCAACTTTTAATGTTTTCATGATTTTCTTAATGCACCTTACTTGTCATTACTTATCTCTGTAAGGAATGGATAAATTCCTTTATAGGTGATATTGTTTACCCTCTTGGTGCTATTCCTTTTTTAAATGTCAATCAGTCAAGAGATCTCAATTTAGACTCTTAAGTGTCTTCATACACTTCATTTTTATCTTCCTGTTTGGAACGAGTTATTTTTCCGCCTCCAGAACTAGGTTTCAGTTTGGAGGGTTTTTTCAGGAACAAAACCTTGACTGTTTGCCCAGGAGATCCTGTCTTTTGTTTCTTCAATTTGTTAAAGTCTGGTTTTGGAATGTTATTGTTCTTAATGCACTGTGGCAATTCCTTCCTTCTGTAGTATTTGAGAACTCTGTTTTAGGGCAACTTTCACTCAATCTCTTGACTCTTGACCAAGTTCTCTGTACAAGCAGGAACTGCAACAGCAGTCCTGACCAGTACTTACCCACTTGTTTATCTGTCTGAGGGTATTTCCAGAAGAACTTGTTAGACAATCCACATCCTCCATTGTTTACATAACAGCATTAGGGTAGCTGGTTTGCCATCATCCCCTCTTCCCAGCCTTTGGCTGCTTTGGTTAATTGCTCTGGAAAAGAGTCATTCACCTGCTGCCTGCATTGGATGCACCACTGATCCCTACTGTGGCATTGGCTCATTTTTGCTTTGGTTTTACCCTTACCCAAGGGTAATGGTCTCTGTTAGGTCCTAACTCTCACCTGTTCTAGAATAGCAGGAGAATATATTCATCACAGCTGCATCTCTGCCTCCATTCTTTACTTGTATGTCCTTTCTTAAGTAGTGTTTCACAGCTTGAGGAGAGGACACTCTATCACAGTACTATACATAATGGTAGATTGATACTACCTTTTATTTAAAAGCATAAAACCTGAGCTCATAAACTAAACCTAGTGACTTGAGTGAACTGTGCTAAATGACTGGGAAGTGTGTCATGATCGATGCATTGAGTACAGCATTTATGACAGGAGGAAGAAAAAGTATAGAAGCCTGAATGAGAAAAAAGAACATTATTCTTCTAAGGGCATGCCCAATACTGATAAAAGGGTGGCAACTCAAAATTTTCCAAGATACTTAGAAATTACAAGATCAGCTGGAAAAAGTCTAACAAGTCTGAGTATAGGGTATGAAAAGATTGGAAACTCTTAGAATGAATAATTGAAAAATAGGATTGAAATCTGAAAGAGAACTGCTTTGTTGACAGAAATTTTGAATAGGATTGCGTATGAAATGCTTGTGCAGATTAGCAATAAGATTAGCTAAATATTCCATTTATTGAGAGCACATTTCAAATATGTGGCCGGAATATAGACAAAAGAAGCATGTAGACATCAAAAACTATTTTTACTTATACAGAAAAATAAAGGGAAAATGAAGATGATGTGGACTAAAGATGCTGCTTAAAAGGCAAATTTCCTCTCTATGCACATGACACTACAGACAGAATTTTTGCCATAGCTGAGCATGCAAGGAAATCTGCATTTCTTGTCCACAAGAAATTTTTTGTTCTCAGTGTTCCCTGCCCTATGACAGTGAGGAGAAGGAGTTAATGAGTTCAAGGGGGAGGGAAGATGCCCATTAAACCTTTGATCACAGGAATCTCCTGTCCAAGGTTCCTGTTCAGGGTAATGTGTAACAGCTGCGGCTGCTCTGCCGATGGACCGCAGTAAGGATTGCAGAATGGCTGCTCTGCTGCTGCTGGGAAGCCTAGGGGAGGAATTTGCTCTCTCTTTTTACTCTGCTGTATGTAGAGCTAATTTACTTTGCATTGCAAGGCTGTGTAGATTTTGCTTCTAAATACTTACTTGAAAATGAAATTTCTCAACAGAAAATTAACTCAAAAATTTCTGCGTGGCCATGTGCATATCATACGTTTGTTATAGGCATTCAAAATTATTTATTTGGTTATATCAGTGGTAGTATCTTTCCAAAAATAGTCTGTGGATTGTAAACATCTGTTTTATAAGCTCATAAAGGGACTTTTTTTGTAGTTTATATATGGTTTTATTTAATCTCTCTGAAACCAATATGTAAGGTTTTACTGTGGTGTAGAGACTTACTTTTTACTGCCTTCATTACTTTTTTTTCTGAAGTGCTTCCTAAGAATTACAGGTCTCTGTAGCAACGAGGGTTTGGGGGCTTGTTACATAATAACAGGTATGCTACTTTATATTGCTACTTAGTCTGTGCAAATCTCTCAACACAAACTTATTGTTCAGGAAGGATACCAGGAGCATCACATAATCAATACCTAGTGCATCTCGTCAGATAAGAAGCTATGTAGATTTTTTTGGTTACTGTTCTTTCTTTAGGTAGTAAATGCAAAGCACGCACTTCAATTTTATAGAGGACTTGAATGTCCTGAGCGCTACCATTCTCCACTTCTGTGGTTTTTCATCTACAAGGACTTACTAAAAATAATTTTCAGTCCTGGGGAATTTTATGTCATTTTGTTTGCATTAGAGGCCATCCTGCCATTACAAATTCGTACCACATTCTGTAGGAGTCTTCATACTTTCTACTACATTCAAAAAAGTAGTTGTTGAATTAAAACATAGACTTCTACGCCAGAGTTTCAGATAAATTTTGCCTTTCTTTTGGCATTTTAGAGCCTCTTGAGGCAAAATGTCATATGATACAAATAATTATGAAAATATGTTAGAATTAACAAAATATCTGCATATTAAAAATACCTAGTAAATATTTAGATATTTTTCCATCTCATATGTTATGACTTCTTTTAATTGTGCAGCTCTCATTTCATAACATTTTAGCATTCTGGTTTAAGTAACACTAACAAATAGCACCAAACTGTGGGTAGGCATTGGTGGACAGCAAAGGGATAAGAGGGTATGTGCTCCCAAACTTCTGGAACTGAGTGGAAGCTTCTGTAAAGTATGTATGTAATCATCCATTTTCCTTCAGATCTGCATTCATGTTTGATAGTTCTTGCAGATTCATTCCAAGCTCCCAGAGTATGGGGACTGAAGGTGGTCTTTGATCTGCGTTCTTTTAAAAGATCAGTGATGGAAATATCACTGAATTCCAAGAGAGTGGGAGTTTGCAGCCTTTCAAATAGAAACAGCCTTGAGGCCCATTCTGTGCTATTCTGGGAAGAAGGTATGATGCTTAGTGCTGGAATACCGGTGCTGTTTCATAGCATCAGTTGCATTTGCCTTTTTAACTTTCCATTGTCTGGTGAGCCACCTCCCCAAAGAGGCTTGTGAAAGGACTTTGAGAGCTTTGTGGGTAGGTGGGTTTGGGTACCTCAGCTGTTTAGTTGAGACAAGGCACAGGATAATACAAATGTGCTCTTCTGCAAAAGGCTTCAGACTAGGACACAGGTGAGCTGGGTTGTGTTTTTGCCTGCGCACCACTTTCTGCATGATGATTCTTACTTAAATAACCTGATTTCTTTGAGACTCTGTTCTACAACCTGAGCAATTAAGAGATAATTGCTATCTTGTATGTTTATGTAAAATGTTAATGAAGTGCTTTCAAATATTTGAATAGAAAATGCTATAGGGGTTTAAAATGTTCTTTTATTAACAATAAATTTTTCTTTGGCTAAAGTTTACTACAATATTCAGTTCTTGTTGCATTTGATTGTAAATGAATTCACTGGGAAGCTGAACAAATCCATGAATTCATGACAGATAAATATTTCTGTAAAGCAATTTACATGGTCATGCTTGCTAATCTGGCAAAACTTTGTAAAACAATGTAAATAATTTAACTTCAGAATATACAGTACAAACTTTTTGATTGTTGCCGTAAGATCAACTACAGGAATTAAAATAATTACATAAAGTTATGCTCTCTGACAAGTGCAAGATTTCAAGGGAAACCATTGTGTTAGGCATATAGAAATTCTGGAACAGAAATTTTGCATTCCTACTTGATCACCTTTTTGTCAGGTGAGGAAATGTTTTCTGTCTCTATTTGTGCTACTCTTGTTTCCAGAGTATACAAACTACATTAAATTTAGTTTGTCCTGAGCCAAATTTGTATGATTTTTTTTTTCTCAAATGCTGTTGCTAGTGGTTTCTTTAGATAGCAGTATACAGGGGTGTGCATTACTTTGCCTGATTTTAGTTAAATATGAGATTGCAAGTTTCAAATTCTCTCCAGTCAAAAGTGTGAATTGCAAGAGTATAAGCCTTGCTCAGCAAAGCACAATTATTATTATATTGTCACTCTTGAATTTTCTTTGCACATTCCTGCATTAGAGCACATCCTTCTCAGGCTGAATCCCACCAAGAGCTTGTGGTCTTCTTCGACCTTTAGGATTATTTTTTGCTTTTTCTAAACCTATGGCTTTGTGTCTTGAATATCAGGACGTATTTTGGGGATATTCCTGCTTGAGGTATCAATAGAATTCTGGTACTTAGTACAGATTTCCTTATCCTGTGTTTTGTGAAAGCAGTGTTATTCTAGCTGTTCTGCTCCGACTCCAGTGCCAGGATTGCTGTCTGTGCCGTTGCTCTTGGAATGTAAGCAGGAATTCAGTTGGACTATTGTGAGGCAGGTAGGCACATAGCCTGGCCAAATGCCCAGGAGCTTGTCTGAGCCTCCTTTTAGTGCTTGCCTCAAAAACGCTCTAATGAGTAAAATGGTGTAGACAAACTGTGGATTCATTCTGAAATCCAGCCTCATAACTACTTTTGTGCAGCACTGTAGATCTGGCATCTTGAAATCACATTTAAGCTACATTTGTGTAAGAGTGATATCTTGTAAATGGGTCTTAAATTGCATTAAGGTGCCCTGGAAATGAAATGCATAAACTCTTCCTCTCATATTAAAATGTATATACTGCTAGTCCCCATGAAAGCACTGTATCATGTCCTTGGGAAAAAAATGGTCTTGTTAATTTTCCTTATTTATATATAGAAATTGGGGGATTTCTAATTTACTAATTAGTATGGTTACTCTGAGTCTTCTATGTGAATTCAATTTTTTTCTCAGAATTCTAATTTCATAGTTGTTGTTCTATCTTTGAGCAACAGAAATTTGAGGGGGTTTTAAGTGTTGTTAGGATGTTGAAGAAAAATTACTGATTTCCTGCCCCCAGGAAAGGTTGGACAATTTGTTCCCTTGTAGCTGAGAGATGATGTAACACAATGATGTAAATTCTGAAGTTTGGCTTCTGTCTTCTCCCTCTGTGCTTTTGGAATTGTTTGGGAGATTTCATCATGAGGTGCTTCATGTATTTCTTTAACAGCTACTCCATGTGAGCACTAAAGATAAGGAGCAGGATTAAAACCGCCACCATAAAGATCCATTTCTAGATTTGCTTTCTGGCTCTTCACAATTATATCATTTCTGTCAACTCCACATTTGAACTGTGCATTTGTTCTCACTTGAGCAGCCATTTCATCATTGGGTACCTCTGCATCTTGTCCTGAATCTTTTTCTGCATCTTGTCCTGAATCTTTTTCATCTTCATACAATTTGTAGCTGCTCTGAACACTGTTTAGTTTGGGTGATCCCTTAAAAAGGAAGAAAACATAACTCCTGTGACAGAGAACTTTTGAAATGCCAAAATATCCAGTAAACAGAACTTCCAAAATTCAACTGGCTTTGTTTCCTGCTAGTAAAGAGAACATGGCAAAATTCACAGCTTGAAATTGATGCTTTGATCTCTGACTTTGTTTTTGTCAATAAGCAAAGGCCAGCATATCTGGCCAAGCACATCACTTAGTTTCACCTGTCATTTCTCTTCTCTGTTAACATTTTGAAAGAGCATAATTCTACAATTATGACATTATCTGTAGTCTATGAATGCAGCTGTTTCTAATAAGATTAATTGCTAGAGATGTTTTTTGTTGTTTCTGTGGGAGTAATTAGGTACATCAACACACAAAAACTCAGCATAATATGGAAACAAATTGGCAAAATCATATTCTTTGCCATAAAGCACATGAGCTTACAAAATATCAGACTTGGCATATTCACAGTGGGATATTGTCCTCCCATCTTGAGAACTAATGGGCAGAAAAAAAAATTGTGTTTTTGTGAAGCAGCAAGGAATTCCTGTATCCATAATCCATATATCTGCACCCTCAGCTATGTCTTTTCACCTTTTACTGAGTTTCAGGAAGTTACTGAGTTTGGCTGCTTTGTTGGGAAAGGTCTGCTAAATCAGCATTAAACTGATTATTCTTCCATACAGATCATGTATTTTCCAAAACTATATTATCTATAAGTCTAAGCTAGTTTCCAGTTCTGAGTTAAAATCCAGGTCAAAGCATTGTTTAAGTGTATGTATATGTATAAATATATATGGAAGAAAATGTTCCTGCTCTGCCTTCATTCCTTGTGTTATTGCATGGTGGTTCAGATTTGTGTCTGAACCACCATGCAACATATTGTATATGTGTATGTATATTGCAATATATTGTATACTGTATATGTTGATTTTTATCTTGTTATTGGTAATGTGGTTCTTTTCTTCAATCATGCACCTATTCTCAAGGTATTTGAGTATTTTTATATATCTAATACCACATGATCCCAGTCATAAAAGCTGTTGTTCACCATCATGCCAAACAAAATAAGGATTTGACCAAAGAAAAGAATAGAATACTTCTCATCTTAGTCATAAAATCTGAAAAAAAGCCCCAACGAAGTAAGGCTTATTTCCTTTTATTCAGTATTTGTATTCATTAGTGAATATCATAATGATCCAAATAGCGGATCAAAAATATCTGCAGTCAGTTTGCATAAATTACAGCTCATCACTTGACTAAAATAGTGTGAGAAATGCTACTGGAGTATGTTGAAAGCCACAGTAGTTTATATACTATGCTTTTTCACAAAATCATACTGCATGAAGAGAAAGACATGTCAGTGTGTTCAATTAGGATTTTATCTGCCAGTCACATTACAAGTAAAAAGGTTGTTTTAACACTAATGCCTCTGGATGCAGCTGGCTGTTACTAGTAGCTAAGAAACCAAGATCAGAAATTTCAATTTTTGGTACTGCACAGAGTGGAAAATTACTTTTTAAAACAGCTATGTTTGTTGAGTTTGTTTATCACAGCTACCATTTGCTGAATGATGGCTGAATATTGGTAATTATGTTTGTCATGAAACATTATTTAATTGGATTATAAATTTATTATATAAACTTAGTGTTTATTCCTCAAAATGACATCTGAAGTACAATCAGGGAAGTAACAATTATATAAATAATTTAAATATACCATAAGCAGATAAGATACTCTCTTACTTGATGAAAGTGTGCTAGTGATGTTTTGAGTCACTTGTAATGCAACACATACTTATTCAACAAACACCACCATTATTATCAGATCTATGCACTGAAGTCCATTTTAAATACATACATTTTGACTGCTCAGGAATGCAAATAATTAAATTTTATATGCTTCAGGGCAGGTCTGGGTACTGATGATTTAACTATCTACAAAATCCTGTGCATTTTAAATTCTTCCTGATCCAAAGCTTGCACACAGTGGATGCTGGAGCAGGTCTTTGCTTAACAATTGCTGACTGAAGTCAGTGACACCTTTTTGGCAGAAATAAGCTAGAAAAACTATTAAATCAGTTATTGGTCTTTTAAGGATACATGTATATGGGATGTGAATTTTTTCAAAGTATGAAAGCCTTCATCTTTGCTTAAGCCTGGGAAAGTTTGGGATTGCTGTTTGTCCTGCCCCACTGTTGAGGCCTCTAGCTTGCTTTTGCCTGCAGAAGTGCTGACAGTGTTGAGCTCCAGGGCTGTGCAGGGTGCCTGCTGTGGAGAGTCAATCCAAAACCAGATCCTCCCTTTTGAGGTGGCTGTAGGCAGAGGATAACTGGTCAAGCACAAAGCAGACTACAAATGCCATGTAGGTGCCATAACTGCTGTCTGTCAGACAACTGGGGACTGATTCAGTTGTGCTGCTTCATGAAAACCACAAAGTGTGCACAGACTGCTTATACCTGCAAGTACCATGTCAATTAGGTACATACATGGGAACTATGATAAAAACTTTAAAAACCACATAAGTAACAGTAAAAATAATAGAAGCAAAAAATAATAGAAGTAAAAATAATAGAAGCAAAATAATAGAAGCAAAAAGTAGAAGTAAAAATAATAGAAATAGAATGTTTCATGGCATCCAGTTTTCATACTAAAATTTTTTTTAAAGCATTATTGAAAAAAATACCACATACAGAAAGACCTAAGACACACAGGTGATTCTTTCTGAGCCAGATGTTATAAATTTAGTACCCTTAGAAAGCACCAGTTCCCAATGCAACTTACTGCTTATTTCATACAGCCTATTGGATAAATTCAAATCATAGCATAAATATAGGTCTAAATCTGCATCTGCAAAGCTTTGAATCCAGTCTGTGCCCATTAATTTGGCATGATGTAAATGTGATGGGCAAACTTATGCAAAGTCAAACTGCATCTCCTGTGGGCCTTAAATAGAATTTGGTTTAATAGAGTTTTGTATTTTTAAGCAGCAGATATCTGTGTGGGTGTCAATTTAGATGTGCTCGAAACAAGGTATACAGCTGCAGAGTTCTGGTTTTATCTAAAATTTTGCAGTTGAAATTCAAGCAATTGAACTTTTCCAAATACCCATTCTGTGCTTCAGTACAACTAAGAACTCCTGGATACCAAGTACTCATCAGTAGTGTAGTAGAAGATATTTCTCCAAGTGATGGTCAGCTTTAAAATTTTCTTAAAAACTGCCATATTTATGGGCCTAATTACTAGATTTGAGGGAAGGTTTGAACATGATTTTTCACACTGTTATTTTCCTTGTCTTGAATGCTGTGTATTTCATAAAATGCTTTTTAATTCCTCATAATTTTAGAATGGAAACACTTAAGCCGTTAATTTGACAAGAAAATTTTCAGTTGTACTAAGAGTATAATTTTCCTCAATGCACAGTATACTTATTTGGAGGTTCCAAAAAAAT